>NC_062278.1:204699993-205324993 GCF_902655055.1 Lutra lutra | reverse complement strand
CTGGCCCAGATTTCCGTGCTGCCAGACCCAGCAACTCGGGGGTCTAATCTGCCCAGCCAGACTGGCAAGGTGTGAAGAATAGGGGGTGGCAGCTGTGGGACCATCCACCTCCACCCCTCCCCTGTCCATCATGGTCCATCAGGGTACATGGAGGTCTCGGAACTGAGGTGACGTCACTCAGAGCAGGGTCGGAGAAGCGTCCCTAACCGGGACGGACAGATGGATACAGAGTTCAGCAAAGCCCTCCAGGTAGCATGGGGAATACCAGAATGCAGGGAGACAGCAGACAAAAAGGGGGACAGAAAAAAGAAACACATATCCATAGAAAACAAGAAAGAGAGAGAAGGGGAGAGAGGGAGGGAGGCAGGGAGGGAGGGAGGGAGAGGGAGAAGAGGGAGAGGGAGAGACAGGCAGAGGGAGACAACGCAGAAAGAAATTGAGAGCCAGAGACGGAGAAAGGCAGAGAGTGGGAATGGCAGACACAGACAGAGTTAGGGAGACAGAGACAGGGAGATATGCAGAAAGAGACTACAAGGGGATGGGAGCCTCCCTGCCCCTGCCAAGCCCCAAGCCCCACTAGCCCTGAAAAGGATCTTCACGGGCCCTTGAAGAAGAGGCTTCCAACAAGCCCCCAACCCCAGACAGGCTGGGTCTGATACGCTCCCTCCTAAACCAGCAGCCCTAGTGTCCAGGGCCCCAGTCACGCCCCAGGCACTCCTAGATGGGAGCAAGCTGAGGGTCCAAGGCCCAGGGCCCATCCCCTCTGGCAAGACCAGATGACATCTCCAAATTTATCCTGTTATTTCTGTCCTGAACCGGGCTGGGACAGGATGTTTCCTAAAGACTAGGGACTAGGATGGGGCGGGGGTGTCTGGCACAGGCCAGGCTTGGAGGCTCCAGGCCCTCCTTTCCCCTGAGGTCAGAATAGACCAGCTGGAGACACTTACACCCCAGCCCCCACAGCAGGACTATTCTTGGGGAAACAGGAACTGGAGATGCGGCCTCCACTGGAAGGAAACAGGGCCATAGTCAGACCAGGGGAAGCCGTGAAGAGATCTCACTTCCTCACAACGGGAGAGGCCCCCACCCCAGGCTGTGGACAAGGAGGGATGGGACTTTTCAATTTCAGAGAGAATTAGTCTGAAAAGTCAGGGCCTGAGGCTTGTGATGGGGGAGGAAGGGTGTCAGGGAGAGTATTGCCAGGGAGTGCCAACAGGGGCTGAGATCTTTGGTTCCAAGAGGGTTGGGGGTGGTCTGAAGAAGAGCTTAGGGGGTGGTTGAATACGGGAGAGCAAAAGCCACAGAGGTTTGGCGGGTCATCCAGGGGCTTCAGAGGTCAGTGGAGGAGTGAGGACATAGAGGGTGGTTGAGGAAACAGGTGGTGTCCAGGGTGGCCCGGGTCTCCGTGGTGGAGGCAGTGGCTCCAGCTGGGGGTCTGAGGGTGGGAGGCAAGAGTGTGCAACCCGGCGGATCCAGGGAAAGGACTGATTATGGGTCTGAGGTTTCAGTGATCCGAGGAACTGATCAGAATTCGGCGGTAGAGGAATCTCAGGACTGTGTCTTGAATTCTACTCAGATGGAGCTTCAGATATTGGGTCTCAATGGGTCTGGGATCCCAAGGAGTCTCAGTCCCAGAGTTAGGCTTGCCAGTCTGGAGTCCAGAGTTGGCTGTCAAGGGCCTGGTCTTTTGTGGGGGTGCGGGCTCTTGGGGTCCCAGTCTTCGTGAGTCTGGGGTCTCAGGGTCAGGTGCTCAAACTCCCTATCTGCGGGAGGTCCCGGCGGGGCTGGGGCTCCGGGGTGGGTACCGAGAGCCTGTGATGGGGCCCAGTCGGGGGACCGCGGAGGCCGGGCCGGGGAGGGGAATACTTACCTGCAGGCGGCGCAGGTAGGCGGGCGGCACGTAGCCGGTCTCGCCACTGCGCGCCCGCGCCGCCAGCCACCAGTGCGCGCTGCTGCGCTCCAACACCAGGAAGGTCTCCCCCGCGGCGAACGCCAGCGCGTTGGGCTCCGCCGAGCGGAACGCGTAGAGCGCACGATACATGGGGCCGGGCCGGGCCGCGCCGGGGCAGTGGAGGCGGCGGGGGCTGCGGAACCAGGACGCCAGGCCCGGAGCGCCGCGATCGCCCCGCCCCGGCCCGTGACACACGACGCGTGCGCGCACCCGCCGGCCCGCCGCAGCCCCGCCTCGGGAGGGGGGTGGCCCCCCCTCCGATTGCGGCGCCCCCTGGCGGCTCCAAGCGGCGCGGCCGGGCGCGGCTCGAGTTAGCCTCCGGTCGGGTCCGGACCCCTAAGACTCTGAGCCTCTGAGCCCCCGCTCGGTACCCGCCCGGTGAACCCCATCCCAGCTTCTCCCGCCTGGTCCTCCACTCAAGCCCGGGTGCTGCGATCCGTTCGACCTCCGGAAGGAGCGCTCAGCCCGCAGCCCAACGGCAGAGCGTGCGTCCTGCGCTCTAGTCCCGAGCGTCGCCGCCGCGCGGGGAGAGTGGGTCCTGACCTACTAACGGTAGCATAGTCCCATCGTTGCGTCTCGCTGATCCAACACTTGGGAGGCGCCCGCGGGGGCCGGTCTTCTGGGTGTCTACAGCCGCGTGAACCCTCTCCACCGAGTCCCTACTGCCAGCCGCACGCACCACGCACCGAAACCAGGTTGGCCATTCCCCAGTCCAAAGTCCTCCAGCCCTCGCAGCTCACCCACCTCCTCTCTTCACTCGCTTCTCTCCACTCCTCTAATACAGGTCTTTGCATACGGTTTCCTCCCTTGGGGCTCACTCCCCCCACCATCCCAACAGCATAAGGTCATTATGCTCCCAGTCGCTGTCACGTTGCTCTATTATCTTTATAGGACCTACAACTCCGAATTATCTTATTTCTGAGCAGACAGGAGAGCTGATGAGGGTGGTGAGGGCGGTGCTATGTGGCCTTAAGAGCTTGTTTGACCAGTCATCCCCGACCTGTCCTTGATGTCCTGAGAGACACAGGGACCCAGGGGAGAGGCCCTAAGTTTCCCTGGGGGGCCTTCTATTCCTGTCCAGGGACTGGGCCAGCCACATTCCCCACTGGAAGCCTGGGTCCAGTGCAGGGGTTGTGGGCACAAACAGGCCAGTGTATACAGTTGGTGTTTCGGGACATAGTGCACATAGGCATAGTGGGCCTTGGAGAGGAGGGGCTGGGAGTTTCAGGGAGGCATGGGACTGCTAGAACTGGACATCAAGACCCTACCTTTTTGGCATTGGGTCTGTGCCCTTCTCCCTGGTGTCTGGTTCTGCAGTTCAAGACCTCCTCCCACACCTCCCAGAACCCTCCTAGCCTTGCTGGAGCTGGGTAGATGAGACCAGCGTAGTTGTGGTGGGTAGCAGTGGTGACACGTGGTGTGATTAAGAGGAACACCCTTTCTCACTGGGGCCCCCACCTCCTAGGACCTTTGACCATGGCGCCCATGGCTGCCAATAGCCCAGAACCTGGCAGCTACTCGAGGCCCCATTTTGGCTCTAGGACATCTGACATCTCGGTGCAGGAGCTGGATCCAAGGTCTGGCATACATGCTGCCCCACTCTGTCTTAAGCTGCATGGAGCGCAGGGCAAAGACCTGTATCAAGTTCTTTGCTTAGGGGGTGCTGGCATACTAGCCCAACCCAGACCCCAAAGAGACCTATGGGCCAAGCCAAGAAGCTGTGGTGACTTTAGGTCTACAAGATGGGGGCAGCAGCCAGGAGAATATTCCTGGGCTAGGGTGGAGACAGCACGTGTGCGGCTTCTGTGGGGTCGGGAAGGGGGCTGGCTGCCTGCCCCTAGTAAGAACGACAGCAGTACTGTATACAATTAACAAAAAGATTTGTATTAGAACATTTACACTCAGGGAAGAAAGAGGTATCTGCATCATCAAATGTGGAATGTTGAAGAAATAGTTAAAATAAATAAAAGACTCCGAACGTGGTTAGGGCTGGCTCAGGCTGGGACTCACAGAGGCCTCTGCACATCAGCTCCAGGCTGCAGGGGCCAACGGCCTGGCCATACTGGCCTTCTCCCCGACGCAGCACAGCTGTGCCTGGGACACAGAGAGTCTCTCAAGTGCTGGGGCAGGAAGCAAGCTCACTCCCCGCTTTCCTCACTTATCTCTGTGACAATGTCTATCAGGCTCTGGAGCCCAAAGATATAGCCAGCATCCTGGCCCTCATGTACCACACTGTCCTCGCCATACAGCCTGCAGGTGGTGTGTGCAAAGTCGATCATGCGCACGTCCACGGAGCTGGTGCCGATGGGCTTGTAGGCATAGGCACCAGCAGACTCGTCAGCTGACTCTTCTGACAGGTCCTCCAAGTCCTCAGCATCTGAGTCCAGGGCCACCTCAGGCCATTCCTTGCCATCATAGATGACCAGTAGGGAGCTTGAGTAGAAGCGATAGGACTCCTGTCGCTCCAAAACGGCCTTGAGCTCAGTCAGCTTCTTAAGCACAGGGCCCAGGAGCTCACGGCGCAGGTACCGACCATTGTGGAAAAACTGGAAAAGTGCCTCCTTGAAGCCTTGCACCGACAGCTTCCGCCCATGGTACTTGTTCATGAACATAAGCTGCCCACTGCCTGCCTGGTACACCTGTCGGGGGGAGACCGGCAGATTAGGTACTGACCGCCACTCTCAAAGCCTGAACCCCAGGGAACAGCAGCAACAGGACAGCACCAGATCGGAGCCTTTAACCTGTTAGGTACACCAGTCACACAAGACACTGTCCTCTCTGATCAGCAACCACTAGTCAGGATGTAGCCCTCTGACCTGGTTCTGTGCACAGACCCCTCCTGAGTGTATGGGTCAGTGGAGAGGGCCTAACCTCCCTCCCCGAACTCCCGCTCCTGTCCAGAGGTTCTGTACTCAGTCAACCAGGTCAGCCCCAGAGGATTCACCCAAGCATGCATGCTTTTTACCTAACCAGAGAGCGACAGACTCAGTCACACTGGAACCTTGAGAAAACAGGACCATGCCAGGGTTCGAGAGCGTCAGCTACTGGCTGCGCTAGCCAGCCCAGGCTCTAGCCCAGCATTCCCCTCACCTGCATGCCACACACACGGACACCGATGACTGCGGACGTGCTCTGCTGGCACTTGCGGATCTGGTTGGCTGCTTTCTCCTCTGAAGCATCGTCACCGTGCTGGCGAGTACCCATCTTGAGGTCCAGGACACAAGGCACCTCGTAGCGAGAAGTTAGGTTTTCCAGTAAGATGAATTCTGAGTGGTTAAGGACAATCCTCCCTCTAAGAAGGTGCTGCTGCATGGGGCCTTGGCACTCCCAGGGCTCAGTGCCTGCACAGAGGGCCTCAAAGAAGCCCGAGTCCAAAGAGGGCCCCATCAGTCCTGCTATCCCCCCACACAGGGAGCCAAAGGCTGGCTGACTAGACAGCTAAAAGGCATATTCAAATTCTTGTCAGGGAACTATCTGGGTCCAGCTTGAGGGACACACACACACCATTTCCTGGACTCAGCAAGGTGTGGGAAGAGGGTTCCACACCAGGTTGTCCTAAGTTACGAATAGAACATTAAATAAGTAAATCCCGTAACCTTATATGTGAACTGGAAGTATCTATATGAACTCATGAAAAAATTTCTCTTTAAAATAAATGTGTATCGGGGCGCCTACCTGGCTCAGTGGGTTAAAGCCTCTGCCTTTGGCTCAAGGTCATGATCTCAGGGTCCTGGGATCGAGCCCCACATCAGGCTCTCTGCTCAGCAGGGAGCCTGCTTCCTCCTCTCTCTCTGCCTGCTTGTGATCTCTGTCAATAAGTAAAATCTTTAAAAAAATAATAAATAAATAAAATAAATGTGCACTGGGGTGCCTAGGTGGCTTAGTTAAGCATCTGCCTTCAGCTTAGGTCATGATCCCAGGGTCCTGGGATCGAGCCCCTTATCAGGCTCTCTGCTCAGTGGGGAGCCTGCGTCTCTCTCTCCCTCTGCCTACTGGTATTGTCAAATAAATGAATAAAATTTTTAAAAATAAATAAATGTGTACTTCCCTGCTGTGTGGCACTGAAAAAGTCTAGAAAGCCAGGAGTTTTCCTGGGGCAGGGACTGGTGAACTATTTGTTATAGAGCCTGTACACTAGAAACTGTTCTTAAATTTTTAAGTCCTCAAAAAATTATTATAGGGGCGCCTGGGTGGCTCAGTGGGTTAAGCCGCTGCCTTCGGCTCGGGTCATGATCTCGGGGTCCTGGGATCGAGTCCCGCATCGGGCTCTCTTCTCGGTGGGGAGCCTGCTTCCCTCTCTCTCTCTCTCTGCCTGACTCTCCATCTACTTGTGATCTCTCTGTCAAATAGATAAATAAAATCTTAAAAAAAAAAAAAATTATTATATAATACTTCATGACACATGAAAAGTAAATGATACGCAAATCTTGGTGACCGTAGTTTTATTGGGATATGGTCTTGCTCATTCATTTACATTATCACCTATGGCAAACTTTCATGCCATAGTGGCAGAGCTGTGACAGCCTGTGCAGCCTACAAAGCCTAAAACATTTACTGTTGGCCCCCTACTGAAAAGGTTTGTTACTCTTGCCTTAGAGGAATAAGGAGCTCACATCTGGAGTAGGAAACATACATGACTCTGGACCATCATTTTATACCAGAAAGACAGCCATCACAGACTATCGTGATTGTCAGAAGGACTCAAGAGCCTATTTTAAAAGATCAAACATGGGAGAATTTGTGCATCAGTAAAGGAAAAAACTGCAATGGATTAAACCACATCAAGCATGTTTAAATTCACAGATGTGTAACAATGCTGAAAAACTCACTGGTCACCTTTGGAGGATGTTGAAAAATCCACTCACTACTCCAAGTATTTAGTAAATAAAAGACAAGAAACATTTACCCTGCCTTTCTCCTTTATAAACTACACCTCAGAATGAGCATATACTTGATGAGAAAATGTTTATAGATTCCAGCTGAGAAGGAACAACCGAACTAGGAAACTTCCTAGTGGAAAAATGGACCTAAGGCAATAGCAATACAGGAGAGAAAGATGAACAGTGCACTGCTGATGGACAATACCACCTCAGAAGGACTCTTGCCCCCACCCCAAAATTGAACCTGAATGTGATCAAGCCTGGAGGTCAAATTATCAACTAAAGGGAAGAGAAAGAAAAGAGTAACATGTAAAGGACACCACAGGAATGTAATCAGTAAAATCCAGATGGTGGGAAACTTCAGAAGACTGACTGCCCAACCTCCCTCCCTCCCTCCCTTCTTTAAGATTTATTTATTGGGTGGGAAGGAGAGGGAGAAAGAGTCTCAAGCAGACTGTCCGCTGAGTATAAGCCCAACTTGGGGCTTGATCTCCTGATCCTGACATCAGGACCTTAGCTGAAACCAAGAGTCAGCTGTCTTACCTGACTGTACCACCCAGACACCCCGAAGACCTAGTTTTTTGACAAGAAATTTCTAAGAAGAAAAAACAGAAAGAGTACTTAAAAAGACTTAAACATTTCGACCAAATGCAACATGTGAACCTCACCTGGATCCCCATTCAAACAATCCATCAATCAGTATAGAGATTTATGATGGGGCACCTGGGTGGCTCAGTGGGTTAAAGCCTCTGCCTTCAGCTCGGGTCATGATCCCAAGGTCTTGGGATCGAGCCCCACATCGGGCTCTCTGCTCAGCGGAGAGCCTGCTTCCTCCTCTCTCTGCCTGCCTCTCTGCCTACTGGTCTGTCAAATAAATAAATAAAATCTTAAAAAAAAAAAAAAAGATTTATGAGACAATTAGGAAAATGTGGATACAAACTAGATTTGATAATGAATTATTGTCTACTTTCAAGGAGCAATAATGGTAATAACGTCTTAAAATATTCTTAGAGATCCATGAGACACTTCAGAAACAGCTCAGCTGGTAGGGCTAAGTTTAAGATAGTCGTGGCATGAGCTGGACATAAGTGAGTGAACTGCAGAAACTGGGTCACAGGTACTTAAAAGTTCCAAGTATTATTCTAATGTTTAACATGTTTAAAATATCCCCTAGTAGATAAAAGAAAACCCTTCTGCTCTCTTAGCTCTGCTGGAAGCTGGAGGTTGCTAGGCCCCTATGTAGTGTACAGAATTCTAGCTTTTTTCCTCCTTTCTGTGTATTATTACACTGTGTCTTTATGTAAATATGGACAGTTAGCATTTACTGACATGTACCTATTTCTCTGTTTAAAAAAAAAAAAACAAAACTTTAAAAAATGGGGTTATAGAAGGTCAGCAAAGGGTGGATTTGAAATGTTTGGGTAGGTTAAGTGGATATTTGACAACATGGCTTTTCCTCTGGCATGTTTATGATGTTTAATGGACATCCTTGCAGTTTAAGATGACACTTTTAAAATTAAACTCTCTCCTAATGATGACTTAAGCCCTGGCACTTGATGGAAGAATCAGCAGAACCTATAGGATCTTTGGAATGGACATTCTCTGTTACAATTTTGTTCCTGTTTATTTTTAAATTTCCTTTTTGTTTCATGGAAAGGAAAGATGATGCAAGTGTACAAGTTGCTTTATTACAATAAAACTAAATGTGTAAAAGTAAATAAATAAATAAATAAAAATATCCCCCAATAAAAAATTAAATAAAACATACTCAATTCTGAGGAATCCTTCCTCCAAGATTAAAAAAAGAAAAGGGACGCCTGGGTGGCTCAGTTGGTTGGGCGGCTGCCTTCGGCTCAGGTCATGATCCCAGCGTCCTGGGATCGAGTCCTGCATCGGGCTCCTTGCTTGGCGGGGAGCCTGCTTCTCCCTCTGCCTCTGCCTGCCATTCTGTCTGCCTGTGCTCGCTCGCTCTCCTCTCTCTCTGACAAATAAATAAAATCTTTAAGAAAAAAAATCCATGAAACAGGGACGCCTGGGTGGCTCAGTTGGTTAAGCAGCTGCCTTCGGCTCAGGTCATGATCCCAGCGTCCTGGGATCGAGTCCCACATCGGGCTCCTTGCTTGGCAGGGAGCCTGCTTCTCCCTCTGCCTCTGCCTGCCACTCTGTCTGCCTGTGCTCACTCTCGCTTCTCTATGACAAATAAATAAATAAAATCTTTAAAAAAAAAAAAAAATCCATGAAACATAGCTTCATGGGCTAGAAAGGGGAAAAAGGAAAGCCCCTTGTGGTATGCTTCATGTGCAAGTCTGATCAATCAGGACTGAAAGGCTGGCACCCACCCGCCACCCACCCTGGGCTGGCAAGCAGGGGATTTCCAAAAACATGAGCCAACTCCTTGGACTCTAGGCCAAAGTTTCCCTGGTGTAGGCTGTTCCCTCCGGGAGGTGTCCCTCACCTGCTTCCCCACCGCCTGTATATCAGACCAGCCCCTGCTCCTGCGGGAATAGGGATCTGTCCTTGGGTTACCACAGAGGGTGCCCTGGTGCAACCATGGCTAGAAAACAAACCCAACTTCTCTGCACTCTTTGGCCCTCACCCACCCTTCCGTTCCCGAGGCTGAGAGACTCTGTGAACAAAGGATACTGTACTGGTTCCGATGTTTTGCGTTCTCCTTCATTCTCTGTAACTGCTGCTGGTGACACTTCATGCTCCAAGGGTTATAGTGTTTAAGCTGGGAACTGACGTTCCCCTTTTTCTCTACACTGTAGTACAAGACTTCAGATTTCTTTAACCACTCAAATTCTTCTTCTAATTTATGGCTGTAAGGAGACAAGAAGCCAATCACAATGTCTTATCAAAACTCAGGGCCAAAGAGGCATGAGAGAACTTTTGGAGCGATGGGAAGTTTGAGATCTTGATGGGGTGGTGGTTTCAGTGTGCACACTAAACACTTCAAATGGATACATTTTATTGTTAAGTGTATTATACCTCAAGAAAGATGGTTTTTAAAAAAGAAAGGGGCCGGCTCACTGTTTTTTTCTACAGTAAGGAAAACCCAAGATGCGAGAACAGCCTCTGCGTCCGCCCCGGCGCCCCCACGACTCCCTCCCAAGCAGCCCTTACTGCCCTCTTCTTCTAGACGGTACCACCACCCTGGCTTCGGATACAGCAGGTTCTCAGATTCTGAAGGCTGGAGACCAGGGAAAAGCCAAACTAAAACCCCATGGGAATAAGCCAACCTACTTAGCCACATTATAAATACTTTAATTTATATATACTGTTTATATTTTTATAAGCTCTGCCAAAGAGTGGTACCTGGACGGCTCTTATAGGTGGAGGAGTCTCCATTTCAGGGACACCCAATGGACCACTTTTGTCTCTCACCATCAGCGAGCAGCCTGAGGGGAAGGGATGGCTCCTGTCTCAGTCACTGCTGCATCCCCAGGGTAGCCGCAGAAGCAACGAGCGACTACAACTCTTTCAGAGCTGCCACCGTGGCTCTTGACCCAAAATGGCATAATTTAATCCAGAGTCTGTTTGTTTGTTTTTACCTTGTATGATTAGACTTTATTTCAAAATAAATGAACTAGCAGGTTATAGCCTAACAAAAGGCTAATGACATTTATAAGGCAGAATAAACAACGAACTGGGTAACTTCATTTTGTCTGCTTTTTAGGGGGGGCAGGGGAACTGAGGGAGAGGGAGAATCCTAAGCAGGCTCCACGTGACAAGGGGCTTGATCTCACGATCCCAAGATCATGACCTGAGCCAAAGTCAAGAGTCGGACACTGAACTGACTGAGCCACCCCGGCGCTCCATGTCTGCGTTAATATAGTGCATTGGGTGACATGGTCCAAATCTGATTCAGCTGAAGTCCGTACTTTCCTTTGTTTATAACTTCCATTTAAAAATTAATTCCGGGGCACCTGGGTGGCTCAGTCGTTGGATGTCTCTCCGGCTCAGGTCATGATCCTAATATCCTGGGATTGAGCCCCACATCAGGCTTCCTGCTCGGTGGGAAGCCTGCATTCCTTCTCCTAGTCCCCCTGTTGTTTCCCTCTCTCATTGTGTCGCTCTCTGTCAAACAAATAATTAATATCTTTAAAATAAGTAAATAAATAAAATTAAAAAATAAAAATAAATTCCTAGGGGTGCCTGGGTGGCTCAATCAGCTAGGCGTCTGACTCTTGATCTTAGGCTCAATTCTTATCTCAGGGCTGTGAATTCAAGCCCCACACTGGGCTCCTCACTGGGCATGGAGCCTACTTTAAAAAAAAAAAAAAAAAGTTACAAAAGAAAAAACTGCACTTAAAAATGACTTTAAAGGAACATTTTTATGGGGGCACCTGGGTGGCTCAGTTGGTTAAGCATCTGCCTTCAGCTCAGGTCATGATCTCAGGGTTCTGGGATCAAGCCCCCTGTTGTCCCGCTCCCTGCTCCTCAGGGAGTCTGCTTCTCCCTCTCCTTATGCCCCTCCCCACCCTCAACTCATGGTCTCTCTCAAATAAATCTATCTTAATATATATATATGTATATTTATGAAGCTTTCCATAAATTTGGTTAAAGTCATTTTTATTTTAGGAAGTGCACAAAACTCCCTTTTTCTACATACCCAACCTGTATTTGAAAAGTCAACTGATTATCTCTTGTCCTAAATGTAAAATATGAAAGAAACGTGTTATTTCTGGGGTGCCTAAGTAGCTCAGTTGGTGAAGTGTCCAACTTTTAGTTTCAGCTCAAGTCATGATCCCAGGGTCCCAAGATCTAGCCCAGCATAGGTTTCGGAGCTCAGCAGAGAGTCTGCTTGAGATTCTCTCTTTACCTCTCCCTCTGCCCCTCCCTGCTGCACAATCCTGTGTGCCTGCATGCTCTCTAAATAAATCCTTTTTTTTTTTTAAGATTTTATTCATTTATTTGACAGAGACACAGTAAGAGAGGGAACACAAGCAAGGGCAGTGGGAGAGGGAGAAGCAGGCTCCCCGCAGAGCAGAGAGCCCGATGTAGGGCTCAATCCCAGGACCCTGGGATCATGACCTGAGCTAAAGTCAGATGCCTAATAACTGAGCTACCCAGGCGCCCCTAAATAAATCTTTTTTTTTTAAAGGAAAATTAAAAAGGGGCACCTGGGTGGCTCAGTGGGTTAAGCCGCTGCCTTCGGCTCAGGTCATGATCCCAGAGTCCTGGGATCGAGTCCCGCATCGGGCTCGCTGCTCAGCGGGAAGCTTACTTCCCTTCCTCCCTCTCTGCCTGCCTCTCTGCCTACTTGTGATCTCTCTCTGTCAAATAAATAAATAAAATCTTAAAAAAAAAAAAAAAAAAAAAGGAAAATTAAAAAAATAAAAGAAAGGTGACACTTCTGTAATCCAAAGCTAACCTCAATACTGAACAGAGAAATGGCATTGCCTTTTAGCTTCACCTATCATACATTAAGAAAAAATCTACTACATCTTTTCCATTTTCTATTTCAAAAATCCTGATCTTAAAACACTAATATTTAACACAAAGTTCGAAAGTGTAACCCAGAGTCATTAAAGAGAAGCTGCCATGTGGGAACTGGCCACTGAGTTACAAGGCACAACTAAGTCCATCATTTGAGTCCCTAGCTCCAGGAGCCTGGCCTGTAACTAAGATCCCCTGACACCTCCCCTTCCACAGAGTACAGGGTGTCGTGTCCCCCCGCCCCCCGCCTCAGTCTATACCTACCTCTTCATCTTCTCCTCTTTCCGGTGCTGCCTCACCCAGTCCTTGGGGCTCTTCTCCGTTTCTAGAACGTGATGTTTTTTGTTTGTCCACCTCAGGAGCTTACTTTTTGGTTCACAGTCTGAATTGTCTACACTGTCCACAGTTCCATGGTCCCCCTTTAGTGGATATGCTATTAAACATAAGTTCCTGTCTTCATCCTCTTCAAAGCGTACAGATACCACACCTGCAAGGGGGGTGAGGAGCAGAGAGAACTTTTAATTCCACAGAAGATGTGTTATAAATAACATGATTGTAACATTTGTTTTTTTCTTACCCTGTTCCTTAGTCTCTATGTTGCCAGAGGCCCCAAACTCATCTGCAAACCTAACAAATATCAAAACAGCTAGAAAAGATGACACCACACAAGACAAGCGATTAGGGAGCAAACATGGCCGAGAGTCTTCCTCTCTGATGCACTCAACAAGGCAAGAGCCAAAGAATTACAAGACACATTTTTCCATCATTGAAAATGTTTATTAAGTTTTATGTAATTCTTCTAATCCTAAGAGAGACGTGAAAACATTTGCTCTTTATATCTTGCGGGAATTTTTGATGCCCTAAACAGAAACTCCGACAGCCTGAGGCTTGCTTTAAAGCAGAGCCGAACAGGGGGAACAAAGGTTTGCCCTGAGGGGTAAGAAGCATCCAAGGGTAAGGGAAGACTGGGCAAGTGAAACGAAGTAAAGGAGCCGACAAAACAAACCGCACAGCACGACAGACACCCTAGCAAAGGCTTCCTGCAGCACCCCCACACGGGTGGGCGCCCCAAGCCTTTTGTCCTCAAACATGTTACTTTATTGGTCTTTGCAGTCACAAAAGAACAAAATGAACACAAGGCAAATAGGGTCCGGCCGGGAGCACAGACGCGTGGTGGCCTTGAAAGCAGCTCTCCCCCTTGAGTCTCTAGAACCTGCCTTGTGTAATTAGACAGTCTTTGAGGAGGGGCTGTCAGGTGGGAGCGTTTCAGCAGGCGCCGACGAGAGCCTTACAACCGACTGGCTGAACACCTTTCCTCACAGGCCTCTGTGGCCTGGGATCACTCAATTTGCTCAGTCCTTGCTGCCCGCCCGCTTGCTCGCTCGCTCGCTCGCTCGCTCGCTCGCTGCAGGGGAATGCGTGCTCAGAGAGAGATGACACTTCTGAGGTGGTCCCTGGCTCTGGGCGCAGAGGAGCAGAGGAGCCCAGGTGGGGAATTCAGGGGACCACACTTCCCTGTGGCCCGGGGAAAGAGCCAGGGGGAAATAGGGGACAGGGGCGGCCAGCTAACAAGGGGCCTTTGGCTTTGTCCTGGAAAAAACAACAGAGAAGGACCAAGTGAGGGCCCTCAACTCCCCCACCCCCCCCACCACAACACACATGTATATTCAGAGTACAGAGAGAGGCGCCCAGTACATTCTGTCTTCAAACAGCACGTTTCAACAGTCCCAGAAGAACCTAAGTTGTTCAAGAGTCTTTTGTATAAAACCAGGCAACGTAAATTTAATTTCCTTTAATGGATTCTTTGATTTACAAAATATCCTCCCACCCCAGGAAAGACCACACCATGCTGGTGGTTGATGTCACCCCCAAAAATGCATTATAAAAAGAAAGAGAGAGTCACCATATGTGAATCAAAGGGTTGCCATAACATTGCAATTTTGGGGACATTCTGTAATAGCAAAGGGCTTCAGCTAATCAGCACAGGCCTCCCACTCCTGCATTCCATCTGACTCAACCCTGCCCCCAGCCTACCTAATCACCAGGGCTTCTGGTTTCCTGGAGGACAAAAAGCAGGCCGCAAGGATTCTGGGTAAAATCCTCCCAAAGTCTTCCCCCGCTGTTCCCCCACAGGGGCCTATGGGTTACTGAGATCAAGAGACACCTGAACATAAAACACAACTACACTTCCACCAAAAATAAACTCAAAACAAATCCACAAAACAAAACAATTGAGCAATCTTACCAGGGCTTGCAAACTGAGGGTGTGAGGTGCTGGGCTGAGGGCCAAGAGGAGGAGGAGGAAAAACAGAGTGAGGGGAGGGGTGAGGGCTCCGGGGATGGCTGCCGGGACCTTCCATGGCAGCGCCGCCTCGCATCTCCTCGCCAGGCGATGGCGACCCCTATGGCAGCGGGGGCTCACCTTTGTACTGGGGAGTGAATTTGCGCATCTCGGCTGGGAGAGTCTCGTAGAACTGGTGCTCCCTTGGTACCAGGGGCTTGCACAGGGTCGTCTCGTTGAAGCGGAGCACGCATGAGTGCCCCCCGACCTGGTGGACAAAGGGCTCCAGCAGGACGCCCTTGGTGCGGGGCTCCACGTCCATGGCCCTGAAGGCTGGGCTCATCCTCCAGGCGCAGGCGGCAGGGAGAAGAGGGAGGCGGCGGGGTCCAGCGGCCAGCGCGTCCTCCGTCTGTCGTCTGTCCGTGCGTCCGTCTGTCTGGCCTCAAGTCCTCGGTTGCGCGGGCCAGGACGCTCTGCCGAAAGCAAAGAGAGACACTGGCATTGGAAGCGGCCTGGGAACCGCGGTAGAACCGCGAGCACTTCAGCATAAAGACAAACAGCGCGAGCTCAGGCGGGGCCCTGCCCACACCGCCCACCCCGGCTCCGCCTCCTCCCTCGGAAACAAACAGCCAGAGCTACTGCGGGGCGGGGCCAGTCGCAGGGGACTGGCCCCAGGTGTCTTCAAACAGCCCGTGCCCTCCACTAGGCGGGAAAAATGCAAGCCATGATATGGTAAAGTCCCATTTCACACCTAATAATTCAGATTAATTTTTACCATTTTCTCTTTTAAAAAAGATTTTATTTACTTGACAGAGAGCGAGAGCAGGAACACAAGCAGGGAGAGTGGCAGAGGGAAAGCAGGCTTCTGGCCGAGCAGGGAGCCCTATGTGGGGCTCGATCCCAGGACCCCAGAATCATGACCTGAGCTGAACGCAGCCGTTTAACGACTGAGCCACCCAAGCGCCCCATAATCCTTACCATTTTCTGGTAAGACTAACTTCATTCATTTTTTAAAAGATTTTATTTGATAGAGAGAAAGCGCGCGTATTTGCGCGCGCGCACGAGCTGGGGTAGGGGCAGGGGCAGAGGCAGAGGCACAAGCAGGCTTCCTCCCCACAGAACAGGGGAGTTGGCCGGGGGACTCAATCCCAGGACCTCCGGATCACGCACGACCTGAGCCGAAGGGAAGTGCTAAACGGACCGAGCCACCCAGACGCCCCCATACATATTTTTAATACTTTATTTTTTTAGAGTAGTTTTAGGTTCAGAGCAAAAATGAGAGGATGATAAGTGCCCACAGAAACACCTGCCCCCACACATGCCATTGCCTTCCCGGTTATCAATATCGCCCATCAGAGTGGTAGGTTTGTTATAAAAGATGAACCTACATTGACTCATCATCCTAGATTACATTAGGGTTCTTAGTCGTTAATTATGTTTTTATAAAATGCAGTTTAAGGGAAAACCTGCTTACTCACCATCTGGTAAGATTTACTCCCCCAGGGTGTCCACTCCTCCCCCTCAACCCTAAGGCCAAAGACAAGCCCCATTAACCTTATTAACAGTGGAGCTTGGGCCTGGCGTTAATCATTAACATCTGTATCTAAAAACAACCAATCAGGGCTGGCTACTCCATTTAAAAAGATACACAGTGTTCTAGGTCACTGACTATTTTTATCAGTTCTATCCTGATCTCCAAAAGCTGGGGCACACGGTTAGGCCAAAGCTGCGCTCCTGGGGTAATCAGGGCTCCCATCCTCTCCTGAGGTTCACGGCCTTAGACCTGACTTTGCATCCCTAAACACCCCAGATCTCAGCAAAGCAATCTCTGTGCAACTGACTTCAAGGCACTTCATGCTAGTTCTCTGTTTTCAGTCTGTAATTTACAGACTACACAGCTGCTACTAGCACTTCTTATAGGGCGTGGGGCATGCCATTATCTGTAGGGTTCTTAATGAGAATTCTTCCAGTTCCCATTACCCCAAGTGACATACTGGTGATGAGAATAGGTCTGCTGAAGATGTGCCCACTGTCCTCTAGGGTGAGTAAAGCACCTACTACATGCTAGCTCATTACAAAAACTTACCTCATTTGGTCCTTGGGATACCTTCTGTGAGGAAGACACTATTCTCTCTGTTACAAACAATGAAGCTAATTTGGGAAGTGAGGAAACTCGTCCAGGGCCAGGGACAATAAGCCACAGCTCCCAAATGAACCACAATCTGTTGGAGGCCCTCATGGGGCCACCTCTACATCCCAGAGTCTTTGAAACTAGTGCCCTGATACAGCACTCCTCCTATGTACATGGGACATTTAGCCTGGTGAGAGGGTGCCTTCACCATGCATATTTTCTCTTTATATACATAACCTCTCTTAGAGTTTAAACCGATCATTAGTCTCTTTTTAGAAGGATGTGACTGTGGGCCCCAACTGGACTCAAGGATTAGAAATCAATAAGCTTTCCTATACGCAGAGATGAAAACCAAAGGTCCTGATTTCTCTCCTGGAACCACCTTCTCATGACCACAGAAGCCCTCAGCAGCACATGTGCTGAGGAGGTTTCTAAGCTCCAAGGATGAGTACATTCCAGCCATTTCTAGACCCTCTCCAGAAGGTGGAGCTCTGAGACACTTGGCCACACCAGCCCTTTCTTCGGGTCTACACAGACTAGTTCATACTAATCCACTGAAAAGACCTCTGGAGTAGGAACAATACCAAAGAAAAGCTACTGTACTGACTCACAGTCGGTCTGCCAGAACCTACGCACAAACGAGGTACCACGATTGTCAATGCACAAGACACCCCTCATGGGCCAGGCTTTAGAAACACAATCCAAGCCTTTCATTAAAGTATAAACTGCTTTTGTCATCAGAGTAATATTAACACCAATGCAAATCCCTTTCCAACTCTGTTCAAATTCCTTAAGTGTATTCAGTTAGGTGGAAGAATCTCTCTCCAGGCATCTCTCTCACCCATCCTTACCCTAAAGCAAAATCTACAACAAAAACGGGTCCTTCAAGGCAACTCTCTGGAGTACAGTGCATGGGTGTGGCTGGAGGCCACCAGGTCAGGTGAAAGTCTCCATCGCCTCCTCCCAGGTCCTCAGTGTGCTCATTAGCTGCTGGGTATGATGTGGCACCTTGCCATCCTCCCCCCAGCACCCAACTCTGGCAGTCCGCAGGACACTGCTCCCTGGAGAATCATCATCATCTTGGGTAGAGAGGCAAGAAAAATAAGGCTAATCCTCGCCTGAGCCAAGCTGATGACAGAGAAAACTGCCAAATATGAACTGGGAGTTAGGGAGACAACAGATTACCATGTAGTTAGGTGGAGCCAGATTCTAGTCCCAGTTCAGCCACTCGATTGCTTGGAGATAATCTCCAAGTCCCTGGCTCCCTCTGGGTTCTGGTTTTCTGGTTTGTAAAATGGAGAAGAGAGGCATGGAATAGACCTCTACTGCGTGCGTGGTATAATGCGATTAGTGAGCGGTAACTAGTTTTAATCAAATAGGAAAAAATAGTAAATATAATTGCATTGTACATATAAGATAAGTCCTATTTTGTGATTCTTTCATTTAAAAAAAATTTTTTTAAAGATTTATTTGAGAGAGAAAGAGAGAGAGATTGAGACAACGAGTGGGAGGAGGGGCAGAGGGAGAGAAGCAGACTCCCTGCTGAGCAGGGAGCCCAATGTAGGACTGGATTCCAAGACCCTAGGATCATGACCTGAGTCAAAGGCAGATGCTTAACTGACTGAGCCACCCAGGCGCCCCATTTAAGAAATTTTTTAAAAAAGATTTAATAGAGCACACGTGCACAAGTAGCCAGAGCAGCAGGCAGAGGGAAAGGGAGAGGGAGAAGCAGAATCCCTGCTGGGCAGAGAGCCTGATGCCAGGGCTCAATCCCAGCACCCTGGGATAACACAAGCAAAAGGCAGATGCTTAACTGACTGAGCCACCCAGACGCTCCTTTGTGCACCCCTGTTTCAATTATGTTTAGTCTCTCAATATGAACATAAGTATGGCTTCACCATACCACATATTTCTCACATTTGGGGTTGCAGATGAAGAAATGGAGCTTCTGTTCTAGCTTCTCTTAGAGGCTGCATCTGTGTGGGAAAATGAGGTATCAAATTTCCCAAGGATTACACACAGCAGATCCGCTCCCTCTCTAGTGGCCTCAACCCGGCCAGAAGAAAGAAAAGTGCCCCAAAACCTGTTTTCACCTACTATTCTCTCTGTCCCACACGTGGTTTGAGCTCGCAATGATTTTTAAACATCCGAGGTCTAAGGCCCAGTGTCCCAGAAATCCTGGAGTATTAGAAGTTACTGAGAAGTCCATGCAAAATGTGTGGGCTCTGTGCCTAGGGAGAGGGGGAATAACCACAGAATACTGCCTTTAGATTTAGCATCTATTTTAGGCTTCCACATCGTCTCACATTGGTCCATGAAACTATGAACAGGTAAGGAAAACAGAATATAACTCATCCTAAAACAGGAGGACATAGATTTCCTCCACAGCCCATCCCCCTAAATCTGTCAGATTGGTTTAAGGATCTGCTGGAAACAATGCTTTAATATTCTTGCTTCTAAAATACTGCGGACTGGGGCGCCTGGGTGGCTCAGTGGGTTGAGCCTCTGCCTTCGGCTCGGGTCATGATCTCAGGGTCCTGGGATCGAGCCCCACATCTGGGCTCTCTGCTTGGCAGGGAGCCTGCTTCCCCTTTCTCTCTCTGCCTGCCTCTCTGCCTACTTGTGTCCTAAATAAATCAAATCTTTAAAAAAATAATAAAATAAAATACTGCAGATAGTGGCGCCTAGGTAGCTCAGTTGGTTAACTGACTTCGGCTCAAGTCAGGATCCAGGATCCTGGGATGGAGTCCTGGGATGGGGCCCCTTGTTGGGCTTCTCCCTTTCCCTCTGCCCTCCCCATTCATGCTCTCTCTCTCAAACAAATAAAATCTTTTTAAAAATAAATAAATACTTCAAATAAAACAATGACTCATGAAAACCCTTAAGCCCTTAGCTCACTCATCTAGAATTTAGTTAATGAGGCCACAAATGTGGTCTGCTGGGGCCACTTACTTTGCCTCAAGAAAAGCCCCAGGGTTGGATAGTCACAGGGGGTGGTGTGAGGCACACTAGCCTGATGGTGGAAAAACAACACTCACCATTCACACCTCCTCTCCGTGAGCGAGCCGCAGGGCCACCACCATACAGCATCTGCATACAACCCACAACTACACAACCCATGACTACACCACCACCATCACTAAAACTCTTAAACACTGTTGGTAGGAATGCCCAAAAAAAAAAAAAAAAAAAAAAAAAGTGGTACAGCCACTTTGGAAAACAGTTTGGCAGTTTCTTATAAAGTTAAACAAATACTTATTATATGACCCAATAATCCTATTCATAGGTATTTGCCTAAGAGAAATGAAATCCAATGTCCACACAGACTTGTACATGATCATAGATAGAGGCACTACTTACAAAAGCCAAAAGGTGGAAACCCAAATATCCATCAAATGGGTGAATGAATAAACAAACTATGGTATATCCATTTCATGCAACAGTATTCAGCAATAAAAGGGAATCTTGATTCACCATAAAGATTCATCATAAAAGCACGTAAGTGAAAAAGCCAATCATATATTATATTACATGATTAGATTTATAAGAAATGCTAGAAAAAGCACAACTCTAAAAAGTAGATAAGCAGCTGCAGAGGTAGGAGAATAGGACTGACCACAAAGGGGACTAAGAGAACTTTCAGGGGTAATGAAAATGTTATATGCTGTGGCTGGGATAGTAATTACATGACTGCATAAATTTGTCAAAATTCATCAAATTGGGCTTAAAATTGATGAGTCCTATTGTATATAAATTATACTTCAGTAGAGGGATTAAATTTTTTCTTACACTTTTTAATTTACCTTATTTTCATAAGTACATATTATTTTAATAATCAGAAAAAAAAATAGACTTGGGGCGCCTGGGTGGCTCAGTGGGTTAAGCCACTGCCTTCGGCTCAGGTCATGATCCCAGGTCCTGGGTTCAAGCCCCGCATCGGGCTTTCTGCTCGGCAGGGAGCCTGCTTCCTCCTCTCTCTCTGCCTGCCTCTCTGCCTACTTGTGATTTCTCTCTGTCAAATAAATAAATAAAATCTTAAAAAAAAAAAAAAATAAACTTAAAAAGATCATATTAGGGTACCTGGGTGGCTCAGTGGGTTAAGCCTCTGCCTTCGGCTCAGGTCATGATCCCAGGGTCCTGGGATCGAGCCCCACATCAGGCTCTCTGCTCATCAGGGAGCCTGCTTTTCCCCCCACCCCCCACCTACCTCTCTGCCTACTTGAGATCTCTGTCAAATAAATAAAATCTTAAAAAAAAAAAAAAGATCATATGAGCTGTTAAATAGCTTCTATATGCAAATGCTTTGGTTGAGATTTACCTTCCCATCCACTCTAACTGGGCTCATTTGCCTCATACTGAGCATCTTGAGACACTCCTGCCAAGATGCCTGGGTCACCATCTTGGTCAAAGGAAGGACTCCCCCTTTCCGTGAATGCACTCCCAGATGGTACAGACTTTCAGAGACAGCCATGTTTTCCCTCATAAATCCATGACACCCACTGCTAAATCTAAAGCCATTTGCTCACTCTGAAAGCCTAATTTTTATCAGGGTCTTAATAACTAGCAGACTTCTACCAGTGGCATGGTTATCTTTTTAAATTCTTATAAAGTCAAAGCAAAAGCATCCTTTACAGACAAACAAGCAGAACAGAAGCATAAAGGTCCAATAAGCCTTTCTGTAAAATCCATAAGGAAAGAAAAATCAGCATCAAATCTGCTATTATTCTAGTTTCCTTGTTATTTCTCAAGCATGCCTGGAATATGCCTACCTCAGGGCCCTTTGCACTTGCCATTCCCTCTGCTTGGTACACTCTTTTCCCAGGCATCCCTCTGGCCCACTCTCTTATCTCCTTCAGCTCTTTATGCAAATGTTACTTCTTTAATGAGGTCCTCCTAAGCCACCCCATCTGAAAGGACCATACCTCCTTGTCCACACTCCCTTATACACCTTGCTTTATTTCTCTTTAGCACTTATCACCATCATCTAACATATTATATGTCTTCTTTGTCTTGTTTATTTTTTGTATCCCCCATCCTGACCCCACTAGAAAACAAAGTCCATAAAATCAGAGATTTCTGACTGCTGTGTTCACTGCTGAATCTCCAGAGTCCAGAACACCAGCACAGAGAAGGGACTTCATAGGATGTGCCTCAAGTCACTGCTGCGTCATGAAAACCTGCTGTACACAGATAACAGAAGACTCAAAAGGCACCCGCTGCAATTATCCAAACCCGCACTAATCACACGGCGAGTACAATTATTAAAATGAGGCATGCAATACACTTTACCAAATGTATTCTGAGCACTGAACTAGTGTTAATTTTGCATTTATAATTCCCCATCTATCAAGCTGCATTAACTGGGGAGTATAAATGAAGGATCCTGCACCTAAAGACTCATCTGGGACCTGGTGCTGTGGAAACATTTCATGGAAACAAAACTTAAGCTCTTAATGCAATGACCATCTCTTAGAAAATTCTCTCTTGCAGAAAATCAGGCAAGAAAAGAATGGTCATTCAAGAATAAACTTTAAAAATGTGGCCTCGGGGGCACCTGTGTAGCTTAGGTCTTGATTCCAGAGTCCTGGGATCAAGCCCCTCATCGGGCTCCCTGCTAAGCAGGAAGCCTGCTTCTCCTTCTCCCACTCGCCCTGCTTGTGTTCCCTCTCTTGCTGTTTCTCTCTCCCTCTCTGTCAACTAACTAACTAACTAACTAAATAAATCTTTAAAAAAAAAAAAAAAAAAAAAAAAAAAAAGGTGGCCTCAGGGCATCTGACTGGCTCAGTTGGTGGACAGCAGGACTCTTGATCTCAGGGTTGTAAGTTTGTGCCCCACACTGGGTATAGAGATTACCCTAAAAAAAAAAATGTAGCCTCAAGAAGATTAAAATTCTGTAACTTAAAACAAATACACTAACTAGCATTCAGAAATTATGTGTTGGTATAGAATTCACATCCCAAACACCCGAGGTTTTCAGGTTGCAATGTTATCATTAAAAGACAATTATCCGGGGCACCTAGGTGGCTCAGTGGGTTAAAGCCTCTGCCTTTGGCTCAGGTGGTGATCTGAGAGTCCTGGGATCGAGCCCTGCATTGGGCTCTCTGCTCGGTGGGGAGTCTGCTTCCCCCTCTCTCTCTCCGCCTGCCTCTATGCCTACCTGTGATCTCTGTCAAATAAATAAAATCTTTGAAAAAAAAAAAAAAAAGAAAAGAAAGACAATTATTCTGGGTCACTTGGGTGGCTCAGTCAGTTAAGCATCTGCCTTCCGCTCAGGTTATGATCCCAGAGTCCTGGATCAAGCCACACATCAGACTCCCTGCTTGGTGGGGAGTTTGCTTCTCCCTCTGCCTGCTGCTACTGTTGCTTGTGTTCTCTCTCGCTTGCTCTCAAATAAATAAAATCTTTAGAAAAAAATAATAGATAAAAGATAATTATCTCCATCTTTTGCAGGCAAAGCAAAGAAAGGCCCCCTTCAGCAACACTGGTGGGTCTGCCCTCCAGCTTCTAATGAGGTGTCTCAGCAAGACAATGCAGAAGGAAAATCATTCCTCACTTTGCCCTGGACTTACCTGGAAGCTGGGTAAAATGAGGCATAATTCCTGGTAACAAAATGAATATACAAAAAGGAGTTTTAGCAAAATAACGCCAGGAAGGAAGAGGAAAGCTATCAATGTTTGTCTTGTGGGAGGCACCAAGGATAAGGGCTGACCAGACTGACCCATCTGGGTACAGGGCATCAAACTAACACCGACCTCAGGAAAACTCCTACCACTGTGCCACAGAGTTTAAGCCCCATCAGGACATTTCCCCCTCAACCATTTTTTAAAAAATATTTTATCTTTAAGTACTCTATATATATACCCGATTGTGGGGCTCAAACTCATAACCCCGCAATCAAGAGTTGCACACTCCATGGACTAAGCCAGCCCAGCGCGCCCTGCCCCCATCAAGACATCTCTTCTACCCCATTGTGAAAGGACTTACTCCCATGTCTAGCAGAAGAGTGCCATGATGGACTATCAGGATATTATGAAAAGTCTGCTTACTAATTTTATGATTTTTAAACAATATGAGAAAATTGTTTAAAAGCAAGATATAAAATTGTATAAGCTATTATTATCTAAACTAGGTCCAAAGAATTACAGAGGAAAAGACTAGCAAAAAGTCCCAGCTATGCCACTGAATCATATATTTAAAAATGGTTAAAATGGTAAATTTTATGTTATGTATATTTTACCACATACACAAAAACTAAAAACAAAGTACCAGCTACTCACAAGGGGTCATGGCTGCCTCCCCCTTCCAAACCCCTGTAGTCACTGCATTAAAAATGCTGAAAGCCTTTAAGTGTCCCAGCTCACCTATGAAAGAAACTTGATACAGATTTCCCAAATTTGACAACAATCCTAAAAATTTATATGGCACAGATGAATTAGGAAGCTAAAAGAAAGTGTTCTAATGGGGTATCTGGGTGGCTCAGTGGGTTAAGCCTCTGCCTTATGCTCAGATCATGATCTCAGGGTCCTGGGATCGAGCCCTGCATCAGGCTCTCTGCTCAGCGGGGAGGCCTGCTTCCCCTTCTTTCTCTGCCTGCCTCTCTGCCTACTTGTGATCTCTGTCTGTCTCAAATAAATTTTAAAAATCTTAAAAAAAAAGTGTTCTAAGTTGTCAGTAATAGAAAGAAGATGGCCATCAACCTAGGGGAGCAACTGTGTGTCCTTTCTATAGAAATATCAGAACACTGTTGTCACAGAAGAGGCAGTCAAAACGCTGCCCCAAAATGTAGGGGAAAGTACCGCAGGTTGTAGTATTTTTCTGCTTTTTGAAATGTGAACTTCTGATTTCTTTTTCCAAACTAAGCAAATATTCACTTTCTTACCTAGTTGTTTCCATCATTGTAAATTCTTCTGTTTAAAGATGGCAGTTGTAATATATATTTATATAAATAAATTACATATATTTGTATTATGTAAACTTTGGACAGCACGAAACCTAGATCTGCCCTGTACCAAGTGTTAAGATAGTTATTCCCTTCTCTTCAAGTTGTCTAAATGTCTAACTTCTTGAAATATTCTCAAACTCAGAGCATACGTTACCTTTATATTAGGGAGGGAAAACATCAGGGGGGAAAATAAAAGAACTCACGGAGACGAAAACAGGAGAGCCCAGACAGTTCTGCAGCTCTTGCAGGTTTCAAGCTCATCCTCAAAAAGGCCCTGCCCCAGCACCCACTGGCAGGCTCCAGCTGCGCTCCATGATGAAGCCCCGAGATGCACCACACAGAAACACAGGAGGTAACAACCCAAACCCACCCTGCCCTTAAGGTACGTCTGAGACACTGAAGACCAGAGGAGGAAGTGACCAACTCCCCAAACTTCAATGACAATGGGGTACAACCAGCCTCTAGAGGCCAGAGCCGCCACTGATGGGGAAGTTCCTCTATTCTATAACACCCATGCTCTTACAGCAGCCCTCTGGAGTAGACACCATGACTATCTCCGTCACAGACGGATGTATAGAGGTGCCAGGAGGTCACCGTAACAGGGAGACCTCACTACAGAAAACAGGTGCATGAGATGAAAGAGTTACTGCTAAGAATGGCTACAATCATAGTCCTAACCTCAAAGGAGCTACAACCCAGCTGGCTGGCAGGGTGTCTGTCTACCAGCCCCCCAGGCCAAAGCAGCAGAGCCTGGGAGACAAGACACAGAGGCTCTGCATCGATTCGACACCTATGCCTGTGGTCCAACAATGGGTGTTCATTTTCTCCCTCATTAACATTTTATTCTAGTTTTAATAAAGGAAAAGCTCTAAGTTGTCCATGAAATTATTTCATTAAAGCCACAATAATGCAGATCCTTCCCCCAATTATGAGGGACAAATAAAACACCAGATTCTTTGCCAAAAATCCAGACAAGTTTTTCTGTAAGGGAAACAGCAGCCTCTCAAATGCTTCTCTAGATCCGCCAGCATGACCACACTGCCTGATCTCTCTGCCTCAGATCAGATTTCTGGAATGAAAGACTAGTGGGTCCCAAGATGGAAGGAAATGAGAAGGAGCTTTCAGCCTACCGACAGGTACGTTCATCAGAGTTACACCGCTAAATTACAAAGTTATAGCAACTTAAAAAGCTTTTTCTAGGGATGCCTGGGTGGCAGTGAGTTAAATGTCTGCCTTGACTCAGGTCATGATCCCAGGGTCTGGGGATAGAGTCCCGTATCAGGGTCCTTGCACAGCGGGGGGCCTGCTTCTCCCTCCACCTGCCGCTCCCACTGCCTGTACTCTCTGACAAATAAATAAATAAAATCTTAAAAAAAAAAAAGTTTTGGGGCATCTGGGTGGCTCAGTGGGTTAAGCCTCTGCCTTCGGCTCAGGTCATGATCTCAGGGTCCTGGGATCGATATGGGTATCGGGCTCTCTGCTCAGCAGGGAGCCTCCTCCCGCCACCCCCCGCCACTGCCTGCCTCTCTGCCTACTCGTGATCTCTGTCAAATAAATAAATATAATCTTAAAAAAAAAAAAAAAAAGCTTTTTCTAGCTAAAACTGTAGCACCACTCCTTCAAGGAAATTGAAATTATTAACTCTGGTGTCACACGTCCTATCAGAATACCACATTTTCTTATAAAGAACTAAATGTATTCCATATACACACCCAGAATTTTTCAGTCCTCCTTAAAAAGCCCATTACCCCTCTTTCAAGGGCAATTCTCCACTTTCCACCACCTCCTTGGTGCAGTCTATGACTCCCACCACCCTGTAGAGAACATACACAACAGAAACATACAGAAATGACCACCTCACATTGCAGCTGAAATGACCGTGAGGTCTCAATCTGAGGGACTTTCCAACTTTGAGTCACAGTTCTCTCTTGTGCCAACAAGTCCACTCACTGGCTTTAGGCAAGATTATATGCTCTCTGAAGGTAGTCAGTGTTTACCCCTAACCCTCTCTCAGCTGGCTTCCAAACCAAATGAGACATGTGAACTATCCTCTGAAACACAGGAGCCAAAACTGATTCAGTCCTATGGGCAACCACAGAACCCGAGCACCCCTGACCTGCCTAGGCCAGCACCCCAAGCGCTGTACCTGTTGATGGAGGGACAAGGTGTGTCCTGCACTGCACCAGGTCCTGTGTCCAGCGGGCACAATTTCCTCCGGCTTCTTGCAAAAAACCCCACTCAGGTACATACTCTCCTCAAGGGTCTACAAAGTGGCCCCGGCTCACAGAGCCAATCTGGAAGCTTTTTTTTTTTTTTTTAAGATTATGTATTTGAGAGTGACAAAGAGTTGGGGGGAGAGGGAGAGAAAGCGTCTCAAGCAGACTTCCTCCTGAGTGTGGAACCCAATGCCAGGAGCCCAATGTGGGGCTCAATCCCATGACCTTAAGACTGTGACCTGAGCCAACACCAAGAGTAGGATGCACTGAATGACCCACTCAGGCATCCCCCAATCTGGCAGCTTCCATCACAAACCACTCTGCAAAGTGTCAGTGTTCCTCCATGACCAGCAAGAAAAGAATGAGCCACAGGTATGAGAAAAGTCCTGACACTGGCACAGGTCACAACGCTATGCCACTTGCCAGTCATCCTCCAGAAATCCTGAGATTTCTTTCCAAAATAAACCATAGCAAACTATTTACAAATTTCGAGGAAATGAAGTTCAAATAGACCCACAGTTCTGAAGCAAATCAGATGCTGACTCCTTCAGAATCACCCAGCTTGTGAGAAGGGCAGTGACTTCAGTCACTCAAGAGCACATCTGAGGACTGGGAAGGAAGGCCAATGGGGGCACTTCCACTTTTGACACCTTACCTTTTTCTGTTCCCTTTCTTTGTCTCTATACAAAGAGCCCCCTGTATTTTTTAAAGTAAAAACACTCTTCTGAGAGTGCGATGAATCATTCCTGGAAGAGGACCAGCCTGTCCCCTCCTTTCCCACCCCTCACCTGCCCTAGACCGGCTGGCCACATCCATCAGTCTTTCAGAGCCCAGAGTCTATCAGCTGCCACACCTGGGACCTCTGCAGGGTTCACTCTTCCAATTGCCCCAGGACCCTGCATCTGAGGCTTACAGTCCTCCCCTGGCCTCCCAAGGGAGGTGCAGCAACCCCATCAACCCACAGGCTCTCACGCATGCAGCCGTGGGAAGGTGTTGCTGTGTATGTCCCATAAGGCCTAGCACAGGTACTACAAAGGGCAGGGACACCTCAAAGGACCTGGGGGAAAAGATACTTGTGTTCCCATACTCTCTGATAAGAACACAGAGCAAGAAAAACCCAAACCCTTAGCAGGGAGTTGGCAACCAACTTCACTATCTCTCCTCTAGAGGCACTCACCTCAGGGAACAGACACTGTTCATGGAAGGACACCTTTCACTGCCTTACATGAGTACAGCATAAAAGCAGAAAACTTGAAAATGTTCATGAAGAACTGACTAATTTAGGAGGACCATAATCTCAGCAATATGCAATTAAATGGTTTAATAGTGATGTCTGCCTTCCCTGTCGGGTCGTTCGAGCTCATAAAAATATACCTTCTGTGGGGGCGCCTGGGTGGCTCAGTGGGTTAAGCCGCTGCCTTCGGCTCGGGTCATGATCCCAGGTCCTGGGTTCAAGCCCCACATCGGGCTTTCTGCTCAGCAGGGAGCCTGCTTCCTCCTCTCTCTCTGCCTGCCTCTCTGCCTACTTGTGATTTCTCTCTGTCAAATAAATAAATAAAATCTTTTAAAAAAAAATTAAAAAAAAAAAATACCTTCTGTGGTCAAATACATTATATCCACCCTTCTTCCTTTGTTGAGTAACTCCAGGTAGTCTCTCAAGGAAAGTCTTGATTCTGTTTAGCATGAAAACCAACATGTGCTGGTCCACGCACCTCCACAGAGCTCCCTGTAAAAGCAGCTCCAGCGAGACCCCCACAGAGACTTAGCATCACTTCTTGCTCGTAAGAGGGGAGGACTGAGCTAAGGTGCAATCCGCAGAAACCAAGTTTCAAGCACACTGAACAAACAGCCATCGGAGTGAAAGCCGGCAGGCTCGGATCTAGGTTAACCAAATGTTGCTGCAGCCTTAGCAATGACACCAAAGTTGTACAGATGTGGGATCTCAATCCCAGATAAAAAGGCAGGAAGGAGGGTTGCAGCAAATCCCTACCTCGCATTAGTTTTACACTTGTAAAACAAAAACAATCTACTATTCTCATAAAATAAGCTTTGAAGGGAGGTGCAAGATTTTTACGTTCCCTAAGACAGTAAGACGGAACTCACACAGTCCACGGGGCCTCTCATTTCCCAGTGTGCAGCTGGGGCTAGAAAAGCCTGGAGCAGAAACAGCAGTACTAGCCTTTCTGGCTTCTAAAACACATCTTACTTCATGAAATGAAATATAATCTTCCTTAGGCTTGGGATGGTACACTCGATTTCTAAAACACGTCTGAGTGTCTCAGTAAGATAAATGGATGGATACACAGAACCAACAGTACTAAATGATCTCCCAGTTTGATCAACTATGACTTTCAGTCAAATACCTGCACAAGAAGAGTTAAAACAAGCAAATAAACCGAGCAGTGCAGAGAAAGTTTGTGAAAGAGGTCCAACAGGCCCAGACTGACCTCAGCTGTCCCGAGGAGTTTATGACAGCAGGTACTGAAACTCCTTCTCTAAACCACAAGGGTTTCAAAAACATTACCCAAAGCCTGACATCTTCCATCCAGAGTGGGATGAGATCATCCTGGCAACAACAACAACAACAAAAACCCAAGTGAGAGAGTGAAAGACCTAGCATAGTGAGGGTCCCATGAGCAACTGCTGGAAGTATTGCTTCTGTTTTCCCGTGGGCAGGGTGCTGTAGGTGCGAACCATACAGCTTCAGCAACAGCTCCATTTCACAAACATTTAAAACCAAATCAAGGCACAACTCCTCTGTTTAACCATTTGTTTGTTTACAGGTGTTTTGCTACCTGTTCTGACCTGGAGACCACTATTTAGGAGCTATCATCCTCCCAACTATTTCAATCTTAACTAAGTGGCATCTTAGTGGCATTAAACACAAAGACTCTTTCTTGTTACTAGAATATAAACTTTTAGCCGCCACATACTGATAATGCTGGTGCACTGCCACAGCTTAATCCTTACCAGTAAGACTGTATTAATGTAATGTCAATAAGAAGAGATCCCTGTTTATGAAAATTTACACTAAAAACAAATACACAGGGGCACCTGGGTGGCTCAGTGGGTTAAAGCCTCTGCCTTCGGCTCAGGTCATGATCCCAGGGTCCTAGGATCAAGCCCCGCATCGGGCTCTCCGCTCAGCGGGAAGCCTGCTTCCTCCTCTCTCTCTGCCTGCCTCTCTACTTGTAATCTCTGTCTATCAAATAAATAAACAAAATCTTTAAAAACACACACACACACACACACACACACACATATACAGGGGCACCTGGGTGGCAAGGTCAGTTAGGCGTCTGCCTTTGGCTCAGGTCATGATCCCAGAGTTCTGAGATCGAGCCCCGCATTGGGCTCCCTGCTTAGTGGGAAGCCTGCTTCTCCCTCTCCCATTCCTCCTGCGTGTGTTCCCTCTTTCGCTATCTGTCAAATAAACAAAATCTTAAAAAACAAACAAACAAAAAACCCCAACCAAACAAAAACATATAATCTTGAAAGAGACTGGAGAAAAGGTCTATAAACAGAAAAATGAATCCAAGGTGCATCTGAGCTAGATGCCGACCACCGATGCTCACGTCCAAGACAGTCTCTCTGGGTAACATGTCCTCATTTGCCCTCCAACCCTCCATGTAAAATGGCAAAACGGTAATGTGCTACAGCCTCCCCGTCCCAAAGCACCTATCTCTGGGGCAAACTGCCACAACCAACAGCAGGAAGAGCTTGCTTCCTCCCTCTATTCCCAGGGCTTAACCGAGTGCAGGGGTGGCCTTTACAACAGGTCAAAGTGAGGAGGGTTTCAGGACGACTGAAGGGCCAGTGGGGAGGGGAGCTATACTGGGATGAGGGACACAGGATTCCTTCTGGGATGCATTATAAGGTAAGTGAACCACAGCTCAGTAAAGCTGTTAGACAGAAAAAAAAAAAAACCTGCACAGTTAACAGGGTCACACTGAAGAGATCACAGCCAGCTCAGGGTAGAGGCTCTAGTGATGTCACACCTTTGCCACCAAGAGTGAAGATCAAGTGCTCAGGAGAGCACCTCCAAATGTGGCTACAACACCAAAGATGCACGCAGACAAACTGCAACAGAACTAATTCTAAAAATATGTGGGTAAAAAAGTCTAACTTCTGGGGCGCCTGGGTGGCTCAGTGGGTTAAGCCGCTGCCTTCGGCTCAGGTCATGATCCCAGGTCCTGGGTTCGAGCCCCGCGTCGGGCTTTCTGCTCAGCAGGGAGCCTGCTTCCTCCTCTCTCTCTGCCTGCCTCTCTGCCTACTTGTGATTTCTGTCAAATAAATAAATAAAATCTTTTAAAAAAAAAAAAAAAGTCTAACTTCTAAAGGAACACGTTGTTTTAGATAATAACTAAATGTGTATGTGCAATTAAAAACAATATTGTAGGGGCGCCTGGGTGGCTCAGTGGGTTAAGCCTCTGCCTTCGGCTCAGGTCATGATCTCAGGGTCCTGGGATCGAGTCCCACATCGGGCTCTCTGCTCAGCAGGGAGCCTGCTTCCTCCTCTCTCTCTCTCTGCCTGCCTCTCTACCTACTTGTGATCTCTGTCAAATAAATAAAATCTTAAAAAAAAAAAAAAACAATATTGTAGGAAAGTCAACTTCCAAGTACATCTAAGTTTATACACTTTTGAATTGTATCCAAAAAATTCTTTTACGGGTGCCTGTGTGGCTCAGTGGGTTAAGCCTCTGCCTTCAGCTCAGGTCATGGTCTCAGGGTCCTGGGATCAAGCCCCATAGCAGGCTCTCTGCTCAGCAGGGAGCCTGCTTCCTCCTCTCTGCATGCCTCGCTGCCTACTTGTGATCTCGCTCTCTTTCAAATAAATAAAATCTTAAAAAAAAAATTCTTTTAAATCTCAAATTCAGGCCTGCCTTATCCTGGGGTATACATGGTGCTCTACCTCCTGGTGCCTGTGTTCATCTATAAACCGGACATGGTACAGTTTTACAGAGGTGCTCTGAGGCAGGAACAAGAGTAAAACACCTAGCCACCTGCCTGGCTGTCCTCTGCCCACTGCCCTACAGTTCCTGCAAAGAGTCCATGGGGAGACGGAGGTCAAGGAGGGACCGATGGTATAGGAGGGGATAAGGGTATACACTAAGCTTGCGCTCCTGGAAGGAGAGTGAAGAGCGGAGGCTTCAACGCCAGGCAGAGGAACAGACTACCATGGGACATCCTGCCTGACCTTTAAAAAAAAAAACCAGATTTTTAAAGCAGTTACAAGTATGATAAATTGACCACCGTTACTCGTTCGGGCGCTCTTCACCCTGCAGATCTGCTTCCATACACTCTTCTTTTTTTTTTTTTTTTTTTTTTTTTTTTTAAAGATTTTATTTATTTGACAGAGATCACAAGCAGGCAGAGAGAGAGGAGGAAGCAGGCTCCCCGCTGAGCAGAGAGCCCGATGCGGGGCTCGATCCCAGGACCCTGAGATCATGACCTGAGCCGAAGGCAGCGGCTTAACCCACTGAGCCACCCAGGCGCCCCTCACTCTTCTATTCTTTACATAAACAGGATCAGTCTGTGCTGTTTTGCTTTTCTTCCCCAATGAAAATCAGCTTTATTTTTCTCACCTTTTTAAAAAATTGTGATGAAATACACACAACATACAATTTACCTTTTTAAGCTATTTGGGATGTACAGTTCAGTGGCACTAAGTACACTCACAGTGCTGTGCAACAACCACCACTACCCATTCCACAACTTTTTCATCTTCCCAAACTGAAACTCTGTATCCATTAAACAGTAACTGCCCAGTTCCCCTACCCCCAAGTCACTGGCAACCACCATACAGCTTTCTGTCTCTTCGAATCAGACTACTCTGGTTTCTCGTACAAGTAGGATCATTCAACATTTGTTCTGTTTTGCCACTGTTCCCCCACTAAACTATATCCTTAGCCATATCTCTGTCTCTATAGAATTCCTTTCAAAGGCAGCATATTATTCACACAAAATCATAATGTATTTTTAACTTCCCTACCGACACTAGCTTATTACAATAATGCAGTGAGTGTCCCTGTAACAGTCTTTGCACTCTTGTGGGAGTATTTCTGTAGGAAAATTCCTTAGAAGTAGAAGAATCGCTGGGACAGAGCACAGAGATTGCACCCACTGTTTCACTCTTCCGTGTAATGCCTGTGAACCACAAGGATTGTGGAGCAGGGTGGTGACATTCTCCGTAGGGAAAACTAACCAGGCAGAGAGAAATAGAAAACCTGGCTTCACGACGGCATGGGGAGGACAGTGGCAGCAGGACCCAGCATTTACAGGGGTCTTCTAAGTTCTTACTTAAGGAGCAATCAAAGTGATACAATTCTTTTTTTTTTTTTTTAATTTTATTTATTTATTTGTCAGAGAGATTGAGCACAGGCAGACAGAGTGGCAGGCAGAGGCAGAGGGAGAAGCAGGCTCCCCTCCAGCAAGGAGCCCGATGCGGGACTCGATCCCAGGATGCTGGGATCATGACCCGAGCCGAAGGCAGCCGCCCAACCAATTGAGCCACCCAGGCGTCCCCAAAGTGATACAATTCTTATACACATTAAAAGCGTATGTGAAAAAGGAGGTTTGAGAGAATAAAAAAATGTAAGCTTCTTAGGAAGCTCTCAAGCTACTCTGTTACATGCTATCCTATAGATGTGTTTCAGTAACCTGTGGGCTCATGAATTTAGAATCTGGTTATTTGAAGATGTCAAAAGCAAAGGTAAAGAGGAGGCGGCAACACTGCCTTCGGAGTCCTGAGCCTGGGAGTTTGCAGGCGGAAGGAGATGAGAGCAAGAGTACCCCTAACAGAACTGCAAGCTCTAGGAGGCCATCAGGATCAAGACCAAGCTGGTCTCTCCAGCCTGTCCCAAATGGGCTTCCTTCTCTCATGGGTCTCTCCTCCTTTATCCCTGGGGCGGGAGGTAGGAAAGAGTTCTGACACCTCAAATTCTCCTGCCTTCTCCAATGTACCCACAGAGCTTTGTGCCCAACCCCCACAGGGAATTAAGGAAGGATGGGGGAGAGTCCAGAAACAGGCTTTGGTAGATGGTTAGGTGGTGTACCACTGTTCTTAACCCTTCAGGGGCTACTGGCCCCCTGGAGAATCTGAGACATCTGCCTGTGGGCCTCTCCTGAAAAATGCACACCCTCACTGAACTCTACATACAGACTGGGGTGTGGGCACCTGTGGACCCTATCTTCAGAACCCGATACGGGGAATCAAATTAGAGGGATGAGTCAAATATTGAGCATTCCCACGTCAGAACAAGGATGTTTTGGTTCAGGAAGTCAGAAACAGCTAAGAAGACACTTCGCTGAGCTGCAGACACTTATATATAAGGGGATGGTCAAGCGCTCAAGAAATATTCAGCAGATAGGAGCAATGGGATTGAAGCTTGAGTGAACCTAACGTGGAAACAGATATGGGGGTTACCTATAAAGGAAAGACTAAAAAGGCACTCTAAGAGTAATGTGCAAAAAAGGAAGAACACTGGGTCAGGGACCCCATAGGTGTGAACTGCCTGTGAGCAGAGGGTGCAAGGTCAGTGTAAGAGGAGGTCTGTAAAGGGACAAAGAGGCAGAACATCTACAATCTCCTGGAAGTCACAGAATCTCCTCCAGTTTCACATGGAAAATCTAGGGCTCATAGTTTTGGGACTACATGACACAGAGGGAGTCAAAGAGTCTTACACTGTGTAGCCCTTTAGGTCCCTGACCTCGGGTTCATGGTTTGGGGCTCAGTTATGAGGGAGCCTTGGCAAAGCCTTCACAACGTCTTCACTGAAGATATACAGGAGCGACCCTTTCAAACCCAGCCACCGTAGTCAAAAGGTCTCAAGCAAAGGAAGTGATCAGCAAAAGCCAGCATAGGGGAAATCCTAAAGGATAAATGACAGTTGCTTCAACAAAACAATTACAAGAAAAACAGAATGAGACTATATAATTTAAGAAACGAAAGAGATACTTAAATCAAAAGCAATGTGCAGACCTTATCTGCAGATAAGACCTTATCTGCAGAACAAATCAACTGTAAAAAAATTATGGGAAAACCAGACACATTTGACCATAACCAGGTATTCAAGTGGGGAAAAAAGGTATTATCATTAGTTTTTAAGCAGAGTAATGGTACTGTAGATTCAACGGGCGGCTCCTTGTCTCTTAGAGATAAACAATGAAATACAGAAAAATACATCCTGATGCTATGCCACCTAAAAAAATTCACGTTTTGTTTGTTTTTAAGATGGGGGAAGACAGGCAGTGAGATGAAATAAGATCGACTAGGAGTCGGTAACTCCAAATGGTGATGGATGACAGACCCAGTCCGACTGTTCATCCGCTTAGGAGACTGTTTCTTCCTTCAGACTCTGAGGTGGAGTATAAATTCAATTTTGGGGAAAAAGGACCTTTTCTTGCTACCAGAATATACTGCAAAATATACTACTGGTTACTTTTATTACTCGATATCCAAGTAGGCAAAAATATAATTATTTAAAATACAAAAACATTCTTTAAAATGTAATCAAAGAAGAGAAATCATCTGCTTACCTTCCACTGTACAAAAATGTGTTCAACGTGTTAGGGCAACTATCTCACTAGGTAAAATAACTTCACTTAAAGGGAAAATTCTTCCCCAGAGCATCCTCTTTATGAACCAAACAATGGAAAATTTTCACCTCAGCAAACTGGCCTCAGAGGCTCAGGCTCAACCCTGTTGCCTAGATACCAGTGACATCTCCAGCACTTACAGAAAGGAGACTGGCTAAGGTTCATCAGTCAGCAGTTGCTCCTTCCTTCCCTCTACATTCCACTGCTCCAACAGACACGGGGTTGGTATACAGTGTACTGGTCTGTCACTCGTAAAGCTCCAAAGCACAAAAGAACTCTATTCCGTCTGCTAAGTGGCTTTTACAATTATATCAACTCTGGTGCTGATTCTCGTGCCCCTGGTTCCTAACAATTCCTTTGAATTCTACTCTAAAGTCACAATGCAAATAAATCAGTTGGGAGTAACAGTCAACAGTCCAACTGACTCTTTCTCCAAAGAAAAAGTTACTAAGAGATGAACTGGCTTTTTATTTTTTATTTCTTTTCTTAAGATTTATTTATTTATGTGAGAGACAGTGATGGAGAAAAAGAGAACACAAGTGGAGAGGGGCAGAGGGAGAGGGAGAAGCAGACTCTCCACTGAGCAGGGACCCCCCCACCCCCACCCCACCAATGATGGCGGGATGTCCTGACATTGCAGGGATGTGGGGCTCCATCCAGGGACTCCAGGACCATGACCTGAATCAGAGGCAGATGCTTAACAGACTGAGCCACCCAGGGGTCCCTCAACTGGTTTTTTATATCGAATATGATAAAGTATTCATTTTGCGGGCTTCTAATTTTGATAGTGGCTAAATTTAAAACAATAACACCACCACCCTGAAACTTCTCTTTAAATACTTAACACCAGGTTACAGGATGCAATTACCCAAAGTCCACAGCAGCAACTTGTGTAAATAAGCATCCGAGTTCACTGAAAATGTAACCCTGCTAAAAATGTAAATACTGCAAATATTTTAAATACTAGAGTTCATCAAAATTACTGTAATCATGATGCTTTATGAAAAAAAAATCACAGAACTGGTGAACTGGAACATTTTTGTTAACGCTCTTCAAAAGTTTCAGTACTTTTCCTCAAAACTATTCTTTTTGAAGACTTTTATTTTGTTCTTGTCTCACGTACATTTTACTACCAAAACGTTTCATTCCAAGCAGTAACTAGTTCTATGTCCCTGGTATTTAAGAGCACTAGGCTTTGCTGTTTTCTATCTTTTGTTTTCACAACGTCTGGCCTCATTTTTCTGCTAGTGCAGCTTTCTTAACAGAGGAAACCGAGTAATACAAATCATTAGCATGGGAGGCAAAAGCGGTCTTGAAGCAAATACGAAAGAAATGAAAGCTCCACCCACGGTGAAGCTTACCGCTATTAAAGAAGCCGTCCTCTGATCCATTTTAGGACTTTTTTGGATAATAAGATGTGCAGATTGCCTCACCAGACACCAGCTAACAGGCCCAACTGGCATTCAACGCTCAAAATGGCTGCACATCTGCCGGGGCCAGGTAAACAGCACCTGAGGCGGTGGGCTGGCTCTTCCACCCAAAGACTCAAGGAGAAGCCCCCCTCAATAACCCGGGAGCCCGTTGACGCCGCTGTCCTGGGAAGTAAAGACCCAGGAGGTCTTCCCCCACAAACACCTGGGGAAAGCTCCTCAATGACCGGGGGAGATCCCGCACGGCCAAGATACCCGGGAGACCCCCCCCCAATGACCAGAGAAGATTCTGCCCCTCAAAATCAGGGGAAATAGCCCCCCCCCCCAGTAACCCGAAGACATAACGCCTCTCTCAAACGACCGGGGGGTATCCGGCCCTACGAAGACCCGGGGAGATCTCCCCGCCCCCGGGATCGCGGGGGAGCCCCTCCCCAAATAACCCGGGGACAACCCTAATGAGCAGAGACCTCGCCTCTGAACGGCCCGGAGACACCCTCCTCCAAATATACCGGGACGGCAGAGCCATAGGCTGGACAAAGCGGGCGTTACCTGCGGCCTCAGCCCGTCCCGCGGTGCTTCCGTCCTATTGTTTCTCTCCCATCAAGATGGCGGCGGCCGCGCCGAGCCCCGCCCCCCGCGCCTCGCTCCCGGAGCCCCTCGCTATTGGCTCGCACCTGGAGCCCGGCGCGTGGACTGGGCAGCCCGAAAAGCGCTGTTGCTAGGGCGCCGGGATCCCGGGCAGCGGCTTCCGGGAGGGGCGGGGCGAGGGGCGGGGCACGGAGCGGGGCCAGAGGTGGGGCGGGGCCTTGAGTGCCTTCCAGTGGGAGGATGGACTGGGAGGTCAGGTGGGTGGTTGGGTGGGCGGACGGGCTTTGGGCTTGTGGGTGCAGTGAGGGATCCCTGTGTGAACGGATGGCTCAACCAACTGTCCCATTTTTCCAGGGTCCGAGGGGTCTCCCGGGATGTGGATTTTTCAAGGCTAACGTTGAGATGATCCGTAGCAAACTGGGAATTTCATCACCCTACCGGATGGATGGACAGAGGACTAGATGGGGATGGATGGAAAGACGGACAAAAGAGTGACTGTAGACGGTGAGTAAAGGAGTGGTTATATGCACATGTGGATAGATGACTAGATGTAGAGGGGAATGGCTGTAGAGTCCTCTAGGGACTGGTAGATGACCCTGCGTCCAACCTAGGTCCTGCTAACAGGGCTGCCCAGTCCACGCGCCGGGCTCCAGGTGGGGGGAGGGGTGCTGCCTTTATGAGAGCAGGCAGGAAAGCCTTCCTGTGACCAGCTGATCTCTTCTCTCCTGGAAGCACCTTCCCTGTGTGTTTCAGGCCTCCATGCCCTGGTGCTTCTCACCTCACTGGTTCTTCCTCTTTGCCTTCTCTCTCTATCTACCTTCTCTCTCTCATAACCTTATCCAGGTTCATGGCTTCAAATTCCACCTACACGCCCATCACTACCAGAGGTGTATGTCCAGTCCAGATCCTTCCTGAGTGCCTGACTCAGTTGCCCAGCTGTAAACTAGGCATCTGCACTGACTTCCACTTGGCATCTCAAACTCAACTTGTGTCCCCCTCACTCTGGCTTAAAGGGATGGCTGCTTAGTCCTTTCGATTGCTTGGTCCAAATGCCTCTTGACTGCTTTCCCACTTACATTCAAGATGTCCTGTTTCTTCCATGGCATCATCTACTCAGAATGAGAGCACTTCTTGTGCTCTCCCAGTCTAAGCCACCACCCAGTCCAAGCCACCACTATCTCTCCCTAAGGCAATGTCAAAGCCACAGGCCCCTCTGCTGCCCTTGCCACCTTCAGTCCATTCTCCACACATCTGCCTATGAATACATACATCAGAATCCTTCATGCCCTGCTCAGATCCCTGCAGTAGCACCTCCCCAAGAAAAAGTCAGAGCTGGCAGGGACCCTGTGATTCCCCATTACTTCTGACTGCATGTCCTCTGTTCATCTCCAGCCCCTCACAGATCACACCCTGTGCACTCTCCTGGTTCAGGGGCTGGGCTCCAGGTGTTCGCGTAGCTGCAATGCACTTTCCACAGATTTCCACAGGACCGTAACCTAATGCCCTCAAAGCCCCCCATTTCAGACTGCAGCCTGTACCTTTCAGCCAACACATGGAATCACCTTTATCCCTTTACCCTGCTCTACTTTTTTTCATAGCAGTTACCTTTCTCATGGAGGCATTCAATATCCTTATATGGCATTGCCTGGCTTCCTCCACTAAAGTAAGAGCTCTATGAGGTGAGAATCTCTCTGTTTTAGTCATGGATAGATCCTGAGCACCTCAAATACAAAGTAAACTCCAGAAATACCTGTTGGCTGACTGAATAAGAAGGATGTCTTGTGGTATTAAATGATAAATTAAAATGGGGCAGCAGAAGGTTGGGGCAGAATGAGAATATCCCAGATTAAAGCTAGTCCTGGGTCAGGCCCAAGGCCCCCACACCCAGCAGGATTGCTATGAAGACCAGTCCAGCTTCTGCTCCTGTTTCCTGCCTGTACCCACAGAATAAAAAGAGCCCAAGAAGGGCGCCTGGGTGGCTCAGTGGGTTAAAGCCTCTGCCTTTGGCTCAGGTCATGATCTCTGGGTCCTGGGATCAAACCCCACATCGGGCTCTCTGCTCAGCAGGGAGCCTTTTTCCTCCTCTCTCTCTCTGCCTGCCTGTCTGCCTACTTGTGATCTTTCTGTCTGTCAAATACATAAATAAAAATCTTTAAAAAAAGAGCCCAAGAGGCACCAGTCATTCAACCCCTCACAGGGAAGTACTGCCCCACCTTCCTCTGCCCACCCCCTCTCCCATTCCAGTACTCCTATGTGTGGAGTTGAGGCTGGACAGGGCAGGGTGTCCCTGGGGAAGACATTAATTTACTCTTATATTTCTTCCATAAGTGCTAACCTGTGCTAGACACTGGGTACATAGCAAGAATGAACACAGCAAGAATTTGAATGATTTATAGAGTCCTTGCCCCACAGTGAGGAGTGTGGGGAAGTAAAGGATGAGTATAACAGCAAAATAAACAACTTAAGATGTGCCTGGGTGGGTTAAGCATCTGCCTTTGGCTCAGGTCATGATCTCAGGGTCCTGGGATCAGGCTCTGCTTAGAGCTCCTTGTTCAGTGGGGAGCCTGCTTCTCCCTCTCCCTCTGCCCCACCCCAAGTCATGCCATCTCTTTCTCTCTCTCAAATAAATAAATCTTAAAAAAAAAAAAAAAAAAACAACTTAATTATGGGCAGTGTGACTAATGGAGAAAAGGAACAAGGGTGATGTGCAGAGTATGTTGTTTACATCCGAGGTAGCAGGAAAGGTGTATCTGAGAAGGAGGCATCTGAGCTAAGATAAACCTAGAGGCATGGCTAAGCAGGGAAAGATCTAAGAGAAGCCATTCCTGGAAGAAAGCATAGCAAGTGCAAAGACCCCAAGGACAGAACAAGCTTGGCATGTTGGAGGAATATGAAGAAGGTGCTTGGGTCTAATGGAAAAATAGCTCAGAGCTCAATGGAAAGCTCAAAGGCATGGAGGAAAGACCAGGGATCTGGAGGCCAAATCTAGGAATCCTGAGGTACAACCAGGAGTTCCAGAGGGAAAAATGGGGATGGATGAAATAGAGGCATGAACCAAATAAATTACAGAAGAAAACTTTTCTGACATGAAGAAAAAGCTGTGTCTGCAGATGGGAGGTACTGACCTCATTCCCAGGCAGTGTGGAAGGGAAAGATGATAGTAAATTCTTCAACTCCAAGGAGAAAGAGAACATTGTACAAATTCATAGATAGATAGAACAAGTTACCTACCAAGGAGGAAGGGCCAACTGGCTTTAAACTCTCCCCCATAACATAGGTAAATTATTTGCTACTTATACGCAGTAAAGGGTCAGTCCTTATGCCTGGAGGGAAGAGGTAGCCATTAATGGAATGGAAAAAAGTACTAGAATTTCCAAATTACCAAGGGAAAAAGTGAAATGAATGACATCTTAGAGAAGATAGGAAAGTAGTAGGTAGTTGGTAGTTTCATATAGTTCAATGGAATAAAAAGATAAAATCACAAAATAAAAAATAATAAACATAGGGGTGCCTGGGTGGCTCAGTGGGTTAAGCCTGTGCCTTCGGCTCAGGTCGTGATCCCGGGGTCCTGGAATCGAACCCTGCATCGGGCTCTCTGCTCAGCAGGGAGCCTGCTTCCTCCTCTCTCTCTGCCTGCTTGTGATCTCTCTCTCTCTCTCTGTCAAATAAATCAATAAATAATCTTTAAAAAAAAAAAATAATAATAATAAAAAGGGGCGCCTAGGTGGCTCAGTAGGTTAAAGCCTCTGCCTTCGGCTCAGGTCATGGTCCCAGGGTCCTGAGATCGAGCCCCGCATTGGGCTCCCTCCTCAGCGGGGAGCCTGCTTCCCCCTCTCACTCTCTGCCTGCCTCTCTGCCTACTTGTGATCTCTGTCTGTCAAATAAATGGATAAAACCTTTTAAAAAAATATTAATAATAATAAAAATAAACATAAAGGAATTAAGGCATGGCAAACATCTTTGTCATACTAAACAAGGATACCCCGATCCCCCATTAAAAATCTAGAGACTGGGTTAGAAAGACAAAAAAAAGATACATACTGTTTATAACAAAGATACTTGAAACCACAAGAAAAGAAAAGAAAAAAGAAAAGACTGAAAATAACGGAGTTGTCAGAGAGAAAGATCAGGCCAGCATAAAGTAGAAGACAGCAAGAGCAGCCACATGACACCAGAGAAGGTAGGGTTTAAGGTGATAGGCACTGAGAAAAATAAAGATGGTCATTATCTAACAAAGGCACAGTTCATGAAAAAAATATAAAATGTAAAATAATCATAAGCCAACATACACCAGATACTAAGTCTACTTTTTGTTTCAGTCAGGAGCGAGACAGGATCAGTATCAACACTATTCTCATTACACAATGCTTTAGAGTTCTAGCAAGTGTAGTAAGACAAGAAAATAAAATGTTATAAATATGGAAAAGACAGAGATTGCTCTATCTTTTTAGTTAATATCATGAATGGAAATCTAAAAAATCCAAAGGACTTTTTTGAAAACTATAATTAATAAGAGGACATGTTAAGGTGATAAATACAAGAAAAATATGTTAAAAATTTACTATGGGGCACCTGGCACAGTCGGTTAAGCATCTGACTCTTGATCTCAGCTCAGGTTGTGATCTTAGGGTCGTGAGATCGAGCCCCCACATCAGGCTCTGTGCGCTGCTTGAAGTCTGCGTGGGATTCTCTCTCCCTCTCCTTCTGCCCCATCCACTTGTGCTCTCCTTCTCTCTAAAATAAATAAATAAATAAATATTTTTTTAAAATAAAGGAGCATCTGGGGGCTCAGATGGTTGGGCATCTGCTTTTGGCTCAGGTCATGATCCCAGGGTCCTGGGATCGAGTCCTGAAGTAGGCTTCCAGCTGAGCAGGGAGCCTGATGCGGGACTCGATCCCAGGGAAACCTGTTTCTCCCTCCTCCCTCTGCTATTCTCCCTGCTTGTGCTCTCTCACTCTCTCTTTCAAATAAATAAGTAAAATCTTTTCAAATAAAATAAAATAAAAATAAAAATTTACTCCAGGAGTGCCTGGGTGACTCAGTCAATTAAGTATCTGACTCTTGTTCTCAGCTCGGGTCTTGATCTCAGAGTCATGAGTTCAAGTCCCACATTGGGCTCCACACTGGGCATGGAACGTACTTAATTTTTTTAAAATTTACTAAACAACTAACAATAACAATAAAATCTTTGGGAATAATTTATTATGGAAAGTAAGCAATTGTACTAGGTGGGAAATTTCCTATAGGAAATCATACTAGGAGTCTCAGAGAGAAGGGTCAGGATTCATCCATCACTTGAGACTGGACACTTGCCACTCTGGACAAAATCTGGATTTATTAGAAAAGATAAGAAGAAAAAGGATTGGGAGGCAACCAGCAGAACCTCACAACATGAAGAATGGCCAAGTATATCAGAAGGCAAGAAGTGCAAATCCGAGTGAAAATGGAACAATGACGGGGCGCCGGGGTGGCTCAGTCGTTAAGCATCTGCCTTCAGCTCAGGTCCTGGGATCAAGCCCCACTTCGGGCTCCCTGCTCAGCGGGAAGCCTGCTTCTCCCTCTGCCACTCGCCCTGTTTGTGTTCCCTCTCTTGCTGTGTCTCTCTCTGTCAAATAAACAAATAAGATCTTAAAAAAAGAAAGAAAATGTAACAATGGCACAACTACGGAGAGAATAAAAAGATGAGTGGTTGCCAGGCATTTGAGGGAGGGGGAGAGATAAATAGGTGGGCACGGGATTCTTTTAGGGCAGTGAAGCTGTTCTATTTAATACTCTAATGGTGGATACATGTCCTTATACAGTTGTCAAAAGCCACAGAAAGTACAACAAAAAGAATGAACTCTATGTAAACTCTGGACTTTGGTTGATGATGGTCCACTGATTGTAACAAACACGTCACACTGATACGGGGGGCTGATGGTGTGGGAGGCTCTTTGTTGGGGAGGGAGGGGATATATGGGAACTCTCTGTACTTTCCACTCAATTTTGCTGTGAACCCAAAACCACTCTTTTATTTAAAAAAAAAAAAGGCTTAATTTTTTTTTTTTAAAGGGAAATGAGCTGTCACTTTCTTTAGTCCACCCGCAGATGTTAAAAAGAGCTGGACCAACTCATGTTTTCCAGGATGCAAGGAAACGGATTCATCCAGACATTATTGACAAAGGTAAGACAGTTCACAGCCTTTTTGGGAAAGCAATTTGGCAAACTCCAGTAGAATAAAAATGCACACACTTTTGGACCCTATGGTCCCAAATTTTAGATTCTCACTTATAGAAATGAGAGCACTGGGTGTGCCTTATATGATCAGGGATATTTATTCATGCATCATGTATAGTGGGGGAAAAATTGCAAAGTGATAGCCCATCCACAAGGCCACGGTTAGAGACATTCTGGTACCTGCACATGGTTCTGGCTACTATGCTGTATAAAAAATTCCCTAAACTCTCCTTAGTGGCTTAAAACAGTAACATTTATTGTGCTCACCAATCTGCCATTTGAGCAAGATTCGGTGGCAACTGTTCTTTGTGGCATCAATCTGGGCAGCTTGGAAGCTGGAGCTGGAATCCTCAGAAGGTCCGTCCCTTGAAGCGTGTATGATGCTGGCTGTCAGCTGACCCTGGGGCCGAGGCGGGAACACCCAACATTGACCTCCATACGCCCTGGGCTTCCTCCCAACATGGTGGCTAGGTTCCCAGGATGATTGTCCCAAGAGAGAGGAAGGCAGGTGGAAGCTGTATTGCCTTTCTAACCTAGACTCAGATATACACAGTAGGGCTGGCATATGTGTTCAAGGAGAGGGGAATTAGACTCCACCTTTTGTGGGAGGAGGATCAGCAAGTCTGGGGACAGGTTTTATGTCTCCATTGAAAAGGAGGAATTAGAATTGCCACCACCTGAATTGGACGGACTGCAAGAAGTAGAGATGAGCGGGAAGGACGCAGAGAAGTGTGTACGGAATGATCTAATGTATACAACAAAGACAGACCACATCGCGTACATGTGCGATTGGCACTTTGTACAACACAGCTTTGAACTCCACGTATTCGCGAATTTTTGCATAAATACAGTACAGTACTGAATATGTATTTTCCTCATATTTTCTTTCCTCTAGCTTACTTTATTGTAAGAATACAGTATCCAAAAAAAGAATACAGTATACAATACATGTAACGTACAAAACAGGGTAATCGACTGTTTATGTTATTGCTAAAGCTTCCAATCAACAGTAGGCTACTAAGTTTTTGAGGAGTCAAAAGTTATACACGGATTTTATTCTGTGCAGGCGGTTGGCATCCCTAATCCCTATGCTGTTCAAGGGATTAACTGTATATATATAATGATTATGTAAGCAAGGAGAAACATGGAAACATGTATCTTTTTTTTTTTTAAGATTTTGTTTATTTATTTAGAGAGCACGAGCAGGGGGAGGGGGTAGAGGGGCAGGGAGAGGGAGAGAATCTCAAACTGACTCTCCGCTGAGGGCAGAGTCCTACCCAGGGCTTGATTCCAAGACCCTGAGATCATGATCTGAGCTGAAACCAAGAGTCGGACACTTAACGGACTGAGCCACCCAGGTGCCCCATGTCACCATGGTTTTCCAGAGAGTGATGATGATAGAAGGGAGAGGCCTGGGGTAAACAAAAGAGGAAAAGATAAAGACCGTGCTAAAACCCAGCAGTTAGGATGGCTTCTCCCTTACGCATTTAATTACAGGTGTTGATACCACTGTATGAAGAAAGTAGTTACCTACCTATTTATTTATTTACTGTTGTTGTTTTTAAGTCAGCTCTGTACCCAGTGTGGGGCTTGAACTCCTGACCTGCAGGTCAAGAGTCACATGCTCCACCAACTGAGCCAGCCAGGTGCCCCAAGAAAGTGGTTTTTCAGAGAGGTATGTTTAGGTGGTAACCATCAAGAAAATTGAGGTAATGACCATCTTACTGTAGGGCACTGTAGGGCGCCAACAGTGTCCTTCCTCTGGGCTCTGTTTTTTGTGAGTGGTGGTGAGAAATCACTGAGCAGAATGTCTGTTTTATGCATCTTTCTGTATTCATTATATTCCACACTTTGAACAAAAATTTAAATTTAGAAAAACAAAAAAAGGCAAAGCAAACTTTCCAGAAGGTTCCCAGTGGGTGGAGTGAAGAGATGGGAGAGGGATCCCAGCCCAGACCACTGGACACTCGGCCCAGCACAGTGTCCCAGATGGAGGTATATATCTGGAGTGAGCAGCATGGAGAGAACACCGAAAGCCACGCTGCTTCTGGCAAAAAACTCCCAGGGTGGGGAGCGGAATGGAGCCCTGGAACGTGCCGATGTTTAACTGTAGTCTGGGTTAAAGCTGGCAACAGAGCTGAGAAGAAAACCCAGAGAACTAGATGTTCTTGAGAAGGTGGTCCTCGAAGCAGGAGAGACAGGTCCACCACGGTGACTTGAGCGGGCTCCGAGGACCGCAGGGATGAGCTATGGGCCAGAACGGGAGGCAACTGTCCAGAAGTCTCAGGCTTTTGCCGTGAAAGGAGAACAGTGGGGCAGGAGCTAGAGGGGGACACGGAGAGCAGAGGAGAAGCCTGGGGGTTCTGGCCCATGTTTCTGTTTTTTTTTCTCATAATGAGGTGAGACCATTGCCGAGGAGGGCAGAGGCACAACAGGTTAGAGGATGGGCTAAGGGCCAGGCAGCAAGCGATGAAGGGTGGAGGAGGTGCTGAGCAGTGACCTCGCCTCAGGGGTGTAAGAAGCCAGGCCCCAGGCAGGAGTCAGCCAGGGTGAGAGAGGTTGTCCAAAAGTGGAGGGAGGGAGAGTTGGACCAGGAGGTGGAGGCAGCCTTTCTGTGCTAAAGATCCCAGCTGTGGATCCCTTCTTTCCTCCCACGCAGGCCTGGCTTGGGATTGGGGAAGGAAGGGCCACAGTCTGCTAGGGCCGGTGCCAAGGTTAGGGTCGGGAGGGAGTGCATCGGTAGAGCTGTCCTGGGCTCAGGGATCTATCAGAAAACCCTTCCCTGCCTGTTTCTTAAATCAAGCTGGCCTTTCTCGCTCCACCCCACCCTCTCAGGCCCACGGTTCCCAAGGGTTGGATGGGTAGTTCCCAGTCCAGAACATGATGTTCCCACCAGGACAGGGCAGGACCCAGGTCCCCCACCACCCTACCCCCTCCCCTGCCTCCATAGCCCTGGGAAGTGGGCCACATGGGGAGGGGCTGGCTGCAAGTCATTCCTGATTTTTTGTTGTTGTTGTTACGGAACAAAAGGCAGGAAAATTACCAAGAAAAAGATCCCACAGGGCCAGGGTGGAGGCGGTTCCCAGCACATCATGCTGGATGCACACCCTGTCCCCACCGCATCCAGGCCACGAAGAGCCTAGAAGGACACTGAGAAACTCCCGTTGTGCTCGCCTGGTCTCATCGAGCCCCACTCTGGCACGCTGTGTGTACCTTTGCCTCACTTTGTAAACCTGGCCCTGGACCAGTTCCCAGGTACAAAGCTAGCCCTCCTGGGACATAAAACTAGTTATATCTGTTTATCAGGTAGGAGAATAACTCACAGAGGTTTTCATTTGGGAGGCCAGTTCTCTGGCCCCAGGGAGTGGGGCCTGCTTTCACTGTGAGCCAGAGATGCCCAGCTTGAAGTGAGCACAAGGAGAGAGTGCACACCAGCTCCTGAACTCCAGTCTCCCACCGAACCCTGGCCTCCTGTGACTGGGCCTTGGACCAGTCCAGGCAGGTGAAGGGTCAGACTAGAATTCCACTGGGCCAACACACATGGGCAGCCAAGGGCAGCGGAGTGGATGCCCTCCCATGAGCCTGCTTCCTTCTTTTCAGAGGAGCAAGGCAAGGAACTGGAGGGTCTCCAACTCATCCTCATCTCAGCAGTGTCAGCCCGGAGCTGCCAGCCCAGTGGAACCATCTTGAGTTCTGAGGTAGGGGCAGTGCCTGAAGTGGGGATCTGGGGGTCTGGTCTGTCCTCCAGCTCTGTCCTGGCTAGGAAAGCAGTCTGGCTTCCAGAGCTGCCAGGGCTGCAGCTCTCAGGGGGAACAGCCCCTCGTCTGGGGTCATAGGAGCCTGTGTGTGGCCTCATTTCTCATCCTGGGCCTGGGGCCCCAGGACAGGACGCCAGGAGTCCAGCCTGGCCCTTGTGCTATTCCAGCTCACCTGGATCGATGCACAGTGACCCCAAAGGCCTCTGCCCTGACTGTTGTGCAGATCCAAGCCTCAGCTTCGGGTGCCCCTTTCCAGCTGCCCAGGCTGGGTTCATGACAGGCATGGGAGAGTGTGCTGCGGGTGTCCCTGCACGCCTAGGCCTTTCATCTTCAGAATGAAAATGTCCAGTTTAGGGGCACCTGGGTGGCTCAGTCGGTTGAATGTTTGCCTTTGGCTCAGATCATGATCTCCAGGTTCTGGGATCGAACCCTCTGTTGGGCTCTCTGCTCAGTGGGGAGTCTGCTTCTCCCTCTCCCTCTGCCCCTCACCCCCACTCGTGCTCTCTCTCTTTCTGCTCTCTCAAAATCTTTTTAAAAAAATAAAAAGGAAAAAAAAGAAAAAAGAAAACATCCAGTTTAACTATGCTTGGATGTTATGCTGGAAAGTGCTGATTTGCTTATCTGGTGGATCTAGACTTTAGCTCTTCCTTTTTACCAGTTTACTAAGAAAAAAAAAAAAAAAAAACTGTACACTCCTCCCTCCTCATTCTGGGGGCAGGAGGACCTGGCCAGGAAGGGGATTGCTGGATCCTGGCTTCCAGTAGCATACACAGCGACTTGTGACCCCTGGCTCAGTGCAGTTCTGCAGAGGGAGGAAGTGGTGGGCTGATGGCCAAGAAGGCCACAAAGATTTGGCTGGTACTATTTTCATCTGTGTTCTCCAAGAGCTGGCCCCCAATGCCCATTCTTCTGCCTGTCAGGATGGACTGATTAGTGCGGTCCTAGTGTCTGCGGTAGCTCCTTTGGTTTCACAGTTCAGCCTGGCCAGCCTCCTGCCCTGCAGTCTACAAATGGGCTGGGCACTACTTGACTTTACTTAAAGACATACTTAAGGGCGCCTGCGTGGCTCAGTGGGTTAAGCCTCTGCCTTCAGCTCGGGTCATGATCTCAGGGTACTGGGATGGAGTCCCACATCAGGCTCTCTGCTCGGTGGGGAGCCTGCTTCCCCCTCTCTCTGCCTGCCTCTCTGCCTACTTGTGATCTCTCTCTGTCAAATAAATAAATAAAATCTTAAAAAAAAAAAAAAAAGACATACTTAAAGGCAAGCCAGTTGGGGCGCCTGGATGGCTCAGTGAATTAGGTGTCTGCCTTCAGCTCAGGTCATGATCCTAGCAATCGAGCCCCACGTCAGGCTCCCTGCTCAGCCAGGAGCCTGCTTCTCTCTTTCCTTCTGCCCCTCCTCTGCTTGTGCTCTCTCTCACTCTTCTCTCTCAAATAAATAAATGAAATCTTAAAAAAAAAAAAAAAAGACAAGCCCATTACTGGTTTTATAGGAGAGAAAGAAATGCTCCCAGGATCAAGGATTTTGGCTGGGAAAAAGTCAAAGAGGAAGGGGTAGAATGTCACACAGAAGAGACTAACTTTCAGAAGTTTGATTTTTAGCCCATGACATCACAAAACACAACCTAGATCCAAAACTCATCTCTGGCCAAGTTTCATCCTGACGTTTAGGATGACTAGGATGAAGGTGACAATTTCTTAGAATCCCTACCTGGAGGGAGTCTCCTTCAAACCTCAAGTCTAGGGGCTCAGTCATTAAGTGTCTGCCTTTGGCTTGGGTTGTGATTCCAGGGGCCTGGGATTGAACCCCACACTGGGCTGGCTCCCTGCTCGGCAAGAGGCCTGCTTCTCCCTCTCCCACTCCCCCTGCTTGTGTTCCCTCTTTCGCTGTGTCTCTACCGAATAAATAAAATCTTTAAAAAAAAAAAAAACCCTCGGGGCACCTGGGTGGCTCAGTGGGTTGAGGCCTCTGCCTTCAGCTCAGGTCATGATCTCAGGGTCCTGGGATCGAGCCCTGCATCAGGCTCTCTGCTCAGCGGGGAGCCTGCTTCCTCCTCTCTTTCTCTCTCTCTGCCTGTCTCTCTGACTACTTGTAATCTTTACCAAATAAATAAATATTAAAAAAAAAAAAAAAAACAAAAAAAAATCCCCTCAAGTCTAGTCTTTCTAGACTAGACACTTTTATAGTGCCCCAGATACTTGTGCAGCCAGAATACATGATGCAGGCTAGAGCAGGAAGGGACAATGCACACTGTGTGTCCAAACCACTCACTTTATGGAGAGGCAGTGGCTGCCCTGAAGAAGGGCAGCATCACCAAGGGCAACAAGGCACTGGGCGCATGATCATCCTTGAAATAGAACAGGGCTGCTGTCTATGTGAGTCCAGAAACATGGAGGATAAGCTCCATCAATGGAAGAAAGGTCCAGAATGCCCTGGTGGACCTCAGTATCATTCCTGATAATTCCTGTGGTTTAAACAGTGTCATGGTGTGCGTGGGTGGCTCAGCTGGTTAAGCATCTGCCTTTGGCTCAGGTCATGATCCCAGGGTACTGGGATGGAACCCTGCGTTGGGCTCCTTGCTCGGTGGGGAGCCTCTTCTCCTTCACCCTCTATCCCCTTGCTCCTGTTCTCTGTATCTCAAAGAAATAAAAATTTTAAAACAAAATAAAAAACAAAAAACCACAGTGTCAGGAATGTCCATAGCAGGTCATCAAAATTTGCTCCATGAGGGGCGCCTGGGTGGCTCAGTCAGTTAAGCATCTGCCTTCAACCGAGGTAATGATCCTGGAGTCCCAGGATCAAGCCCCATGTCGGGCTCCCTGCTTAGCGGAGAGTCTGCTTCTCCCTCTGCCCCTCCCTCCCCCTACCCATGCTTGCTCTCACTCTCTCAAATAAAATCCTTAAAAAAAAATTTATTCAGTGCATGAATAAGCTGAGTCAGACCTAATTTCTGACATTCTAATTCAGAAATTGGATAATACTCATCTAAATTCACAAGTCATTGCTCAGTAAGTCCCTGGTCTACACCCTGCATTTTATCTGCATATCCCCAAATAGTGAGGTAACAGTATCTGTGCCATCATCTGTGATGGGGCTTTTGTCCACAGAGAGGATGGGTATGGGTAAAGGAAGCAAAATTCATACTTCACACGAGGCCTTGTGAAACAAACACAGATTCCTTAATCACAGCGTAAATAAACTGGTTTAATTCTGTTGTTATAAAATAGATGCACTAAGGGGCACCTGGGTGGCTCAGTGGGTTAAAGCCTCTGCCTTCAGCCCAGGTCATGATCTCAGGGTTCTGGGATCGAGCCCCGCATTGGGCTCTCTGCTCAGCGGGGAGCCTGCTTCCCCTCTCTCTCTGCCTGCCTCTCTGCCTACTTGTGATCTCTGTCTGTCAGATAAGTAAATAAAATCTTAAAAAAAAATAAAATAAAATAGATGCACTAAGATCACTGAGGATAAGTTCAGGACATACAAGAAGGCGAAGTCCTCATGTCACATGAACTCTTTGAGGCTGAGACTGTGGACATGATCTTATTGTTGTCCTGGCACTTCTTAACTGTTCATAGTGATACCATCAATAAACTATAAAAGCCAAGCCATATTTAATTTTTAAAGCCTTGAAATAAGGCCCGTTTGGCTTTGAGACAGCTCAGCTACCAGTTTCTTGAGCTCCGTAGGCTATCTCGAATGTTCACAACCTACTTGACCCTTTTGTACTACCAGGTTAAGCAAGATTAAACAGGAACATGATTTTGCCAAACAGCTTCTCTTGATCACTTGGAAAAAAACGTTAGGTACACTAGGTTATCACAGAGTCATTGCTCCTTCTCGTGACAGCCAGGCTACCGAGAAGGAAATGATAGAAGTAATCTTGTCAGACAGAGATGCTGTCTGCTGGGCTTCACTGGGGAGTTTATCTACCCTGGCAAGGGACAGACTTGACGCCCTTCCACAGCAGACCCGACAACTCAAATACCATGCTGGTATAGTTAATTTTTTAAAAATTTAAATTTTTAAGTTCGTTTTTAAAGATTTTATTTATTTTAGATAGACAGCATGTGAGTGGGGGTAGGGCAGAGGGAATGGAAGAGAGAGAGAATCCCAAGCCACACCCAGTGTGGAGCCCAATGTGGGACTCAATCTCATGACCCTGAGATCATGAACTGAGCCAAAAATCAAGAGTCATATGGTTAACCAACTGAGCCACCCAGGCGCCCCTAAGTTTTTTTTATTTCTAAGTAGACTCCATGCCCAGTCTCATGACCCTGAGATCAAGACCTGAGCTGAGATCAAGAGTCAGAAGCTTACCTGACTGAGTGCCCCTAGGATAGTTAATTTTATGTGTCAACTTGACTGGGCCAAGGGGTAGGGGTATTTGGTCAGCCATTGTTCTGGGAGTTTCTATAAGGGTGTTCTGGGATGAGCTCAACATTTAAATCAGTAGGCTGAGTAAAGCACATTGCCCTCTCCAGTGTGGGTGGGCCTCATCTAATCAGTTGAAGGTCCAACCATAAGAAAAGTACCCTTTCTCGACTAAGAGAATTTTCCTGCCTGACTGCCTTCAAACTGAGGCATTGGTTCTTCTTGGGTTTCTGGTCTGCTAACTTTCTAAAAGGAACTACTCTATCAGCTCTTATGGTTTTCAACCCTTCACATTTAGACTGGAATGAAATTATCAGCTGTCCTTGGTCTACAGTTTGCCAACTCATCCTGCAGATCATGAGACCTGCCTGCTCCATAATTGCATAAGCCAATTTCTTATAATAAATCTATTTACAAACATACATACACACACACACACACACACACACACACACACACACACACACGGGAGACACACTCCTTGTTGGTTCTTATTGGAGAACCCTAACACACATGTCCAGGCCTCCTATCTAATTTTCAAGAGCTCACATCCCAGTCCCAGCAATGTATCTGCCAGATGAGTACTATGATGGCCTGGAACCCTAAATGAGAGGACAAACAACACAGGGCCACACCAAAAAGTCAGACATGATTTGTCAGCCTTTATTAACCAAGAGCAAAGCCGAGCCCTAGAGTTTCCTTTTAAAAAAACCAACTTTGTTTATGGCAAACAATGATTTAATTATATGTTCAATACTACAGAGCAAAACTTGATCACTTTCTAATCACTTATTCTTCTGAGATTAAAATACAAGTGTAAAACGGTTAAAATAAGATTCTCCCCAATGATTTAAAAACAATTCCAATTGAAAGACATTTCAAACACAATGTGTAGAATTCAGGACCAAAAAAAGACCTTAAAACATTTTACCTTTGAGGTAGCACAATAATGCTGAATTAGATCTCCTTTATTACAATGAGCTTAAGAAAAAAATGAGGAAATCTACCTTTTGCTCAAGGTGGGCTAAATGGTTTTCTGCAAATCCCCCATGAGGTTAGTGACAGATTTTTTTTCTTTTTTCTTTTTTTTTTTAAAGTATAAAGATAGCCCTGCAGTGTGTAAAAGGAAACCCACAGGGGAAGGCTGCTTCCCATAAAATAGACATTAGAATCATCGAGGAACGTCAGCAGTCAAGACAGGAGGAACAAGAGGTAATTGTAGTGAAAAACCAAAACAACTTGTATCTTGGCAAGACTGGTTTACAAGTGTATGTCAAGAACAAAAATTCCATCAGCCAACCGAAAACAAAAGATAAAAGATGACATTCATGGGTCTTTTTCCTTTTTCTCTGTGCAAAAATGCTCTTTCACTTTTTCTAAATGAGAAGGCTGTTTGTACACTGCGACTTGACATGGAAATGCTGTGTGCCCAGGGTGCCGCTGGGCACCAGTGGCACCTCTCACTGACTACCATTGTGAGCAGAGAATCTGGGCATTAAGAGGATGAACATGACCTCTCCGGGCCGGAGAACCACTTCTTGCCACTTTGCTGCTGAATTCACTCATTAAACTGCTCAAAGAAAAGCTGCACTCTGACTTCTGAGAACCTATTGCAATTATATGTGAGACTATCAACTAAGAGGACAGCACACATGATGCCTTTTTTCAGAGACTATGACCAAAAGAAGAGGGTGGCCGTGATAAACTGGGCCTAGAAAGAAGGATAATACTATAGGTTGGGCGTCAAGGCTCAAGGAATATTCTCCACCACCCCAAATCCACAGCAAAGCCAGGAAAGAGGGCGTGAAGCTCTAACCCACGGAAGAGAACAACATAAAAGGGATCTCTTCCCAACACACACCTCTGCTCGAGGCCCAACCAACAGTGCAGGGATTGCCGGGCATAGTGTGGACACCAGAGATTCTGCCACCTCAGATTCCCCACGCTGCGAAGAGAACCGGAACACTGTCGGACTCCTGGCACTATTTCACTCACGCTGGTCCCTTTAAAGTCTTCCTTCCTCAAGCCAGACCCCCAGGGGGCCCTGTATACAGTGAGGGTCTGGACTCATGATCCGTATGTCAGTCTGTAGTTAGAGCTGGAGGGCTTAAACCTGGATGACTTCTACTCTGTAAAACAGCGACCATCAGTGAGTTGGGGGTATCAAAGAGGCTTCTGTGAGGGGGAAGACTGAACTGGGATATGCAAGAAGGCCACATGAGAAGGCCCATGCCTAACAGCCTGGAGGAGTGACTCAGGACACTAGGCGCCCAGCCGGCCCTGAATAATGCTGGCGGGGGGGGCGGGTTTACAAGAGAGCATCTGCTTGGTGTTTAAACAGAGTCCTCGCACAGTTTGGGGCTAGGCCTCTGTGACACCCCTAAAGCTCCATGTACTTGCTACTTTTGGACGAAACAGGTGTGATTCTTGTCTGCTAACGTACAGGATCTGCTTTCTGAATTTATTTGATAATAAAGCAATGCCCTAGAAAGAACCACCTTGGAAAATCGTGGGAAGAAAACCACATGGGCTTTCCCAGCGCCAGCTGCCTGTTTTGGAGTATTAGTTACAACCTTTCATGCTGCAATGCAGGTTACCTCGCTAGGGCAGTCTGAAGGCAGTCTCCTGCTTTCACTTCATAGAACACAAGAAAAAGGGAGACTTGACCAAGGTTGTGGTGAGTCGCCACTCTGGAAATCTCTCCACTGCACAGTCCATGGCAAAAAGCAGAGAGCCTGGCTTCCGTGGAGAATGAAGTGACCACGTGGGCTCCATCATTATCCTACAACAGGAATGACTCAAGCCCCAGCATGCGGTCTCTCAGGGATTTACTGAGTTATGCAAGTTTAAAAAGTAAATCATACTAGAAAGGGCCTCTTGCTTTAGTATAAACTTGGCTACAATATTCAAATTTATCTCTATGCAAACTTCATACTGCTCTTAGGATCTCTTGTAGAATCTGGTTCTAAGTCATTCATCCTGAAATATATCTAGTTTGGATAATTCATCAGAATTCTGCTTGATATAATTAAAAGGTTAAAAAGTTTTAAAATACAAGCTAATTTACTTTCCTCTGGGGTTAATAACTGGAACCCCAAATATCCCAGCACCTTAATTAGAACTAGCTCTTTGCAGTAATTCTATGAAATGGTGAAGGATTCTGATTTTTAAAAACAAAGAATTGATCTTCAGGATGAATGCCCGAGTCAGCTGACACACTGAAGCATATGAATAGGTCCAACAGGAATTCCCTACATATAGAAATAACATTTTTTTAAATTTCAAAAAAATAGCTGCTTCTTTAAAGAGTTTAAAAATTGATAGTTCAACAGCAAAGCTAGGTAACAATACTGGAGTAGAAGGAAAGGGCTCTCTTTGTAGTATGACCTCTTGCTGGCACACTGCCATTATCGGCTGGTGAGGCAACTGGAAACGAGATGGCAGGAGTTGCCCAGGGAAGTATTTGGGTCAGATAAAGTGATGGCACATCCAGACTCTGACTCCTCAGAAATGGACAGTAGTTCACTCAGGCAAACCGCACAGAGATTAAATAAACAAAATAAAATCTACTAAAACAAAACAGAACAAACCAAAACCCCCAACCCAGAAAACCTTCCCTGGCTCTCTGCTACCTGAAGAATGTGTGGAACCCAGATTTTCTGCTTTAACACGGGTCCTCACGACCAATCAGTGTGCTCTGGGGTGCTGACCTGCTAGGCCCCAGGGTAGGGCCTTTCCCTCAGCATCGCTGGGAGTTTGGAGACAGCTGTCATGGGCGCAGCTGTCAGGTGACAGTACAGGGCCTCAGGCCCACAGACCTCATACTACCTGCCGCCATCTTCTACTGTAAAACCAAAGGCTATGAGTGTGAACAAATGTGGACTTTCTCAAAGGACAAACGAGAAGATCAAGGGCTACAACATTTCCTCCCTCGAGAAAGGTCAGGGGCGGGTGTCTACAGTTAAACACGGGTCTGTGCAGACCTGGGATGACATTCAACAGCAACAGTAGCAGCCAGAGAGGAAAGGAACATGATGACGCTGTGGACTTGGTATCAGGCACTTAAATTGTTGGAGAGACATGCCATTTTGAACCAAAGATGTGACAGCTGGGTTGGAATAATCGTTACGAGTGGTCTAATAATGGGCTTTCAGAAGCAAAGTGGAGGAGGTGTGGGTTGAACCTCTGCCCATCTTTTAGTGCTGACTTTCAAGTTTTCTAAATGCCCACGGCCATAGCAATGGCAGCGGCGGGGGCAACAGCAGGAACAGTTCTGTCGTGTCTGTCTTGTGTGTGTGTTCTGTGGCTGACCGGAAGGTTTTGGTGTCACACTGAGAAGGCTCTGGGGTGTGGCACACCTACTGCCCGGGGTCAATCAGATCCAGGCTGGAGCCAAACATCTTCACCAGCTGTTCCTCGTAGTGGGAGATGTTCCTCTTCATGATGTCCATGCAGGGCCCCAGAAGCCTCTCAAATGCTTGTACATCCATCACTGTGTTGTTAAAAAGAGGCGCGAGAGAGAATGAATTCTCTATACCAATAATTCAAAGTCACTTCCCTCACCCAAACCTTTTCTCACATATACCGGTTCACCTTAGGGAACCAGACTGGGGGAGGCTGGGCGCTGGGGAAGGATGGGTGTGTCTCTGTGAGGGCAGCCGGACTCTGTCCTCTGTCTGCGACTTTGCAGAGCCCGGCAGCACCCATTCACTCTGTCCCGATGGAGCTCGGGACATCTGCCTCCGAGACTGCCTGTCACAGGCTACCCTCACTCAGTGCTCAGCAGTGCTTGCTCAAGGGGTACATCCGCCATTTCTAGCTGGTCCCACAGACTGTTCAAGCCTCGATGTGTGTGAGAACTGGTGAAATGAGTCGAGGCTTTCTGAGGGAAAAAAAAATACCGCATGTTGGGAAAAAAAGTATTCGTGCATGAAGAATTTATTTTTCTTACCTAAGCATTTGACATCTCCCACTGCGTAAGCCGAAGCAGCTCTAGGTTTGTTGGTGACCAGCGCAAGCTCTCCAAAGTACTGCCCCTTGTGGCAACGGGCAATCTCAACCTCCTGGTTCCCGCCATCCTTGTTGGCTTTAGTCTAGAGCAGATGGAAGACATGACCTAGGCTGATTCCAGAATCACAGCTGAGCACGTCCAGTTACACGCACTTCCATTCCCTTCTCAGGACACTTAAAACACAATTATTGAGAAATTCACTTTGCGGAGACACTAACTGTACCATGTACACTGCACAGGCTAATTCATCTCAGCACTCTGGTTTAATTAGAGGAGTTAGCTTTTACCTGGGGCTTCATCCAAGTCCCAACACTGTTCAGGTAACGGCTAAATATCGAGAGGTAAGGTGCAGACCATTTTCTTTGGAAGGTTTTATATATATCTTCCAAAGGAAAAAAATATGTATGTATTATAACATATATATTATGTTGATATATATGATCATACTATAGTGTCAATTATATATTAACATAAAATATATATATATATATATATGAATGTTGTCTTTTTGGTAGATGCTGACTTCTGCTTCTACTTTTGCTAATTCCTGCTGAATGATGTCAACGTTTCTCTTAGGTAAAGTCACAATCCTGGGTTACTTCTTCTTGATTTGATACCATGCCTTTCTCGAACAATACAGTGACAAATCTTTTTAGGTACTATATGCTTCTTAAGTTAATGGTTCCCTCCAACACTGCACACATGTTTTTAGAAGAGCCGAGTGACTAAAAAAAAAATTTCTTTATAATGTTCAACCTGGATATTTAGTGGTTTAACTCTGTATTAAGAAATCAAGCAAGGGAGGTGCCTGGCTGGCTCAGTTGGTTAAGTGTCCTTCAGCTCAAGTCATGATCCTGGGGTCCTGGGATGGAGCCCCACATTGGGCTCCCTGCTCAATGGGTAGTCTGCTTCTCTCTTTCCCTACGCCCCTCCACTTGTGCTCTCTCTCTCTCTCACACATAAATGAAATCTTAAAAAAAAAAAAAAATCAAGCAGGTTATAATTTGTGCTTATCAAATAAGAGAAAATAATGTGGCATATTTTATGAAATATCTAATGTTTCCTCTTTTTTTTTTTTTTTTTTAACAAATCCATCTGCTAAGCTAAGCAATAATCTCAGGAAAGAATTACTGAGAATTTACTGGTAAGAATTAGTCTCAGTCTCTAAGAGTCACTTTGGGTTACATGCAGATAATTCCCTTTACACTTCTGCCCCAACCTGTTTGCTCCGAAGCTGACCTGCTCCATCAGAGCCAACACTCTCCTTCCAATTCCTGTAGCATTCTCTAGGACGGCAGTTTGTGCCCACCTAGTCCCTTCTTTAGAGTAGCAGTTACCACACGGTCACATGAACGCCAGCCCCCTGGGGGATTTGTTACAATGCAGATTCTCACTCAGTGGGTCTAGGGCAGAGGTCAAGGCTCTGGATTCCTAAGGAGCGCCCCCTAACCCCAGGGCCACAGTGCTGCTGGTCCCACATACCCAATACTAATCAGAAGATGATCAGAAGGTGCCAATGAGTATTTGAGAAATGTACGGACATCTATCACTAGTCCAAAAACAATCAGTAAAAGACCACAGATGTTTCAATCTATTGTTTCATGTGAAACAGATCTATTTTTAATAGAGATTTAATATTTTTAAATCTATTTTTAACAGAGGTGGTAATCATGTTTTTCTTTCTCCATATTTAACTTTTACTAAAGATATTCTTTAAAAGGTTTCATATTAGGTTAGAATTATATTTAACTATTTTAACAAATTCTACATTCTTAAAAAAAATTGGAATAGGGAAATCTGGTGGCAATGGATTTATGATGAGGACCATTCCTCCCACCTACCGGCCATCAGTTTTCTAGGCCTCACCTATCCACGAAATGGCATAGTAATACTGGTCCTACAAACCTCCTCCCCAGTGCTCTAGAAAGGAAGCTTTTTTCATATTCAACACCCACGTGTATGCCTTTATCATATAATTCCCCCACTTTTGACTACGGGGTTTATCTTTTTCTTACTGATTTGTAGGCCAGTATTTCTCATGTTAACGATGCCACAGAGGCAAAGGCAATAGGAACAAGCAGAAATGCACCAAGTCCCCACCACTGGAGGTTCTTACACGTGGGTCTTTGCCAGTCACATACCTCACAGAATGATGGTTTGTTACACTAGACACACTTCGCATTATTTAAAGCCAGCAGCTACTTTCTGGGCACGCACCTGGCAGAACTTGCACCATCACACACAGACTCACCTTGCTTCTGATCAGGATGCTCACCTCACCAGACTCTATAATGTAGAAGCTATCAGCCTTTTCGCCCTAGAAAGAGACAGAAGGTCATTAGAGCTATACATATGTATTGGCAAGGGACACATTATTTTCTCGTTGCCCTGATTTGTATTTATTGGCCAACTCTACAAATTAACCAAGGGCTGACAAATTCAGCACAAAACCAGAGGCTCCTGGTCACTGGGACTGTCAGTCCAACTACGACTGACGCACGTCTCTCACTTCCTAACATGGAATAGTCACATTTCTCCCCATGAGCATGCCCAGGTGGCACACAGATCACTCCTGCTGCTGCTCAGGTCAGTCTGCTATTGAAACCTGTGACCAGGGGAGGGGGCGCAGGGGGACAGGAGGCAAGACTGCTATAGAAAATATCAAGGTGGGGCGCCTGGGTGGCTCAGTGGGTTAAGCCGCTGCCTTCGGCTCAGGTCATGATCTCAGGGTCCTGGGATCGAGCCCCGCATCGGGCTCTCTGCTCGGCAGGGAGCCTGCTTCCTCCTCTCTCTGCCTGCCTCTCTGCCTGCTTGTGATCTCTCTGTCAAATAAATAAATAAAATCTTTAAAAAAAGAAAAGAAAAGAAAAGAAAATATCAAGGTGACTCCTGGCTACCCCTGAGCTTGGGGCCCAGGGATAATCCGGACCATCAAGTGCAGCCCTCAGGAGGACAGCCTGGATCTGGAGAAAGCCTTGCCTTGGTGAGGGAGGGACTTTGATGTGAGTTGCTGTCACTCTTGCGAGACTCAGGCTTTCCTTTTTGCTTGCTTGGATTTTAAACCACTTGGCTGAACCAGTCCTTCAGGTATTTCAACAAGTAATTAAGTACTTACTATGTGCCAAGGCACTGTTCTAGGCATGTGAGACGCATCCGTGGACAAAACAAATATCCCTACCCTTATAGAAATCACAGTCTGAAAGGGCAAACAAACTATAAACAATCAACATGGTGAATCACCAAATGATACTGTTGTGTTGGAAGGCAATTAAGTACTCAGGGGAGAAAGCAGAGCAGGCAATGTGGGGTCTGGAGGGCTGGGGGAGGAGATGGCTACAGTATACAGCGGAGTTTCATCAAGATGGTAAAACCTGAGCAAAGGCTGCAATGAGGCGAGAGCTCAGGAAGCAGACGGGAAGCCCATATCCGTCTCCGACCTCCCTCTCACAGCATCTGGAGCAACAGTCATCTACGCTGGGTAATTCAATACTAATCCTGTGTCTTCATTCCATGTGGGTCTTATGTCTTCAGAAGAATCTACACTTGTGAATTTTCATAAGACTTCAACTTTGATGACCGCAGACAACTCCAAGTGTACACCCTAAGGCGGAGGCCGCCATTCCTGAGTGAGTCTAGTCCAAGTTCACTACATAACAATCATCACTCCATGTGAGTAGAAGCCACAGCTCTGTAAAGGGGGGTCATGGGCTTCTGCGCTGTTGTGTCAGGTAGGTACCCTATACCCAACAGGCCAAATCAGCATGAAATTGTAGAATTACACAAATTAACTCCCTGACACGAGTTGCTGAAGGAAACTAAGGGGGAGCCAGAGGTAGGATCACCAGCAGGAAGAGTGGTTTCTAGGTCCAAGAAGAGTTTCATAAAGGAAGATGTGATTACCAGTGTTCAGTGCTACTGGGAGGAGGTCAAGAGTAGTAATGATTCACATGTGTGGAAACATTCTGGTGACCAAGACGAGAGTGGGGTGAGTGGTAGCCATAAACCAAAGAAGAGACAGGTGGTGAAGGGTGGTACCTGAGCTCTTTTTGTTTGTTAGGATGGATGTGCTCATTTTTCAAGGCTGCAGCCCGATGAACTTTCACACATGTATGCACCTGTGTGACCACCCCCTCGATCAAAACAGAAAATCTTTCTGGCCTTCACCCTACAGAGTGTTTTGCAGTCAAAACCACCATGACTTCACTATTAGGTAACTGTTTCTGACTTCTGTCCTTGCAATTTTCCTTAACTTCTGTTAAGGAAAGGAAGGCTGTTCCTTAACTTCATATAAATGGAATCATACATTGCCTTTTGTGTCTGGCTTCTGCCAGTCCACGTTGCGAGCCCACACTTTGCATATGCCTGCCTGTGAAAGGGATAAGCTGGTTGCTGGAGTAAAAACAGAGCGAGTGCAGGAATGTGAGTGACTCGGGCATTTCTACAGGATGGAAAGAATGAGTGTGATGAACAGGGAGCCCAAATAAAACAGAATCTGCTAACGGTACTGTGTGCTCACTCCCAGCAGGCACTCTGGAGAGCACTGCATGTACGCTGCTTCACATAATCAATCACCTGAGAAGTCAATAAAGTTGGTACTACTGCTATCCCGTTTTACAGATGAGTTCCCTCAGATGCTCAAAAGATAAGTAACTTTGCCAAGGAGGTGGGGGAATAGCTGGTGGATTCAAAACTGAGAGGAGATGGGAAAGAATTATTAGCAAGACCACGTGGACTAATGAGGCTTGCTTAGGTAAAAAAGCTCTTCTCATTCTCTAGACCAGAGAAAGCACCATCTCTGATGCTTTTAATTTTAGTAATTTGCTAATATATCACCAGAAAGGATTATCATAGTTTACAAACAACTTAAGAAGAAAAATTTAAAATAAAACCATGAATGATGAAAATAGTCTATGGAGCGGGGGGCACCTGGGTAGCTTAGTGGGTTAAGTGTCTGTGTTTGGCTCAGGTCATGATCCTGGAGTCCCGGGATCAAGTTACAGGATCGAGTCCCTGCTCAGCAGGGAGTCTGCTTAGCTCTCTCTGCCCCTCACCCCCATTCTCGTGCGCTCTCTCTCTCACTAATTAATAAAACCTTTTTAAAAATGTGTAAGGCTATAATAAGAGAAACTCTGAAGGGGGCAGCTTGCCAGAGGCTCCCCTGCCAGCACATATGGTCTAGAGAACACCCAGAGACGGGCTGAGATGTACACTAGCATCCCACCAGCCTCTGCAACAGGCGGTGGCTTCTGTTCTTTTGGTCGCATCTGGGCCCTAACTGGACACCTGCACTAAGCGAGGCTCCCACCCTCAAGCACAATCACATGTAAAGAACAGCTGGGCTGCAGGAAGGGGCTAGTGGCATGTTGGTGCTAAAGAGCCACAGCAGTCAGAGCACAACTGTAAAGAGGGACTTCAGGCAGTGACCTCTAAATGCTGGCCATCACCACCGATCTTTAGGGATGCAGGGAAGCTCCTAGTTGTTTTTTTGTTTTGTTTTGTTTTGTTTTGTTTTTTTAAGATTTTATTTTTTTGACAGAGAGAGATCACTAGTAGGCAGAGAGATAGGCAGAGAGAGGGGGGAAGCAGGCTCCCCGCTGAGCAGAGAGCCTGATGCGGGGCTTGATCCCAGGACCCTGAGATCATGACCTGAGCCGAAGGCAGAGGCTTAACCCACTGAGCCACCCAGGTGCCCCGAAGCTTCTAGTTTTAAAATGCCATGATGGAAAAAGAAGAAAGGCTAGAAACTACATAGCTAAGCAACCAACTCAAGTGAATTGGGGGGGGGGAATACCAAAATCAAAGCAGAAGAAAGGAAATAAGATAAAGACAGAAAGTAATGGAAAAGGAAATGTTCAATACGATTAATAAAAGGTGAGAGCTGGTTCTTCAAAAAGACTGAAAGAATTGGTAAGTCCCTTGCAAGCTTGAGCAAGAAAAAAAAAAAAAAAAAAAGAAGGCACAAACAACAGTATCAGGAACGAAGATAGGAACATCATTCTAGATGTATATATTTAAAAGGTGTTATGGGGAAACAATTAAAAAAACTAGAAGGCAGCCTATGTAATGGGAGAAAATATATGGGACAAAGGGTTAGCATCCAAAATCCATAAAGAACTGATCAAACGCATCACCCAAAAAACAAATAATCCAGTTAAGTAATGGGCAGAAGACACGAATAGACACTTTTCCAAAGAAGACATCCAGATGGCCAACACACACATGAAGAGATGCTCAACATCACTCATCATCAGGGAAATAGAAATCAAAACCATGATGAGATACCACCTCACACCTGTCAGAATGGCTAAAAATAACAACACAAGAGCCAGCAGGTGTTGGCGAGGATGTGGAGAAAGGGGAACCCTCTTGTATTGTTGGTGGGAATCCAAATTGGTGAAGCCACTCTGGAGAAGTTTTGGAGTTCCTCAAAAAGTTAAAAACAGACCTACTCTATGACCCAGCAATTGCACTACTAGGTATTTACCCAAGGGATATAAAAATACAGATTCAAAAGGGTACATGTACCCCGATGTTTATAGCAGCATTGTCAACAAGAGCCAAACTATGGAGAGAGCCCAAATGTTCAACCAATGAATGGATAAAGAAGATGTGGTATACACACACACACACATACACACACACACACACACACACACACGAATATTAGCCATGAAAAAAGAATGAGATCTTGCCATTTGCAACAACATGAATGGAGCTAAAGTGTATTATGCTCAGCGAAATAAGAGGAATACAAATACTATATGACTTCACTCATGTGTGGAATTTAAGAAGGAAAACAGATGAACATATTGGGAAGAGTGGGAGGAAAGGATAGAGGAAAATAAACATAAGAGACTGTTAACGAAAGAGAACAGAGAGTTGATGGAGAGAGAGGTGGGGGCAGATGGGCTAGATGGGGGCTGGGCATGAAGGAGGGCACTTGTAATGAGCACTGGGGATTGTATGTAAGTGATGAATCCCTGAATTCTACTCCAGAAATTAATATTGCACTGTATGTTAACTAAGTAAAATTTAAATAAAAAATTAAAAAAAAAGGTTTTATAGGAACATTATGACCAAGCTTTGTGCCAATAACACTGAATTTTAGACAAAGATGAAACAGAAAGCATAAATACTTTAACAATTAAAATAATTTCATCTGTAGTCAAAATCTTCCTACAAAAGAAACACTGGTAAGTTCCTTAAAATAGCCAAGAAATTCTAGCCTTTTCTTTTCTTTTTTTTCTTTCTTTAAGATTTATTTACTTGACAGAGAGAGAAAGAGAGAGAGAGAGAGCATGCACAAGCAGGGGGAGCAACAGGCAAAGGGAGAGGAAGAAGCAGACTCCCCGCTGATCAGGAAGCCCAGTGGGGGACTCCATCCCAGGACCTGGGTTCATGACCTGAGTCAAAACCACATGCTTAACAGACTGAGCCACCCCAAGGAATTCTAGTCTTATACAAACTCCTCAGATAATAGGAAGAGAATAGAATCCCAGCTTACATTATGAGTCTAACATCCTGATATCAAAATCTGACAAAGCTGCTATAAGAAAATTACAGATCAGCCCCTCTTGGGAATATAGCCATGAAATCTTAAACAAAATATTAAGAAACGGGATTCATCAACATATGAAAAGGATACCACACTATGACCAGCAACAAAAGGCTATTTTCACATTTCAAAATCAAATCAATGTAATCACCGAGGCCTCGTTCATAACAGCTAAAAACTAGAAACAGCCCTAATGTCCATCAGCAGTGGGAGGCGGTTTATTCACACCCTGGCACACTGTACAGCACACCGACAACCTGCAGCTGCACACAACAACGTGGGTGAGTGCGGAGCAAAAGAAGATGCAAGTAAAAGACTAGTTTCTAATTCCAATGTAGAAATTTAAAAAAATAGCAAGATGGAGCCGTATTGTTTAGGATGGATACTTAAGTGGCAAAACTATAAAGGAAAGTAAATACATGACTACCATAAAGGTCAGAAAGGGAGGTAGGAGGGCTGTGACTAGGAAGGAACTCATGAGGTGTGAGGGTATTTCTCTGAAAATACCTAGAAAATAAATTTCTGGATTATAGAGTAAATTCAGCTTTCCAGGATAAGGATAAATTTCTCTCAAAAGGGGTTCAGCTAAGTTATTCTATTAATGGTGAATAAAACTTCCTACTGCTTTTTGGAATTCTCAGATTCCTACTTTTTGCCAAGCTATTAGGTATAAAAATATTTCTCACTGTGGTTTTTAATTTGCACTTCCTCATTACTCAATGAGGCTGAAGCCAATTCATTTTTCACTGATGCCAGAACTATGCTTTGAGAATACAATTCTTATAGTGTCATCCTTCCTCTTAAAAATCTTTGAAAGTGCTTCTCAAACATTTCCACCAAGTATTCTTAGTGCAAGGGCATTACCAGTCTTGGAATAGTCTGTATCAGTGGTTTTCAAGCTTTAGCAAACATTAAAATCCTCTGGAGGTGTTGTTGATACCAAAACCAGACAAAAAGATCACAAGGAGGGGGTGCCTGGGTGGCTCAGTGGGTTAAAGCCTCTGCCTTTGGCTCAGGTCATGATCCCAGGGTCTTGGGACTGAGCTCCGAGCAGGGAGCCTGCTTCCCTCTCTGCCTGCCTCTCTGCCTACTTGTGATCTCTGTCTGTCAAATAAATAAAATCTTTAAAAAGGAAAAAAAAAAAAAGACATCACAAGGAGAGAAAACTACAGACCAACATCCTTTATAAACAATCAGAGAAATCCTTAATAAGGGAGTTACCCACTACATGCTAGATGGGATGCTCCCTAATTCACTTAGTAAATTAATACTTAATTTATTATTACTTTATAAGGTAATTATTTAATAAAGCCAATTACATCTTCAAATTAAAAAAACCAAAATTTTAAAAAATTAAATCCCATAATAAATAAAAAAGATAATATATCATGACCAAGTAGGGCTCACTCCAGGATGCAAACTTGGTTTAGTATTCAAAATTCAATCAATATTAAAAAAAGTAAAGGGATGCATGTGTGGCTCAATGGGTTAAGCCTCTGTTTTCCGATCAGGTCGTGATCTCAGGGTCCTGGGATCGAGCCCCACATCGGGCTCTCTGCTCAGCGGGGAGCCTGCTTCCCCCTCTCTCTGCCTTCCTCTCTGCCTACTTGTGATCTCCCTCTCTGTCAAATAAATAAATAAAATCTTTTAAAAAAAGTTGGGGCACCTGGGTGGCTCAGTGGGTTAAAGCCTTTGCCTTCGGCTCAGGTCATGATCCCAGGGTCCTGGGATCGAGCCCCACATTGGGCTCTCTGCACAGCGGGGAGCCTGCTTCCCTTTCTCTCTCTCTGCCTGCCTCTCTGCCTACTTGTGATCTCTGTCTGTCAAATAAATAAATAAAATCTTAAAAAAAAAAAAAAAAGTCAAGCAGGGGGACGCCTGGGTGGTTCAGTTGGTTAAGCAGCTGCCTTCGGCTCAGGTCATGATCCCAGCATCCTGGGATTGAGTCCCACATCGGGCTCCTTGCTCATCAGGGAGCCTGCTTCTCCCTCTGCCTCTGCCTGCCATTCTGTCTGCCTGTGCTTGCTCTCTCTCCCTCTCTCTCTCTGACAAATAAATAAATAAAATCTTAAAAAAAAAAAAAATAAAGTCAAGCAGGGCGCCTGGGTGGATCAGTGAGTTAAGCTTCTGCCTTCGGCTCAGGTCATGATCCCAGGGTCCTGGGATCGAGCCCTACATCAGGCTCTCTGCTCAGCGGGGAGTCTGTTTCCCCCTCTCTCTCTGCCTCTCTGCCTACTTGTGCTCTCTCTCTGACAAAAAAATAAATAAAATCTTTAAAAAAAAAGTCAAGCAATGTAATTCGTATTTTTAACTAAAAAAGAAAACCCATATGGGCACCTCAATAAAAACGGCAAAAGCATCTGACAAAATTCAACATCTTTTCATCATAGAAACCGAGAAAACCAGGAAGAGAAGGGCCCTTCCCTAACCCAATTAATGGTATTTATAAAGAAGCTTATAGTTTACATTATATTTAAAGATTTTATTTTATTTTTTAAAGATTTTATTTATTTATTTGACAGACAGAGATCGCAAGTAGGCAGAGAGGCAGGCAGAGAGAGAGAAAGGAGGAAGCAGGCTCCCTGCCGAGCAGAGAGCCCGACGTGGGGCTCAATCCCAGGACCCCGGGATCATGACCCGAGCCGAAGGCAGAGGCTTTAACCCACTGAGCCACCCAGGCGCCCCTACATTATATTTAATGGTGAACAATTAAATACTTTCCTCCTAAGATCAATAACAAGATCAGTAACAAGACAAAGATGTCTGTTCTCAGCATTTCTATTCAATATTGTACTGGAGGACCCAGCCAATGCAATAAGGTAAATTAATTAAAAATGAGAAAGAAGGTGGGGAGCCTGAGTGGCTCGGTGGGTTGAGCCTCTGCCTTCCGCTTGGGTCATGATCCCAGGGTCCTGGGATCGAGCCCCCGCATCGGGCTCTCTGCTCAGCAGGGAGCCTGCTTCCCTTCCTTTCTCTCTGCCTGCCTCTCTGCCTGCCTCTCTGCCTACTTGTGATCTCTCTGTCAAATAAATAAATAAAAAATCTTAACAAAAAAAGAAAAGGCATACAGAAGTAAAACTATACTTGTTCATAAACAAAACAGAAAATCTCTACAGAAAATCCCAAGGAAGCTACAAAAAAGCTACTAAAATCAGTGAGGTTTAGCAAGGTTATAAATACCACAGGATCAATATGCAAAATTCAACTGTATTCTTATACACTAGCAATAAATAATTAAAAACTGAAAAAAGGAAAACCACCTAGAATAATGTTAAAAGTATGAAATATCCAGGTATAATTTTTTTTATTTTTTATTTTATTTATTTTCAGAGGGAGACTCAAGCAGAGGGAGTGGGAGAGGGAGAAGCATACGCGGGCTCAATCCCAGGAACCTGGGATCATGACCTGAGCTGAAGGCAAAGGCTTAATGAGTGAGCCACCCAGGTACCCCAGATCCAGGTATAAATTTTACAGATGTGTAAGACTTGAAAACATAAAATATTAGAGGAAAATTAAAATATATAGAAAATTTTAAAAACTTATAGATGGGGGGGCGCCTGGGTGGCTCAGTGGGTTAAGCCACTGCCTTCGGCTCAGGTCATGATCTCAGGGTCCTGGGATCGAGTCCCGCATCGGGCTCTCTGCTCAGCAGGGAGCCTGCTTCTCTCTCTCTCTCTCTCTCTGCCTGCCTCTCCGTCTACTTGTGATCTCTCTCTGTCAAATAAATAAATAAAATCTTAAACAAAACAAAACAAAACTTATAGATGGGGCGCCTGGGTGGCTCAGTCAGTGAAGCATCTGCCTTCAGCTCTGGTCATGATCCCAAGGTCCTGGGATGAAGTCCCACATGGGGCTCCCTGCTCGGTGGGAAGCCTGCTTCTCCCTCTCCCACTCCCTCTACTTGTGTTCCCTATTTCCCTCTCTGTCAAATAAATAAATAAAATCTTAAAAAAAAAAAAAACCTTATAGATATCTATGTTCATGAACAATGTATGTATCTGACAATAAGCTTTTTTGATTATAATGTAAATGACTGATATCAAACTTTTGATTACTGAGGCAACCACTTCAAAGACACCCATCTTGAATAAACACGCTGCCAGCTATATAACTAGAGAAAGAGCCAGGCTGCTCCCACCTATGAAGTTTCCCTTTTAGAAGGCCCTGGGAAACACAGAAAACTGACAACTTGAGTGACCCCACTTTTCTCTTTTCACACCCTAATTCCTGCTCTGATATTTTAAAAATTCGCCAATAAAGAGTGAACCTGCCAAACCCTGGGGACTCCACCCTCACCCCCAATAAAGACAGAATTCCAGGTCCCCGACCCCACTCTGTGACCTCACTGTGTGGCTCTGGATGTGCTATGTACCCTCCAGGATCCGTGAGTAATAAACCTGTTTTTTCAAAGTTCCCTCAGGATTGTTGCTGAGGTAAGTCTTGTAGTCATAATAAGAACCACAAGGGCTGGTCCAGCCATAACAATGGCTCTGTGGGGGCTTGCTAGGAGTAGGTGAGTGCCCCAGGCATTCCTAGCTGACAGCATCACTACTGATGGCCTGAGATGGACACAAAACACTCACTATTGTTACAATGTCAATTCCTCCCCCAATTGACCTATAGATTCAACATATTCCCAATAAAAAAAAATCTCAGCAGGCTTTTTTGGTAGAAATTGTTATGTTGGTTCTAATATACAGAAATGAAAAGAGCACAGAATAGCCAAGATAATTATGAAAAAGAAGAAAAAAAATTGGAGGGCTTCAACTATCTGATTTTAAGACGTAGTATAAAAAGCTTTATAATCAAAACACTGCAGTTTTCAATGGAACAAAAGAGACCAGAAATAGACCCAAAAACATACAGCCAAAATTTTTCAATACAACTATCAAGGCAATTGGATAGGATAATCTTTTCAGCAAATGACTCTGGAACAATTGGACATCTATATGCAAAACCCTGTAAAAAAACTTTACACCATGTACAAAAATTTACTCAAAATGGGTCACAGATCAGAGATACCTGACTGGCTCAGTCAGCAGAGCATGTGACTCTTGATCTCAGGATCATGAGTTCAAGCCCCATGTTAGCCATGGAGCATACTTAAAAAAAAAAAGGAGCAGGGGATCACAGATCTAAATGTATGAGTTAAAACTATGGAATATGTACAACTGCCTTCTTCAATACAGTAGCATGTGGCTACTGAGCACTTGAAATGTGGCTTCTATAGATTTAGATGTGTTTTAAGTATAAAATACACATCAAATTTTGAAGACTGAGTACCAAAAAGATGGAAAGTATTTCATCACTGAATTTTTCTATCACTTAGATGTTGAAATGGTGTTATATAAAGATACATCTATCATATTATTAGAATTAAGTTCACTTTTATAAGAAAATTTGGCTGCTAAAAAATTTTAAATTACATATGCATCTTACATGATATTTATTTAATGGTGCTGTCCTAGGAGAAAGTCTTATTGAACTTGCAAAATTTTTAAATAGGGCATGAGAATAAATGAACTACAGGAGAAAAAAAATTATAAACTAGACTCTTCAAAATGAAAAACTTTTGGTTTTTAAAAGCTACTATTAAGAAAGTAAAGGTATGGGATGCCTGGGTGGCTTAGTCATTAGGCATCTGCCTTCAGCTCAGGTCATGATCCTATAGTAGGGTAAAGCCCGCACAGGGCTCGCTGCTCAACAGGAAGCCTGCTTTTCCCTCTCCCACTCCCCCTGCTTATATTCCCTCTCTCTCTCTCTCTGTCAAATAAAATCTTAAAAAAAAAAAAAAAAAAAGAAGGGACAAGAGAGGTGGGTAGGGGATGGGCTACATGGGTGATGGGGATTAAAGAGAGCACTTGTTATGATGGGCACTAGGTCTTATAAGTAAGTGATGAATCACTAAGTTCTACTCCTGAAACCAATATTACACTGTATGTTAACTAACTAGAATTTAAATAAAAGTTTGGAAAAAAAATAAAAAGAAAAAAGAAAAGAAAATGGGGCACCTGGGTGGCTTAGTTGGTTAAGAGTCTGCCTCCAACTCAGGTCACTTTCCTGGGGTCCTGGGATCAAACCCTGCATCAGGCTCCCTGCTCAGCGGGGAGTCTGCTTCTCCCTCTGCCCCTCCCTCTGCTCCTGCTCTCTCTCGAGCTCACGCTCTTTCTCTCTAAAATAAAAAAGAATCTTTTAAAAAATTTTAAAAAAGAGAAAAGAAAATGAAGAGACAAACCATAGCTATAGCCACAGATTGGAAGAAATATTTGCCAATCATATGTCTGATAAATGATTTGTAGTCACAGCACATAAAGAACGCTTACAATTCAATAATAAGAATCCAAATTACATAATTGTAAATACGGCAAAAGATCTGCAGCAATTTCATCAAAAAAACATGTGGATGGCAAGCAGCCACAGGAAAAAGATGCTCAACATTAGACATTAGGCAAATGCAAATGAAAATCAAAATGAATTACCACTTCCTACCCACTAGAATGGCTGAAATTAAAATGACTGTTGATACTAAACGTTGACGAGGCTGCAGAACAACTGGAATTCTAGTACATTGCTAGGGAAATGCAAAATGGCAGAGCCATTTTTAAAAACAGCTTGGCAGTTTGTTAGCCATACATTTCCCATATGACTCAGCAATTCCACAAAAACATCCGTCCACACAAAGACTTGTGTAAGAATGTTCAATGCAGCTATATTCATAATTGCCCCAAACTGGAAAGACTTCAAATGTCCCTCAACTGATGAGTGGAAAGACAAATTACGGTCCATCCATACAGTGAAATAGTACTCAGCAATAAAAAGGAACTATCCACCAACACAACATGAAAAAAATCTCAAAAACATCATGCTAAGAGAAAGAAGTCAGACACAAAAGACTACATGTGCTACGATTTCATTTATATGAAATTCTAGAAAAGGAATTTCTGTAGTGTTAAAAACAAATCAGTAGTTTCCAAGAGTTAAGGGGTGGAGCAGTGGACTATGAGGGAACGTCTTGGGGTGATGGAAATGCCCTATACTACGATTCTATGATTGTAGGGATGGCTATAAAACTCCAGAATTGTATACTTGGTGATTTTATTTTATGTAAAATATACTGTAACACGGGGCGCCTGGGTGGCTCAGTGGGTTAATGCCTCTGCCTTCGGCTCGGGTCATGATCTCAGGGTCCTGGGGTCGAGCCCCGCATTGGACTCTCTGCTTGGCGGGAGGCCTGCTTCCCCCTCTCTCTCTGCCTGCCTCCCTGACTACTTGTGATCTCTATCTGTCAAATAAATAAATGAGATCTATCTATCTATGTATGTGTGTGTGTATATATACATACATATATGTGTGTGTGTGTGTGTGTGTGTGTGTGTGTGTGTGTGTGTGTGTGTGTATATATATATATATATATATATAATATACTATATCAAAGCTGACCAAAACGAACAAACAGAACAACATAAAACAGTAGTTTCGGACTCCCAAGAACTTGCACTTCTAACAATTCCTATCAAATTCCCAGATGATGCTGATGTTGCTGTTCCTGGGAACTCACTTGGAGACCCCCTGTCTAGAGACACTGGCTAGAATAAGGGGTCTAGAATAAGCTGAGATCATCCTAATTCTTGCCCATTCTGTGCCACCACCTAGCGTTGCTATCTTCAAGAGAACAGACACTCCAGAAAACACCACAGCTTCTCATACCTCCTGGCACACATCCTGAGGGCCTGGGACTTTCAGAATGAACTAGGGGTCCTTTGGGAGTAAATTAAAGCACCTCAGATTCAGAAGCAAATTGGACCTGTCAACATGTCCCATTCTTGCAACTCAGCCTGACATTCTTAACAGACCAGGACACCTGCCCTGGAACACAGCTCACACCCACAGGCTGTTGCTCATACTGTTCCTTTGTCCTAAAAGACCTTTCCCTGACCTCAACTGCTGAAGCTGCACTTACTCTAAGCCCAGCCCCAAATGGTATTTTCCTCACAAAACCATATGGAATACTTCCTTTCCTACATTCCAACACTGACATTCATGTGTTTTTTTTTTTTTTTTTAAGATTTTATTTATTTGTCAGAGACAGAAAGAGAGAAATTGAGAAGACAGACAGGGGGAGTGGCAGGCTGAGGGAGAAGCAGACTCCCTGCTGAGCAAGAAGCCTGATGCGGGACTCGATCCCAGGAGCCTGGGATCATGACCTGAGCCACCCAGATGCCTCATGTGTTCCTTCATTATAATGCTTATATTTAGTTCCACCTGTGTATCTTAATAAATGTCTATAGAGAATCAAACCAATTTCTTTTTTTTTTTTTATTTGACAGAGAGAGATCACAAGTAGGCAGAGAGGCAGTCAGAGAGAGAGGAGGAAGCAGACTCCCTGCTGAGCAGAGAACCCGATGCGGGGCTCGATCCCAGGACCCTGTGATCATGACCCGAGCCTTGAAGGCAGAGGCTTAACCCACTGAGCCACTCAGGCGCCCCGAGAATCAAACCAATTTCTAACTCAAGAAATTATTAACAGTAGGGGTACCTAGGAAACAAAGGCATTTAGAGATGCCACTCATAGTTTTTTTGTTAGTCCTTTTTCTCTGAGAGTTTCTCTCTCCTTCTGTGATAATAAGCCTGAATTAGTCCTTGTAGGGCTGGTTGGGCCAACTCTACCCACTGGCCCTAGGGGTGGGCCCAGGACTTAGGTTTGACCAATCTGAGTCTTTTCTCCTCCAAACCCCAGCTCTGGGTTCATGATGGAAACATTACCCAACCCAAACCAACCAGGTGTCTTGTCAGTGTTCTTGCCAGAACCACAGGCAGAGAAGTTTACACCTTTAATTACATATAATTAAAGACGTAAGCATAGTAGATAAGGAAAATTATTATACAATACTCACAATGACCCAGGCCACTGTGTGGTGATCCTTACAGCACCCAAAAATAACATGAGAGAAAGGCACAAAGGAAACATTAAAGACAACTTAGATGGGGCGCCTGGGTGGCTCAGTGGGTTAAACCTCTGCCTTCGGCTCAGGTCATGATCTTGGGGTCCTGGGATGGAGCCCCGCATCGGGCTTTCTGTTCGGCGGGAAGCCTGCTTCCTCCTCTCTCTCTGCCTGCCTCTCTGCCTACTTGTGATCTCTCTCTGTGTTAAATTAATAAATAAAATCTTAAAAAAAAAAAAAGACAATTTAGAAATCTGGTCAATCACTGAAGACTGAAGACCCTGGCTTATGCTGGATTAGCTAAGAGGCCACCTTTGTTCCAAACATAGAAGGTAAAGGGCACAACCTTTAGACCTTCTCCAAGCTTTAGCACCAATGGATAAAGCTTACTCAAGGGTTAGAAGAGAATGATGTCCAAAAGAACAAATATCAGAAACCAGCAAAACGGAAATGGAGGCAAGAGATGTGCACATGTCCACAAGATGAACGCCAATGGGCTTCAGAGGACTCTGTAGGAAGTGTGCCCCAGTAGCTGGCAACATGAGCTCCCACCAAAGTGAGAGGACAAGGGATATATCCGTCCTTCAGGAGGTGATTCTCAGGGAAGGAGCTGCACAGGGACCTGCTCACCTGCGTGATTATGCGCTCCCCATCCTTATAGACCTTCTCTCCTATTACATCCACAATCTTCATTCGTTCTGACACCTGAAACAATGGACATACCCATAAACTACAAGGAAAAGACCTTAATTGAAAATCACAATATCTAAACACCACAGAAATGGGTTAGAATAATCCAATATGAAAATTTAATAGTTTTAAATCTTAAATCTCCATAAACAGACTCTTATTCAAATACACTTTACCTCTAGTGATTTAAGGAGGGGCACAGACTCAATAAATGATTCAAACATCCTTCTCTTTTTGGCATTGTTTTTCACTATGATTCTTCTAAAAGTCACACGGTCCTACAAGAAAGAACATGAGAATTCTGGTAAATGCCTCTGTAAGAAAACATCAATGGTTTAATTAACTGGATGACAGCAAAAATTAGAGGACTATGGAATGTACTGGGCCAAATGAGTGTTTAATGACATTTTAATCTGAGTCACCACTGGAAGAGAAAGACTGGTAGCCTGTGTCAGACAGATGCCCACTGTGTAATTGCTCGCTATCCAGTATTCCACGAGTGCCACCTATGGGTCATGAACAGAATACAAAATACAAAACTCCCAAACACTTGCAAGCTCACGGTCACTGTTCAATGTGAAAAAATGCATCTTTGAAAAAAAGAAAGAAAACAATCAAAGGGCTCTTGCCCTCAACAGGGAGACAATACAAAATATATGGGAATAAAAAATCTACAGACAGCATATGAAATGTCCTAGGTGAACGATTAAGACAAGAAGAGTAAGTGCCACAAGAATTCTGAGGAGGGAGGGAGAGAGATCACAGTAGGCTGGAGTGATCAAGGATATTTTTGTTGCAAAAATATAAATTTTGGTGGGCCACCTGGGTGGCTCAGTTGATTAAGCATCCAACTCTTAATCTCAGCTCAGGTCTTGATCTCAGGGTCATGAGTTCAAGCCCTAAGAAAACAAACAAACAAATATTATATATATAAATTATATATAAACATATACATTTTTAAAATTTTAATATAGTTTTAAAAAAAATATAAATTTGCAGAGACCTGAAGGAGGGGGAGAATTTAAGTTAATGGAAAGAGAGGGAAAGAAACTCAAGGTGGAAGGTGGGTATGTGAAAGGTCCCTTGACCCCAGCAAGCCATGAATTCAGATCAGGAGAGAGCTGACCACAGCTACAGTGAGGCTCCTCTCAAACATGTGTACATATGTGTGGAGAGGGACACACAGCCAGGAGAATGTTAATTGCTTAGTGTTAGGTTTCTTGTATATAAGTTAATTATACGTTTTGTCCACCTCAGGCTGTCAGGAGTGGAAAGATGTTTTGTTTTGTTTTTTCCTTTGAAAGCACATAATGAAATGCTCAAGGCTGGCTGAATGAAACATAGCACACACAGTAAGGACATGTTTAACCATAAATTTGCTATTTTAGTATTCTCTGTGATGGGGTGGTGGTGGGGTAGAGAAATCACATAGAAGACCAGTGAGTTAAATTGTCCAAATGGGTTTCACTGGCTCATATTCCATTACTTCCAGAGTCCCCAACCCCTAGCCCATACCATGTTTCATCTACCTTACAAGAAAAGTCACTTAACTACATACCATACTCCTACCATGAGCTACGGCAGACTCCAGCCCTCTGTCTAAACTGCTGGACAGATCATCTGCTCTTCAGCACATTTCTTCTCCATTTGTCTGCTTGAAAAGAGCCATTTGATCTCTGCTTGCTCTAACGGGCTGCATGATTTACCTCCAATTTTTTAAAGTCCAAGGTTAGGGATATATCTTTTTAAATCTTTTTTTTTTTTTTAAGATTTTATTTATTTATTTGACAGAGAGAGATCACAAGTAGACAGAGAGGCAGGCAGAGAGAGAGAGAGAGGGAAGCAGGCTCCCTGCTGAGCAGAGAGCCCGACGCGGGACTCGATCCCAGGACCCTGAGATCATGACCTGAGCCGAAGGCAGCGGCTTAACCCACTGAGCCACCCAGGCGCCCTAAATCTTACTGTTATACTTTGGAATATTATTCCATTATCCTTAGAATTCAATTTCTACATGTTCTCTGGGCCAATTTAGGCATGAGTGCTATGGAAAGAGGACAATCAAGAGTGAGAAAACGGGAATTATAAAGTTCTCTTCCTTCTATTTGAGTAGGCACTGTCAAAAAATATTTTAAAAATCCCCTTACAATGTCACAAAGATTGCTACAAATGCAACAGCAAACTATTTCTAGCCAACGAGAAAACAACTGGTATCTCTCAAAGTGACTTATTCATTCACGTTCTAACCCCTTCTGTGCACACTTCCGCCCTACCCAGAGCTCTCACGCTGTGCGCGGCCAGCTGTGGAGGGCATGCAAGAGCTCCAGACACTAACCTGGCTTTCAGGGAGCTTCCAGTGGAGCTATGAAGAGGAAACTCCCACTGTGAGAGAATGGCTCCCTCAGGCAGCACGTGTTCAGAGTCCAGCATGCAGCCCAAAGTTCAAAAGAGAAAAGGGATACTACGCTTTCCTGCGATTGCAAGTGTTTCCTCAGACAGTTTCTATTGATTTTCACTTTCGCAAGAGAGAATGGGAGCAGAGACTGAGTGTAATGGTCATGGTGGCGTCGGCCCCGAGGAAGAGGAGGAATGTATAATCCAACTGGAGAAACTCAAGTGCAACTCCAAGTCCTCCCTACTTTGGCCTCAGAAGGCATTTCCAAGGCCTTGGAAGGTACAAGAAGTCAGGCTGAGGAGGACCCTCCAGGAGTTACTGTCCTGGACGTGGTACTAAAGCTTCTGAGAGGGTCTGGGCTACAAAGCACATGAACAAAGCAGGAAAAAGCAGAGGTCAGAAGGGCGTCTTGACAGGATGCTTAATACAGTAGGTAAAGGAAGAAAAGACTGCAAAGGATAGGGTTAGGAAGCAGAAATACAAGGCAGGGATCTCAGGAGAGGAGCCTTCTGGAAGAGAATGGCGATAAGCAGTACCGTAACCATAGAGAGCACGTGTCGTCATTCCGTAAGCCCCTACCTACCCTTCACCAGACCCCAAGGGAGCTGCCTCTTATGTCTATTGAATTCTCATACCCCAACTATGGGGCAGATGGCTTTACAGTCCAATTTGTTAAAAAAAAATTCTATTGTGACTGCCTCTTTGACTTTATTAAAGACTTTTTTTTAAAAGATTTTATTTATTTATTTGACAGACAGAGATCACAAGTAGGCAGAGAAGCGGGCAGAGAGAGGAGGAAGCAGGCTCCCTGCTAAGCAGAGAACCCTATGCAGGGATCGATCCCAGGACCCTGGGATCATGATCTGAGCTGAAGGCAGAGGCTTTTTTTTTTTTTTTTTCTTTACAAAATACTAATATCTTTATTCTGGCATAAAGCAGTATTTTATACATTAACTCAATTTTATAGAAAAAGCATTTTATGTACAATTGTAAAGAAACTGTTGCACAGATAGCTCCAATGTAAAAATGGATCGTATTTTAAAAGTTCATTGAGTTTGATATATTGGAAAATATTTTCTTTGTAGAAAATAGTAAAAACCACACTTCCCAGGCTAGCCTAACAAGCCCATTAAAATCAAGTAATAGTGGGATTATAGATTTATAAGTATGGTGTGGATTCCAGGATCCAGGAGAAAGTTCAGCTTCACTTAATGAAACATCCATGTATTCTTTGTATGAAGTGAAATTCTCATGAATCTTCCCCTTACTCTCAATTTCTGCCTGAATATTTTTCTGTAGGCTAATCCATAATCCACATCAAGGTTTTAACTGTTCCTTCCTAAAAGACAGGTACCATACCTTATCTACTTGATAAGGTATCCATTCCTATCCAAACTGAAATATTTTGGTTGTTATTAAAATATGCTCAGTACTTGAGCAAAACCGGAATCTAATAAATTATCATCTACACAGCATGTGAGTGGTCAGTCATCAACTTCTGAATCCCTGTGGCTTGATAGGAAGCCATGAGGAGTGGGAGGAGAAAGTGGTAAAATGGACAAGTTGATCAAGAAAATAAAGCCAAGAGAATTTCTGAAAACAGAGAAACATCCCAGGACTGAGGGACAGAACTGAAGTCCCGAGTAAGGACACACGGCCTCAAGCATCAGAGCGCTGAGCTGGCTATTGAATGCCTTACTGCAAAGGTCACACAGAGTTAGGTTAAAAAAAACCCGATCCAGTGAGAGAAACCAGGGCTTAAAAAGATTTCAATTGTTCAAATGTAATCAAATGAAAACAGAACCAGCCATGTACTTTAACTTCTCCTATCAGCTTATTCCCTGAGATTCTCAGTACAGAATTTCTAGGAATTAAGGCAAGAAAACAATGCCATTCTTGAGCTCCTACACTGTGCAGAAGTTTGGAGGAAGTAATATTTGAGAACTTGGAGTTACATGGCAAGGGGCTGTATTAAGTTCTTCAGTTCCCTCAAAGCAACAACTTAAAATAACCATATAGAGATTGTCATAAAAGGAAGTCTCCAAGCAGCTAAAACCTTTCAATGGAATAGCAGTCTTACAGAAACAGGTCCTACACAGTGGTTATAGGAACTAGGCCTGAAGGCAGAGGTTTTAATGCACTGAGCCACCCAGGCATCCCTGACTTAAAGATTCTTTAGAAATGTGCTACTTAATTTCCAAGTGTTTGGAGATTTTCCTATTACCTCTCTGTTACTGATTTCTGGATTTATTCCATTGTGGTTAGAGAACACATTGTCTGATTGCAATTCTTTTAAATTTGTTAAGCTTTATTTTATATGCCAGGATGGGGTCTATCTTGGTGAATGTTCCATGGGCTTGAAAAGAGTGGTATGGAGTGTTCTACAAATTTCAGTTAGATCTGTTTGGCTGACGGTGTTGTTAAGTTCTTCTTATATCCTTCCTGATTTTCTAATTGTTCCACCAACTCTTGAGAGATGAGTGTTAAAGTCCACAACTGTAACTGTGGATTTGTCTACTTCGTTTCAGTTCTAACCGTTTTTCCCATATTCTGAAGCTCTGTTGTTTGCCGTATACGTACTGAAGGTTGCTATATCTTCTTGGTAGATTAACCCTTTCACTATTATGTAATGTTCCTCTTCGTCCCTGGTAACTTTTTTTGCTATGAAGTCTATCTTATCTGATATTAATATAATTAGTCCTGCTTTCTTCTGGTTAATGTTTGCATGGCATATATGTAATTCTATCTTTTTATGTTATTATGTTTGAGTGAGTTTGGTGCAGACCAGAATAGAGTTGGATCATCTAAACAAATCCATGTGACTTGTCACTGTCATTTAGTTGGTATAATTAGATCATTATATTTACAGAAATTATTGATATAGGAGGACTTAAGTCTACCACTTTACTATATGTTTTCTGCTGTTCCTCCTGTTTTTTGTTCCTCCATTTCATTCTCCTGTATTCTTATGGGAATAAACTTTTTAGAATTTTGATTTATAGAGCTTTTGAATATATCCCTTTGTACAGATCATTTTAGTGGTTGCTCTAGGTATTATATTTATATATGTAACTTATCATGATCTACTGATGTCAACATTTTAGTAGCTGGAATAAAATGTAAAGCTTTACTTCCTTTTGGGCTCCTCTACCCCCCACTTTAGACTCTAACTGTCTTAAATATTTCCTCTATATACATTGAAAACCACATCAGACAATAATTTTGCTTTAAGCATGTAATACAATTTAGAAAACTCAAGACAACAGTCTTTTATATCTCCTCATAGCTTACTTTTTCTGTTGTTCTTTCTCCATTCTTCATGTTCCAAATTTCCTTATTTTATCACTTCTTTTCTGAAGAACTTCCTTTTGCCATTTTTACTGTTACCAGTAGACCTTCTGGTAACAAAATTTTCTTTGATCTGAGAATATCTTCATCCCTGCAGGATACCTGCAGGATATTCTCACTAGGTATAGAATTCTAAGCTGATAGTTCTTTTTTTTTTTTTTTTTTCCCCCAACATTGAAAAATGCGGTACCACTTCTTTCTGGCCTCCATGGCCGGGAAATCTGGTATCATTCAAACTGTTGTTTCCTTAGAGGTAAAGCATTTTTTTTCTCTCTAGTGGCTTTCAAAACTTCTCCTGTCTAGTTTTCTGAAGTTTGATTATGTGTCTTGGCATAGACTTCTTTGTGTTTATACAATTTGGAGTTCACTCAGCTTTTTCAATCTGTAGGTTTATTATCTTTCACCAAAACTGGGAAGTTTTCAACTATTATTTCTTGAAGAATCTTTTAGTTCTATACTCTTTCTCCTCTCCTTCTGGAAGTCTACTGATATGAAATATTAAAAAAATAAAAATTTTTTAAAATGAAATATATCTTTTGTTATTATCTCACACACACTGTTCACTTCACTTCAGTCTGTTTTCTTCCTGTTGTCCAGACTGGGTAATTTCTATTGTTTTTACCTTCAAGTTCACAGATTTTTTTTTTTTTCCTCTCTCACAGTCATTCTGCTATTGAGCCCATTCAGTGAGTTTTTATTTTGGTTATTACATTTTCTAAATTCTAAAATTTCCCAATTGGATCTTCTTTCTGTCTTCTATTTCTTCATTGAGAACTTCTATTTTTTCTTCATTTTTTTTCAAGTGTGTCTATAATTGCTTGTTGATGGCTTATGTTATTGGGTATATGGTAATTGTTTTAAACCCTTGTCAGTTAATTGTAATATCTGTGTCATCTTGGTATTGGCATCTGTTGATGGTCTTTTCTCACTCAGGTTGAGAATTTCCTTGTTCTCTGTATAACAAGTGATTTTCTTTCTTTCTTTTTTAAAAGATTTTATTTATTTATTTGAGAGAGAGCAAGCAAGAGAGAGCATGAGTGGGGGACAGGGAGGGCAGAAGAAGGACAAGGAGAAGTAGGCTCCCACTGAGCAGGAAGCCTGATAAGGGGGGCTCGATCCCAGGGCCCCGGGATGATGACCTAAGCTAAAGGCAGCCCTTAACCGACTCAGCCACCCAGGTGCCCCAACAAGTGGTTTGGGGTATAATGTTGTGAAATTATGTATCCAATTTAATCTTCTTTTGCAGGCACTCTATTAGGTATAGTGTTCATGAACATGTGGTAGTGAATGTTCAGCTCCCCTCTGGACCCCACTGACATAACCCCAGCAGGGAAAGTGGAGTGCCAACTAGTGACACTACATAGCATCTCATTTTGCCTCTTTGCTGCTGGGTGAGGTCGTAAATTCAGCTTGCTGCTAGCCCCAGTGACACTGTGGGGAGGAAGAAGCAGTTTTTCTTTTGGTATTTGGCTGAATAGGGTGATATAATCTGTTTTGCTAGGCTGCCCTTTTCCTGGTCCTTTAGCTAAAGGGGTCAGGGTTTTCTTGGGTTTGTTTTTGTTTGTAATTGGTTGGTGGATCTAGGTTGTAGGCTTTTCCAGAATGCCATCTGGGTCTCACTCCCTTGTCCTTTAAGTCACCAAGATCCCTAGCCACTCCACCTTCTCCTGTCCATCCTCCAGGGTCTTCCTAAGTTTGTTTGTTGTATAATACCTGGACTTTTTTAGTTTTAAAAGAGAAAACTAGGGGTGCCTGGGTGGCTCAGTGGGTTAAAGCCTCTGCCTTCAGCCCAGGTCATGATCGCAGAGTCCTGGGATCAAGCCCTGCACCTGGCTCTCTGCTCAGCAGGGAGCCTGCTTCCTCCTCTCTCTCTCTGCCTGCCTCTCTGCCTACTTGTGATCTCTGTCTGTCAAATAAATAAATAAAATCTTTAAAAAAAATAATAAAAGAGAAAACTACTGAGGAATGGGGCTATTTCATCTTGACCTGGACCAGGAGTTGTCATCAATACATTTTTTTTTTTAGTTGGCTCCATGCCCAAGGTGGAGCTCAAACTTAAAACCTTGAGATCAAGAGTCAAATGCTCTACTGACTGAGCCGGTTAGGTGCCCTGCCATCAATACATTTTAAAACCGGGTTTATTTTCTCCCATTACTTATTGATCTATGATCTATCTTTGAGGTTTTTGGTTTTTTTTTTCTGTTTTTTGAGAGACTGAGAGATAGATGGAAAGTGAGCGAACATGGAGGTGGGGGCTGGGAGGGCAGAGGAAGAGGGAAAGAGAGAACCTTAAGCAAGGTGTGGAGCCTGACCTCACAGCTCTGAGATCATGACCTGAGCCAAAATCAAGAGCTGGACGGTCAACCAACTGAGCCACCCAGGTGCTCCATCCTTCAGTTTTTCAATCACTAGGTCCCCAAGTTCGTGATCTATTCTAAAGCCATTCTATCACTCATTTCGCAAGACATTCTTAGTTCTAGGGGCGCCTGGGTGGCTCAGTGGGTTGAAGCCTCTGCCTTCGGCTCAGGTCATGATCCCAGGGTCCTGGGATCAAGCCCTGCATCGGGCTCTCTGCTCTGCGGGGAGCCTGCTTTCTCCTCTCTCTCTGCCTGCCTCTCTGCCTACTTGTGATCTCTGTCTGTCAAATTAAAAAAAAAAAAAAAGACATTCTTAGTTCTACATCAATATACCACAAGAAAGTGCTCTATTATGTTTTTAAAGTATGATTTCATTTGAGGAACTATACTGATAATGCTATGGTATACATTTAATTCTGCTTGTAAAGTAAATGGAAACAAATTATCACAGATGTTAGTATCTTAAAAGTGAAATCTGGAATTTGTACAAGAGGATAATTATTTTATTTAGAAGGAAGACCATTATAGATTCTGAAAGTTTGATGCAAAAGGAAGCAACGTGGACCACAGATAACAGAAGAAAGAGATCACAGCAGTGCTATGCCATCCATAGGCACTCTAGGAAAGTTCTCTTTCCCGGAATATGGCCATCAGCCTTTCTAGTCATCTAAACCGACTGGATATTGGCATGGAACAATGCACAAGTGGATGGCTGGCTAAAGAGAAAAGTTAGTTCTGGGACAGCTAGAGATGGCAAACACTGTTTGCATAGCTTTCCATGATAATTATTTTTCTAGGCTGCCTCTTGTATAGAGAATTATCCCCTTTGTCTCTACCTGTCTGATAAAAACATACACAGAAAGCATAATAAGAACCAACATGACTACAAGGTCATAAGACCCAGTCTTTTCCCTGTAATTTGGAGTAAATGGTTTGTTGACAAATCATTTTCGAGAAATGGAAAAACACACTGGTACAGGATGGTTCACAATGTCCTTCAGAGAACTGGCTATATAGTGTGAACCAACAGCCCAAGGACAGAAAACCCCAAAGTAAGGGGAATTAATACCATGCCACACAAGGGGAATCATTTCTCTAACTCACCAGTCCCCAAAGGGAGCCTTCCGAAGTGGCGACAATAGTAGCAGCTCTTGGGGTGTTGTACATCAGAGCAAGTTCTCCAAAACTGCCATGGTTGTCATACTGACCGACAGAGCGAGTTTGATTATCTTTTGTTACTAAAATATCATAGGTTCCCCTGGAAGTGTAACAAGAAATAACTTCATTTATTATTTCTAATAACAAATTTTAGACCTGGCAGGTGGTTCAGAAATAGAAGGTACATATGATATAAAACAGGCAACTTCCAAAAGATTTTTGCTGGTATAGAGAAATATAAGAGATTTTGCATTTTGACTTTGTATTCTGTGACCTTGCTAAACTCACATATCAGTTCTAACAGCTTTTTTGTAGCTTGGGATTTTCTAGGGAGGATCATGTCATCAGCAAACAAAGATAATCTCAGTTTTTCTTTTGCAATCTATATGCCCTCCCTCTTCCTGCCTCCTTTTTCTTTTCCTTTTTTCACTGCATTATTGCACTGGCCAGGACCTACAGTACAATACTGAATAGAAGTAATGAGAGCAAATATCCCTGTCTTGTTCTTGATTTTAAGGGGAAAACGGTTGATTTTTCACCATTAACTATGATGTTAGCCATAGGTTTTTTTAAAAAAAATTCCTTTAATCTGATTGGTGAAAAACCACATCTATTCCTAGTTTACTGAGAGTTTTTACATTGAAAAGGTGTTTAATTTTGTCAAATGTTTTTCCTGAAGGGATTCAAATGACTGTATGGGTCTTCTTTTGTAGTTTGTTGAACTAGGATAGAGATAAAATAAAGAAACCAAAAGGTACAATATTCTACCTATTAACTGGTAATGACTGCTAAAGAATAATATTCAGAACTGACAACATTTAGAGAAACAGGCACTCTCAATAACCACAGAGGCAAACTTAAATACATCAATGTTTCTGCAAGATAATTAACAAAATATAACAAATTCCTCAGGGTGCCTGGGTGGCTCAGTGGGTTAAAGCCTCTGCCTTCGGCTCAGGTCATAATCCCAGGGTCTTGAGATGGAGCCCCGCATCGGGCTCTCTGCTCCGCAGGGAGCCTGCTTCCACCGCCCCCACCCGCCGCCTACTTGTGATCTCTGTCTGTCAAATAAATAAATAAAATCTTAAAAAAAAAAAATTCCTCAAAGAGACCCTTTACCAGTGATGCTATTTCTAGGCATTCTATAGGAGGTAATCTGGTGAGGGTGGCTCCTTTCAGGTCTGAGAGGGGGTCAGAAGGAGCCCCCAAGACAACAGTAACAGCCCAAGAACTTACGACACACTAAGGCCAGCAGGTGAAACCCACATATTGCATGTCTCCCAATATGGCTTACACCTGGAACAGAGCTAAGGCAGTGTATCATGTGTAAAATTAGGCTGGGACTAAAAGATCCAGATGACAATATAGCAAAATGGCTTCCTGAACACTGGTAAATAAGTATAAAGCACATCTTGCTAATTATAAAGGAGAATCTTTTTTTTTTTTTTTAAGATTTTATTTATTTATTTGAGAGAGAGACAGTGAGAGAGAGCATGAGAGGGGAGAGGTCAGAGGGAGAAGCAGACTCCCCGTGGAGCTGGGAGCGCAATGCGGGACTCGATCCTGGGATTCCGGGATCATGACCTGAGCCGAAGGCAGCTGCTTAACCAAATGAGCCACCCAGGTGCCCCAAGGAGACTCTTTAATATTGATAATGGCAACCCAAATACGGGTTTTACTGAGGACTGAGGACGGCACTAGATGTGGGGGGCAGGCTGTGGACAGAGAGGTACAAGTGCTTTTTTTTTTCCCCTTCTTGAAATCTTTTTTTTTTTTTTAAAGATTTTATTTATTTATTTGACAGAGATCACAAGTAGGCAGAGAGGCAGGCAGAGAGAAGAAGGGAAGCAGGCTCTCTGCTGAGCAGAGAGCCCGATGTGGGGCTCGATCCCAGGACCCTGGGATCATGACCTGAGCTAAAGGCAGAGGCTTTAACCCACTGAGCAACCCAGGTGCTCCTTGAAATCTTTTTATTAAGAGAAGTTCTTGGGGTGCCTGGGTGGCTCAGTTAAGCACCCAACTCTTTTTTCCCCCTTTTTAAATTCAATTAATTAACATATAATGTATTATGGTTTCAGAGGTAGAGGTCAGTGATTCATCAGTCTTATATAATACCCAGTGCTCAATACATCACATGCCCTCCCTTAATGTCCATCACCCAGTTACCCCATTCCCCCAACGCCCTTCCCTTCCAGCAACCCTATTTGATTCCTATGATTAAGAGTCTCTTATGTTTTATCTCCCTCTCTGATTTTGTCTTGTTTTATTTTTTCCTCTCTTCCCCTATGATCCTCTGTTTATTAAATTTCACATATGAGTGAGGAGAGGGACAAGCTTTAAGAAGCTTGCACACCTGGTCCTAAGCCCTCTCTGGGCTGAACAAAGCACAGGTTGAGGTACATGCCCTGCATTATGAATCTCATTAAGGGCAGCCACACATCTGCAAAGCTCCATCTCCTACCGTTCTATGACGTAGAAGTTATCTCCATCATCTCCTTGGTCGATGACATGCTCATCAGCTTTGACTGTCCTTTCAAACATGGCATCAAGGACTTGAGACAGTTGTTCCTGTGGGTATACACACGAAGAGAGAAGATGGCTTTGACATTTGCTGGGGAAAAAATGACTATGCTTATCTCTGTCTGCGATTACATAGTGGAAGTACATGTATCAGACTGTTCTCCATATTCATGCAAAATCCCTAAATTAGTTGTTGGAAACAAACGTTTTCCTCTGGCCATTCAGCTTTGTACCCCCATGAACACAGCACAGTTGCTGAGTTTTTTTTAGGCAGTAGTGCTTTAAACAACATTCCATAATCTATGCAAAAATAGGCATCTAAGTCATGGTGTGCCTCCGCCCAGTCGCACCCACATGACTGTCAGGTGTGCCTTGATGGCTCCGCTGTGTCATCTGTAAAGCCATGTGATGTCACCTTCCTACAGGTGTTGATCTTAACAGGATCATCAAATCTAAAGGGCAGGGACGAGAAGTTACCTCACAGAGAGGCACAACTGCTCTGACTAGCCATGCGCATCACTGAACCTCTCTGAGCCCCTGTTAATTCATACTTTAAAAAGCATTTAATAGTTTCTAGCTCATTAATTTTTATGACTAAAAAAGAAAAATCTAAGGGAAGTATCACACAAGGGGACTCAAAAACTGACATTAATGGACAGCTACTACTGCTTCAAACATGTATATACACAACACATACAATTACTTACTTATCACTACCTGCTCTAACAGGAAGGTAACTAACTGTACTGGTAAGTACAGTGAAAACAAAACAACGCTATTAAATTTTAACAAAACAGTGGTCTCAGTCTAGGGCCAGCATCCTGTCGGGGAGGGAGAGCAGTGACTGTCAGGGGGTACTAATGAATACCAGCTTCAGCTCAAAGAACGACTTTCTGCTTGTTAGAATGTGGACTGCAGATGTGGCAAGGAAAAACTTTACTGCCGCATAATTCCATGTGATTTAGTGTCTGTCAGTGTGACGGTGCTACCTAAAATAACTGAGTGTCACTAAAAGTATCTTTAGTTCCATAGTTCCATGTGTGTTGAATGCTGCACAAGATGAGAAATACTAAAAAGGAAGTGACAGTCACGTGCATTCCAAACTCACATGGAATGTGAGCCCAATGTTGCCAGAAATCTCATGTTCAAATACAGGTAACAATTCAAATTTTCATGTACAATACAGACCAAACACACACTAGTTGTAACTGGCCTGTGGGCTATCCACTGGCAGCCTCTCGTTCTTAGTAATTCTTCTTTTAGTCTGGACTCTTCAAAAACATCAGTGTCATAAGATATAGAGTGAGGTGTGAGGGAAGGATTCTAGGTTGAAGGTGACTAAAATGACACCATGACAACCAAAGGCAACATGTGATTCGGGACTGAAAAACAAAACAAAAAAGCTGTAGAGAACTGGGAAAATCTGAATATGGAGTGGGTGTTAGATAACACTACTGCACCACTGTTACTAATGGTCTTGTGCTAATGTAGGAGAATAACCTCATTCTTAGAAAATACATCTTAAGGTATTTAGTGGCTAAGTGTCAAGAAGTCTTAAACATATTCATAAATGGCTCAGAACAAAAGAAAAAAAGCAGTTCACCTGTACTTATGTGTGTGGACATACACACACGAGAGAAAATAAATGTGACAAAATGTTAACAACTGGTCAGTCTAGGTAAGGGTACACGAGGGTTCATGGTATTCTTTTGACTTTTTTGTAAATTTGAAAATTTAAAACCTGAAATTTGGGCAATAAATTTTTATTTATTTATTTTTATTTATTTATTTTTTAAAGTAAGCTTTACACCTAATGTAGATGTAAATAAATTTTTAAAAACGAAACAATACACTCACCAGAATGGTTAAAATTTGAAAAGATAGACACTATCAAATGATGGAGCAACTGGGAATTTCATATATTGTTGAAGGAATGCAAAACTGCTTTGAAAAAGATCTGGCAGATTTTTATAAACTCAAACATATACCTACCCTATGACTCAGCAATTCTGCCCTCGGGTATTTTACTGGAGCAATCGGGAAAAAAAAATTCACAAAAAGACTTGTACAAAATGTCCACAGCATTATTCATAAGAGCTAAAAACAAGAAATAGTTCGGCCTGGTATCCATCAACAGGAAAAAAAAAAATGGATAAGCAAACTAGTATTTTCATATAATGGCACAACATTCAGCAACAAAAATGAATGAAGTAACATCACCAGCAATAAGGCCTACTGACATCACGGACCCCTTGATATGATGCCCTCAGAAAGAGACAACTTTCTGCTAATTTCTGTAGCAGTCAAGCCAAGAATGTATGTCCATAGTCCAGTGATGATGAAACATCAGACAAATCCAAATTGAGGTACTTTCTATAAAATAATGAAGCGATACTCTTCAAAGTGTCAAGATTACGAAAGACCAGAAAGGGCTGAAAACCATGACAAAATGAAGAGAAATAAGAACTAAATGCAATGTGGGGTTCTGGATTAGATCCTTAAATCAGAAAAAAGGTTTGCAGTTTAACTAGTAGTATTATAACAATGTTAATTTCCTGGTTTTGCTCATTGTTCTATGGTTGTGTTAAGATGTTAATACCAGGGGAAGCTGGATGAAGGGTATATGGGAAATCTGTACTATTTTTGCAGCTTTCTTGTCAGTCTAAAATGAATTCAAAATAAAAAGTAAAAAAGAAAACGGAATGAACTACTGATACATGCAACAGGCATGAACCTCAAAAACTATGCTGAGTGAAAGAAGTCTCACACAAAAGAGTGCCTATGGTATAATTCCATTTATATGAAATCCTAGGAGAGCCAAAATTAATTTATTATAGAATAAATCAAAATAGTAGTTGCCTCTGAGAGGAGGGGGGCCAGAACTGTTCACAAGGGGGCACGAAGGAATTTTTTGGGGGTGGTGGCAATGTTCTGTAACCTGTTGGGGAGTTCAGATTACCCAAGTGCATACCTTTCTCAAACCTCAGTGGACGCACTTAAAACTCAGGCATTTCACTGATATCTGAAACTTACTCTGAAATGAACCCAACAAAGTAAGATGGGTTAAGGCAGAGGCCAGCAAACAGCTGCCTGTTGTGGTAAATAATGTTTTACTGGACACAGCCACACCCTTTCATTTATGTACTGTTTGTGGCTGCCTTCCTCCAGCAATAACAGATTTGAGTAGTTGTGACAGACATTTACTACTTTGTTCTTTAAGAAAAAGTTTACTGACCTCTTTGCTGAAAGATGGGTAGATGGTATATAATATAACAAGCACAGTAAAATGTTAATCGTAGAATCAAGGCAGTGGATAAATGTGTGTTCTGCAGAAGTCTTCCAACTTTATTGTATTTGAGTATTTTGGTGACAAAAATGTTAGAAAAAAATCACTACATCTGACATTTTAGTTATGAATAAAATGGTAAAATGGTTTTCTTCAACACTAAGAAAACTGAATATTAGATTGACACAGCAACTCCCTTAGAACATCTGATGATACAAAATTTACAAGGGGTTTTTGTTCAGTAGGTAAAAGCAAATTTTCTTTATACTGATACAGATGGATCTTCTAGGGAAAACAGGAGATACAGACCAGTATTTCTCAAAACCAGCCTTTCCTTGAGGTCATGGTCCTTGTTTTATTCACCTGAGACTAACAAAACTGACTAAAGTTCTGGCTATTCTTATAACCACACAGCTACCAAACAAGATTGGTTTATAGATATCAGGGATGGTTGTGAGGATGTCATTAAAAGACTTCTTTGCAAGAGTTGGGTAGGAGGGGAACGTTAACCCCATCCTTCTTGTCTCTGCACATTCTAGGATTCTCCAGGAGGCCCCGTACCTCATCCACTCATGCAGCTTCGGCATGTGGCTCTCAAAGTAGAGAAGTAATGAAATCTGAAGATTCTCTGTGCTCGTGAGGTAGCCCCTGCTCTCCATCTCCACACAAGGGAGGGAAGACAGGTCCAAGCACAGATCCTATACCAGAGCCCTGCAGTCACACACCACTCCCCATGTCTGAGGTCTTTGCTGAGAAGTAATCACAAGACATGTCCCACATCTAAGGCCCGAGAAGTCACACACCTCCAGTGGGTTAACTGTGACCAGAGAAGAGAACTCCATAACTAGCACCTTTGGAGAAATTACTCTGCAGCATAAATTCAGACCCTCCAAACTAAGCCAGGGTCATGTGAACGTGAACATTTCCTTTTAACACGACCAAACTGCGTGATCCTCAAATGGTATATTCTCGGAGGAAGTACCAAAGCAGTTCAGAGAAATACTAGAAGTCATCTGAAAAGCTCATTATGAGTTATGATTGTCAACACAATGCCAACATCTGTAAGTAGGATGATTCTAAAGTTTTATGCCTCATACGGCTGAGGCTAAGATGATAAAAACTGTTTGAATGACAAATAGGAGAAAAGCTGAAAGACAAAAATACTCTTAAAAACCAACGTTACCTGATCAAGATTTTTGAAAAGGAGAATATCTTTGCAAGCCTCCTGAAGTCTGCATCTCTGTTGATCAGTTTTAGGATGAATCACCTGTCAAGCCAAATGAAACCAGGGAAATATTTTTATTCCATTTTAAAATTCGACTTTACTTACAGATCGGTACATTTCTTTCTCCTAAAAAGTGGGGGAAATTAAGAGCATGTTTACTATGACTTTAATTCCATACAATACCAAGCAGGGTCCTGACCATGGTGGGGCACTGGGATGGGGGCAGAGCTCTCACCCTGGGGCCACACACTGACCGTGTGACTGGCAGCAAGTAAGCTACCCTCCGGGAGCCTCAGCATCCTCATCTGTGAAGCGGAGGGCTATTGATCGGTTCACTCAACAGATACTAAGCATCTACTAGGTGCCAGGCACTGTTTCATGTCTGGGGACATGGCGAACGCACAGATAAAAAAACCTGCTCTCATCCAATAAATCTGTAAAATATGTTAGAGAGTGACAAGGCCAAGGAGAAAAATAAGGTAGGGAAGGGTGATTTTTTAAAAAAAAGAGTGTTTGTGTGTGTGGAGTGGGCAGATGAGGCCTCGCTGAGGTGACATCTGTGTAAAGATCTAAAGGAAATGAGGATGACCTGAGGGAGTGGGTCATGTGGACATCTCCATGGGAAGAGTACCTCGAGCAGAGGGAAGAGTAAGTGAAAACAAGGCCCTGTGGCAGGTGAAGAGCATGTCTGAGAAAGAACCAGGAGATGGGTGTGACTCAGGCAGAGCATGGGGTGAAAGGTCAGGAAGAGACCAAGCTGGGCTAGGTGAGGGTGATGCAGAGGGCACTGAAGGTCACAGAACTACAAGTTTTCCCTAGTCACATGAGGGCAATCTGAAAGCTCTGACTGAGGAATAAGAAAGATCTGACCAAAGTCTTTAAAGGCTCATAATGGCTACTAAGTGAAGAACAGCCTTGAGGGAAGCAAGAGTGGAAGCCAGGAAACTACCATGATTATTCCAGTGCCAGGTGGTGGTGGTGAGGACTGGCAGGGGAGGTAGCCATGGAGGTGCTGAGACAGTAGGGATATGTTTTGAAGACCGAGCCCATTGGATTTGCTGGAAAACTGAACATAGGTATGAAAACAGTAAGAGGAGCTGAGGGTGACCCGCAAGTTTTGGACCTGAGCCCTTGGAAGGATGGAAATGCCATGAATTGAGCTCAGGAAGACTGTGGGTGGAGAAGAATGTAAAGGGAAATCATCAGGAGCTCCCGTTCAGCGTGAGTTGCCTACTGAAATCTAAGTGGAGGTGGCAAGTAAACAACGGCTGCATGTGCCGGACTTCAAACATCCACACTTTAGTAGAAGAAGTGGTGCCTCTGCTAAATGAGTCGTCAGAAGGATTATGTAAGTTATATATGCAGTATGTAAAACAGTACCCGGTATTTAGCAGGTGCTCAAAACCTGTCATTATTTGTACTGTTACTGAATAGTTCACTGAACTAAAAAAAATAATTAGTGCTTAGTATTGCTGTTATAATTCAGAGATTACCTGAAAAGATATACCTAAAAAGAAGTATATTTCTTAATCTGATGAGAAATAACAGATGTCAAAGGATTAAGTGTTTTAAATTTGTAATATTAAAAAGTTAGTAAAAAACTGCTTTAATTTTTTTGGTTGGGGGAGGGCCGAGGGGGAAGGAGAGAGGGAATCCCAAGCAGACCCCGCACTGAGCACAGAGCCCAACTCAGGGCTCCATCTCATGACTCTGAGATCATGGCCTGAGCTGAAATCAAGAGTTAAGTTAACTTCCTGAGCCACCCAGCTGCCCCTCCCAAAAAACTGCTTAACTGCTTTAACTTTTAAAAGTCATCAAGAATTTTATAATATCCAGAATAAATTTTTTAAATTTACATATCTATTATATTCACACAATGGTAGCATTTTATTATTAGAATGCTTCAGAAGTCTTTCATGGGCTGCTCATTTTAAGGCATACTTGAAAGATCATTAAAGCTTCTTTTATAATATCAATCTTTTAAAAATGGTGGTTCAGATACACTTTTATAAAAATAATTTGGTAATCGTACAAAAGTTTAAAAAAAATCTGAGTTTTTAAGAGAAGATCAAAAGTGAACCGTAGTAGGGCACCTGGGTGGCTCAGTGGGTTAAAGCCTCTGCCTTCGGCTCAGGTCATGGTCCCAGGGTCCTGGGATCGAGCCCCACATCGGGCTCTCTGCTCAGCGGGGAGCCTGCTTCCCTCTCTCTGCCTGACTCTCTGCCTACTTGTGATCTCTGTCTGCCAAATAAATAAATACAATCTTTATAAAAGAAAAAAAAAAAAAGTGAACCGTAGTCCTGCCACAACCACTATTAACATGTGGGATATAATCCCTCCAGAAATAATTCTTTGTACTAATAACTACTAGACAGATGGATAAATATATATATACATATATATTTTTTAAAGTTTATTAACTTTTTTAAGTAATCTCTATACTCAACGTGGGGGTCAAACTCACAACCCTGAGGTTAAGTATTACCTGCTCTTCCAAATGAGTCAGCCAGACACCCCAGATAAATTTTTTAAATTATTTTTTATTTTAGAAAATGGCTGCAAATTCTCTTGATTTGAGTGTACCATAATTTAGCCTCTGGCAATCCCCTATTTGGGGGCATCGTTCCCATTTTTACCATGACGACACTGCGATGATCTCTGTTTATACATCCTCAGGAAGGATCCAGCTGCGTGTTAGGGATGACTTCTTCAGGTAACAGCTGAGTCAGTTGGCTTGACTGTGTTTAAGGCTTTGAGAGCTACAGCTAGGTACCCCATCTTACCATAACCTCAACCAGTCCTGCTTTCATTCTTCTTAATATCTGTCATTCTGGCAGATTAAAAAAATAGCATCTTGTTGAGGATGTAGATGAGGAGAAGGGGAGTGAGTGGGGAATAAACAACTCTACCTAAGGCCTTCACAGCAGTCCTTACCCTTGGATCAGTATCTTCCTCTTCCTCATCAGGGTTATAGGTCTCAGCACACACTACATTTGGAGAGAAAAACACAAAGAGAAAAGTGAATAAAACAGATGTGTACTTTTACTGGAAAAATAGGAAATGAACACAGTTTCCTGTTATTCACTGTTTTCTAAAACTATAATGATTTTTAAAGCCCTCTCATCAATTAATAAATACATTAAGTACCTACTCATGCCAGGAATTCTAGTAAGTGCTAAAATGCCAGCTTTCTAGGGATTGGTAGTCCCAAATAGGAGAGAGCTGGTAAAATATATTACAGAGTAAATCCTACAGTAGTGGCAGGGACAAGCAAGGAAGTGTTGTCTCTGTTGAATTTTTACTCAGGGGTGCAAAACCAGAAAGTGTAATATATGCAATATCACATGGATATGGATATGAAATAGTTATGAAAAAATTATGAAATAACTGTGAAATAATTATTATTTCCAAACACACGGATATGAAATAATTATGAAAAGAATTACAAAATTATTAAAAGAAAAATTGCCGGACATCATTTTGTACATCAAAGACTTAAAAATAAGAATGAATTTTAAACAAAATGAATACTATGTGTCAGTCTTTGTTCTGGGTACAATATTATATAAATCTAAAATCAACTTGATTTTCTTTGTAGGTAGCCTGTGTTTTTTGTGCTTGGCTGCCTGCAGGACTTGTCTCTGTTGCAATTCAAAGGTTCAGAAAATATTCACTGGACATCTGTTTATAACAGCAAAATATCAGAAATGACCGAACTACCCAAAAATATGATATAAGTAACTATTTGAATAATACGCTATAAGAAAGAATGAGGAAGATCTCCATGGGCTGATAGTTGAGTTCTAGGGAAAAATAGTAAGGTGGAGCATATATGTAATATGCTATCACTTCTATAAGAAAGGACTTCTATGAGAAAGAAGGAGAGCTAAGAAGAAGGGAAAATAAATATATAAATATGAATATATATATACATATATATATATACACACACACATATATATATATATATATATATATATATATATACACACAAAAGTTTTTTTTTTTAACCTATCTATTTTTCCAAAGGGAAACAAGACAAGGATGAACCAGGAAGTTAGCAGGCAAGGAATGCAAATGGTTCTCAACCCTACAATGCATTCATGTGACGGCTAACAACTAGGGGACAAACTGATACCGACTGCTCTCAATTTAACTCCTCGATTCTTAGACACATTTACTCACTGCAGCCTTGGTCTAGCTGAATCCCAGCTTCTCTTTCCTACTGATTCTCTGAACTCATCTGAGAGTTCTTCATCTGAGAAATGATATGTTATATAGACAGGAGCCCCGTCCCTGCCTAGCCTACAGTACTCTAGTGAGGGCCACAGCTCCTGTAGTGTAATGCCATCAATACTCTGCCCATCCAACAGGGATCCAACATCCTTACACAGAGAAAAATTGGGGGGGGGGCGTGTCTGGGTGGCTCAGTTGGTTAAGCAACTGCCTTCGGCTCAAGTCATGATCTCAGGGTCCTGGGATTAAGCCCTAAATCAGGCTCCTGACTCAGCGGGGAATCTGCTTCTCCCTCTCCCTCTGCCTGCCGCTTCCACCACTTGTGCTCTCTCTCTCTCTCTAATAAATAAATTTTTTTTTTAATTATGGAGAAGGGATTTAAGAGGCCAAATACCATTCTAGTCCCTAAAACAGCATCAGGTGATGTTCTGCAGGATGGTATGCCTAGTCCCTGGCTGGTCCAGGCTTTGGGTGGCTGAGCCAGGGAAGTGACAACAGGATGTAGATAATGTCACACCAACTTTCTCCAAGTCATTCCTGATTCTGCAAGATGAGGTCAGCTACATTTATCTCCGATCTGTCCTAATGATTAAGACACAAACCTTCTTCCCTGCTCAGTGGGGAGCCTGCTTCTCCCTCTCCCTCTGCTGCTCCCCCTGCATGCGCTCCTGCGCTCACTCTCTCCCTCTCTCTCCCTGCCATGCTCTGAGGAAGGCGGAAGTAATGAGGAAACCGCATTGACGGCAGACACTTAAACTGCAAGCCTCTTACACTGTTGGTGGGACTGCAAGTTGGTGAGCCACTTTGGAGAACAGTGTGGAGATTCCTCAAGAAATTAAAAATAGAGCTTCCCTATGACCCTGCAATTGCACTATTGTGCTTTAAACAAAAATAGTTATTTCCAGTAAAATTATTATGAATATTTCTATTTGTAGAAAATCATTATTTTATTTTTCAAAACTGCTTTTGAATTTTACCCTCTTCTTTTGAACTCCAGATTCACCTTCGTTTGCCTCTTCCCTGTTTCCACCAACCTCTCTACTCTTCCTAGTCTTGATCCCAAATCACTTTTCTCATCTTTCATGTAAAAATCCATCTTTAACTGTCTCTGTGACTGTTGCCCCAGAGTTTGTGTGATCCCCTATGAAGCCTCAAGAACAACACTAAACGGCATGAGATGCTTAAACCTACTGAAAATGAAGACTGAAAGAGGAGCACAATCCCTTGTTCCAAGGAACTTGTCTTGCCACAGTTCTCCAGCAGATGTCACTGGTCAGCAACATGAAACTGCACAAAGTGACAAGAAACCATCCAGCACAATTTCTTCTGAATTTTAACTGATGTTTCTGTCATCCAGAAATGTATCATTTTTTAAAAGATTTTATTTTTAAGTAATTCTACACCTAATGCGGGGCTCAAAGTCGCAACCCTGAGATCACGACTTGCCCACACCACTGATTGAGCCAGCCAGGTGCCCCCAGAAATGTGAATCATTAAAATGTGCTGGTGAGGGGCCCCTGGGTGGCTCAGTGGGTTAAAGCCTCTGCCTTCGGCTCAGGTCATGATCCCGGGGTCCTGGGATCGAGCCCCGCATCGGGCTCTCTGCTCAGCGGGGAGCCTGCTTCCTCCTCTCTCTCTCTCTCTCTCTCTGCCTGCCTCTCTGCCTGCCTGTGATCTCTATCTGTCAAATAAATAAATAAAATCTTTAAAAAAAAAATGTGCTGGTGAGAGAAAACTCCTTCATTTCTACAAAGAAACAAGCAGATCCCAGTCACAGCCTGAGGCTCTATGCTCTTCTGCTAGCTCTCATGACAAGTTGACTCAGCCTATACGTATTAGTCAACCTGGGCTGCCATAACAATATATCCAGCTGAGTGGCTTAAAGAACAGAAATCTATTTTCTCACAGTTCTGGAGGATGGAAGTTCAAGACCAAGGTACTGGCATGTTTGTTTCTCCTGGAGCCTCTTCACTTGGCTCATGGGTAGCTGCCCTCTCACTGTGTCCTCACACGGCCCTTTGTCTCTGTGGTGGACTCTTGGTGTCTCTTCCTCTTAGAAGGAAACCAGTCCTATTAGATTAGGGCTCCACCCTAATAACCTCATTTAACCTTAACTGCCTCCTTATTTTAAAGGCCCTTTCTCCAAATACAGTCATATTGGGGTTAGGCCTCATGCAGGAATTTGAGGGGGATGCAATTCAGTATGTAACACTGGGTTTCTAAATTATTTTCAGTAATGTTTGGTCATATTTCACTGGAAGATAGCTGCTGGTGGAAAAAAATACTGAATACTGTGAAAGGATAGCAAGACAAAAATCAGTATTTCAGTCCATTATAGCATGTTCACCTTAAAAGGCAGGGAAACCTGGGGAAGGAAGAGCACCTACCATGCAGACATGAGTGCCTGCCACGGCCCCAGAGTCTCAGCAGACTCTACTGACTTGTCAGAGTCATCACCAGAGTCAGACCCTCCCTGCCCAAATGTGGCATGATGTCAACACACAACTTCTGATTAAAATGCTTTGAAGCTTCGCATGTATTTAATAAAAGAAAGGGTTTTCTGGGGATGAAATTTTTTAATTAGCAGAATCAGACTAACATTTCAAACTCAGACAGTTAATACTACTTTAGGACTATTTCAAGAAAGGTGCCTTTAAAGAATTTATGAACTCTCTTCATTTAATGAATTTATCACATGATATAGGACTGTTCTGCTAGAACTTAAATGTGGAAGGCACAGCTTTTCAATTCCATCGCTTTGCAATGATGAGACAGCATCAAGGAGGGGAGAGCTCATCTCTGAAGCCACTACATGCACTGGTGTCTGAGCTTGGACTCACCCACCACTCTCTCACTATTTCTCTGTGTCCCAGATCCTAGGTCTGTCACTTCAGGGGCAAGAGGGGGTAATAAACTAAAATCATGTAGAAGATTAACAATAGGAGGGGACATTTACAACACTGGGCTGAGGGGCACCTGGATAGATCAGTCAGTTAAGCATCTGACTCTTGATTTCAGCTCAGGACCCTGAGATTGAGCCCCTCATCAGGCTCCACACTCATTGGGAAGTCTGCCTGAAATTCTCCCTCTCCCCCCTCAAATAAATAAATAAAAAGATTGTATTTATTCATTTGAGAGAGAGAACAAATATGCACAAGTGCGGGGAGGAGCAAAGGGAGAGGGAGAAGCAGACTCCCCGCTGAGCAGGGAGCCCAAAGTGGGGCTCGATCCCATTCTAGGATCATGAGCTGAGCTGAAGGCAGATGCTTAGTCAAGTGAGCCACCCAGGCACCCTAATAAATAAATCTTAAATAAATAAATTAAACACAGGGCTGGGCTCACAGGCGATACCCAACAACTGCTACCTCTCTTATGATGCTTTATGTTACGGACTATTAGTCAGATATGCTGAGTTGCTGTTGGAGTCTCTGGCACAGCACATGTCCTCACGCAACTAGCTATTGCAGAAATCCTTGGATCACATAAGGAGCACCATTCCCTACCTCTCTTACCAATCTTACTTCATCTCCTCACCCCCAGCCAGAACAGCCAGGTCCAGTTCACCCCTGTTCGAGTCTTAAGACATTCTTTCACCTAGAATGCACTCTTCTTGGTACTAGCCAAACGGTAACCATGTTTTAAAAGTCTGGGGCAATTTCTGCCTCCCTGAAAGAAGGGTCTCTTGACTTCTTTTTCTGGCCACAGTAATTTCTCCTCCTGATTTCTGATCCCTTCTTTTGTTCCTTTCTTCTATCCATCCATCCACATTTACTGACACTGTTCTAAGTGTTAACCGTATGCATCAATGAACAAAACGGACAAAACTTCTCTGCCTGATTGGAGCTTACACTCTAGCATATGGAACTAGGTAATAGGACAAATAATTTAGGAGGGAGACAGCACAAGAGAGACAGGAGAAAATAAAGTGAGGGAGATAGGGTGTGTGTGTGTGTGCATGTGTGTGTGTGCATGTGCGTGTGTGTGTGTGTGTGTGTGTGTGTGTGTGTTGGGTCTTAATCAAGACCTGAGAAAGTGTCTTTCTTTTTTTTTTTTTTAAGATTTTATTTATTTATTTGACAGAGAGAGATCACAAGTAGGCAGAGAGGCAGGCAGAGAGAGAGGAAGGGAAGCAGGCTTCCCGCTGAGCAGCGAGCTCAATGCGGGACTCGATCCCAGGACTCTGGGATCATGACCCGAGCCGAAGGCAGCGGCTCAACCCACTGAGCCACCCAGGCGCCCCGAGAAAGTGTCTTTCAAATGAAGGTCTGAAGGATGTGAATAAGCAATCCACAAAGATGGTTTTGGTGAGGAGTGGGAGCAAAAGTCTGATGCGACTAGACTCAAGAGAGAACAGAAGAAGAGAAACTAGATACAACAAATATGGACAACTCCTTCAAGGACTTTGCTACAAAGATATAGAGGGAAAAAAGGGTGGTGGCTGGAGAGGGAAGGCTGGTTTTAAAAAGTTTTTTTTTTTTTTTAAAAAGTGGAAATCAGTGCTGTGTTTCTCTGCTGAAAAGAAGAATCCCGAGGAAGGATAAAAAGTACGCAGGATCAAGAGGAGGAAAGTGAGGGAGTGATGAAGGGGTGAACTCTAGTGTGCAGGGGGAAACTAGACTAACAGGCAGGTAAGGAAGGATAGATGTGGTGGTGGGAGTCTATGGAAACTACCTTCTGTCGCTTCTGTTTTCTTAGTTAAGGACAAAATCATCTGCCATGCATGAGGACTGAGGAGGAGGTGCAGGTTTTGGAAGAGAGAAGGTATGAAAGGCTTATCTGGGAGAACAGGAGAGTAAAAGAGGTGCGGAGACACAGTGGGATTGCTGGCATCCGGAGCCTACTAGCAGTGAATGCCAGGTACAGAAGGTGAGATCAGTCAACAAGGCTGTTTGTTTTCCTTTCAGTCAAGTACTGCTGTGGTCCGGAAGCAGAATAAGTGGACAGCTGGGCTTAAACAGAATATCGTTTAGACAAGCAAGGAAAAAGGAAAAAGGAAATTGAGGGTATGTGCCACAGAATGATTACAATCGCTGATCAAGGAATTTAAGGTTAGTAAAAGATGAAGTGAGGAACAAAAAGGAAGATCAAGTTGTCAGGGTTGGGGCAGGACAGCAAAAGAGCCCAGGCAAGGGCAGGTGGTGGGAGATTAGGACCACTGATGGAGTATGAACAATCATAATGCTTGGGGTGCCTGGGTGGCTCAGCTGGTTAAGCATCTGACTCTTGATTTCAGCTCAGGTCATGATTTTGGGGTCATGAGATCGAGCCCCATGACAGCTTAAGATTCTCTCTCTCTCTCTCCCTCTGCCCTACCCTTAAAAAAAAAAAAAGAGTTGTAATGCTTGTCATTTCAGAGTATGATGGGGTGGGGTGTAGTGAGTGACTGAAGTAGGGTAGAAGACAGGAGGTCAAGGAATGGAACAGCAAGACACTGACAGAATCATCTATGTGGAAACAAGAAGAAAGCAGCTCATGGATTATTAGATAACTAAAACGAGGAGGGCAAGTGGCTGATAGAATATAATAATACGAGGTTTGAAGGGTGAGGAGAGAGAGAGAATAGTCTGGAAGCACTAAGGAGTATAGATACATTTACCCATCTCCTGTCCGTGTTACAAGAAAGGTAGAAGAGAAGAATCACCATTTGAAAAGCCTGCAGAGAAAGCCAAGCTTCAGCTAGATCCAGAAGATGAACGCCACATTCAGAGAGCAGGCTGAGAATGTAGGGGATTTAGATGAAAACTGACCAAGAGGTCCAGAGGGTATAAGAAAGGGTCCTTAGAGGTGGGAAGGGTAGTACTTAGGATGCACGCTACCTTCAGGCACATTATCACCTTGACTGTTCCAAGAGACTTGACTTCTGCTTTGTCCTCAGTTTCTGCATCTGTACAATGGGGATAATCATGCATGTACCTCACAGTGTTAATATGAGGATTATGTTCAATGATGCAAGGGAAGCGTTTAGAGAGACCTTAAAAATATACATCTAGCACATAGTCTGGATTTTAAAAAACATTAGCAGGGTGCCTGGGTGGCTCGGTGGGTTAAAGCCTCTGCCTTCGGCTCAGGTCATGATCCCAGGGTCTTGGGATCGAGCCCCACATCGGGCATTCTGCTCAGCAAGGAGCCTGCTTCCTCCTCTCTCTCTCTGCCTGATTCTCTGCCTACTTGTGATCTCTGTCAAATAAATAAATAAAATCTTTAAAAATAAATAAATAAAAAATAAAAAAACATTAGCTGTTCCTATTTTCTCTCCTGCATAATCATTTTGGATTCTTTTAAGAATCTTTTATTTTGGGGCACCTGGGTGGCTCAGTGGGTTGGGCCTCTGCCTTCAGTTCAGGTCAAGATATCAGGATCCTGGGATCGAGCCCTGCATTGGGCTTTCTGCTCGGTGTGGAGCCTGCTTCCCCCTCCCCACTTGCCTGCTTGTGATTTCTCTGTTGAATAAATGAATAAAATCTTTAAAAAAAAGAATCTTTTATTTTAACTTAACATTTGAATAATATTATGAAGTTTTAAATCTTCAATAAGATTATAAAATCTAGGGGCGCCTGGGTAGCTTAGTTCATTAGGCAACTGCCTTTGACTTGGGTCATGATCCCGGGGTCCTGGGATCGAGTCCCATGTTGGGCTCCCTGTTCTGCAGGATAGCCTGCTTCTCCCTCTCCCTCTGCCCGCTGCTTTCCCTGCTTGTACTCTCTCTATCTGTCAAGTAAATAAAATCTTAAAAAAAAAAAAATCTAAGGAGGAGGGATAATACCATGTACTTGTCTGAGTTCTCCACAGTTTAAGGCATGAACGACAGAAAGCTCAAGCAGGGACTCATGAGCGCGATCTGTGACCTCTGAAGGAGATATCACTGTACTCTCCATCTCCCAGATCTGTCCTACAGATGTCAAGAGATAGTACTAATCATTTGGGGAAAAGGGGGTACAGGGCAAGGATGAACAAATATAGAAGATAACAGCTCATGGATCTCATACCAACCTTAATTCCCACTCTATTTCTTCTCTGTAATGTCTCCCTACACATAAGAACATATTTTTTTTCAATCTCCTTTCAACAGACTTTAAATTTTTTTTTAAGATTTTATTTATTTATTTGACAGACAGAGATCACAGGTAGGCAGAGAGCAGGCAGAGAAAGAGGGGAAGCAGGCTCCCCACTGACCAGAGAGCCCGATGCGGGGCTTGATCCCAGGACCCTGAGATCATGACTGAGCCGAAGGCAGAGGCTTAACCCATGGAGTCACCCAGGTGCCCCTCAACAGACTTTAGTGTACAACCTTACCAAAGGCTTTCTGAAACATAAATGAGCAGATTTTCTCAAAGAAAAGGACTGAGACATAGAAAAGGGATTCCTAGTCTCACTACATACTAGGTCATGTGACAACTGAAAATCAAGAAACCTTCCCAGAATGACAGGATATGAATAAATGATGTGATACATAGAGCTCACATAGCAATTTTGAAATATATTAACATCACCACTGTATAATCAAATAAACTCTAGATGTATCCAAAAGTCATTTTAATTTTAAAGAAACTTCCAGAAAATATATTTATCAGCTCTAAAAAAGGGGGGGACCTTCTCAGCTTAAGAGCAATTATTTAAAAATATATAATATATATTCATATACATATATAATATATACTCATATACATATATATACAATATATTCAATAAATATTTAGTGAATGCTTGCTATGTGCCAGGCAGTTTTCATGGAACCAGTCACATATTAAAATTTTTGAGTCATTAAAAAAAATAGCAAAATTAAAATAAGTAGCACAAACAACAAGGAAAATTTTGCATTAAAAATTTCAAAGGGTTGGGCACCTGGGTGGCTCAGTCAGTTGAACATCTGACTCTTGGCTTCAAGTTTCAGCTCAGGTCCTGATCTCAAGGTTGTGAGATCAAGCCTTGCGCCTGGCTCCATACTCAGCACAGTCTGCTTGGGATGCTCTCCCTTCTCCCTCTCCCTTTGTCCCTCCTCCCCATTCATGTTCTCTCTCTCAAATAAATAAATCTTTTTTAAAAATTTCAAAAGATTGGGGCACCTGGGTAGCTCAGTTGTTCAGTATCTGCCTATGTCTCAGGTCCTGATCCCAGGGTCCTGGGATCAAGCCCCGAATCAGGTTCCCTGCTCAGGAAGGCTACTTCTCCCTCTCCCACTCCCCTGCTTGTGTTCCCTCTCTTGCTGTCTCTCTCTCTCTCCATCAGATAAATAAATAAAATCTTTAAACAAATTTTTAAAAAGATTTTATTTATTTGACAGACAGAAATCACAAGTAGGCAGAGAAGCAGGCAGAGAGAGAGAGAGAGAGAGGAGGAAGCAGGTTCTCCACTAAGCAGAGAGCCCAAAGCGGGGCTCGATCCCAGGACCCTGGGATCATGACCTGAGCCGAAGGCAGAGGCTTAACCCACTGAGCCACCCAGGTGCCCCTAAAATTTTTTTTAAAAGGTTAAAATCATGACAGGAAAATTTACTCAAACTTTTATAAAAAATAATCTGGATCATAATAAAGAAAAATATTGTCAAACTAGTTCCGTATAAGAAAATAAAAATAGATTTCTCATATTTGGAAAACATTCATTTTTGTTAATAATCAAAGGAGTGCCAAATAAAACATTTTGAAGTACAATTTTACATCTAAAGTAGTAGGCACTGGCTATGTTGGTGAGATGGTGGTGGAAGAGAAGCCTTTGTAGGGTGTCTTTCTCCTTAGAGCCTATTCTGTAGGCTGCCTCTGAAAAGCAATACACAGAAAAAAATGCAGGTAATCCTCAGTTTCTGACCAGAGCATGCTACCCAGCCTATGACTTAGGAAACAGTTTTAGTGGCTCAACACTTTATGCAAGTAGTTAATACAGCATAGTTTAGAATACGAGAAATAGTAATAATATGAAAACAGTTTTTATGAAGAGACATTTTTCCAAAGAAGACATCTATGGCCAACAGACAAATGAAAAGATGTTCAACATCACTTATCATCAGGGAAATGTAAATCAAAACTACAATGAGATATCACCTCACACCTGTCAGAATGGCTAAAATCAACAACACAAGAAACAACAGGTATTAGAGCAAGGATGTGGAGAAAGGGGAACTCTTTTGCATTGTTGGTTGGAATGCAAACTGGTACAGACCCTCTGGAAAACAGTACAGAAGTTCCTCAAAAAGTTAAAAATAGAACTAGGGGCACCCGGGTGGCTCAGTCATTAAGCATCTGCCTTCGGCTCAGGTCACGATCCCAAGGTCCTGGGATCAAGCCCTGCATCAGGCTCCCTGACCAGCGCAAAGCCTGCTTCTCCCTCTCCCACTCCCACTGCTTGTGTTTCCTCTCTTTCTGTGTGTCTCTCTGTCAAAAAAAATAAATAAAATCTTAAAAAAAAAAAAAGAACTACCCTATAATCCAGCAATCACACTACTAGGTATTTACCCAAAGAATACAAGAATACAAATTCAAAGGGATACGTACATTCTGAAATTTATAGCAGTATTATCTACAATAGCCAAATCATGAAAACAGACCAAGTGTCCATTAACCAATGAATGGATAAAGAAAATGTTTGTGTGTGTTTGGGGGGGGGGGGTGTGATGGAATATTACTCAGCCATAAAAAAAGAGAATGAAATCTTGACACTTGCAATGACATGTATGGAGCTAGAGAATATAATGCTAAGTGAAACAAGTCTGTCAAAGAAAGACAAATACCACATGATTTCAATCATATATGGAATTGAAGAAACAAAACAACTGAGCAAAGGGGGAAGAAAAAAAGAGAGGGAGGCAAACCAAGAAACAGACTCTTAACTACAGAGAAGACAATGATGGTTACCAGAGGAGAGATGGGTGGGGGAATGGGTTAAAGAGGTAATGGGAATTAAGGAGTACACTTGTGATGAGCACAGGGTGATGTGTCAAAGCACTGAAAAAAAAAAAAAGGGAAGTTTTTAGAAGCTATAATTATGAACGTGGAAAAATATTAATGATGTAAATGAGACAAATACGTACATATATTATCAGAACTTGAAATGAAACAGAATGAAGGAATTACAGATAATTTTTATAATGTTCTATAATGCTGCTAACTTACTTTTTTATTTAAAAGGTCAGTTCATTTTCATTTAAGAAAACCTCATCTTAAAACAGCATTTTAGCAGTATGTTATGAAAGAGAATACATACCTGATACTCGCCGATCAAATCTGCCAGGAATTGGAACTGTAAAACAAAAAAGCAACATTTAGTCATCATTATGTCACATGACCCCATTTTTAACAATAAAACTAAAAGCACTTAATTACCATATGCTGGGTCAATTCATATTCTTCTATAATCAACCACAGTAGTTCAACATGATCACCAAAGGCAATATAAGGAAGAATTTATGTCTTTGAAAACAAGCTCTTTATAACTTTAAGGTACACAAGATAGCAATTTTATTTCTGTTTACATTCATGTTCCAACTAATTTGTATCATATCAAATGAATAAGAAGTCTACTAAATTTATTGGTAATGTTATGATATTAAATAGTTAATTTTCTTTTTTAAAATGTTTCAAAGATAACCCCAAGACCTGCTGGATAATAGCATTTAAATTGCATTTTAAAATATTTTAATGAGGGGTGCCTGGGTGGCTCAGTTGGTTGGGCGACTGCCTTTGGCTCAGGTCATGATCCTGGAGTCCTGGGATCGAGTCCTGCATCGGGGTCCCAGCTCCGCGGGGAGTCTGCTTCTCCCTCTGACCTTCTCCTCACTCATGCTCTCTCTCACTGTCTCTCTCTCTCTCTCTCTCAAATAAATAAATAAATAAATAAAACTTTAAAAAATATATAAAATAAAATAAAATATTTTAATGAGAATTACAATAAATGAAAAAGATATTGACCACTATATTTTCCCTCAGTATGCCCATAGTCAGTTTATTAATCAGAAAAATGTCTTTAGGTTAAAAAAAATCACGTAAGTTTTCCCTTTGCTATTCTCCTCAACTTTTCACCTACCATTCCTTATGGCTGATGATTATCTAAATTCTCACTAATAAACTATATGAATTATAAACTATGAATACAATGATATTTTTAAAGATTTTTTTTTCAGTAAACCCTACCCAAAGTGGGTTTTACCCTTCAGAGCTTAATCTGATTATTTTTATTGAAAAAATGATGTAAAATATGCCTTCTCATCCTCCATAAAAAGATAGACTTGAAGATTAGTGAAAAACAAATAGAAGATGGCTCAGAGAGCCAAACTCAACTAATGTGAGGCCTCTGGAAAAAAACAAAAAACAGACCCAGGAAGGAGACAAATGCTCATTTACTATAACAGGCCTAGAATTATCTTTTTGCATAGCATGGGGTAAAAGTCATGTTAGCAACAAAGAGGCAAAAATTCAAAAGAAAATTCTAGCCATTACTGATAGAATAGTCCCTTACTACTTCCTCAGTGAAACTGTGGATCTGTCAAAAAAACAAAAACAAAAAAACAAAAACAAAAAACTATGGATCTGTCAAAATTAATTCACCCACCAGCAAACAAAGATGATAAATTCAGTTCAACAAATACAGGTAGGGTACCTCGTAAGTGGCATGCACTGTAGTAGACAATTTGGAAGGCCCTGGTAAATAAAACAAAGACTCCTAGTTTCACGAAGCTTGCATTCTAGCTTGAGGGATGTGGGAGAGTCTCCTTTGATCATTTACAACACGTGTTCCTGTCACTCAGGCAGACAGATGAAATGTATACCAACTTAAACTCATAACCCAGGCCTCATGGGATTTCCATGATTAAAATCCCGCTGAACATTAGCATACAACCTAAAATTTTAAAGATACAATGAAAAAATTTAGCATGGGTGCTATCAGGGGATATCGCAAACAAAATGTTAGATATTAAGATTAAGAACTATTATAAAATGAAAACATGTTTAAAACAAAGACATAAAAACAGGAATCAGAAGCATAAATAAACAAAACAGGGAGACTTGAAAAAAAAATTGGAACTTCTAAGAAAAAAATACACATCGAAATTTTAAAAACTATGGTGCAAGGCACCTGCCTGGGTATATAAAATCTTAAAATGTTGGAAAAATCATTGCAAAACATCATTACCAACAACTTACTGCAATAATATTGATTTAAATGTATAGATGCAAATCAAAAGGAAAATTAGAAACTATCTTGAGATGACTGAAAACAAAAACACAATACACCAAAACTTATGGGATGTGCTGTTAAGTCATGCTAGAGGAAAATTTATGGCTATAAATGCCCACATTTAAAAAGAAGAAAAGCCTCAAATTAATAAGCTAATCGTACACTTTAAGGAAGTAGGAAAAAAAGAACAAACTAAATCCTAAAGCAGCAGAAATAAGGAAATTCAGAGTGGACAGAAACTATAAAATAGAGTGTAGAAAAAAAAAACAGTGAAACTAAAAGTTGGTTCTTTGAAAAGATCAACAAAATCAGTGAACTACTAGCTAGACTGACCAAGAAAAAAGAAGATTCAAATTACTAAAATTAAAGTGGGAACATTACAATGGAATACACAGAAATAAAAAGGATTTTAAGAGAATACTATGAAAGGCAATATGTCAACAAATTGGGTAACCTAGATGAAACATGAAATAGACAAATTCCTGGAAATACACAAACTTGTAAAACTTGCTCAAGAAGAAATGGAAAAATCTCAACAATCTATAACAAATAGGAGGATGGAACTGGTAATCAAAAATCTCCTAACAAAGTAAAGCCCAGGACCAGATGTCTTCATTGTAAATTCTACTAAACATTTAAAGAATTAACACTAATCCTTCTCATAGTCATCCAAAAAATCAAAGCTAAGGGAACACTTCCTAACTCATTTTATGAGGCCACCATTACCCAATACCAAAGCTAAACAAACATACTGCAAGTAAAGAAAATATTCATTATGAATATAGATACAAAAATCCTCAAAAAAATACTGGCACACAAAATCTGGGAACATATTAAAGTGATTTTACACCATGACCAAGTGGGATTTATCCCAGGAATCCAAGGCTGTTTAAAATAAAAATATTGGGGGGCGCCTGGGTGGCTCAGTGGGTTAAGGCCTCTGCCTTCGGCTCAGGTCGTGATCCCAGGGTCCTTGGCAGGGAGTCTGCTTCTCCCTCTCCCTTTGCCTGCCTCTCTGCCTACTTGTGCTTTTCTTTCTCTCAAATAAATAAATAAAATCTTAAAAAAAATAAAATAAGAATATCAAGCAATATACATCACATTAATAGAACAAAGGGAAGAGGGGATCCACATTACTGTCTCACTGATGCACAACAAGCATCTAACAAACACTCTTTCATGATAAAAAATAAACTGGGAGGGATGCCTGGGTGGCTCAGTTGTTAGGTGTCTGCCTTCGGCTCAGGTTGTGATCCCAGGGTCCTGGGATGGAGTCCTGCATTGGGCTCCTTGCTCAGCAGGGAGCCTGCTTCTCCCTCTGCCTGCCACTCCCCCTGCTTGTGCACTTACTCTCTCTGACAAATAAGTAAATAAAATCTTTAGAACAATTAAAATGAAAATAAAGCATGACAGTATGTTGAAAATTATTTTAAAAAAATAAACTGGGGGGCACCTGGGTGGCTCAGTGGGTTAAAGCCTCTGATTTCGGCTCAGGTTATGATCCCAGGGTACTGGGATCGAGTCCCGCATGGGGCTTTCTGCTCAGCAGGGAGCCTGCTTCCCCGCTACTTTCTCTGCCTGCCTCTCTGCCTACTTGTGATCTCTGTCAACTAAATAAGTAAAATCTTTAAAAAAAAAAAAAAAAAAAAAACCCTGGGAATTATAAGGGAATTTCCTCAGCATGAAAAAGGCACATATGAAAAACCCACAGCTAACACCAACTCAATGATAAAGGATTGTAAGCTTTCTCCACAAGAGCAGGAACAAGACAGAATGCCTGCTTTTGCCACTTCTACTGAATATATTACTGAAGGTTCTGGCCAGAGCAATTAGGAAAGAAAAAAAAAAAGAAAAGGCATCTAAATTAGAAAGGAAAAAGTAAAATTATCTGCTTATAGAATGACATGATCTTCTATGTGTAAAACCTTAAAGAATCCACACACAAAAACGTTAGACTTAATAAACGAATACAGAAAGTTGCAGGATATAAAATCAACACCTGAAATCGTATTTCTATACAACTGCAATGAACAATCCAAAAGAAAATATTTTTAGAACTCTATTCACAACACCATCAAAATGAAGAAAATAATCTAGGAAGGAGGAAAAGATTTGTACACTGAAAACTACAAAACATTGTTAGAAGAAATTAAAGAGACATAAATAAGCCTTTTGCAATGTATATATACTCATGTTGTACACTTTAAATATCTACAATCATATTGGTCAATTGTATTTAAATAAAGCTAGAAAAAAAGAGAAATAAATGGAAAGCCACCCCATGATAAGACTAAAAGCTATAATATTGTTAAGATGACAATATTTTTGGAGCACCTGGGTGGCTCAGTGGGTTAAAGCCTCTGCCTTCGGCTCGGGTCATAATTCCAGGGTCCTGGGATCAAGCCCCACATCGGGCTATCTGCTCAGCGGGGAGCCTGCTTCCTCCTCTCTCTCTGCCTGCCTCTCTGCCTACTTGTGATCTCTCTCTGTCTGTCAAATAAATAAATAAAATCTTTACAAAAATAAAAAAATAAAAATAAAATTCTTTTAATAAGAATGGGAAAAGCTATCTAAAATTCATGTAGAATCTGGAGCGCCTGGGTGGCTCAGTGGGTTAAAGCCTCTGCTTTCAGCTCAGGTCATGATCCCGGGGTCCTGGGATCCAGCCCGGCATTGGGCTCTCTGCTTGGCAGGGAACCTGCTTCTGTTCCTCTCTCTCTGCCTGCCTCTCTGCCTACCTGTGATCTCTGTCTGTCAAATAAATAAATAAAATCTTTAAAAAAATAAAATAAAATAAAATAAAATTCATGTAGAATCTCAACAGATCCCAAATAGCCAACTAAACTTAAAAGGTAAACAAAGTTGGAAGACTCACACTTCCTGATTTCAAAACTTACTACAAAGTCTCAGTAATCAGAACAATGTGGTACTTGCATTAAGGACAGAAATATGGACCAGACCCATGGAATGGAGAACCCAGAAATAAACCCTCACATACAAGGTGAATTGATTTTCAAAAACGTGCCAAGATCACCCAATGGGAAAGAAGAGTCTTTTCAAACAAAAGGAAGAGTCTTTTCAACAAAAATAAAGCTGGCCTCTTACTTTTTCATCATAAAAATTAACTCAAAATAGATCAAAGACATAAAATTAAGAGCTAAAATTATACAACTCTCATATGAAGACATGGGAAAATCTTTTTTTTTTTTTTTAAAGATTTTATTTATTTATTTGACACACAGAGAGAGAGAGAGAGATCACAAGGAGGCAGAGAGGCAGGCAGAGAGAGGGGGAAGCAGGCTCACCGCCAAGCAGAAAGCCCGATGCGGGGCTCGATCCCAAGACCCTGAGATCATGACCTGAGCCGAAGGCAGAGGCTTAACCCACTGAGCCACCCAGGCGCCCCGACATGGGAAAATCTTTACGACATCAGAATTAGCATGATTTCTAACATCAAATGTGTAGGTAACAGAAGAAATACATAAAGTGGACTACATCAAAATGAAAACCTTCTGTGTATCAAAACACACAACAGAGTGAAATGGCACACCATGGAATGGGAGAAAATATTTGCAAATAATTTATCTGTTACATCCAGAATAAAGAATTCCTACCACTCAAAAAAAAAAACAAAAAACAAAAAACAAAAAAAAAACCAAACTGATGAAAAAATGGACAAGGGTTTGAATAGACTTTTCTTCAGAGAAGATATACAAAGGACCAATAATCAGATGAAAAGATATCCAATACTACTAATCAATAAGGAAATGCAGGGGCACCTGGATGGCTCAGTCAATTGAGCCTCTGACTCTTGGTTTCAGCTCAGGTCATGATCCCAGGGTTGTGTGATGGGAGTCTGGTGTGGGGCTCTGCATTCAGCGGGGAGTTTGCTTGAGATTTCCTCTCTCCCTTTCCCACTGCCCCTCCCCCAGCTCGCACTCTCCCTCTCTTTCTAAAAATAAATAAAATCTTTTTAAAAAATAGGGAAATGCAAATGAAAAATACAATAAGATATCACACCTTTTAAAGATGGCTCCCATTAAAAAAAAAAAAAACGAACATAATAAAGGTTGGCAAGGTTGTGAAGGAATTGGAATACTTTTGCACTGATGGTCAGAATATAAAATGGTGCAGTTGCTGTGTAAAACAGTATGGCAGCTCCTTAAAAGATTAAAATGAATTACTATATGATCCAGCAATTCCACTTCTGGGTATATGTCCAAAAGAACTGAAAGTAGGTTCTCAAAGAGATATTACAGCACACCCACATACATAGCCAAAAGGTGGAAGCAACCTAAGTGTCCACCAATGAATGAAAAGATAAACAAAATGTGGTTTACATACAATGGGATATCATTCAGCCTTTAAAAGGAAGGAAATTTTGAAACTTGCTACAATAAGATTTGATGAATGAATTTTGAAAACATTATGCTAAATAAAGTCAGTTACACAAGACAAATACTGTATGATTCTACTTGCATGAGGTACCTAGAACAGTCAAATTTATAAATACCGAGAGCAGAACATGGTTGCTAGGAGTTAGGGGGAGGGGAGAAGGAGGAGTTATTATTTAATGGGTACAGAGTTTCAGTTTTGCAATATGCAAAGATGTCCAGAGACAGATGGTGGTGATTGTTATGAATGCACTTAATGGCAATGAACTGCAACTTTTTAAAATTTAAATTCAATTAACTAACTATAATGTATTATTGATTTCAGAGGTAGAGTTCAGTGATTCATCAGTCTTATATAATACCCAGTGCCCATAACATCATGTACCCTCCTTGATGTCCATTATCCAGTTACCCCATCCCCTGATCCCCCTCCCCTCCAACTACCCTCAGTTTGTTTCCTATGATTAAGAGTTTCTTATGGTTTGTCTCCCTGATTTTGTCTTGTTTCATTTTTTCCTCTCTACCTCTATGATTCTCTGTGGTTTTTTTTTTAATATAAAGATTTGTTTTATTTTCTACCAAGGGAAGAAGGAGGATAAATAGAACTGTTTTCCAATTTGCTCTCTACTGTATATACACATACCCACATGCATACATACACATACACACAAACCAAAAATACCCCAACAAAAAAAACAGGGGCGCCTGGGTGGCTCAGTGGGTTAAAGCCTCTGCCTTCAGCTCAGGTCATAATCCCAGGGTCCTGGCATCGAGCCCCGAGCCCCGAGAGCCCCACATTGCATTGGGCTCTCTGCGAGGCAGGGAGCCTGCTTCCCTTCCTCTCTCTGCCTACTTGTGGACCCTGTCTGTCAAAAACAAAACAAAAACAAAAACCAGAAAACTGAGAATCAAATACGAAAACACCCTCAAACTGCACCAACACTTCATATTCTGACCAAAAGAATAAATCCTGGGAGGAAGTGCAAAATGCAAAATCAAATGACTGAAAAATGCTGAACAAACAGCATTATCAATATACAAAATATTTATATTACTGAACTAGTAACAGTTGATGTTCTCTATGTCTGTAAAACTTTGGAACCACATAGCTGATTTGTTAAATTTAGTCCATGCCAGCTTCCAAACTCCAGAAAAAATTTCGGTTAGCTTCATTCTTTGATGCCTCATCAAAATTTTCTGAGATGTGGAAAACATCATCGTCCTCTTCATCAACGTCTTCTGGTTTTGTTGCTTTGCTATCCAACACTTGGCCATGGGAACTGTTCAGCTAACTTCCTAAGACTTGTTAAGCTGTCAGCACCAAGCTGACTTAATATTCCAGGAAGCATTTCTGTGATTGGTTTGGCTTCTGCATGCCCAGTAATTGCAAAGGTGTTAGCAGAAAGGGAAGCTTGGACTTTGGGATTGTTGAAACGAATAACTGTCCCATCATCTTTAATCATGTTCACCTCTTCAATACCAGCTATATTATTCATAGCCAGTTTTTTTAGAGAACTCTAGAGTTTTCTGGCATCAGCTGTAGCTGTTCTATGTACCACCTTCTTCTTTCTGCGAGCTGTACCCTTGCCCCGTATCTGGACCTGAGCCTGAAGTTTGGCTAGCTTTTCTTGATCCGTGCTGTTGGTAAATCTGAAGCAGGGAGGGTCCTCTAACAACAGCATGCGGCAAGAACAAGATGGCTGCCTCAGTCGAGACAGAGAAAAAAGAAAAATCTTTCTAAAAGATTTTTATTTATTTATTTGAGAGAGAATGAAAGAGAGAGCACAAGACGGGGAGGGGCAGAGGGAGAAGCAGACTCTCCGCTGAGCAGGGAGCCTGATGCAGGACTCAATCCTAGCACTCCAGGATCATAACCTGAGCCGAAGGCAGTTGCCCAACCAACTGAGACACCAAGGCACCCCTCTGTTTTGTTTTTTAAATTCCACATATGAGTGAGATCATGTGATAATTGTCTTTCTCTGATTCACTTATTTTGCTTAGCATAATATCCTCTATAAACTGCAAATTTTAAATGCTTAATTTTGTTATTTCCATTTGTCCACAGTTTAAAAAAATTAAATATATATAAAGCAGAAATTAACACTACGATGTATATGTGTATGTGCATGGGTACATAAACAAGAAGTGAAAGATAAAGGAAGTGAAGCGTGGCAAAACATTAACAAGTGGTCCAACTAGGAGGAGTTCACTTGTTCTTCCAACTTTTCAGTAGAGTTGACATTTTTCCTAGTGAATAGGTATTTATTTATTTATTTGAGAGAGAAAAGACAGAGAGCACGCTTACATGTGATCAGGGAGAGGGGCAGAGGGAGAGGGAGACCAGCAGGCTCTATCCCAGGACCCTGCAATCATGAACTGAGCTGAAGGCACTGCTTAAATGACTAAGCACTCAGGCAACCCCTTAAATAAATAAATCTTTAAAAAAAAAAAAAAAAAGAATTCCAAGGTTTTTTTTTTTTTTTTTTTAAACAAAACAAAAAAGAGGTCTTGGTTTGAAGTCAAATAGGAGAAAGTCATGGTTAGTTTGCATGAAGTAAATACTGTTCTTTTAAAAAGTTTTTATTTGATTTTTTTTTAAAGATTTTATTTATTTATTTGACAGAGAGAAATCACAAGTAGGCAGAGAGGCAGGCAGAGAGAGAGGAGGAAGCAGGCTCCCTGCTGAGCAGAAAGCCCGACGTGGGGCTCGAACCCAGGACCTGGGATCATGACCTGAGCCGAAGGCAGCGGCTTAACCCACTGAGCCACCCCGGCGCCCCATTATTTGATTTTTTAACTTGAATATAGTTGACATATAATGTTACATTTCAGGTGTATAACATAGTGATTCAATTTCTCTATACTCTATGCTCATTAAGTGTAGCTATCACGTGTCATGATAAAACGCTATTACAATATCACTGACTATATTCCCTATGCTGTGCCTGTTATTACTGTGACTTATTTGTTTCATAAGTGGAAACCTGTATCTCTCACTCCCCTTTACCAATCTATCTTCCCACCCCCTTTCCTCTGGCAACTATCAGTTTCTTCTCTGGATTTATAAGGTCTGATTCTGCTTTGTGTTTATTCATTTCTCCTGTTTTTTAGATTCTACATATGAGTGAAATGATATGGTATTTGTCTTTCTCAGTCTGACTTATTTCACTTAGATAAGACCCTCTAGGTCCATCCATGTAGTCACAAATGGCAAGATTTCATCCTTTTTTATGGCCCTGAATAGCCAAAGCAATCTTGAGAAAGAAGATAAAACCTGCAGGTATCATAATACCAGATTTTAAGATCTATTACAAAGCTGTAGCATTCAAAACAGTATGGTATTAGCACAAAAACAGACACACAAATCAATGGAACAGAATAGAGAGCCAATTTACTCCACTTATATGTTCAATTACTCTATGACAAACGGGGCAAGAATATACGGTGGGGGAGGGCGCCTGGGTGGCTCAGTGGGTTAAGCCTCTACCTTCAACTTGGGTCATGATCTCAGGGTCCTGGGAAAGAGTCCCACATCGGGCTTTCTGCTCAGCAGGGAGGCTGCTTCCCCCAATCTCTTTGCCTGCCTCTCTGCCTACTTGTGACCTCTCTCTGTCAAATAAATAAAATCTTAAAAAAAAAAAAAAAGAAAATACAGTGGGGGAAAAGACAGCTCTCTTCAACAATGATTCAGGAAAAACTAGACAGCTACAAGGAAAAGAATGAAACAGGACCATTTTCTGACACCATACACAAAAATAAACTCAAAATAGATTAAAGACCTAAATGTGAGACCTGAAACCGTAAGTCCTAGAGGAGAATACAGGCAGTAATTTCTCTGACATCGGCCATGGCAACATTTTTCTAGGTATGTCTTCTGAGACAAGGGAAACAAAAATAAACTACATCAAAATAAAAAGCTTCTGCACAGCAAAGGAAACCATCAACAAAACAAAAAGGCAACCTACTGAAAGGAGAAGATATCTGCAAATGAAGTATCTAATAAGGAGTTAATATCCAAAATATATAAAGAACTTACATAACTCAACACCAAAAAATCCAAACTGACTAAAAAATGGGAAAGACAGGGGCACCTGTGTGGCTCAGTGGGTTAAGCTGCTGCCTTCGGCTCGAGTCATGATCTCAGGGTCCTGGGATCGAGCCCCACATCGGGCTCTCTGCTCAGCGGGGAGCCTGCTTCCCTCTCTCTCTCTCTCTCTCTCTGCCTGCCTCTCTCTCTCTCTCTCTCTGCCTGCCTCTCCGTCTACTTGTGATCTCTGTCTGTCAAATAAATAAAATCTTTAAAAAAAAAAAAATGGGAAAGACAGAGCACCTGGCTGGCTCAGTTGGTAGAGTGATCAACTCTCGATCTCAGGGTTGTGGGCTTGAACCTCACATTGGGTACAGAGATAACTTAAAAATAAAAATATTTGGGGCGCCTGGGTGGCTCAGTGGGTTAAGCCGCTGCCTTCGGCTCAGGTCATGATCTCAGGGTCCTGGGATCGAGCCCCGCATCGGGTTCTCTGCTCAGCAGGGAGCCTGCTTCCTCCTCTCTCTCTACCTGCCTCTCTGCCTGCTTGTGATCTCTCTCTGTCAAATAAATAAATAAAATCTTAAAAAATATATATATGTTTTTTTAAAGTTTTTTTTTTTTAATTTATTTGACAGAGATTACAAGTAGACAGAGAGGCAGGCAGAGAGAGAGAAGGAAGCAGGCTATGTGAGGCTCGATCCCAGGACCCTGGGATCATGACCCGAGCCGAAGGCAGAAGCTTTAACCCACTGAGCCACCCAGGCACCCCCAAAATAAAAATCTTTTAAAAAAATGGGAAAGATGGGGCGCCTGGGTGGCTCAGTGGGTTAAAGCCTCTGCCTTCGGCTTAGGTCATGGTCCCAGTGTCCTGGGATCGAGCCCCACATCGGGCTCTCTGCTCAGCGGGGAACCTGCCTCCTCCTCTCTCTCTCTGCCTGCCTCTCTGCCTACTTGTGATCTCTATCTGTCAAATAAATAAATAAAATCTTTAAAAAAAAAAAATGGGAAAGACAGGGGTGCCTGGGTGGCTCAGTGGGTTAAAGCCTCTGCCTTCGGCTCAGGTCATGATCCCAGAGTCCTGGGATCAAGCCCCACATTGGGCTCTTTGCTCCGCAGGGAGCCTGCTTCCTCCTCTCTCTCTGTCTGCCTCTCTGCCTACTTGTGATCTGTCTGTCAAATAAATAAATAATAAAATCTTTAAAAAAAAAATGGGAAAGACAATTACCATATGATTTCACTCATATGTGGAATTTAGGAAAGAAGACAAATGAACATAGGAAGAAAGAGACAAACAAAAAACCATTCATATGCACAGAACAAACTGGTGGTTGCTAGAGAGGATGTAGAAGGGAGGGGGGATTGGTAAAATCGGTGAGGGGGATTAAGAGTATACTTACCATGATGAGCACTGAGTAATGTACATAATTGTTGCTATTATTATAATCCACACTTGAAACTAATATAACACTGTATATTAACTATATTCAAATAAAAAATAACGTTAACATAAAATTTTTTTAAATGGGCAGAGGACTTGAGTAGACATTTCTCCCAAGAAGACATGGGGATGGCCAAGATGCATGAAAAGATGCTCAGCATCACCAATCATCAGGGAAATGCAAGTCAAAGCCACAGTGAAGTACCACCCTATCCTTGCCAGAATGGCTAAAATTAAAAAGGGCATGCATAGTTTATAAAGTAAATTAAATAATGTGTTGAAATTCACTGAATTTATTTAATATATTAAACTAAAATTTAAAAATGCAAACTTATGGTGCACCTGGGTGGTTCAGTCGGTTAAGTGTCCGACTCTTGATTTCAGGGTCATTGAATTCAAGCCCCATGTTGGGCTCCACGCTACTTAAAAATAAATAAATAAATAAATAAATGCAAACTTAAAGTCGGTATATTCATAAATCATGCAAAAAAGATAAAATGATTTTTTTTATTTCTAAAGCATTCTCTATTACTATGAAAGAGTTCAAAGGTAAAAAATGTTGAATTGCAATGAAAAATACATAATTAAAAACAAGAGTCTTAAGGGCTTTAGCTTGAATAAATGAGTGGATGAACATGCTGCTGCCTGATAGACTTCTGTGCAATTTAATTCTAAGTTAGTACACGTCTTCTAAGGTTTTACAGGGCCAGGAGAAACGGCTGCTGTCAGAGCCAGATAAACTGCCAAGGCATCCAGAGAATGCTATCAACAGTTACCGCGGTCAAAGAGATCACCTTATTCTAATTTCACCACTGTTTACAGAGAGTTCAAAACAGATCACATCAGCCTTTATATGGATCCGACAAAATATTCAACTAGCATATCAGGTGTAAGAAAACCTTCCAACAGAAAACACTACCTAAAATGTTCTCCCGATTTTCATTATAAACAAACACTGATAAGGGATAAGAAGACTTAAAATGTAACCTGGCCTGAAAACATGTGCCTCAAAAAATTAACAAATGCCATCTCAGTGATCAGTGAAACTAAAATTCCTGATTCCTGATAAAAGGAACTCCTAAATGCTGACGGGCCCTGAAAGTTAAAACATGGTTTTAAACAGGTCGGATATTATATGTGGTGAGTGATATTAAGATCATGCTAGAGAAATCAAAAACATTTCCAAAAGTCTCTCCTATTTTATTTTATTTTATTATTTTTTAAAGTTTTACTTATTTATTTGAGAGAGAAAGAGCACGAGTGGGAGGGACAGAGAGACAAGAGTCTGAAGCCGACTCCGCGAAGCATGCAGACCCTGACACGAGGCTCCATGTCATGACCCTGAGATCAGGATCTGAGCCAAAACCAAGAGTTGGTGGCTCAATCAGCCACCATCCAAGTGTCCCAAAGTCTCTGTTTTAAATTCAAACATGTGATCAATAAGATAACAGAAACTTCACTATGAATGTAATAGGACATGTCATGAAAACCTGGAGAACATAATCCAAGCACAACTAAGGTAGGGCAAGATTCAGGAGGACACAACATCCTGCAACTGCTGGAAAGGCAAAGAGGAGGCACGCTGGACTTAAATGGGGCCAGCAGGATGTTAGCAGCACAATTGGGCTGGGAGTTGAGTGAGTCCGTGATTTCAGTAAATGAAAGGGGTATGATATGGCATGAGCAATGTGAGACGAGAGCACAGAGATGAGGGTCAAGAGGGGAGCAAGGGTCATTTTGGAAGCCATTCTATGGCAGAACAATATTCAGTAGTAGTAAGCTGGTTATCTACATGCACTTTCTTTCCCCTTCAGACTGGGGAAGAGCAGAAAGGTATCATTCAATCTATAAATAAGGGTGCTGTCACAGATCCCAAAATCATAAAATGTCAGAGTCGTAAAGTATCTATGAAGTCATTTGGTTCGGCCATGACAAGTAAGGTTCATCTCCTACAGTAACTCTAACTGATGTCACTGGTCCACCTGAATCACCACTGACTCCTTCCTCTCTTTCATTACTCACACCTACTTCATTAACAACTCCATCTGCTTTCCCTCCCACTTTATTTCTCCTATCAGTCTACCTTTCTCCAGCTCCACTGTCATCCTAGCCTGAAGTGCATCCTTTCTTGCCTGGATAACTTGCAGCAGCCTCCAAACGTGTCTTCCAACCACCAGTTCTGCTCCACACCAATCTACTCTCCACATAGTTGTCAAAGGGATCTTAAAATTTTGGAAGACAATCTGGCAGCTTCTGTCAAAATTTTTAATGTGAACCGCCTTTAACCAAGCAACAATTCCACTTCTAGGAATATGAATGAAAAAAAATATATATATATGTATCACAATCATCACAGTGTAATATGTAACAGCCAGAAAAAAAGAAAAGTTGTCTTAAAAATTAAAAAGAAAAAAAAAAAAGAAAGGAAGGAAATGTTGGTGTAGCGAGAGTACAAACCTCTAAGTAGCCATTAAAATGGATGTAACACACCAACATGAACGGACAGGGAGATCTTCAAGATACAGTGTTATGTGAAGAAAGCTGTACAAACACATTATGATATAATCCTTATTTTCTAACAATTTTGTCTTTAATCAGACTACTACATATCACAGATTTTAAAAAGTCAAATAGCACTATAAGCTATAACTAAGAAAACAGTATCAGCAAAACACGGCCATCCTTCAACCCATCTCTCCCTATTCCCAATTTCTGCTCCCCAGAGGCAACCACATCAACTCTTTCAGCTATTTCTCCTGAGATTAACTTCAAATTTCCAAATAACAATTACATTACTAATCCTCTTTCAGTTTTTTTTTTTTTTTTAAAGATTTTATTTATTTGACAGAGATCACAAGTAGACGGAGAGGAAGGCAGAGAGAGAGAGGGAAGCAGGCTTCTCGCTGAGCAGAGAGCCCGATGCGGGACTCGATCCCAGGACCCTGAGATCACGACCCGAGCCGAAGGCAGCGGCTTAACCCACTGAGCCACCCAGGCGCCCCCTCTTTCAGTTTTAATTATCCTTTGACTTAAAAAAAAAAAAAGACTTTATTTCACAGAGAGAGAGTGACAGAGAATGTAAGCGGGGGAGCTGCAGAGGGAGGAGAGAGAGAAGCAGGTTCCCTACTGAGCCAGGAGCCCCACGTGAGGGGCTCCACACCAGGACCCAGGAATCACGACCTGAGCTAAAGGCAGATGCTCAACCAGCTGAGCCACCCAGGTGCCCCTTGTTTGACTTTTAACTCTGAAAAAGAGTAGGAACAGGCTTGCAGAGAAGCCAGATAGGATAATCTAGATCCCTGACAACTTCCTGAAGCTCCCTGTCCTACTGATCCGGGGCTGCTACACTTCAGGCTTCCTTTAAGTGCTATTATTTGTCACTCACAAACCTAATCCTAATCAATACAGAAATCAAAGCAAATTCGGCCTATCAAGATGACAAAGAAGGCTGGAAATCATGCACATGGAATAACAGTATCTAACACACATGTGCCAGGATCTGGCCCGAGTACTTCATGGGTATTAAGTCACTTAATTCTCACACAAGCTTTATGCGGTAATATTTAATAGAAAAATAATTGAAGACAGGGTTAAATAACTCACTCTACTAACAAAGATGGAACCAGGTTCGATGGCAGGAAGCCTTAGCTTCATAGCCCATGCTCTCAGCCAGCCACACAGGTACCTGTAGAGAGGTTAGCATCAAGAATCACCCAGAGGGACACCTGGTGGCTCAGTCCTTAAGCCTCTGCCTTGGGCTCAGGTCACGATCCCAGGATGCTGGGATGACCCCCACTTCAGGCTCTCTGCTAAGCTGGGAAGCCTGCTTCTCCCTCTCCCACTCCCCCTGCTTGTATTCCTTCTCTCTGTGTGTTTCTCTCTGTCAAATAAATAAATAAAACCTTTAAAACAAAACAAAAAAGAATCACCGGGGGGATGCTAGCAGGGTAACTAGATAACACTCACATCCATGCAAGTTTAGGAAAGCACCTTTTTTCTTGAAATGTCTAAAATGTCTTTTTAAATGAAGTTAAAAACTACCACTAGAAATTTGTATCTGGAGTCCTGACTGAATAATTTCTTAGAACTAGCTCAGTTTATCAGTACTTTCATTAGGCAAAATCTGTTGAACCAGGTTCAAAATCAAGTGCTTTTCTAAGATCAACATTAATAGTTCTTTTTAGGGGCCCCTGGGTGGCTCAGGTGATTAAGTGCCTGCCTTTGGTTCAGGTCATGATCCTTGGGTCCTGGGATCCAGCCCCACCAGGGTGCCCCCCTCTCCTTCTCCCTCCCTCTCTGTCCTCCCGCGAGCGCGCGCGTTCTCTCTCTAAATAATAAAGTCTTTTTTTAAAAAGTTTTTAAAACTGTTATTTTTTCCCATTTAAAATAAATCCACTTAAGTACAAAGAGTCATTACAAAGAAAAAGAGAAGTATGGGCCAAATAGACAAAGGAGATTAAGAGATAAAGACTTCCAGTTATAGGGGCACCTGGGTGGCTCAGTCGTTAAGTAGCTGACTTCGGCTGGCTGAGGTCCTGATCTCAGGATCCCAGGCGGGCTCCCTGCTTTGCGGGAAGCCAGCTTCTCCCTTTCCCACTCCCTCTGCTTCTATTCCTCTCTCACTGTGTCTCTGTCAAATTAAACAAACAAACAAAAAGAAGACTTCCAGTTTTGGGGGCGACTGGGTGGCTCAGTCGTTAAACGGCTGCCTTTGGCTCAGGTCATGATCTCTGGATCCTGGGATCCAGCCCTACATCGGGCTCCCTGCTCGGCAGGAAGCCTGCTTCTCCCTCTTCCACTCCCTCTGCTTGTGTTCCCTCTCTCGCTGTGTCTCTGTCAAATGAATAAATAAAACCTTAAAAAAAAAAAAAAGAAGACTTCCAGTTATAAAATAAGTCACAGGGATGAAAAGTACAGCATAGGGAGTACAGCGAATAAAATTGTAATAATCCTGTATGGTGACTACACTTAGTGTGGTAAGCAAAGAGTAGTGAATAGAACCGTCCAATCTCTATGCCATACACTTGGAACTAATACAACACTGTGTGTCAATTATATTTCAATTATACTTTCTTTTTTAAAAAACAGAAAAATAATCATGCTTGGCCATAGCTTAAACACTCAGGGGGGCACTGAGTCTGCAATAGCTGGGGACAAAAAGGAAAACATGCCACTTTTTAAAAAATAACAGCTTTTTCTGAAATTAATAGCTTTACTGAGGTAGAATTCACATACCATATAGTTTACCGTTTAAAGTCTGCAACTCAGGGGTACCTGGGTGGCTTAGTCAGTTAAGCATCCGCCTTTGGCTCAGGTCGTATCTCAGGGTCCTGGGATTGAGCCCTGAGTCGTGTTGGGCTCCCCGCCCAGCAGGGAGTCTGCTTCTGCCTCTCCCTTCTCCCCTCTTTGCTCATGCACACGCTCTCTCTCTCTTTACTACTTTTGTGGTTGATTTCATCTGACTTCTAGGGAGTAAAACTATAACTCATTTAATGATCTAAACTAAAAGAAGCCAACTCCGAAGATAGGAGAGTCCAAAGCAGGAGAAGTTGGGACACCTTTATTTTCTTCATTGTGCGGTCTGTGAAAACTGTACATTCTTCAGAAATTTCTAAATCAAAACAACACATCCAATTCAGGTAAATTCTTTAATCTGAAATTGATTTGCCTTTCCCATCCAGTGGGGTGAGGAGAGGTCTGAAAAGTATCAATGCTGACAACCTACAGAAACTAGATAACATGAGAAAGAGTTTAACTTCATAAAAGATACAAAATAAACACATATTTCTAAGCTTTTAAAGTTAGCAAATACAGAAATAAATTATCTTAATGGCAGTTTGTTTCATAAAGCATAAGATACACCGGATGATAAACAAAGCTTTTTCCCGAGTGGAACTCAGTACCAATGCAGCTGGGCCATGTTCCTCCCTCACCAAAAGGCTGGCAGTTCACCATCATTACCCTCGGCCCCTTCCTCATTCTGTTTGACCTCCCATACAGCTGACATGGTTCACTAGCCCAGGTTTCTTCGAATTCCCCTTTCCACTGGCTAGGCCAAAACGTTGCTCATTTCTCCTCCTACCTTTCTGGTTTCACTGGCACTCTCACTGCTACCCTTCTGTTGAAAAGCGCCTGGCTTCCTTCTTGGGCTATCTTCTCTACAAACCTTTGTAGCAGTCTTAAACTCCCACTACTGTTATTACTACTGCTGCTTCTGCTACTACCACCACGACACACACACACGTAGCAAATCCACTTCTATATCCCTACGTTGTCCCTGAGCTCCAAACTTCTATTTCTCATTGCCTTTGGAGGTCTGCATTTGAATGGCTGAGACCAAATCTGTACTAGGTCTGCCTGTAACCATCACCACTGAAGCCTGTCTGTACCTCCTCCACCTGCCTCACCACATCACCCTTCCCTCACCCCCACACATTTTCAACTGGGCACCAAGACAATTGAGTCTGCTCTTGAAATTCACATCCACTCGCTATGCTTTCTCTAACCTCAACTTTAAAAAAATATCCCTGGGGCACCTGGGTGGCTCAGTCAGTTAAGCATCTGCCTTCAGCTCAGGTTATGATCCAGGAGTCCCATGATCAAGCCCTGAACTGGTCTCCCTGCTCAGAGGAGAGTCTGCTTCTCCTTCTGCCCCTCCCCCTGCTCATGCTCTCTCTCACACTCTCTCAAATAAATAAAATCTTTTTTAAAAATTTAAAAAATGAGGGGCGCCTGGGTGGCTCAGTGGGTTAAAGCCTCTGCTTTTGGCTCAGGTCATGGTCCCAGAGTCCTGGGATCAAGCCCCGCATCCGACTCTCTGCTCAGCAGGGAGCCTGCTTCCTCCTCTCTCTCTGCCTGCCTCTCTGCCTACTTGTGATCTCTGTCTGTCAAATAAATAAAATAAAAATGAGGGGCGCCTGGGTGGCTCAGTGGGTTAAGCCTCTGCCTTCGGCTCAGGTCATGATCTCAAGGTCCTGGAATCGAGCCCCGCATCAGGCTCTCTGCTCAGCAGGGAGCCTGCTTCCCCATCTCTCTCTGTCTACCTCTCTGCCTACTTGTGATCTCTCTGTCAAATAAATAAAATCTTAAAAAAAAATTTTTTTAAATACCCCCAGAGAGCACCCCACTACCTTCCATGAAGCTCCAATCTTCCAAACACAAACTACTAACCACATCATTTCCCAGATGAGTAAAATCTCTGGTAACTTGCCATTGTTTCTGAATAAGGTCCAAAGTAGTTCTCTCAAGGACTTTTCAAGACTTTGCCTATTATGTGCTAGATACTATATCAGGAGATAGGTAAATGAAACAAAAAATTTTATCAACAGAATCAGAGTAAAGGAAGCATTTCAGAGATTGCTCTGAGTTCACCAAATCCTGTTTTCTTTTCGTACGGGACACACAGCTATACCGTTTCCTAGCCTCTCTGGCAGCTAGGGACAATACTGAACCATTCTGGCTAATGGAACATTGGTGACTAATGTTGCCAAATCCAGCCTGACCCCTTAAAATCCTCCATGGGATCGTTCATGTTCTCTTCCCTCCTCTTTCAACTACTTGCAGAGAAGTCAGCACAAGACTGAGTCTCCAGAGAAGCCCTTCCCAACCAGGGTTTCCTGAGAGAATTAAGCCCTTAATACAATGATGTAAGTAAGTAGACTAATTCCTCAGTTCTCCCACGGATGGCATGTAATCAGTACCACTCCAGAATCACAGAGAAATTAACTTGCTGCATACAACAGATGTCTTAAGACATTAGGGTTTAATTATTTCCTCAGAATTCTAGGGGTTTAAGGAGCCTGGGTCTCTGAATATGTGGGTGCAGAGGCCTAGCCCTGCCAATGCACATTAGACTGTGACCTGAGCAAGAAAAAACAAAACTCTGTATTTAACAAGATAAATAAAGATTGTACTGGATTATAACTCATAGAAGAAAAAATCCATAAATCTATACTGGTATATATTAATATATATTAATATGTAATTATTAATCATAACACTGTTACATTAATTATTATTATATTAATAATTATTAATATCATGTTATAATTTATATTATTTTATTAACTTATATTAATTTATATTTAATAAACTTATATTTATATTAATTTATATTAATATATTTATATTATATTTATATAAATATATTAATATTGATTTATATTTATATTTATATATATTAATAATGTAATACATACATAATACATATGTATGTAATACATTCTTAGAGTAAAATTCTGACCAATAAAAGAAAAAGGAGAGATGGAAAATTTTTTAAATCTCCATCTGGCAAGCATCATCGTAAATAACTGTTCAAGGCAAGAATCATCAATAGATACTCAAAAGCATGAAGAGAAACAGTATTTTTACGGTCTCAAAGTATCTCCTCCACAAAATACCACTAATTAGAAAATAATTAAACTTTACAATGGAGTAACCTGGACAGATACATCCTTAACCAAGTGATTAAAGCTGACACCACCAGTAATAGGACAAAAAAGACACCTTGTGTCTTCTGATGTAATGCACTGAGAAGGACATAGCACTACCTCTGTGGTATTCTTTTTTTTTTTTTTTTTTTTTTTTTTTTTTTTTACCTCTGTGGTATTCTTACTAAAAATTTATAACCTGGATTTAATCAAGAAGAAATAACAGACTAACCCAAATCAAAGGACAGTCTATAAAATACATGGTCAACATTCTTCAGAAGTGTTAAAGTCATGAAGGATAAAATTTGTTTAGTTCAAAAAATGTCACTGTTTAGTTCATAGTTGTCATGTCATTAAGGAGACATGACAATTAATTCAGCGTTTGATTCTGGATAAGATCCTGAGTCAGAAAAAAAGTTGTTTTGTTATAAAGAACACTACTACAGTAGACAGCTGATAAAAACTAAACATCTGTATATTAGATATTAGGTACTAGTATTATACCAAAGTTCTTCCTATATTTTGATCACTGTATTGTGGTTATGTAAGAGAATACCATCCCTCCTTTTTTAAAGGAAACAAACTGAAATATTTAGAAATAAAGTGGCATCGGGGCACCTGGGTGGTAGTCAGTTAAGCATCTGAATCATGGTTTTGGCTTAGGTTGTGATCTCAGGGTGGTGAGAGGGAGCCCCACATCAGGCTCCATGCTCTGTGTGGAGTCTCTCCCTCTCCCTCTGCCCCTCCCACTCTGTGCTCTCTCTCCCTCTGTCTCTCTCTAAAATAAATACATAGGAGAGCCTGTGTTGTTCAGTTGGTTAAGCATCTGCCTTCAGCTCAGGTCATGATCTCAGGATCCTGGGATGGAGCCATGCATCGGGCTCCCTGCTCAGTGGGGAGTCTGCTTCTCCCTCTGTCTCTCTCCCTGGCTTGTGTGCTCTCTCTGTCAAATAAATAAATAAGTAAATAAAATCTTAAAAAATAAAATAAATAAATAAATAGGGATGCCTGGATGGATCAGTAGGTTAAGTATCTGCCTTTGGCAGAGGTCATGATCTCAGGGTCCTAGGATCAAGCCCCACATTGGGGGAGCTTGCTCAGTGGGGAGCCTGCTTCCCCCACACCCCCTGCCTCTGCCTGCCTCTCTGACTACCTGTGATCTCTGTCAAATAAATAAATATTTTTTAAAGTTAAATAAAAAAATAATCTTTTTAAAAAAGGAAATAAAAGGGCATCATGCCTGCAATAACTGATGCTATCTTTAAAATGTTCATAGTAGTCACACATTATTTTAGAATAATTTTTATTTCAATATTGAATTAAAATATCTATCTTGATTCCTGAGTTTTTTGGTACCCACTCAAATTTTGTGTCCAAGCCAAATGCCTCATTCTCCTCATGCTTCCCAGCCCTACTATTACAATTCAGAAAAAAAAAAAAAAAAAAAAAAAAAAAAAAAAAAAGTGTGTGCCTAACAGAGAAAAATAACATGACAAAGCAAATGTGATAAATGTTAACATTTGGGGAATGTGGATATGAGAATTCTCTGTTCCACTTGCACTTTTCTATAAGTCTGAAATTATTTCAAAAGACGTTAAAAATGAGTTCTGAATGGAAATATGGATATCTGGAAAATTAGAAAATATGTTTATTGGGGAACCTGGGTGGCTCACTCATTAAGCGTCTGCCTTTGGCTCAGATCATGATCCCAGGGTCCTGGGATCAAGCCCTGCATTGGGCTCCCTGCTCCGCGGGAAGCCTGCTTCTCCCACTCTCCCTGCTTGTGTTTCCTCTCTCACTGTCTCTCTGTCAAATAAAATCTTTAAAAATACACACACACACACACACACATATATGTATATGTTTATTCCTAAGAGAATGGTCAAGCAGATCCTGACTAATTACAGAGCCTTCAAAAATCATTTTGGAGGGGCGCCTGGGTGGCTCAGTTGGTTGGGCAGCTGCCCTCGGCTCAGGTCATGGATCTAGGGTCCTGGGATTGAGCCCCGCATCAGGCTCTCTGCTTAGCAGAGAGCCTGCTTCTCTTTCACCCTCTGCCTGCCGCTCTGTGTACTTGTGCTCTCTATCTCTCTGTCAGACAAATAAATAAAATCTTTAAAAAAAAAATCATTTTGGAGGGGCACCTGGTTGGTTCAATCAACAGAGCATGTGACTCTTGATCTCAGGATTGTGAGTTCAACCCCACATTGGGTGTAGAAATTACTTAGAAATAAAATCTTTAAAAAATTATGGACCCACAGCTATATGGTCAACTAATCTTGGACAAAGCAGGAAAGAATGTCCAATGGAAAAAAGACGGTCTCTTCAACAAATGGTGTTGGGAGAACTGGATAGCTACAAGCAGAAGAATGAGACTAGACCACTTTCTTACACCTTACACAAAAATAAATTCAAAATGGATGAAAGACCTAAATGTGAGACAGGAAACCATCAAAATCCTAGAGGAGAAGACAGGCAGAAACCTCTTTGACCTCAGACATAGCAACTTCTTATTAGAAACATGTCACCAGAGGCAAGGGAAACAAAAGCAAAAATGAACTGCTGGGACTTCATCAACATAAAAAGCTTCTGCACAGGGGTGCCTGGGTGGCTCAGTCATTAAGAATCTGCCTTCAGCTCAGGTCATGATCCCAGTGTCCTGGGATCGAGCCCCACATAGGGCTCTCCGTTCAGTGGGAAGCTGCTTCTTCCTCTCCCACTCCCCCTGCTTGTGTTCCCTCTCTCTCTGTCTGTCAAATAAATAAATAAATAAAATTTAAAAAAAAAAAGCTTCTGCACTCTGAAGGAAACAACAAAACTAAAAGGCAGCCTACAGAATGAAAGAAGATATCTGCAAACAACATATCTGATAAGGGGTTAGTACCCGAAATCTACAAATAATTTACCAAACTCAACATCCAAAAAACCAAATAATCCAGTTAAGAGATGGGCAGAAAACATGAACACTTTTACGAAGAAGACATCCAGATGGCTAACACACACATGAAAAGATGCTCAACATCACTCAGCATCAGGGAAATACAAATCAAAACCATGAGATACCACCTCACCCCTGTCAAAATGGCTAAAAATAACAACACAAGCAACAAGTGTTGGCGAGGATGTGGAGAAAACGGAACCCTCTTGCACTGTTGGTGGGAATGCAAATTGCTGCAGCCACTCTGAAGAACAGTTTGGAGGTTCCTCAAAAAGTTAAAAGTAGAACTACCCTGGGGTGCCTGGGTGGCTCAGTTGGTTAAGCATCTGCCTTTGGCTCAGGTTGTGATCCTGAAGTCCTGAGACCAAGCACCACATCAGGCTCCCCACTCAATGGGGAGCCCATTTCTCCCTCTCCCTCTGTCCTTCCTCCCATCCCGCTCATGCTCTCTCTCTCAAATAAATAAAATCTTTTTTAAAAGAAAGAAAAGGGGACGCCTGGGTGGCTCAGTTGGTTAAGCAGCTGCCTTCGGCTCGGGTCATGATCCCAGCGTCCTGGGATCGAGTCCCACATCGGGCTCCTTGCTTGGCGGGGAGCCTGCTTCTCCCTCTGCCTCTGCCTGCCATTCTGTCTGCCTGTGCTCGCTCGCTCTCCTCTCTCTCTGACAAATAAAATCTTTAAAAAAAATAAAAATAAAAATAAATAAATAAAAGAAAGAAAAGAACGAACGAACAAACTACCCTACAACCGAGAAATTGCACTACTAGGCATTTACTCAAAGGATAAAAAGTACAGATTCAAAATACATCTAGCTCTCTGGTTGGCAGGGAGCCTGCCTCCCCCCTCTCTGCCTGCCTCTCTGCCTACTTGTGAGATCTCTGTCAAATAAATAAATAAAAATATTTAAAAATAAAAAAGTACAGATTCAAAGTAAGATCTGCCCCCCAATGTTTATAGCAACATTATCAACATAGCCAAGACAGACCAAATGTCCATCCACTGATAAATGGATAAGAAAATATGGTATAAGGGTGCCTGGATAGCTCAGTCGGTTGGGTGTCTGTCTTCTGCTCAGGCCATGATCTTGGAGTCCTGGGATCGAGTGCCACATTGGGCTCCCTGTTCAGTGGGAAGCCTGCTTCTCCTTCTCCCCCACCCATGCTCATGCTTTCTCTCACCATCTCTCTCTCAAATAAATGAATAAAATATTTTTTTAAAAGTTGTGGTACACACACACACACACACACACACACACACACACACTGGAATATTACTTGGCCATCAAAAAGAATGAAATTGTGCCATTTGCAATGACCTGGATGGAGCTAGACTGCATTACACTAAGTGAAATAAGTCAGTCAGAGAAAGACAAATACCATATGATCTCACTCATATGTGGAATTTAAGAAAGAAAACAGATGAACATATGGGAAGAGGGGAAAGAATAAAAGGAGAGAGGGAAATGGAAACAAGCCATAAGTGACTTTTTAAAAAAAAGATTTATTTCAGAGAGAGAGAGAGAGAGGGAGGGAGCACTAATCAGGAGGAGGGGCAGAGGGACTCCTCTCCTAATGGGGCTATCTCCTAATGGGAGATGGGGCTCCATCTCCTAATCTGGAGATCATGACTGAAGCCAAAACCAAGAGTCGGATGCTCAACTAACCAAGCTACCCAGGCGCCAACAATAAGTGACTCTTAACAACAGAAAACAAACTGACGGTTGAGAGAGACAGGCAGGGGCAGATGGGCTAGATGGGTGATGGGTATTAAAGAGGGTACTTCTTGTGATGATCACCAGGTGTTGCATGTAAGGGACGAATCACTGAATTTTACTCCAGAAACCAATATTGCACTGTATGTTACCTAACTTTTTATTTTTATTTTTTTTTAAAGATTTTATTTATTTATTTGACAGACAGAGATCACAAGTAGACAGAGAGGCAGGCAGAGAAAGAGGGGGAAGCAGGCTCCCCGCCGAGCAGAGAGCCCGATGTGGGACTCGATCCCAGGACCCCGAGATCATGACCTGGGCTGAAGGCAGCGGCTTAACCCACTGAGCCACCCAGGCGCCCCACCTAACTTTTTAAAAACCTGAAAACTTCTAATTTCATAAAAGAAGATGTTGGTTGAAAAAACACCAAGTTTTTGGAGACCATTTAATGACAAGGAAAAACAATACTCATTGTAGGTTAATCAGAGCAAAAAATGCCTGATGCTATATAAATGTCAGGGTTTTTTTTTTAAGATTTTATTTATTTATTTGACAGAGAGATAGAGAGAGATCATAGCCAGGCAGAGGTAGAGGAGGAAGCAGGCTTCCAGCTGAGCAAGGAGCCTGATGTGGGACTTGATCCCAGGACCCTGGGATCATGACCTGAGCCGAAGGCAGATGCTTAACTGACTGAGCCACCCAGGCGTTCCTACAATGCCGGTTTTTACATACACGTTTTTACCTGTGCATAAATAAAAAAAGAAAACCACCAAAATGTTAATGTTTTCTTTGGGTGATAGACTCAGGGACAATTTACATTTTCTTTATGTTTTTGTATAATTTCTAAATTTAAAAGTAAAAATATATTACTGCTAGAAGAAATACATTCTTTTAATGTAAAACATGAAACAAAACAGAACTATGAACCACCAGCTCTTTGTCAGTGAACAGTGAAAACAGTATTGAGAGTCAGAACTTGATGTCTTATCTATTAAAAATTCAGATATTCTTTTCCCAGCTGAAATATGTGGTCCTCTCAAAAGAAAATACAATGAGCTCATTTCATGCTAATTTCATATGTGTTCCTTTGTTAACATATTGAGAGATGGATATGTTAACCCATTGATTAATAGGGTGCCTGGGTGGCTCAGTGGGTTAAAGCCTCTGCCTTTGGCCCAGGTCATGATCCCAGGCTCCTGGGATGGAGCCCTGCATTGGGCTCTCTGCTCAGTAGGGAGCCTGCTTTCCCTCTCTCTCTCTCTCTCTGCCTGCCTCTCTGCCTTCTTGTGATCTTTGTCAAATAAACAAAATCTTTAAAAAAATGTAACTGATTAAGCTATAATCAAAAATCAGTTATATGGCATTATTAATAAAATTGAGGTTTTTAGAAATGCAAATCACATAAGTTCAAGGCAGTTAGGTAAACAGGTAAGGAATATGAAGTAAATGTCTACACAGAGACTACAAAAGATCGAAAAATTTGGGGCACCTGGCTGGCTCAGTTGGAAGAACATGGGACTCTTGATCTCCGGGTTATTAGTTCAAACCTCACACTGGGTGTAGAGATTACTTAAATTTGGTTTAAAAAAAAAATAACAAAATTCAGGCATTAAAATTTAGTTATACATGCCAGAAAAATTAAAAACTTGAATGCAAGTTCATTAATTACTAAAAACAAAATTCTGAGTTATTTTTCACACTTTCATTCACTTACAACATGTACCAATCCTCCAGGAACTCTTCCAAAAAATTGCAGAGGAGGCAACATTTCCTAATACATAATTATGATGCCAGCATTAGCCTAATACCAAAGCTAGACAAAGATAACACAAGAAAACTTCAGAGCAATAGTCCTTATGAATAGAGATGAAAGATCCTAAAAAAAACCCACAAAATCTAACAAATCCAACTGAATCCAACAGCACATTGAAAAGATTATACACTGGGGTGCCTGGGTGGCTCAGTCAGGTAAGTGGCTGACTTTTGGTTTCACCTCGGGTTGTGATCTCAGTGTCATGAGATCAACCCCCACATCTGGCTCACACTGAGCAAGAAGCTGGCTTGAGATTCTGTCTCTCCCTCTCCTGCTTTCCCTCTGCTCCCCCCCGCATCTTGTGCTCGCTCTCCCTCTCAAATAAATCTTAAAAAAAAAAAAAAAAAAAGAGTATACACCATGACCAAGTAGGCTTTAGCACAAGAGTGGAAGGGTAGTTCATCATAAGAATATCAATGTTATGTGCCACATTAACAGAATGAAGGAAAAAAATCACAGATCATCTTAATAGATGCAGAAAAAGCATTTAATAAAATTCAGCAGTCTTGGGGCTCCTGGGTGGCTCAGTGGGTTAAGGCCTCTGCCTTCGGCTCGGGTCATGATCCCAGGGTCCTGGGATCGAGCCCCACGTTGGGCTCTCTGCTCTGCGGGGAGCCTGCTTCCTCCTCTCTCTCTCTCTGCCTGCCTCTCTGCCTACTTGTGATCTCTGTCTATCGAATAAATAAAAATCTTAAAAAAAAAATAAAAAAATAAAATAAAATAAAATTCAGCAGTCTTCTGTGATTAAAAAAAAAAAAGAGCCAGAAAAATAGGAATGAAAGAAACCTCATTAACATGAAAAGGAGTATTTATAAAACTCCACAGCTAACATCATACCTAATGGTGCAAAACTGAAAAATTTTCAAGATGCCTGGGTGGCTCAGTTATTAAGCATCTGCCTGGCTGGCTCACTGGGTACAGCATATGACTTGATCTCAGGGTCCTGAGTTCAAGCCCTATGTTGGCCACAGAATTTATTTAAAAAAAAAAAAATGAAAGAAAGAAAAAGAAAAAGGAAAAAAGAGAACAATTCCATTTAAATGGGACCCAAAAGAATAAATACCTAGGAATAAATTTAACAGAGGAAGTGAAAATGTATGTGCTGAAAAGTACAAAACATCACTGAAATACACCTGAAACTAATATAACACTGTGTGTTAACTACACTGCATTTTTTAAAAAATTTAATTATATTTATTGTTTCTACCAGCAAAAGAAATACAAATTCATTTAAGCAATTCCAATGTTACAGAAATATACAATATAGAAACAACAACAAAAAAGAATTAAAGTAAACCTAACTAAATGGAAGACATTCCATGTTCATGGATTAGAAGACTTAATATTAAGTTGCAATACTCTCCAAAAGGATCTACAGATTTAATATAATCTTTATCAAAATTACAATGGCCTCTTTTGTAGAAATGGAAAAGCTGATTCTCAAATTCACATGGAATTATAAAGGCTCAAAATAGCCAAAACAATATCAGAAAAGAAAAACAGGGGTGCCTGGGCAGCTCAGTTGGTTGAGGGCTCAATCTCAGTTTCAGTTCAGGTCGTGATCTCATGAGCTGTGGGACTGAGCCCCATGTGGGGCTCTGGACTCTTGAGTCTGCTTGAAGGTTCTCTCTCTCCCTCTGCTCCTCCCCCCAAAATAAATAAATCTTTAAAAAAAAAAAAAAGAAAGAAAAGAAAAACAAAGTAAGTGAGACTTCCCAATTTCAAAACTTACTACAAAGCTACAGTATTCCAAACAGTGTAGTACAAGCATGAGGAGAGCCATACAGACCAACAGAATAATTGCAAGTCCAGAAATAAACTCATACATCTATGGCCAACTGATTTTCTTTCTTTCTTTCTTTTTCTTTCTTCCTTCCTTCCTTCCTTTCTTTTTTTAAAAGATTTTATTTATTGGGACGCCTGGGTGGCTCAGTTGGTTAAGCGGCTGCCTTCGGCTTGGGTCGTGGTCCCGGTGTCCTGGGATCGAGTCCCACATCGGGCTCCTTGCTCAGCGGGGAGCCTGCTTCTCCCTCTGCCTCTGCCTGCCATTCTGTCTGCCTGTGCTCACTCTCTCTCTCGGACAAATAAATAAAAATCTTAAAAAAAAAAGATTTTATTTATTTGTCCGAGAGAGAGAGAGAGAAAGCATGCACATGTACAAGCAGGTGGAGGGGCTGAGGGAGAGGGAGAAGCAGACTTCCTGCTGAGCAGGGAGCCCAGTGCGGTTCGATCAAGGACCCTGGGATGATGACCTGAGCTGAAGGCAGCCACTCAACTGACTGAGCCACCCCAGCACCCCAATGTAGCCAACTGATTTTCAACAACAGTGCCAACAATGTTCAACGGGAAGAATAGTCTCTTCAGCAAATAGTGCTAAGACAATAGGATAACCACATGCAAAGAATACAGTTGGAACCCTAACTCCACATACAAAAATTAACTCAAAATGGATCAATATAAGAGCTAAAACTATCCTGGATTTGCCAATGGATTCTTATATTTGACCCCAAAACTTTGTGCATCAGAAGACATTAAGAGAATGAAAAGGCAACATACAGAATGGGAGAAAATATTTGCTAATCATATATCTAATAAGGTTTTAGTATGCATAATATACACGGATTTTCATGACTCAACAACAAAAGACACATAACCCAATTAAAATGAATAAACAAACAACAACAACAAAAACAGAAAGACTCATAGAGAACAAACCAGTGGTTACCAGAGGAGAGGAGAGCGGGGGGATGACTTAAATAGGTGAAGGTAATTTAAAAGGTACAAATTTTTAGTTATAAAATAAATAAGTCACGGAGAGAAAAGTACAGCATAGCAAATACAGCTAATGAGATTGCAATAACCCTGTACAGTGACAATGGTAACTACACTAATTATGGTGAGTACTACATAATGTATAGGATTGTCAATCACTATAACATCATACAACTACATACTATATGTCAACTATATACTTCAATAATAATTTTTTTGAAGATTTATTTATTAATTTGAGAGAGAGAGCATGAGTGGGAGGGACAGAGGGAGCGGGAAAGAGAATCCCAAGCAGACTCCATGTTGAATGCAGAGCCCCACACGGGGTTCAGTCCCAGTACCCCGTGATCGACCCAAGCCTGAAACCAAGAGCTGGATGCTTAACAAACTGTGCCACCTAGGTGACCCAATAATAATTTTTTTTAGTGGGCAAAGGACTTGAATAGACTTTTCTCAAAAGAAGATATACAAACATTCAACAAGCAAATGAAAAGATGTTCAACATCATTGTCATTAATGAAGAGCCAATCAAACCACAGAGATACCATTTTGCACCCAGCAAGATGGCTTTTATCCAAAAAATGGCAAACGAATCAGTTGGCAAGGATGGAGAGAAACAGAAACCCTTGGACACTTCTGATGGGAATATGAAATGGTGAGGGAGCTGTGGCAAACTGTTTGGTTGTTCCCCAAAAAAGTATACATAGAACTATCAAAGGACCCAGCAATTCCACTCTTAGGTACATACTCAAAAAGAACTGAAAACAGGCACTCAGAGAGATATTTGTTTATAAATGTTCATAGCAGCACTAGTCACAATAGCCAAAAGGTAGAAACAGCCCAAACGTCTATAAACAGATGAACAGAAAAACTGCAGTCTGTCTATACAGTGGAATATTATTCAGCCGTAAAAAGAAATGAAGTAGGGGCGCCTGGGTGGCTCAGTGGGTTAAGCTGCTGCCTTCGGCTCAGGTCATGATCTCAGGGTCCTGGGATTGAGTCCCACATCGGGCTCTCTGCTCAGCAAGAAGCCTGCTTCCCTCTCTCTCTCTCTGCCTGCCTCTCCATCTACTTGTGATCTCTCTCTGTCAAATAAATAAATAAAATCTTTAAAAAAAAAAAAAAAGAAAAGAAGTGAAGTACTACTAACACATAACAACTTGGATGAACCCTGAAAACATGTTAAATGAAAAAAGCCAGACACAAAAGCATTTTAAATACTCCTGATTCATATTCTGAATATGAATTATTCAGAAAGATAAATCCATATATCCATAGAAGAAGAAAGCCAACTAATGGTTGCCAAGGAATGGGGGAAGGGGAACATGAGGAGTGATTACTAGGCACAGGGTGTTCTTCTGGGGCACTGAAACAATTTTGAAACCAGAGGCGTGATGGTTGCGTAACACTGTGAATGCACTAAATGCTAAATGCCATTGAAGTGTAGTACACTTTAAAACAGTTACGGTATGTTATATGAATTTCACTGCAATTTTTAAAAATTAAGCTAAGTGAAAGAAGCCAGGCTCAAAAGACCACATACTGTATGATTTTATTAAAGGAAATGCCCAAAAAAGGCAAAACTAGGAGAGAAGTAGATTAGTGATTGCCTGGGAACGGGGTGGGAAAGGGAAGTGATTGCAAATAGACCCAGCGGATCTTTTGGGATAATAAAAAGTTCTAAAATTGTGGTAAGGAATGTACAGCTCTGTAAATTTACTAAAAATAAATGAATTGGGGGCACCTGGGTGTCTCAATCAGTTAAATTTCTGCCTTCGGCTCAGGTCATGATTCCAGGGTCCTGGGATTAAGCCCACATGTTGGGCTCCCTACTCAGCAGGAAGGCTGCTTTCTCCCTCTCTCTCTGCCTGCCAGGGTCCCTGTTGTGCACTCTCTCAAATTAATTAATTAATTAATTGATTAATTAATTTTAAAGATCTTTTTTAAAAGTTGAATTGTGTGCTTCAAATGGATGAATTTTGTTATATGTATTATATGTCAAAAAATAATTAGAAAATACCACTGAAAGCCCTGAAAGCCCTTAGACATGATTCATATCAATATTAAGTACAAGGAGCATGGAGAGGAAATGAAACAAGAGTAAAAAGAGATAAACAGGAAAAAAAATCGCTCTTTTTCATTCAGTAAATATTTATTGAGTGCCTATTACACGCTAGGCATTGGGATTCGGGTGGCGAGCAAAACAAATCACCTGTCTTCAGTGGAGTTTATAATCTAATTGTGGTAACAAACAATAAACAAACATATCCTGGAATACAATAAGGCACAGACTCAGTAGGTTCTGAAGTATATTAATAGGAAGAAAACAATTCATCATACCCTTTTTTCATTTGGCATTACAGACAACTGTGAGAAAGAAAAAAAAAAAAAGCCTTTCCTACTTTATGTGAAGCCCTGTGTTCTGTTTAAACTAAAAAAACCTAGCTCTGAAACGTGCTGATTTTTTAAACTCTAAGAACTTGTAAACACAACTGATATCTACAGACAGCAAAAACTTGTCTAATCTTGTGTTAGTCACAGAAATCAAGTTAAGTGTAACACTGTATACATATTAAAGCACAAAGAACTAAAGACAAGAGATAAAGACTGGAGTATGATTCAGATTAGAAAGGAACAGGAGGTACCTCTCCAGCTTCTGGATATAGAAGACAAAAGTCCACTTGATTACAAAGATTTGGGCAACAGAGCCTCAATTCTTCCTCGGGATTGACAAAACTCTCTGCAATTTCCAGAAAGTTTGTGATTAGCTGCTGTGAGCCCTGTTAAAAGTTCTAAGTAAAGCCAGATAAGGCAAAGGGGAGGAAGTTATCAAAAAATGTAGCTAGATAAGCCAAAGGGGGTAAGTTATCAAGAATGCTAACAGTGAAGGGTCACTGAGTAGGATATTCAATTGACTTTATAATCCTTTCTATTCACCCAAAGAGTGAACAGGTTTATGGTTTCCAGTTTCAGAAAGATGTATTTTGAATCTTGAACTAAGTCTGACCTTTTTGCTGATTTTAAACATTCCTCAATGCCTTGTTCCATTTGTATTTTCATAAAGCTCTATAAGTTTAATATGCACCAGGGTAGAGAATCATTGCTATAAATCAATAACATATCACAGAATCAGAGTAGTTCAAAGCTTATGAAGTCCTTAATCAGAGCAGCTCTCAAGCAATTCAAAGCATAGCTCTGTCTAGGAGCAAACAGCTAGTTCACTTCTATTCTCTAATTTGAAGACTTGTGGAGGGTTTTTTTTAAGATTTTATTTATTTGTTTGAGAGAGAGAGCATGAAAGAGCACAAGCAGGATGAGGGGCAAAGGGAGAGGGAGAAGTAGGCTCCTCACTGAGCATGGAGCCCAACTGGAGACTCCATCCCAGGACCCTGTGATCATGACCTGACCAGAAGGCAGAAACATAATGGACTGAGCCACCCAGGGGCACCCCAGCTTTGTGTTTTGTAAATATTTAATCACGAATTTCAACATGTCTTTAGGATGTGAAGAAAATGGGTGGTTTCAATTCTCCAGTTCTAAAGCCTTTGGATATTCAGAAGTGTTGGCATATTTTTGTGAAAGGCTGAATGTATATATTCCACTTCAGATTTTTGTTCCTTTTAAAAGCACTGGCATTTAGAGATGCCATGCTACTAGGAAACTGGAAGATTCTTAACCCACTGAGCCACCCAGAAATTGGAAGTTTCTTAATCCTCCAAGTACACAAATGTTGCAACTTAGAAAAGGGAGTGTCAGTCATTTTCCATTCCCAAAGGCACAAATTATTCTATAAACATTAACACACACTGCATTCAAGAGGTATTACAGACTATCTTGGCTGCCCTCTGCCCTGATGCAAATGTGTGAAGAGGCAAGTGAGGCTTCTGTATCTTCCTTCATATGTCAACCTTCACTTCCACCTTTACCACACCCAAGGCATTCTTACCAACAGAAATCAGCCTAGCCTGTTAAGAAAACTGGAAGCCAGGGCGCCTGGGTGGCTCAGTGGGTTAAAGCCTCTGCCTTTGGCTCAGGTCATGATCCCAGGGTCCTGGGACTGAACCCCGCATCGGGCTCCCTGCTCAACAGGGAGCCTGCTTCCTCCTCTCTCTGCCTGCCTCTCCCCCTACTTGTGATCTCTGCCTGTCAAATAAACAAATAAAATCTTAAAAAAAAAAAAAAACTGGAAGCCAATCAACTAAGCCTATCAAATTATTTGCATAAGGAGTATCTGCCTTACTTTCAAATGACAAAGGCTATACCACCGACCTTCAGTCAACTGAAAAAGCAATTTTATAACATAAGTCACTAATTATTTTATTTATTTATTTTTAAAGGAACTATGCGCGTGAAAGCACACACATGTTGGCGGTGGCAGGGTGGACAAAGGCAGAGGGAGAGGGGAAGCAGACTCCCTGAGGCTTGATCTCTCAACCCAGAAATCATGACTTGAGCCAAAACCAAGAGTCAGACGTTTAACCAACTGAGCCACCCAGGCATCCCATAAGTCATTTATTCTTAATATTTAAAAAGGCTTTGCAGAATGAGGCAAATGCAAGAGTCATAAGGTTTTTTTTTTTTTTTTTTAAGATCTACTTACAGGAGAGAAAGAGAGAAAGAGAGCGTGTACCCAAGAGCAAGGGAAGCAAAGGGAGAGAGAGAGGATGCCAAGCAAACTCTCTGCTGACTGTGGTGCCTGACTGGGGGCTTGATCCCATGACCCCAAGATCAAGAGCTGGATGTTCAACCAATGAGCCACCCAGGTGCCCCAAAAGTCATAGTAAGATCTGAAGTCAAGGACAGATTTGCAGTTCTAACTTTAGAACTTAACCTCTCTGAGGCCTTGGTATACTCAAAAATTCAATGAGAATAGTATTACTTACCACGAATGACCTAGGAGGGAATCAATGACCCTACGTATGAAGGTATGGCTGTAGAATGCTAGGGATATCATAGTTTAATTTTGTATTTCTTCAAAATTATAGATCTTTAAAAGACTGGAGCTCAGTTTCACACTTTCACAGCTGCTATTTCAACGTGTGTACTCTGTTCAAACATTTTTTTTTTTTAGTTACAAATTTTTTTAGTTTCACTATGTGCAAGTACTGAGCCAAGAATTTCAAATGCACCACTGAATGCAATTGTCTCAAAAACCCTATTATCAGGGACGCCTGGGTGGCTCAGTTGGTTAAGCAGCTGCCTTCGGCTCAGGTCATGATTCCGGCGTCCTGGGATCGGGTCCCGCATCGGGCTCCTTGCTCAGCAGGAGCCTGCTTCTCCCTCTGCCTGCCATTCTGTCTGCCTGTGCTTGCTCTCTCTCCCTCTCTCTCTGACAAATAAATAAAATCTTTGAAAAAAAAAAACCCTATTATCAAAAAAAAAAAAAAAAAAAAAAAAAAGATGGGGCGCCTGGGTGGCTCAGTGGGTTAAGCCTCTGCCTTCGGCTCAGGTCATGATCTCAGGGTGCTGGGATCGAGTCCCGCATCGGGCTCTCTGCTCAGCAGAGAGCCTGCTTCCTCCTCTCTCTCTCTCTGCCTACTTGTGATCTCTCTGTCAAATAAATAAATAAAATCTTAAAAAAAACACCCCTATTATCATCCCATTTTGTAGGTAAGGAGACTGAGACTAAGAAAATCGCCCTCAAAGAGACAATCACAAGGCTAGGAAGTGGTTAAGCCAGGATGTGATTTATCTAAATTTGACAATTCAGGAAAAGCAGAGCTGTGATTAAATACAATGCCTGTTTTATATTTTGGGGGAAAAAATCCACCACTGCTTAACTATGGAACGGGAGCGATATACTGTATATTAGGATTCCTCAGCTTGCTGCTGTAGAGGGATCATCATATCGTTGCCTGCTCACTGCCCTCACCGCATACGCTCATGCAGTCATGACCACCCTTCCTCTCTTCTGGATCCCAGTGCCCAGCAAAATGAGCATCTGCCCTACTAAAGCCAGAATGCAGCAGGAAGCTGAAGGCTGCAACAGGATTTAGCTATAAACCCACCTCCACCACCCCTTCCTCTTTCCCCCTAGATATCTGGAGTTACCATTTAGGAGTGGCCTCTCTCAAACTTGGAAGTCCCTGTGGGGCTTCACTCTCAACCCTGCCCCTCACCCTCACTTCCAACCAGGCCACAGGACAGGGTGGATGATCCAAGCTGGGCAAATCACAGTGTTTCCACTGCCCCAGCACAATGACTTGTTCTAGAATGGGAACCTGATCCCATTAGCCAAGCTAATCAAGGACAGAAATCTTGGTCATTCTTTTAATTAGATTAGGAAATATTATAAGCACTCGGGAACCAAAGAAGGGTCTTCTGCAGGGGAGTGGCAGGGTCATATATGCATCTTAGAAAGATGATTCCAGTAATAGCCATGAAAAAAGACACCAAGAGAAGAAGACACACAATGAAAATACCAGTATCAATTCTACATTGATAGTCCTGACAAGAGATGAGGGCTTAATCCAAGAAAATGGTAAAAGGAATAGAGAAAAGAGAATACTTTGGAATTGCTTTCTGTCTCACTGGAAATACTATCCTAAAAGGAAAAACCTGAATGCTACATAGAGAGATGAGAACTATGGACACCTGATTCATACAATAAGTGACTTACTAAGTAACCAGAAAGGAGAAAGATAAAGTGGTTATGAGCACAGTCTAAGCCATGCCACTTGGGTTTAAATTCAGTGTTATGTCACCTTACTAGCAGTGTGACTGTGGATGAGTTACTTAACCCCTCCTGTGCCTCAATTTCTTCATCTAAACAAACTGGGATAATAACAGTACCTACCTTCCAGGGTTGCTGGCATGCAGAAAAGGAAACCCTGGAACTGGTTGATTAAAGACAAGTAGTAGCTCAGCAGACAAACAAGGGGGGAATACAGCATTCCAGGCAGAGAGGAAGGCATGTGCAAAGGAGAAGAAACATGAAAAATGAGCTTGAATCATGAGCTTTACCCTCTCTAGAGCCACATTCCCAGTGCCAGCTAAATGCCAGTTGGAATTCCAGCCTCAGGAACTGTATCTGAAACTCAACTGGTCAAGAATGAAACCAATCACCTTCAGATCTCCTCCTCTCCTACCAGACGGTTTTAATTATTCTCCATGATCTCTAAAACAGAGACTGTAACAGTGGGTCAAGGGTGGACTGGTTAGTCTGATGTAATTCATGCGTCATGGGAAGAGACCAAACACCTCCCAGGGCACTGAGTAGGAGACATGACTATGGCAAGGTCAGAAGAAGCAGTGGGGACTGGGGGTCAAGTCAGAGGTGGCACAGAGCACTGCTAACCCAGGGGCAAAACCGACTCTTGGGAACACAAACCATCCAGGCCCTGACGAATCATCCTCTGCTGCAGGGTAAAGACCAACTTTGCATCTGGCTTTTCCAGAACTAGGACAGCAACTTCCCCTACCTACCTCAATCCCCTTTAGCTATTGTTATATTGCTGATAATAGTTCCATGTTTTCCAACCAAAGTTCTAATTGATAGTCCAACTTTCCAAAGATTTTAATATGGGCAAGTTCCCAAGTTTTCAAAGTCAGGAGTTCCAGGATCAACAGAAAAGATGCCCAACCAAATTATAGTTACCACACCAATCACTATAATAGGTATATAGCATACATTATCTGTAATATTCAACACCCTTGAAAAGTAGTCAAGAATTCCCCTTTTAAGAATGAGAATACTAGGGGCACCTGGGTGGCTTAGTGGGTTAAGCCTCTGCCTTCAGCTCAGGTCATGATCTCAGGGTCCTGGGATCGAGCCCTGCATCAGGCTCTCTGCTCAGCGGGGAGCCTGCTTCCCCCTCTCTCTCTGCCTGCCTCTCTGCCTACTTGTGATCTCTCTCTCTGTGTTAAATAAATAAAATCTTTAAAAAAAAAAAGTGAGAATACTAAAGGCCAGAGCTGTGACAAAGCAAGGATATAAACCTAGGTCAGCCTGATTCTGTGTAAGTCAGTTTCCAGTGAATTAACATCAATTAGTCAACAAGGAACTGATCATACATTTTCTGGACCTGAAAAACAGAAAAAAAGATCTTAAAAGTGGTGAATCAACTCAAGGAAAACATTCCTTTTTTTTCTTTTTACGATTTTATTCATTTAGGGGCACCTGGGCGGCTCAGGCGTTAAGCTTCTGCCTTCAGCTCCGGTCATGATCCTGGCTGGTGTCCTGGATTGAGCCTCATGTCAGGCTCCCTGCTGGGCAGGAAGCCTGCTTCTCCCTCTCCCACTCCCCCTGCTTGTGTTCCCTCTCTTGCTGTGTCTCTCTCTGTCAAATAAATAAATAAAAATGTAAAAAAAAGAAATAGAGAAAACAAGTGAGAGGCAGAGGGAGAAGCAGACTCCCTGCTAAGGGAGTCTGACACAGGGCTCACACCCAGGACCCTGGGATCATGACCTGAGCCAAAGCAAGACACTTAACTGACTGAGCCACCCAGGCACTGTGTAAACATTCCTTTTTATAACATTCCTGCTAACCCCTAACACTAACTCTTTCACTGGGTTCAGTTCAGGCCCTGATCACTATTCACTTTTATCATTATAATGGCTTACAAGAGGATCTCCCAGCATTCACTCTGGCCCTACTTCAGACCAGGTCTTCACACTGCTTGCCTTAACAAAGCTTATTAATGGGGTCACCAACCCACAGCAGCATTTCCCAAACTTGTGTGGCCACAGAACTGTTTTTAAACTGACAGGACATCAGCTGGCATTCACAATATCTACTGAGTGCTTGGACTGAAAGAGAGAGGAAAAAATGGACTTAGTAAATGATGCAAAAAATAAAGTAAAATAAACTTTATGGTCAAATAACAGATTAAAAAATTAAGCCATTTTTACTTTCTTACAAATAAAATTTCACAGGTTATAATAAGAACACAAGACACATGACATAGACGTAATGAAGTAGAAACCATACATCATGCTAGTTGGTAAATCCGAGTCACACAGTGTAAGATGCAGATCCCGTCACACACATGCTTGTAATGTCCCAGCATTAACTCTCAGAATTATGTGAAAGTGTTTAGAATTCCTTATTTTAGACTTTGAAAATGTATTTTAGAAGCAAAATTACTCAATTGTCACTCTTCTTTTTTTTAAGTCCTCTACCATCTGTAACACTGGCGTTCTCCAGCTTTAGCAGGTGGTGAGACAACCCAGGGGCTTCGGACACTGCACAGTGTGTCACAGCTTCTCTCCAGGTCATGTTCAGTGAAGAGTGCAGCAGTATATTTCCGTGTTTAAGAAAAAGAGGAAGGGAAAACCGTATGGAGGTCCTCAAAAATTTCAAAATAAAAATATCATATGGTCCAGTAAGTCCACTACTGGGTGTTTACCAGAAGGAAAACTCTAATTCAAAAAGATAGATGTGCCGCTACATTTACTGCAGCATCATTTACAACAGCTAAGATATAAGAGCAACCTAAGTGTCCATTAACAGGTGAATGGGTAAGGAAGAGGTGGGGGTGTGTGTATGTGTAGAGATATCTATACTGAAATATTATATAGCCATAAAAAGGATGAGATTATGCTATCTGTGATATGGATGGACCTAGACAATATTATGCTAAGTGAAATAAGTCAGATTGAAAAAGACAAATACCATAGGATTTCACTAATATGTGAAGTCTAAAAAAAAAGCAAAACCAAACCTGTAAATACAGAGAACAAACTGATGGTTGCTAGAGAGGAGGGGAGCCAAGAGATGGACAAAATGGATGAAGGGAAGTGGGAGACAGAGTAGAGGCTTCCAGTTACAGAATGAATGAATCATGGGAATAAAAGGCACAGTTTAGAGAATATAGTCAGTGATACTCTAACAGCGCTGTATGGTGACAGATGGTAGATAACACTTGTGGTGAGCACAGCATAATGTATAAACTTGTGGAAACATTGTTGTACACCTGAAACTAGTAACATTGTATGTGAACTATACTCAAAAAGAAGGGAGGAAAGGAAGGAAAAAGGAGGGGAAGAGGGAACAAGGAACCTAAATAGATGTATTCTATCTATGCTCGTGCACACACACATTTCAATGGAACAATAGATCATTAAAAAAATTAAACATCAGTTGTCCTTAACTTTAGCTATCCATGAGAATAAACTGGAATCTTGTAAAAATTACTGATGCTTTGGTCTCATTCTCCTTCAATTCGCCTCCCAAACTGTGAATTAACTGCTTGGATATGGAGTCTGTGCATCAGTTGTTTTTTTGTTTTGTTTTGTTTTGTTTTTAAAGCTTCGAAGGCTGAAAACCATTGCTACAGGAGAGGGAGGGAATCAAGTGGAGGCTTTAAGGGTAGAAACCAGACTTCAAGGAATATACCTTATTTTGTAGATTTAACTTTGAATTGTGTATCTTATACAAATACAAAAATAATACTGAATTGAGAGGAGAACCACACAAATAACAATTTACTTGATCTGGATATCCTAGAGGGGTATTATCCTAAAGATGTAAGAACTCAAGAAAATCTTAAACAGTTTTCAAACATCATACTTCTAGTCTCATGATTCTGAGACTGTTACATGTACATCATGGGATTAAGAAAATGAGTAATTAGGGCGCCTGGGTGGCTCAGAGGGTTGAGCCGCTGCCTTCGGCTCAGGTCATGATCTCAGGGTCCTGGGATCGAGTCCCGCATCGGGTTCTCTGCTCGGCAGAGATCCTGCTTCCCTCTCTCTCTCTGCCTGCCTCTCCATCTACTTGTGATCTCTCTCTGTCAAATAAATAAAAAAAATCTAAAAAAAAAAAAAGAAAATGAGTAATTATATTATGGAACAATGCAATTTTCTGGCCTTAGAGAAAGGATATGCACTAGGTTAAGTAAAACCAGTACGTCCTGAATTTGAATTGGACATATGACTAACCCCAGTTGCAGTGAGCACCCCTACCATTCAGACTGTGGATTTTACCATTTTTGCCTAAAGGGAAACAGGGCTCTTTGAAGAGATCGATGATTCCTGGTCTGGAGCTAAACATGTAATGAGACTGGAAAATCTACCAGAAACCACAGATGATATAAACTACTACTAGGATCAAGTCAAAAGAAATCAGAGGAAACTTAAAAAGAGATTCCCATTACACAAAGATGGGATCATATGAGCATCAAATAAGAACAAATGGCAAGAGACTAAAACACCAAATACAATTAAATCCTTGACTTTATAACAGTATTTTTTTAAAGATTTCATTGGTCATCTTTGGAGGATACTAGAGAACCAACTGATTATTCTGAAAACAAGTAAATAAAAGGAAAGACTCAAGCATTTATTCTGTCTTTCCTGAACAAACTATTCTGCTGGGTGACCTAAGAGTTAATGAGAGGAAGTTTTTCTTTACAGAAACATTCCAGTATGCAATGAAGAAAGAATTAATGCCATCTGAAACCCTGGTGAATTAATGAACATAATCTAAGCAACAATCAACATGATCATCGGCATCATAAATGAGAAGACCAGTTAGCTTTAGGTGCCTTCTAACAGAAGACACATCAAAAGTTATGAAATAGTTGGTGGAGGTGGTGGGGGGTACAGGTGGGGGACAAACCTGAATCTGATCAAGCCCACGCAGCAATGGTTCTCAAACTTCAGGGTTCATCAGAATCATCATGAGGACTGGTTAAAATACAGATTGCACGGGCACCTGTGTGACTCAGTTGGTTAAGTATCTCCCTTCCGCTTAGGTCACGATCCCAGGGTCCTGGGATGGAGCCCCCTAGTTGGGCTCCCTGCTCAATGGGGAGCCTGCTTCTCCCTCTGCCTCTCTCCTCCTCATGCTGTCGCTCACACACTCTCAAATAAATAAAATCTTCTTAAAAATACAGATTGTAGGGGCACCTGGGTGGCTCAGTCGTTAAGAGTCTGCCTTCGACTGAGGCCATGATCCCAGGGCTCGAGGCCTGCTTCTCCCTCTCCTACTCCCTCTGCTTGTGTCCCCTCTCTCGTTATGTTTCTCTCTGTCAAATAAATAAATAAAATCTTTAAAAAAAATACAGATTGTAGGGCCCCAGCTTCAGAGTTTCTGATTCACTAGGCCTGGAGTAAGAACAAGAATCTTTATTTCTAACAACTTTTCCAGCTAGACTGATGTTGTTGATCCTGGAACTTCACTTTGGTAACCACTGCTCTAGTGCTAATTAGGAATTTAGGGGAAAAATGAGAGAGAGAAACTTTGATGCAAACATCATGAGTATGCAATCAACAAACTCCAGACTGTGAAAAAAAAATCTAGAAAATAAACTTACTTGTACAAATAAGCTTCAAAAGAAAAAGAGAGATCATGGGGGAGTAGAGAGAGAGACAGAAATCCTATAGTTTAAAATAGACCTAAGAGATAAAGCAGCCAGGGGCACCTGGGTGGCTCAGTTGTTAAGCGTCTGCCTTTGGCTGGGGTCGTGATCCCAGTGTCCTGGGATCCAGCCTGAGCCTGAGCCCCGCGCATTGGGCTCCCTGCTCAGTGGGAGCCTGCTTCTCCCTCTCCCTCTGCCTGCCACTCCCCCTTGCTTGTGCTCTCTGTCAAATACATGAACTCTTAAAAAAGAGAGAGAGAAAGAAAGCAGCCAAATGTAACCTATGGACCTCATTTGGAGATGTGTGAAATTTGAATATAGATTGAATATTTGATACTAAAGAGTTATTATTATTTTAGATGCAATAAAAGTTTTGTGGGTATATTTTTAAAACAAGTCCTTACAAATATAAGCTTAAATATTTATAGGTAAAATTATTTCTAGAATTTTATTTTACTTTTTTTAGAATTTTATTTAATAATTTGAGAGCACGTGGTTTGAGTGCAAATGACTCATGAGCTGACACATTCCTGCACCAGATCAGGAGAACTGATTCTAAAAATCTTTCCCCAACTCCTTGTTCAACAAAATTGTGTTGGTAGCTCGAAATTAGCAAGGTAAATGTACGGGCAAATACTCCCAAGGGAAACTGGCAAACACTATATAAATCAGAGGTGGTTGCCATGGTATCACTACCATGAAGTTGGGTTTATTACACTATTCTTCTTACTATTGTCAATAATTAACATTTTTCATCATAAAAAAAAAAAAACTAAAAAAGAAAACCAGCATTTCTGTGTGGGGAGAGGGTAACTAGTGGGTAGGGTGATTCTGATAACAGATGGTTCATTTACACAATGTTTACAAAACACTGCCCTAACACATACATCCCACCACTAAACACAGTCACTTATTCTGAAATAACCAATGCCACCCACAACTCCTGCCACCCTGTACACTAACTAGTAGATGTGACATCTCTCTGCTCCTAAAGTGACTCCTGACTAAAAAACATCCATCTATAATACAGTCCCCTCATCCAAAACTCAAAGAAGATAGCTCCCTTCCAGGGGCTGAGCACTGCTTCTCTATAATAGCACATACAAGTTCCATGTGTCTACTACATCACACTAAAAGCTCCTAAGGAGTAGGGATAGGGGCCTTCCTGCCACCTTTTGTCTAGTACAGACCTTGGCACACATAGATTCTAAATATAAATGGACTGAATGAATTATTTCCTATTATCCAGGCTAGAAAGGACTGAAAGCCAAGTCCCCTTTCTGATCACCAACTCATATCTGGACACCAATTTAAGTAGAATTTATAATAGGACTATAAAACTATTCTGACACCAATTGGTGTATTTCACTACACTTCTGATGCTAACCACCCAGAGAAGCATCACAGTCCACAGTTAAAGGACCTGGTCCCTAACAAGACTACCCTTACTTCAGATGCCAGCAGCACTTTGGGAATCCCCATGCCATCCACATTTCTGACCAACTGACTACAAATTTAGAGGTTCCCACAATTCCTTAGTTTTGACCTGCTAGAACAATTCACAGAACCCCAGAAAACCTGATACTTACAATTTTATTATAAAAGATCAAACCAGGATTAGCCAAATGAAGAACACAAAGGCTATAGTCTGGAAGGGTCTTAAACAAAGAGTTTTCCATTCCCCTCTCCTCATGGAATCAGGGCATGTCATTCTCTTAGAACAGAAATGTGTTCACCAAAAGGAAGCTCCACCAAACTTGGTGTTTAAAGTTTTTTTCAGAGTTTCGTCCCATAGGCATGGAATCATGGGCCACATAATTAAACTCAAATCTTCAGCTCCACTTTTCCCCAGATGTCAGCCTGGTTCAAAGTCCCAATCCTCTAATTATATGATTGGTCCTTCTGGAGACCAGGACCCATTCTGAATTATCTCATTAACATTAACTCAGGTGCAATCCAAGGGACTCATGAATAAGAAAGACACCCCTATCACTTGGGAAATTCTAAGAATTTTGGAAGGCACAAAGGCAGACACATTATTATGCAACAAAAACAAACTGTTAAAATTCCCTAGCCAACTTACAAAAATAAAGACAAAAAAAGGTATCTAAGACCACTGAAGACCACTCATTTTAAGAGTACTTCCATTCTCACTTAGTAGATTTCAGACCACTCCTCTACTAGACTACCCACCATTTTTTAAATTTTTTATGCATTGGGGAGCCTGGGTGGCTCAGTTGGTTAAGTGTCCGCCTCTTGATTTTGGCTCAGGTCCTGATCTTAGGGTTGTGAGATTGGGTCCCTGGTCGGGCTCCATGCTTGGCATGGAGCCTGCTTAAAATTCTCTCTTTCAGCCTCTCCCTCTGTCCCTCCCTCCCTCTTGAGCTCTCTCTAAAATAAAAAAACAAAAAACAAAAAATGCTTTTTAATGCATTAAATTTAACTATACTCCAAGGGTTATCTAGTGATCGCTAGGGAAAAAAACCCTTAACACCACCAACCGGATGGGGTTCCTCTTTTGTCAGCTGGAAAATCCATTACTTGAGCACTGGCCTGGTAATGTCAAGACAAATCACCTCCTTTTTAAAAATAATGGAGTCACACACACACACACACACACACACACACACACACACACAAAAGTCAATAATCTTTCCCAAAAGAGCCATTAAGAACATGGTAAAAGGCTGGGGCGCCTGGGTGGCTCAGTGGGTTAAAGCCTCTGCCTTCGGCTCAGGTCATGATTCCAGGGTCCTGGGATCAAGCCCCGAATCGTGCTCTCTGCTCAGCAGGGAGCCTGCTTCCTCCTCTCTCTCTCTGCCTGCCTCTCTGCCTACTTGTGATCTCTGTCTGTCAACTAAATAAATAAATAAATCTTTAAAAAAAAAAAAAAAAAAGAACATGGCAAGAGGTGACAAGTATGTCTTATTCACAGTATGAAACAAATCCCATAATTTTACTTTTCTTTAAAAATATTGGCTGCCAGGGTGCCTGGGTGGCTCAGTGGGTTAAAGCCTCTGCCTTCAGCTCAGGTTATGATCCCAGGGTCCTGGCCCTGCATTGGGCTCTCTGCTTAGCAAGGAGCCTCCTTCCCTTCCTCTCTCTCTCTGCCTGCCTCTCTGCCTACTTGTGATCTCTGTCTGTCAAATAAATAAATAAAATCTTAAAAAAAAAATACTGGCTGTCTCAAAAAAAAAAAAAAAGTGCTTAATTATAACACTGCAAACTGAACAATAAATCTCCAGCCACTGGCTTAGCCAAAAAATCTTTATCCAAATTTCAACATCATTAGTCACTGTCTTCACACACAATATCTTGTGGGGTATCACATCTTAAAACTATTGTTGACAAATTCCCAGACAGGTATCAGGGCATGGACTGAGAAAAACTCAAGCCATCTATTTTTAGATCTTAAATTCATTTAAGTGGAACCTCAAATTCATAATAAATAATACAAGCTAAAAGTTTTCATTTCCAGGCTCTGAACACTCCTACCTTTTTTAATGCCAAAGAATCACAAATTAAATTTTACACTTAGCAGGAAAAATGACATGAGAAATACTTATGGTGAAGACATAATATACAAGAACAGTCCTAGCAAACCACCTGTTTCTAGAGACAAAAAAACCTGTGCCAACACCTGTCTCAGTCTGGAGCCACATCATCTAAAATTCTTACAAAAAGACTTAATGAGCAAAATGTTTCCCCTATTACTTTCCTTCAAGCTGCTTTTTATTTGAAGAGAAAGCCTCGATCCCCTTTTTACTAAGGAAGTATTTAATCTTGAAAAAATATCTCATCATTCAACAGAACTGTAAACTAAGGCTATTCTGTGCCAAAGACAATGAAAACAAGCTCCTCAGTCTCCGGAATGGGCAAGTATGCCCAACCTGTCCTTACCTACATATCATGCACTGGTGTTCTCCAATGTATATGGTTCTTCAGATGAGGACATTTCAAAAGCTGCCCATAGGTTACTAACCATGCAGTAGCAAATCTCAGTTTTTTGTGTTAAAACAGTAGATCTTGTATTCTGTGAATAAGCATCCACTAATTTTACTTTTTTCTTTTTTTTTTTTTAAAGATTTTACTTACTTGAGAGAGTGAGAGAGAGAGAAAGAGCAAGCATGAGTAGTGGGAGGGGCAGAGGGAGAAGACGACGCCCCACTGGGCAGGGAGCCTGATGTGGGCCTGGATCCCAAGACCCTGAGATCACGACTCCAGCTGTAATGAAGAGTCGGATGCTTAACAAACTGAGCCACCCAGGGACCCCTAAATTTTTTTAAATAATCATATTTTTGGGGCACCTGGGTGGCTCAGTGGGTTGAGCCTCTGCCTTCGACTCAGGTCATGAGCCCAGGGTCCTGGGCTCTCTGCTCGGCGGGGAGCCTGCTCCCCCCACCCACCTGTTGCTCTGCCTACTTGTGATCTCTCTTTCCAATAAATAAATAAAATCTTTAAATAATAATAATAATAAATTAATTAATCATATTTTCTTAGGGCCTCTAAAAGAAAGCTCACCTTTTGTATTTGGAAAATTGTTTCTCCTACACAACTCATTCTCAGAGCCATTTTCGAAAAGGGCAAAAGGGTTCTCAGTTTTACTGTGAAAGCTTGGAAGAAGGAAGAAGGCCGCATATCTTTCAGTTGCACAGGTGAAGAGCTGGGCCCTGAGGAGCAGTAACCCCAAATTCTCACACCGAGGAAGCTGATGAGTGTCCATTCCCACCAGGGCATACAGGCCCCAGTAGTCTCACCAGAGGAACAGATGTGTTCATCACGATGTGATAAAGACAGGACTTAAATGCAGTCAGTCTCAAAGAGGAGAACTAGGCAGAAGAGGACCAGTGTGTGAGTCACAGTAGTGTGTAACTCACTTTTCTAATTGGAGATTGTCTTGCTCTCTTCTATTTTAAAAACAGTGTGTAAGCAGATCACTGAGGGACATCATTCTTTTTCTAAAATTGAAAATACTTTAATAGTAAGAATCAGAAGGCTGGGGGAAAAAAAATGTAGGCAATCTTCAGCACTCTCAATTAACTATCTGCACTAAAAAAAAAAACAACTAATCCAGGATGTCTGGGTGGCCCAGTCAGTTAAATGGCTGCCTTCGTCTCAAGTCATGATCTCAGGGTCCTCGGATTGAGTCCCACATCAGGTTCCCTGCTCAGTGGGGAGCCTGCTTCTCCCTCTGTCTGCTGCTCTCCCTGCTTATGCTCGCTCACTCTCTCTCTCTCTCTCTGACAAATAAACAAATAAATAAAATCTTTAAAAAATAAATAAAATTTAAAAATTAAAAAAAACTAATCCAAGGATAATTCAATCACTTAATTATTGATTTTGAGTATCTGGCTATTTCTTTTTCTTTCTTTTTTTTTAATTTTAGAGAGAGAGAGAGCACAAGTGGGTGGGACAGAGGAAAGGCAGAGAGAATCTCTCAAGCAGACTCATACTAAGCATGGAGCTAACACCAGCTCAATCTCACGACCCTGAGACCCCAAGATCATGACCCGAGCCAAAACCAAGAGTTGGATGCTTAACCCACTACCCCACGCAGGCGCCCACTGGCTATTTCTAGAAATGTAAAAGTTAGTGATTCCCTCGTTACCATAATTACTTCCTAAATATTTTCATCATAATAGTGACCTTTTATTTTCTTTCATTTTTTCCAACAGATTAAGAAGTTTGTAAAAGCAACAAATGGAAAATTCCAACAAATAAAGTAATCCAGAAATAGCTCATCATCTCTCATCAGATAAAGAAGTTTTGAGACTTGAAAGAGGTTCCAATAAGCTACCTTTTCATTAATTTCTAGATAACAGATTTTGTACGAAGAAGTTGATACTTATTTTAAGATCTTTGTTTATTTGACAGAGAGAGACAGAGATAGTGAGAGAGAACACAAGCGGGGAGAAGAGGGCGAAGCAGGCTCCCCACTGAGCAAGGAACCCGAATGCGGAGCTCAATCCCAGGACCATGGGATCATGACCTGAGCCAAAGGCAGATGCTTAACTGACTGAGCCACCCAGGTACCCGAACTTGATAGTATTTTTTAAAGACTTTATTTATTTATTTGAGAGAGCACACACACGAGTGGGGGAAAAGGGGAGAGGGAGCAGACGAGGGAGATGCAGACTCTCCACTAAGCAGGAAGCCCAATGTGGGACTTGATCCCAGGATCCCGAGATCATGACCCAAACTGAAGGCGGACACACAACCAACTGAAACCACCCAAGCACCCCAAAAAGTTGGTATTTTTTAGAAAAAGAACACTTCCCCAAAAAAGGTCTACATTATAAAAACCTTTTTAAAAATGCATTTGTTGGGACGCCTGGGTGGCTCAGTTGGTTAAGCAGCTGCCTTCGGCTCAGGTCATGATCCCAGCGTCCTGGGATCGAGTCCCACATCGGGCTCCTTGCTTGGCGGGGAGCCTGCTTCTCCCTCTGCCTCTGCCTGCCATTCTGTCCACCTGTGCTCGCTCTCTCTCCCTCTCTCTCTGACAAATAAATTTAAAAAAAAAAAAATCTTTAAAAATGCATTTGTTGGGGCACCTGGGTGGCTCAGTGGGTTGGGCCTCTGCCTTTGGCTTGGGTCATGGTCTCAGGGTCCTGGGATTGAGCCCCGCATTGGGCTCTCTGCTCCGTGGGGAGTCTGTTTCCCCCTCTCTCTCTGCCTGCCTCTCTGCCTACTTGTGATCTCTCTGTGTCAGACAAATAAATAAAATCTTTAAAAAAATAAAATAAAAATGCATTTGTTTCTTTTTTTTTTTAATGCATTTCTTTCTCATGGATCCATGGCATTGAAAATAGCCAACAGACAGATAAGCTAGAAAAATCAATAACCTGTTTCAAAGAGATAATTCTCCCTTAGCTTAAACATTCACCTCTGAGATTCAACTCATAAAAGAGAAGGCCTTGAAGTAAAACCTTAAATTACCCTTTAAATTAAATAACAGGGAAGGCAAATAACACTCCTTTCCCCTCTCTGAATATGAGATGTCCCTACTTTCTCCCCGTTCTAACCCATCCAGTCTTTGGGCCTTGCTGCACTAGCAGCTACCTCTCCTCTGGCTCCTCTTCCTACACAGGAACAAGTTTGGGGTGACTATATCTTAACAAAAGTAAAAACAAAAACCTCCCCTCGCGCCCACCTCTCCTTCAAGCACTGGGTCTTTTCTTCTTCAAAATGTAGTCCCCATGCCCCACCTGCATCACCGGCAGCCACACACACACTCCCAGCCCTGATGACGCCTGAGCCTCTATCCAGTTTAAGTACAGAGAAAGCAGGTGTTTTTTTTTTTTTCCTTCTTGTAATGCAAGGGATTGACTTAAACTTTGATTAAGGCGGCATTCACTTCAAAGAGGCATCTATTTCAAGAGGGCTAATCTTGAATAAACACATTGCGAGGGGTGCCTGGGTGGCTCAGTGGTTTAAGCCTCTGCCTTTAGCTCAGGTCATGATCTCAGAGTGGCTGGGATCAAGCCTGCTTCCCCTCTCTCTCTGCCTGCCTCTCTGCCTGCCTGTGATCTCTATCTCTGTCAAATAAAAAAATAATCTTTAAAAAAACAGACAAACAAAAAACACATTGCTAGCCACTTGATTAGATGAAGAGCCCAGGCTGCCTCCCCTCACTGAGGCTCCTTTGTTTTGGAGATCTTGGTTGATTTTGCTGGGTAGTCCTTTGGGCCACTTGTTTTTTTCTGCTTCCCAGGCTTTAAATTCCCCCTCTTATGTTTTAAATTCACCAATAAAGAGTGAGCCCCCAAACCCTAGGCCCCCATCTTCAACTCTAATAAAAGTAGAACCCCAGGCCTGTGCGTGCTCATGCCCTCTCATTCCCAGGCCTGCATTCACGCACTCTCCTCCCATCCCATACAACATTCTTGCTGTGTGGTTCCATGTGTGCTGTGTAATTTCCAGGTCCTGTAAATACTAAACTTTTATTCTTTTTTTTTTTTTCCTTAAACCTTTCTTTCCTAATGGTAATTGCTGAAGGGTGTCTTGCAATCACAATAAAAAGTGCAAAGGCCTATCTACCCACAACACTGCTTAACACCAGGCTGCGACCAACACACAACATCCTGAGACTCACAGCTGACTGCAACCATGTGAACACCAGCCTTCACCACCGCTGACCTCTCCCGTTGCTTCCAACACCACTGACTGACCAGTGAATTCTGTAGCTCCCATCTCTGTGCTCTCACAGTGTACACCATGGTATCAGTCTCCAAAATCAGCCCCCCATTATACACTCGCTCATTTACTCAACAAGAGTTTTTTAGGTATTCACTATGGGCCAGGTATAAGCTAAGCACTGGAGACAAAGTATAAGACAGAAAGCTTCCCATTCCCAAAGAACTTCCATCCTACTGACAGAGAAATAACAAAAAGCAAATGAGAATTCCAGATCATTACAGAGCTTTGACATAACCACGTGGGGTGCCATTAAACCTCAACAGAGAGATCCACTCTAAGCAGGCAATCCGAAAAAGTCTCTCTGAAGCGGAGTCCTAAAAGAGTGCCACGTGGTCAAAGCCAGGGGGAGAAAGAGTGAGGAAGGGCCAGGCGCAATCAAAAAGTACTGGGGGAGAGAGAGGCTAGTGTAAGAATAAGTTTAACAAGCAAGGAGGGGTAGGGCTAGAGAGAGAAGGTAAAGAGAAAGACAGGGACCAAACCCTGCAGGATTGTACAGACCACAGAAGATAGGTGGATTTCATTTCCCTTTCAGTGAGGGGATTTAAACTGAAAAATGATGCGATCTGATCTCCATTTAAAAAAATCTCTCTCGGGGGGCACCTGGGTGGCTCAATGGGTTAAAGCCGCTGCCTTCAGCTCAGGTCATGATCCCAGGGTCCTGGGATCGAGCCCCACATCGGGCTCTCTGCTCAGCGGGGAGCCTGCTTCCCTTCCTTTCTCTCTGCCTGCCTCTCTGCCTACTTGTGATCTGTCTGTCAAATAAATAAATAAATAAAATCTTTAAAAAAAAAAAATCTCTCTCGGGGGGCACCTGGGTGGCTCAGTGGGTTAAAGCCTCTGCCTTCAGCTCAGGTCATGGTCTTGGGGTCCTGGGATCGAGCCCCGCATAGGGCTCTCTGCTCGGCGGGGAGCCTGCCTCCTCCTCTCTCTGCCTGCCTCTCTGCCTACTTGTGATCTCTGTCAAATAAATAAATAAAATCTTAAAAAAAAAAAAAAAAACTCTCTCGGGGTGCCTAGGTGGCTTAGTCAGTTAAGCGTCTGCCTTTGGCTCAGGTCATGATCCCAGAGCCCTGGAATGAAGCCCCGAATCACGGTCCCTGCTCAGCAGGGAGTCTGCTTCTCCCACTGCCTCTGTCTGCCACTACCCCCGCATGTGCTGGCTCTTTAATAAATAAATAAAATATTTTAAAAATAAAAACAAAAAAAAAATCTCTGGCTACTAGGTGGAAAATGGACTGGAGAGGCAAGCAAGGTGTCTGAGAGAAGGAACTACTGTGGTTGTCCAAGCACAAGAAGAGAGCCAGGGTCTAGACTGGGTATGACACTCAAAGAACAGCAAGAAAAGAAAAAAACACAAAAACTAAACTTTATCAGAATTTAACATGTGTCCTTCAAGAATGTAAAAGGACAACTCACAAAATAGGAAAAAACATTTGCAAATCACATACTGGGTTAGGAACCAGTATCTGAAATATGTAAAAATCTCTTACATCTCAAAAACAAAGACAACCCAATTTAAAAATGGACAAAGGCGGGTGCCTGGGTGGCTCAGTGGGTTGGGCCTCTGCATTTGGCTCAGGTCATGATCTCAGGGTCATGGGACCCAGCCCCACACCGGGCTCTCTGCTCAGCAGGGAGCCTGTTTCCTCCTCTCTCTCTCTCTCTCTCTCTCTCTCTCTGCCTGCCTCTCTGCCTACTTGTGATTTCTATCTGTCAAATAAATAAATAAAATCTTTTTTAAAAAATGGACAAAGGACCTGAATAGACATTTCTCCAAATAAGATATACAAATAGACAAGCACATGAAACACTGTTTGTCATTAGGGAAATGCAAATGAAAACCATAATAAGATACACTTCACACCCACCAGAATGGCAATAATCAAAAAGACAAAGGTGGGCAATGACATGGAGAAAATGAAATCCAAGTACACTGGCAAGAAGGTAAAATGGTTCAGCCACCATGGAAAAACATTTGGCACCTCCTCAAAAAGCTAAGCTGAGAACTGCCATATGACCTCACAATGCTACTCAAAGAACTGAAAACAGGTACTCACACAAGTAAATGCACAGGTATACAAGACCAGCACTCTTTTTTTTTTTTTAAGATTTTATTTATTTGTCAGAGAGAGAGAGAGAGAGAGAGAGCACAGGCAGACAGAATGGCAGGCAGAGGCAGAGGGAGAAGCAGGCTCCCCGCCGAGCAAGGAGCCCGATGTGCAACTCGATCCCAGGACGCTGGGATCATGACCTGAGCCGAAGGCAGCTGCTCAACCAACTGAGCCACCCAGGCATCCCAAGACCAGCACTCTTCATAACAGCCAAAAGGTAGAAAATGCCCAGTGCCTATCAACTGATTAATGGATAAACAAATCACAGTATATCTCAGGGTCCTGGGATCAAGCCCTGCATCAGGCTCTCTGCTCGGCAGGGAGTCAGTTTCCACCTCTCTGCCTACTTGTAATCTCTCTCTGTCAAATAAATAAATAAAATCTTTAAAATAATAGATAATTTGATGAATGAACAGAATGCAAATTATTCATATAATCGAATAGCATTTGGCCATAAAGGGGAATGAAGCACTGAGAGATGCTGTGATATTGATAATCCTTGAAAACATCACGTTAAGTAAAAGAAGCCAGGAGCAGAAGAACACATATAATTCCACATACATGAAGTGTGCGGAATAAAAATCCATACAGACAGAAGATAGATTGCTGGTTGCCAGGGGGAGAGGGAGAGATGAGCAGTGACCATAATGGGTATAGGGGTTCTTTTGGTGTATCGTAAATGGTCTGGAATTATACAGCGGTGATGGTTGCACAACTTTGTGAATGTACTAAAAACCACTGAATTGTATTCTTTAAAAAGGTGAATTTTATGTATCTCAATTACAAAAAGAAAAAGAGAAAGCAAAACAGAATCATCAAACATATGGAATCAAAGCTAGTACAGCGGAGGTAAATAATTGAAGGTAATAACTGCAGTATTTCATAGAGCTTGCAAAAAGATGAACGTAAGGAGTGAGGGGAGGAAAAAAAAAGTCAGAGACTACTCTCATCCCCATCCTAACTTAAGTCTTCAATCTTGGCACTTATCCACACTTTTTAAAACCAGAATGTCAGAGGTCCCCAGGATCATGTCACAGCCCTATTCTCTTCGACCTGGATAGCCTCATCCACTTCCATACCACACTGATAGCTTCCCACACCTCTCTTCCAGTCTTTTTTTTTTTTAAGATTTTATTTATTTATTTGACAGACAGAGATCACAAGTAGGCAGAGAGGCAGGCAGAGAGAGAGGAAGGGAAGCAGGCTCCCTGCTGAGCAGAGAGCCCGACACGGGGCTCGATCCCAGGACCCTGAGATCATGACCCAAGCCGAAGGCAGAGGCTTAACCCACTGAGCCACCCAGGTGCCCCCCAGTCTTGACATGCTTCCTGGTTCCAGGCCTGTCGTTACTATGGCTATTTCCACCTGGCCACCCTGCAAACCTATCAAATTCATGCAACCGATCCAACTCTGTCTTCCCCTTAATTAAGAAAAAAAGTGTGTGGAGGGGTAAACACCTGGGTGGCTCAGTCAGTTAAGCGTCTGCCTTCAGCTCAGGTCATGATCCCAGGTCCTGGGATCCAATCCTGTATGGGGGTGGGGGGGGGGGGGGTCCTTGCTCAGCAGGGAGCCTGCTTCTCTGCCTTTGCCACTTCCCCTGCTTGAGCGCTTTCTCTGACAAATAAATAAAATCTAAAAAAAAAAAAAAAAAAAGGAAAGAAAAAAGTGGGGGGAAGGGGAAAAAGGGGAAGGGAAGGAAGAGAGGGAGGGGAGAGAGAAAGATTAATCCTAACATTTCTGAGTGGGATATTGTGATATAATAAGAAATATATGTTTGATCTCTGGCCCTGGTTCCTGGCACAGAGCTCCTAAAACCCTTGGAATTTCCTGAGTGGCTGAGAGGAGTGTCTTGTTATTCCTAATAAGCCCCTATCAACCATAACCGAAGTTGAAGCTAATAAGGAGGATGGGGGCTGGTTACCAGAGAAACCAACCAGGTGATTGGAACTTTCTGCCCCTTGACCTCCAGGGAGGGGAGAAGAGCTGGGAATTGAGCTCATCACCAATAACCAATGATTTAATCAATTGTGCCTACATAATAGAACTTCCAGAAAAACTCTAAAATAAATGGGTTCAGAGCTTCCAAGCTGAACACACTGAGATGCTGGGAGGGTCCTATGCTCAGAGGGGCACAGGCCCCTTCCCATATACCCTGCCATAGGCATCTCTTCCATTTGGTTGTTCCTGACTTGTATCCTTTATGGTAAAAATGGTTTAACAGTAAATGAAGTACTTTCCTAAGCTGTGTGAGCCATTCTAGCAAATTATCAAAGTCCAGGAGGGGGTTGTGGAAGCCCCCAATTTACAGATGGTCAGCTAGAAGTACAGGACGCTGGGACTTGTGATTAGCCTCTGAAGTAGGGTCCCATCTTGCGGGACTGAGCCCTTAACCTGTGCGATCTGCATTAACTCCAGGTCGTGTCAGAGTGCTGTGAATAGAGAAACAACAGCTTTCCTCTACCTAGTATCTTTAGTAACAGCATCATCCCTGTAGTATGCCAAGAATAATGCTAGGTTCACCCCAGATGGAATGTGAGGAGTAAACCCTGACTTTCCTCTCTCCCTCTCCTTCCAAAAGCAAGGAGTCAATAATCCTTATCAACTAATCAAAATACATATCTCAAGTATACAACCCGACCTTGAATGTGACCAGAGATAAGATAAAGGTTCAACCTTCCTAAAATGAATAAATTGAAATTAAAACATTGAGAAAAAAATTTCCAAAAATTAGTACTTTTTAAAGAATTTTAATACCTTGTGTTATCAAATGTACCGCAAACTTTGTATTCACACATGTTGCTGGTGACTGCGTGTGGTGATCAGCACAATCCTTCTAAAAAGCATATGACCATATAGTACTTAATAAATAACAAACAAAAGTACATTTTCACCTAATAGTTCTATTTGTAGCAATATATTCTAGGAGATCAAGCCAAAAATGTTAAAAAGGCTTGTATACTCTTTGAGGAAGACATGGTCACAGCAGCAGTGGAGCCTGGGGTACTGGCTCTCCCTGAGGAACAATCCCGTCAGGAAGCTGAACTGCATCCATGGCTCTTAAATATAACGGAATGTCACCCCTGAACCAGAGGTGGCGATTCACCAAACTAGAATTACCGTAACCAGCCACAACATAAAATCTGTGAAGAAGGTGTATGCTAACACGATGAGAGGAGCAAAGGAAGAGAATCTCAAAATGGAAGGACCAGTTCAGGTGCCTAACGAGACTTGAGAATCACTACTTAGAAAACTCCCTGGGGCACCTGGGTGGCTCAGCTGGTTAAGCATCCAGGTCTGGATCTAGGCTCAGGTCATGATCTCAGGATTGTGAGATCAAGCCCCATGTTGGGTTCCACATGGGGCATACAGTCTACTTAAGATTCTGTCTGCCCTACCCCCCTCTAAAAACATCAAAACAAACAAACTCCTTGTGGTGAAGGTAGTAAGACTTGGGATCTTTCTTAGATGAGGACCCATATGCAACTTACAGGCTCACAGAGTCCTGAGATTGTTAAAGAGATTCCCTCCATCAGCAGAGCCAGGAATCAAGGTTGAAGTCACCCCTGCAGATACTTAAATTAACTACCTTCATAAATTATCAACTGTTGGGGTGCCTGGGTGGCTCAGTTGGCTAAATGTATGCCTTCAGTTCAAGTCATGATGCCAGGGTCTTGGGTCATGCTCCCTGCTCGGTGGGGAGCCTTTTCCCTTTCCCTCTGCAGCTCCCTGTGCTTGTGCTCTCTCACTCACTCTCTCCCTCTCTATCTCAAATAAATAAAATCTTAAGAAAAAATTGGGGGCGCCTGGGTGGCTCAGTGGGTTAGGCCTCTGCCTTCAGCTCAGGTCATGATCCCAGGGTCCTGGGATCGAGCCCCGCATCGGGCTCTCTGCTCTGCAGGGAGCCTGCTTCCTCCTCTCTCTCTCTCTGCTTGCCTCTCTGCCTACTTGTGATTTCTCTCTGTCAAAAAAATAAATAAAATCTTTAAAAAAAAAAAAAAGAAAAAAGAAATTATCAATTGTTTAAAAAAAACCCTATACATAAAATAAGTTCATATAAGCAAACAACTGCAGGCAACCTAAAAGGAGAATAATTAAGTAGAGTATAATATATTCACTTGATTTACAAACTGCAGCAAAAAATCATTATGACAACAAAATACATCCAACCACATATCAAAAGGATTATACCTTACACCATGACCGAATGGGATTTATCCCAAGAATGCAAGGGTAACTCAACACACAAAATCAATCAGTGTAATACACCACATTTAAAAAATGAAGGGAGGGGCGCCTGGGTGGCTCAGTGGGTTAAGCCTCTGCCTTCGGCTCGGATCATGATCTCAGGGTCCTGGGATCGAGCCCCACATGGGGCTCTCTGCTCAGTGGGGAGCCTGCTTCCTCCTCTCTCTCTCTCTGCCTGTCTCTCTGCCTACTTGTGATCTCTCTCTGTGTCAAATAAATAAAAATAATTTTTTTAAATTAAAAAATAAAAAAATAAAAAATGAAGGGGAAAAGCCACATGGTCATTTCAATTGATGTACAAAAAAGCATTTGACAAAACTCAACAACCTTTCATGATAAAATCACTCAACAACTAGGAATTAATGGGAATTTCCTCAGGGCACCTGGGTGGTTGGTGGTTCAGTTGGTTAAGCTTCTGCCTTTGGCTCGGGTCATAAGATCAATATTTTATTTATTTGAGACAGAGAGAGAGAGAGAGAGCATGCCCATGAGCAGGGTGGGGAGAAGCAGAGGGAGAGGAAGAAGCAGACTCCCCGCTGAGCAGGGAGCCTGATGGGCGGCTGGATCCCAAGACTCCAGGATCATGACCTGAGCCAAAGGCAGACGCTTAACCAACTGAGCCACCCAGGTGCCACAAGGATGCCCACTTTAGTCAACTCTATTCAGGATAGTACTGGAAGTCCTAGCCACAGCAATCAGGCAAGAAAAATAAATAAAAAGGCAATCAGATTGAAAAGGAACAAATAAAACTATTCACAGATTATTACATGATCTTATATTCAGAAAACCCTAAAGAATCCACAGGTTGCAGGGTATAAGATCAACACACAAAACTCAGTTGTAGTTGTATACATTCACAATCAACACTCTGATGACAAAATTTAAGAAAACAGGTTTTTTTACAGAAATGGAAAAACTGATCACGAAATTCATATTGATTCTTGATCTTGGGGTCGTGAGTTCAAGTCCCATGCTGGGCATAGAGCTTATTTAAGAAAAAAGAAAAGAAAGAAAGCAAAGTGGTTGTATTGTGAATGTATTAATGCCACCGAATTGTATACTTAAAATAGTTAAAATGGGGGACATCATTTGTGGAGCATACAACTCTTGATCTCAAGGTTGTAAAGTTCGAGCCCTCACTGGGTATAGGGATTACTTAAAAATAAAATCTTTAAAAAAAAAAAAAAAGTTAAAATGGGGCACCTGGGTGGCTCAGTGGATTAAAGCCTCTGCCTTGGGCTCAGGACGTGATCTCAGGGTCCTGGGATCGAGCCCCAAGTCAGGCTCTCTGCTCAGCAGGGAGCCTGCTTCCTCCTTTCTCTCTGCCTGCCTCTCTGCCTACTTGTAATCTCTGTCAAATAAATAAAATTTTTAAAAAGTTAAAATGGTTAATTTTACATTATGTATATTTTACTACAATTTAAAAAGGAGGGGTGGAAGAAGGGTGATTTTAGTGATGGTGTGGAGGAGATATGAGTGGGAGGCCTACAGATGCTTACCATTAAAGCCAATCCTAAGACAGGAACAGGGGGGAAGGACAAGATGAGAGAGCCCAGAGAATACAATGAGTAAGTGAGAGACACAGAGAAAGACTGATTCCTAGATTTATTGCTTTAAAACTTAGAGGAAACACAGTGTGACAAGTATGCTAACAACATCAATTTTTGGCATATGAGTTTGAGAGATGAATAAGAGATGACCAGCTGGCAAAATGAGCATAAACACATATCTGTATCAGCAAAGAAAGTTGTGAAGCTATAGTTTTGATTTTGAAGGTCCAGGTTCAAGGCAGTAAAAAAGCTCAGGAAGAGAGCTGCTCACTGAAGAAAAGGTAACAAACTAAATTCTGGAGATCGTGAAATATCATTTAAAGGGCAGAGACAAGGCCAAGTATTGGATGGAAATCCAGGGAAATGAAGACACAAATGTCAAGAGGGAGGGTGGTTCAACAGTGTCAAAATTCTGCTGAGAGAGCCACTAGTTGAACTGCAGGACCATTATTATTAAACAATTCCAAAAAAGTTCTGCTAATGCTGTTTGGACCAACTCCTATGTTATGTGGTATACACTGTGGAGTACAAAATGCTGGGGAAAATTCCTAAGGAATTCACTAAAAAAAATTCTAGAACTAATAAACAAGTTCAGCAAGGCTGTAAGATACAAGATCAATATTTTAAAAAATTAACTATTTCTATATACTTGCAATGAGCCATCTAAAAATGAAAGTTAGAAAACAATTCCATTTACAATAACACCAAAAGGAATTAATTACTTAGGAATTAATTTAAGAAAAGATGTGTAAAACCTATATCTGAAAACTACAAAACATTATTATTCTTTAATTCATAAGATCTTTAGAAGAACTAAACAAATGGAAAAACATCCGATATGCATAGCTCAGATGACTTAATTTTAAAATGGTTATTCTCCAAATTAATCTACAAATTTAAGGCAATCTCTATCAAAATCCCAGTTGCCCTCCTTGTAGATGTTGACAAACTAATCCTAAAATTCACATGGAAATTCAAAGAACCCCAAAAGTCAAAACAATTTTGAAAAAGAACAAAGTTGAAGAACTCACACTTACTGATTTCAAAATTACTACAAACCTATAGTAATCAAGACAGTAGTAGTGGCACACAGATACGTAGATTGAGAGGGCTTTTTTTGTTTTGTGTTTTGTTTTGTTTTTAAGTAGGCTCCATACCCAGCATGGAGCCCAACGGAAAGCTTGAACTCACAACCCCGAGATCAAGACCTGAGCTGAAATCAAGAGTCAGGCGCTTAACCAACTGAGCCACCCAGGTGCCCCTAGAATCCTTAACGTAAAGGGTTAGAATGTAAAATGGTGCAGCCACTTTTGGAAAACAATCTGGCAGTTCCTCAAAAAGTTAAACGTAGAGTTACCACATGGTCAAACAATTCTACTCCTACATATATATACCAAAGAGAAACGAAAACATACATCCACATGAATGTACACATGAATATTCACAGCAACATTATTCATAATAGCTAAAAAGTGAAAACAACCTAAATGTCTATCAACTGATGACTAAATAAACAAATGTGGTATATCCATACAATGGAATAGTATTCAGCAACAAAAAAGAGTAACAGATTAATATGAACTTTGAAAATATGATGCTAAGCAAAAGCCAGGAGCCAAAGACCATATACTGTATGACTCCATTTATATGAAATGTCCACGACAGGCAAATCTATAGACAGAAAGCACATTAGAGGGGAATGCAAATATTGGCATTGATGGCTAGGGTATTAGGTTGTTTTGGGGGTGATGAAAATTGATTGTTCTAAAACTGATTGTGATGATGGTTGCTCATATCTGTGAATATAATAAAACCACTGGGGGGGGGAACCACTGAATTATACACTTTAAATGGGCGAATTATATAGTACATGAATTATATGCAATATATATACACACACACACATATGTATATATATGTGTATATATGTGTGTGTGTGTATATATATATTTATATATATATACACATATATACACATATATACACATATGTATACACATATGTGTATATATATGTGTGTGTGTGTATGTGTATGTATATATATATATATATATATATATATATATATGCTGGAAGACCCACAGATATAAATGTTTTACGGTAAGTACAGAAGTAAATCAAGTCTGGATGCCAATTTATTGTTCTTGTGAGGATAGTTACAGTAACTTATTAATACATCTGAAGTCTTCAGGTTTTCCCAAAAGTTAAATACTCATTATAATACTTTGTACTTGGTGTGCTGTTTGACATTACTGTTATTAAAACAAACCAATAACAGGTAATAACTTCTTTGAGTGTTTCAAACAGCAGTTTTATAAACTGAATAGGTAAAAAAATAAAAATTAAAATTTAAAAAATAAACTGAATTGGTGGTTAGCCATACTAAACAAAATCTCTCTTGCTACATACAGATCCAGCTCTATATATCCTAGTTCTTATTTTTGGTATTGTGGGCTTATTACCCTAATGTTCCTAATCACTGGATATGTAATGTATTTATCTTTTTAAAAATTGTGATGAAATATACATAAAACTTACCATTTTTTAAGATTTTATTTATTTCTTTGAGAGAGAGAGTGAGAGAGGGAAAGAGAAGTGCAAGGGTCAGAGGGAGAAGCAGACTCCCCACTGAACAGGGAGCCCAATGTAAGACTCGATCCCAGGACTCTGGGATCACGACCAGAGCTGAATGCATTCACTTAACCAACTGAGCCACCCAGGCGCCCCAAAACTTATCATTTTAACCATTTAAGTGTACAACTCATGGCATTAAGTACATCCACAGTGTTGTGCAACCATCACCCTTATCCAATTGCAGAACTTTATCATCCCAAACAGAAACTCTATACCCATTAAACAATAACACCCTATTACCAGCTCCAGCTAACCTTTATCCTACTTTTGGTCTCTATGAAATTTACCCATTCTAGGTACCTCAGATAAGCAGAATTATATAATATTTGTCTTTTGGTGTCTGGCATACTGGATTAGCATAATGTGTTCATGGTTCACCCAAGTTGCAGCATGTATTAGAATTTCATTCCTTGGGGCGCCTGGGTAGCTCAGTGGGTTAAAGCCTCTGCCTTTGGCTCGGGTCATGATCTCAGGGTCCTGGGATCGAGCCCCACATCGGGCTCTCTACTCTGCGAGGAGCCTGCTTCCCTCTCTCTCTGCCTGCCTCTCTGCCTACTTGTGATCTCTGTCAAATAAATAAATAAAATCTTTAAAAAAAAAAAGAATTTCATTCCTTTTAAAGGATGAATAGTATTTCATAGTACATATACATACGACAATTTATTTATGCATTCATCTGCTGATGGGACATGGGTTGTTTCTACCTTTTGGCTACTGTGAATAATGCCGCAATGAACACTGGCATGTAACTGTACATTTGGCTCCCCAGTTTCAATTCTTTGGCATATATACATAGCAGTGAAATTGCTCAATCATATGGTAATTCTTTAATTTTTTGAGGACCTGCCAAACCATTTTTCCACCGCATATAGACCATTTTACACTCCCAACAGCAATGAACAGGGGCTCCCAATTCTCTACCTTCTCACCAACACTTGCAATTTTTTTTTTTCATAACAGCCATCCTCATGGGTGTGAAGTGGTATCTCATTGTGTGCAATGTATTTTTAGTCTATTATCTGTAAACAGAAGTTCACCTAGTATTGATTTCTATAATTATATGTAGCACAGCCACGTTAGAGATACAAACAACAAATATTTACACGCCAATAAAATAAAGCACAGAATTACAAAGATTTAAATCAACTGAATTTTGAAAAAGATATCAAAGATGACAATGAATACAGACATAACACAAAACCTATATATGCCATTTTACTCATCTGGGACTAATGTCTAAAAGACTAATATGTGTACATAAAAATTCCACAAAGCAACTTACAGCTTTGTGATTTATAGATACGACAGTGAAACAAATGAGGAGTCACTCCTGAAGTAAAACTTTTAGAGATACATTTATCCCTGAGAGATCATTGTCACTGTCCCCATTTTAAAGATAAGTGAATCTGAAATCAAATAGGTTTAACCACTTGTCTTAGACCACAAAGCAAGTCTTTGGAAGAGATCTGGAAAATAACAATTTGACTTCTAAGCTTAAGGCAAAAATCTCATAATTTAATGTGCAAAATATCAAAGAAAAACTGAGAACCATTTCAACTCTTAACGGTAAATAAACTATGGGAAGTTGTCCACAACACTGAAGCTTACAATCTCCAAAAGCAAGGACAGATAAACTCCCAGCTAACGGACCTGAATGTGGATTCTACTCAAAACTACATTTCCCGCCCCCCCACACCATGCTCTAAGAACACTGAGTCTCTAACTTTGTCTCTGTTTTCATTGTTTTGTTAAATTTTGGCGGTTCAAGCCTAGGATCATTCTATTGTTAAACTGACAAAGCCTATGTTGAAGCAAACAAAGAAAATGGAATTGTTCTTTGACAACCTTGCCTAAATCAGATATAGAAAGTGTTACTTGTCTTTTTTTCCTGCACCCTACATGCTAAACAAGATAGTTACTGTTTACCCTCACCGAATTTGATCCAATCGTTTTAGCGAAATTGAAATATATATTACGTATATTTTAAGAAATATTTTAAATTTCAAGAAATACTAAGAATATTTTAAGAAATACATGCCCAGTTATGCAGAGGTGAAATGACCTGACTGGGATTTGCTTTAAAATACTTCAGCGTGAAACGAGATGGGACCGGGGAGGGAGACGAACTGAACCGTAACAGACTCTTAATCTCAGGAAACAAACTGAGGGGTGCTGGGGGGTCAGGGGAGGAGGGATAGGGTAGCTGGGTGATGGGACATTAGGGAGGGTATGTGCTATGGTGAGTGCTTGGAATTGTCTAAGACTGATGAATCACAGACCTTCACCCCTGAAACAAATAATACATTGTATGTGAATAAAAAAAAAAAAAAAACCCTTAAGCAAAGCAAAGGAAAAAAAGTAGAGATGAAACATTTGTGACATATTTAAACTGTTGAATGTGGATGGTGACATATAGTTCATTTCACCTTTTCTCTCTCTACTTTTGTCTATGCGTAAAGTTTTCACCATAACTTTTCAAACTGAGTGATTTCCAAACGAAGTTAACGTCCTGGTTATCGAAGACAAGTCGGCGGATACGAACGTCCTAGTCTTCGGAACCATCCCGGCGAAGGGTCCCCCCGCAGAGGCGAGGCCGCAGTGGGCTCCGCGCCACCACGCGGGCCGAAGGCGCACGTTTTCTCCCAGGCTGAATCTGACAACTCCCTCGGTGCGCTCCCGGGCTCGGAGGACCGCCCAGCTCCGCTGGGAAGTGGCGCACGCGGGACTCACGCCCGCGGCTCGGGGAAGCCCGACAAACTCCGCTCGCGCGCTCCAAGCTCCCGGCCCAGTGTGGTCGGCCCCCGCAGCCCCTCGAGACCGCGGCTGGAGACCCCAGCACCGCCCCCTCCGCCCCCCCACCACGAACGCCGGCCCAACCCGCCGCCTACCATCCAAGTCCTCGTCGTCCTCCGACTCGGTGTCCGCCTTCGCGTCGGCGACCAGGCCAGCGCCGGGCTCCAGACCCTGGGAGCCGGAAGGAGGGGCGGCGGGCGGGCTGGCGGGCTGCGAGCGGGCCTCGCGCAGGCGGGTGAAGTAGTCCACCGCGAAGTCGACCAGGTCCGGCGGCTGCTGCCGCAGCACCTCCACGGTGTAGCCCTGCAGCAGCTCCGTGAGCCCCGGCGGGATCTGGATGTGGCTCATGCCGGCGGCGGCCGCGAGAACAGGCGGGTCCGGGCCGCCGGCGGCCACTGCCTCCGCGCTCCCTCACGCCGGCCTTTTCGCCCGGCGCCCGCGAGGTCTCCTCCCGCGCGACCCGGCTCTGGCCCTCCTCGCGCCGCGCCGCCCTTCGGCCCGTGTGCGTCTCCGGGCCGCACGACCCTAAGCTACTACGGCCGGCCTGGTGCCGCCGCCGCTGTCACTGGACAGCCGCCGCCGCCGCCGCCGCCGCGGGGACCGACGAGCGGGCAGGCGGGACGGGCGGGGCAGGAGCCCGGGTTGTGACGCACGCGACCGCGGGCGTGCGCGCCCTCGCCGACCGCCGGCCCCCAGTGCGCGTGCGCCGCTGGGCCGCCCGCAGGTCCTGTGCAGTCTCGGGTCGAGTCCCGGGAATGAGTGGTCTACTGGCTTAAGAGAGACTTCGGTGCTTCCCACCTAGCCGGGAAGACCTTTCACATATTGTTTCAACATCCGGTAAGAGCCTCCTCTTTGCCAGCACTTGGTAGGCTCCAGTAGAGCCTAGTAGAGCCAGATAGCCAGACGACGCCTGGCACACGTTACAACTTCAGTGTGGTTCCGGCTGTCGTGGAGAGCAAGAGGGCGCGCTTTAGGGGGTGACATTCAGGCTGACTCCGAGACCTGGACAGGATCCCACGACAGGAAAATCTTGAGGAAAGCCATCTGAACATACAGGGCAGCAAGAGCAAAGGGCTGGTAACAAGTCAGGACCACCCTGGTCCCAGGGTGGAATGGTGGCACGACGGTAGGACCTTCAGAAATCTGGCAGGGTTCTGTGATATGTCAAACAGGAAAGGCGTGATAGATGGTAGGAGTTTCAGTGATACAGTAATTTGAGAGCCACATGAGAGAAATAAACCTGTTAGAGTATGTATGCTGAGCACGGAGTAAGGTGCAGAGCAGGAATCACCTTTGTGTCTCTTCTCCTCTTAAGCACTCCCACCAGGATTCTGCAGGCCTTTTCTCTTCCCACACTCCACCCTGGCCCCACACTGTTTCATGGTGTTGAGTAGACCATAAGGCACTGTTATCCTTTGCCCCTAGGGAGGGGGCATAGGTGAACTGGAGAGGCTAGGCTATTTCCCAAGTTGCCCCCTTCACCCACACCAGATCGAAGGGAATAGAAAAAGGTGCTTGTTCTGGGTCACAGTGCTGACGAAAGGCCCAGTGGGCATAGGACAGAATCCTGCCTCTCTTTGCTGGGCCCAGACAGAAAGTAATGAGCTATAGGCTTGGGAACCTCCAAGGCATTTGGGATGGTTAAGCTCCACCAGGTAATTATCCAGTATTAATTAAAATCAGCACTAAGACCTCTCATATTGGCTTGGCACGTACCTAGGAGTTCAGTGCTGCTAGGAACTCAGCTTCTGGAAACAGGAGCAACAGATCCCCGCTGGTACAGAAGCCATCCACCTTCTAGGCTAGGCAAGCCTGTGATTCCAAACAGCTCTGTCTCCCTGGACAAGTTCCTTGACTCCAGGGGGGAAGTCTTGCACAATTTACTTTGTGAGAGCAGGGATAGTGTCCAATTTGTTTCCTGTGTGTGTGTGTGTGTGTGTGTGTGTGTGTGTTTTATTTATTTGACAGAGATCACAAGTAGGCAGAGAGGCAGGCAGAGAGAGAGCAGGGAAAGCAGGCTCCCTGCTGAGCAGAGAGCCCCATGCGGGGCTTGATCCCAGAACTCTGGGATCATGACCTGAGTCAAAGGCAGAGGCTTTAACCCACTGAGCCACCCAGGCGCCCCTCCAATTTGTTTCCTGCTCATTCCTTACCACACACTGTTGGAGAAGGTTTACTGAATGAATGAATGAATGAATGAATGAATTCTTCCACACAGCAAGTGAAGTCAGTGAAACTGCTCTCCTGACCCGTCTCAGAACTAGGAACTAGGACCCTTTTCTTTAAAGTGCGCTTTCTGATATCAGCCTATGAACACTTCATTAAGGATGGGTAGTAAGAAGCTAATGGGACAGGACTCATCAACTCTTCTCTGCTCTTTAGACCAAGTCTTCCAAGTATTCCAGGAATCAGCCCATACCCAGAAGACCTGTGTGTCACTCCCACTGCACCACCACACCTGGGGATCTGCCTGCTTCAAACAATCCTACAACCAACCCTTTGGTAAGGCAAATTCACAACTCCACTCCCCTACTTGCTCATTCTTCAGGTTTTATATGTTTTTTTTTTAAAGATTTATTTATTTATTTATTTGACAGACAGAGATCACAAGTAGGCAGAGAGGCAGGCAGAGAGAGAGGAAGGGAAGCAGGCTCCCTGCTGAGCAGAGAGCCCGATTTGGGGCTCAATCCCAGGACTCTGGGATCATGACCTGAGCCGAAGGCAGAGGCTTTAACCCACTGAGCCACCCAAGTGCCCCCAGGTGCCCCCAGGTTTTATATGTTTTAAAGGGGGACAGGTACCTGTATAGTTAGGACTCTCACCTCAATTACAAAATAAGATAGAGGAAGGCTACTCTGATGACAGAGCTGGGTGTAGGCAGGTTCTCCAGGTCACTTCAAGGAAACTCCCATCAGCCTCTGCCAGGAGTAGGCTGGTTTGCTATCAGTTGGCCCAAAGCTTGGCCAGCCAGCCAGCCAGCAAACACAGCGTTCAAAGGGCATCTTTGGACCTGGAGGGAATGAGGGCCACAGAAAGCAGGAACCCCATAGCTGTTCCTTATCTCACAAACCAGCCTGAGAGTAAGGATGGACAGCCAGCCTCCAGGCCCTACCTGGCTCCCCTCCCTAGCACCTGGTCCAAGAGCAGGGATGCATCTTTGGGAAGCCCTTCTTTTTTTTTTTTTTTTTTTTTTTTAAGATTTATTTATTTATTTATTTATTTGACAGAGAGAGATCACAAGCAGACAGAGAGGCAGGCAGAGAGAGAGAGGGAAGCAGGCTCCCTGCTGAGCAGAGAGCCCGATGCGGGACTCGATCCCAGGACCCCGAGATCATGACCTGAGCCGAAGGTAGCGGCCCAACCCACTGAGCCACCCAGGCGCCCCTTTGGGAAGCCCTTCTGTTGTAAGTGGAGTCCCAAAGGCCTTCATGAATCCTCATTTGAGAGGGTCAAAGAAGAGTGCCTTAGAGCAAGAGAGAATACCAGGGCCCTGAATCCTACATCTTCTACCCTCACCCTCCTAGGAGTGCCTTCATTCAAGCCTGTCCAGCTACAACACTAGAGGTTACCGTGGCAACCAAACCCACAGACAGCAGGTGACCAGAAAACAGCTGCCAACAGTAAGTGATGGTGGGGGACAAGGCAAAAACAGAGACCCTCAGAAGCAAGAGAAATATAGAGCCTGTGGTAGAGAAGAGGCCTGACAGGTGCTCAGCTCCAAGCACCAGTCCTAGGAGTCACTCCCCAGCAGGAAGTCGGAGCTTGCACAGACTGCCACACCACCAACCACGGGCAGACGCGAACACAATGGGGCTGGTTCTCAGAGATATTTACAACTAGTAATCACAGTAACACAGGTGAGGTGCATGTTTAGCCTGACAGCAGTGGGTCTGGTGAAAATGAACATGGGTAGGGTACCAACTATTGTTTCCAATGAAACAGTGGATTTCATGTACTCTTGATAGGTTTATTATTTGAAAGCATTTTTTTTTTCTTTCTAGGAGGAAGAGAAACACCCAAACTCCCCCAGACTCCTCTGGGAGACTGCTCTTGGCCCAGACCTCCCAGTGTATACACCTTCTGCCCTCTGATACCCTCTGCATACTGGGAGTAGGGGAATGGACTCAGCCCAAGCAGCAACACCTCCCTCTTCTCTGCCCAAAAGGGATCTCTAGGCCATTCCACTCCCCTACCTATCTCCTGGAACCTGTTGGTGATCTGACCACCCCTGCATGCCAGCCCCTCTGGTCCAGTCTTCCCAGCTCATTAGTATCTACCACCATCAGTTTCTCTTTTGCTTCAGAAGTGTTTATGAGCCTCTTGGACAGGAAGGCTTGGTAAAGTGGGCTATGTTTTCTCTGTCATCACCCAAGCTGTCCTTCAGCCTCTATAATGCCTCCCTCATATAAGTGGCCTCATATAAGGCCACTGCCTTTGGTCCAGGAAGTCTCTATTTTAACAGGCATCCATGCCCCAGGGAGGAGTTAATTCCCAGGCCACCTGTTTCTGCACCTGTGAGTCACCCTCTCCCCAGGACACTGTGTCCCAAGAAAGTATCAGTTTCTGCAGCGGACCTTGGGTCAGCCTCGGAGACCCCTCAAGGAAAGAACAGACCCTGGGAAGCAAGGGAAAGGCTGGCTGGAGAGCCACAGGCCTATATGCTCACCAGAGCAGAGAAAACAGAAAAGAGAGCCCTCAGGGAACATCTGGTCCTGGGGCTTTCCCGGTACCTGTTGGGACTCTCTGCTACCTGTGGCCTCACTCACAGGCCAGTGGCCCGGCTTTGACCCTGTAGTACAGACATGCCTCCTGGAGCTTGGGCCAAGCAGTCCCAGGACAGCCTCTGATAGCATCACAACCCTTTCTTCAGGCCTGTGGACACCCAGACATAACTCTGTCATCTGCACTCTATTATCGATCTGCCAGTGATCTTGGCAGATCAGCTTACCGGGTCTGAGCATTGACTTCCACATCCAAAAGTGGGGTAAAAATCCATGCCCACTAAATATCGAGTTACATGGAGATAAAGTAATAAGGATAGGGGCGCCTGGGTGGCTCAGTGGGTTAAAGCCTCTGCCTTCGGCTCAGGTCATGATCCCAGGGTCCTGGGATCGAACCCTGCATTGGGCTCTCTGCTCAGCGCGGAGCCTGCTTCCCCCTCTCTCTCTGCCTGCTTCTCTGCCTGCTTGTGATCTCTGTCTGTCAAATAAATAAAATCTTAAAAAAAAAAAAAAAAAGAATAAACCCATGGGAAGGTTAGAAAGGGCACAGGGGCTTCAGCCTCAAGAGAACTGTAGGGAAAGAACTGTGGGTGGAGATGGTATGACCTTACAACAGAAAATGGCACTACTGTTGCTTCTAATAGGCTTGTTGCAACATTCCACTGGCTGCCCCTCACCTTTGACCCAGTTATACTCTTCTTTGTGCCTGGGTGAGGCTGTTATCACCGACTGGTTGTTTTAACACCTGCTGTCTGGCTTCTAAATGCTGCCTATGACAGAGAAATTGTTGAGGAGGGCCCCAGCCTTTCCCCCACCCTCACCCCCATCACGGACAGCAGAGATATATCAGGAACAGGTGGCATTTCAAAGTGCATCATAAAAAGGAAGTGCCAGCCAAGAGGGACTTACTCACCATCTGCTCTGCTCCCTTCACAAATACGTCTCCTGGGGCTCCCCTATTTGACTTAACACCTATCGAACAACCAAAGGAGTAGAAGAATCTATCACCACTAACATCAAGGAAACGAAACATTCCATTTTAAAATAGAAGCTGTTTCAAAGGGCAAATTAGCCAGACGCAAGGACTGTAAAAGTGATCCTGAGCCATGGGAATGGCTGTCATTTGGCTAGAATGCAAATGCACTCACAGGGGCTTCCAGGCAAAGGCTGGGGTTGCAGGATTAGCTCAAGGACAGGCTGCTGCCAACAGCTTCAAGAAACACTTATGCGGCCTTCTCCAAACCAGAGAGAGATTAAATAAAGACATCCTGCAGCATTAGGGAGCAGGCATAACACTGAATTAATCTTCCTAGGCAGAGGGCACACAATTTTCATCTCTGAACAATGTTATTTGTTGTTTTTGCTTGACCATAATTCCTTTCTGGTCACCCAAGAATATCTTCCCAGGAATAAAGTATCCTTCCTTAAACCCCCAAATCTTTAGCTTCCTGCCAGGCTGGCCACGCCCACTCTCAGATGGGGGTGGGTCCCTGCCCCCTCATCCCCTTATGCAGAGTCATGGCACTAAAGCCAAAGTCCCAGGGTCTCCCTGCAGCTGCGGCAAGGTGGGACGTACCAGCAGAACTGTAACTGTGACTGCCAGGTGGGACAATGCCAGAGAAGCCCAGCTCTGGTAGCCTTGCCAGCCACCAGACAAGGACAAATTAACTTGGCTCCCTTACCACCTCTGGATGTACCTGTGCATCACCAAAAGTCTAATTAGCAAAGCCCGGCTGGTGACATCAGATCACAGTGACCCCCAAACTCCTATGATAAGTCAGGAGTGCTTCTGGCTTTTAGAACAATCAACTCTCTGTTAGCTCAGGGCAGAGAGGTGAAAGAGTAAAAGGAAGGGCTGCAGGCTTGTACTGAGGGCTATGGGAATAGTTAGCAATCAAGCTCCCCCACTTCCCCATCAGGCAGTTGCTGCTAGGGCAGTCGGAAGGCTGGGCTAGCCTAAACTTCCTCTTCTTCCTCCTCCTAAATCCCCTGCCTGGAGCCACCAAGAAGGATACCAGATCCCTGACAACTTCCACCAAAGCCACAGGCTGCCTGCTGAAATGACCCAGAATCAAAATAATTTCACACAATGCAAAAATTAGAAACAATATTTATTGTTTTCTGTTAAAATAGGGCGCTCTCATGAGAAAAGAGTGTGTGAAAAGAGCCTTTCCTACACCCCAGGCTTTGTCACTTATCTCAGCAGGCTAGAACTATTGATTCAAAACCCTCCTGTGTAGGAGGGAAAGCTCTCCATCTACTCCTGGGAAATTAGGCTACTGTAGTTTTAGCTTTGATTACTTGCATGCATTAGAAAGAAAAACTCAACCTGTTAACAGGCTATCCGCCCCTAGGCACCTTTGCTCAGTCCACTTGGACAGAGAGATGTGGCCTTCAAGTCCACATCCCCATGTGTAGGCCAGAATTAAGTGATAACCCTGGAAATCTGGTGGGTGTTCCTGGATAGGGATTGAAGACAACACCAACTCTTGGTCAGCTGGTTGAAAACATGCATAGTGTCTCCAGTGAGAAGCTGAGATTCTCTCCTTCTTGAGTAGTATTTTGGGTGTAGTAGGGCCTGTAGTCCACCAGTAGATAGCTCTCTGACCATAGGTGGTATCTGGTCTAGAAGCTACTTACTCCACCTCTAAATCCTCTTGAGATCCCTTAAACTGACATGAGTAAATTCAAGTTTCAAAATGGCACACCAAGTTATACCAGGTAGAGGATGTCATTAAGGCAATGGTCTCAACAAGTCCATGTACAGAGTTCTGATCCCACCATTCCCCTCCCTTTGCCTTCAGGACTGCCTAGTCCTGCCCACAGCTTTTCCTCTATGATAGCTTCCATCTTCCAGAAGCCTTGAGCAGCCTTCAGCTTCATAAGTTGGGGGTGGCCCAATTAAGGAACTTCATGGCAACTTCAAAGCCAAGGAAACAGGCCTGAGAAGGGGTTAGAAGGAAGAAAAAAGCTAGTAGGAGTTGGGACTATCACAAAGACCCCAGCACCATGCTTGGCTGACCCTGTCAGGACCAGAACCCTTCCGTGACTTTATCAGAACCCCTCCCCAACTTCGTTCCCACCCCAGGTCAGGGAATCAAGCTGTGCTTTCATATTCCTGCGAGGGGAAGAAAATCCATGTCTCACAACTACCCACTTCTGATGACCAAGTCAGGAGATCAAAACCCCTCCCCTCATGGGGCACCTGAGTGGCTCAGATCGTTGAGCATCTGCCTTGGGCTCCAGCTATGATCTCTAAATCCTGGGATCAAGCCTCATGTCAGGCTCCCAGCTCAGCAGGAAGGCTGCTTCCCCCTTCTCCCTTTGCTCCTCCCCCTGTTTGTGCTCTCTCCTTTCTCTCAAATGAATAAATAAAATCTTAAAAAAAAAAAAAAAAGCCCCTCCCCTCAAAGAATCCCAAAGACAACTCCTCCTGAAGCTTCAGGAAAAGAAGCAAATAAGGAGGCTCTGGCTGAGGGTGGGATTTGGGGAAAACTGAGCCCCCAATCCAATCCTAGGAATAAGCAAAAGTCAGCCCATCTAGACCTAGGAACCTGCTCTAAGCCCTGAAGGGAAAGCATAGCCACTGCCTTCCACTCACCGCATTGGCTGGAAAGGCTCGGATCATCACCGCATTGAACCCCTTATACAAGGATGTGACTCCTTCGTTCTGGATCAGCTCTCTCAGTACATCTCTGAAACCATTAGGGTATTTTCCAGGAGGTGCTGTGGGTGGAATCCAACTGTTAAGGCTTTAGGAAGTTTCCTGACCTGCATATAGTAACCTATACGGGGACAGTTCCATAATCAAGTCTTCCCGCTGGGTCACGGCATCAGGAAGAGGACACCCTCCAGGTCATCTGGGACCAGTCCACAGACAACACCATTCACCTTGGGATAAACATACAATGTCTGGATTACTGATGCTGAGGGAGTGAAGAGGAAAAGTGAAGAACGTAAGAGTCCTTCTGCTCATGGGAAGGCAGCAGAGTTGATCTGACTGCTTATCTCACTTATTTTGTGTTCTGGCCAAAAGGAAATGAATCTAGGGTTCCTAGGACACAAATGGCTGTAAGGGAAAATGTTGGTCAGAGAGCTGCTGGGTGCTGCTGTGGAGAGTATCTCCAGGGCCCTAAGAGCTCGCACCCCAGGGGCAGCCAGTTCTGGTACCCAGTCCACCCCCATCTACCCCACTACCCTCCACTAACCAGTCTGGAAGCGGGACTTGAGCACGTCCGGGGGGATTGCCACAGCCCAGTTGAAGATCCCTGCGATGCCCCCAGCCACCAGGATCCGAGGCACACTGAGCTCACTGACACTGCAGAATACCAACCGCAGCCCCAGTCAGACAAAGGCTATGAGCAAGGCATTCGAACCATCCCCCCCCCTTGGCAGATGGGGCAGTTTCACCGAGGGAGAGGCTGGCCAGAGGGAGGAGGTCCAAGGTCAGGGCTCCTGTGACATGGTAGCTGCCACTCCTTGGAGGAGGTTTCATGAACTTCTTTCATATACTTCCTCCAGCAGGTGAAGTACAGAGTAAGCAGTGTTAGCTGGGTCTCAGCAGCAAGGACAGGAAAGTGGACACGGAGCCAGAAGCAAGCCCCACTCTGCCTTCAGACCCACTCACAGTAAAGGGCAACAAACCCATGACTGAGCAAAGTGGCCTCTGCATTCTTCTATTCTCCTCACCTCTTTCCCTCTGGCGTCAAGATATTTTTCAGCCACTCATATGTCATGAAATACATCCCACTGGCTGGAACATCTGTTAGAGGCAAGAAAGAAGCAAATTAAAGTATATAAAATCCTCATGGATTTCTAGAACTTAGAAGAGCCAAGCTTGGTGCTGGCCCTTTCAAGGTTTCCTGGGAAGTTCCTCAGCCGCACCTCCTATGTGCAGTAATCATTTTGCAGTAATTAGATGCTGCTTTGGGGCAAGCACTGGTGTAAATGAGCACACACACATGCAATATCACTTCACCTTCTGAGTAGGTGACTTGAGGGGACTCAAGTCCCCTCTGAGTAGTCCCCACGGACACGCCCACTCCATGTTACAACTACAGATAGCCTCTGGCCTTCCTCCAAACAGCTACAGCAGGACAGCGGTGAGGCTGTGTCTGCCTCTCTGACTGCCACCCCAGCAGCACATGCCTCTTGAAACCAGGGAGAGCCCCACTGTCCCTCATCCCTCCAGCCACGACTGCTATCTACTAGCCACTCCCCTGTAACTGGCACTATCTTGAGTTGCATCCTTGAGGGCCAGCCTGCCAAAAGGATACAGGTCCTCCCATCCTCATTTGTGTCCATGCTGGCCAGGGGTGATACTGCCCAAAAAACAGGACACACCACGCCAGTCAGAAGTGTAGCCTGTACAATGCCAAGGCTAATCCGGGGATACAGGTAAGACCCTCTGTGGCAAGCCCTCCTCAGATGAGCTCCCCCCGCAAGGTGACCTCAGGTGGAAAACCTAGAAGGTTACCTCGCATAAGGGTAAGCACTGTCCCTTTGTAGATGCCTCGGATCCCAGATTCCTGGTATAGCTTCTTGGCACAGTCCAAGGCCCCACTGTACTTGGTTTCTCCCGAAGAAGCCTGAATCTAAGAGGGAGGAAAAAGTCATCAAGTCAGTAGCAGCAACATCAGAGTCACAGGCTCAGCAGGTTACAGATTACAAGGTGAGTGTGGGAGTGGTCATTATTAGACCAATGAAAGACTGCTCTGTCAAACTGCTAGTTATTTGGAACATAGAATATTGGTGGAAATCACTGGGAAATAAGGTTAAATGAAAATATCACAAAGTATCCACACACAAGAAAAAAGTCAACAGAGGAGCTGGAAAATATGTGGAGGAACACTCTCAAAAACAAGAGCATTCCCGATAAAGCCAGTTGGAAGGTCGTTCACTTATTCCTTCAACAAATATCCATTGAGCACCAAATCTATCCCAAGCTCTCAGAGATCGGGAAGCTCGGTCAAGGAAAGGTGAACAGGAAAGAGCTGTTCAGAGCTCTAAGTGCCATGACACAGATCCTGTGCAGAGCTGGGGGAAGAGCAAGGAGAGGCCCCCATACCAGTCTCAGGGATCCAGGCCCTAAGACACAAGAGCTTGAGTAAGGCAGGCAGGGGTAATTCCAGAAAAGATCTGAGACAAAGAACCCCACACAAGATCCACAGCGAGTACAGAGCCAAGAGGAATCACAACACACAGAGGCATCAACCAAAGAATAATTAAAGCTGGAGAGTTAAGGGGCACCTGGGTGGCTCAGTGGGTTAAGGCCTCTGCCGTCGGCTCAGATCATGATCTCAGGGTCCTGGAATCGAGCCTCGCACCAGGCTCTTGGCTCATTGGAGAGCCTGCTTCCTCCTCTCTCTCTCTCTGCCTGTCTCTGCCTACTTGTGATCTCTGTCTGTCAAATAAATAAAATCTTAAAAAAAAAAAAAGTGGAGAGTTAAGCCTTAACAGTTCCAAGGAGAAACATGAAATAAACATATAAGTTCAATAATTTTCCTACATACCAGCAATAACAATTTGAAAATAATGTGGAGGAATCCTATTCTAAAGATATTTTTTTTTAAGATTTTATTTATTTATTTGGCAGACAGAGATCACAAATAGGCAGAGAGGCAGGCAGAGAGAGAAGAAGGGAAACAGGCTCCCTGCCGAGCAGAGAGCCTGAAGGAATCCTATCCTAAATAGCAATAAAATAGATGTGCGTCAAACAGTAATAGGATTTGCATAAATAAAACTCTAAAGCACTCCAAGGGACATAAAAAAAAAAAAGAGAGAGAGAGAGATGAATAGAGTCATCATTCTGGTTAGGAAAGTTTTTCCTTGGAAAGACTTCAATTTTTCTAAAAATAATAAATTTAAGACAATGTCAATCAAATAGTAATGGCTTTTTAAAATATAACTTCCCCCAATGATCTGGGCACATGTAAATCTGGTATGTCTGAGGAACAGCAAGGAGACCCACGTGACCAGAGGACACTGGAGCTGACTCACGGTGACGTGGGGGCCAAAGAGGATCGGTATGGAATTGATATCTTATTGTGAGAATCTTCTCACTGTTATGTGATGAAGGTGACCTGGAGCAATGTGGCTGCAAATGGAGGGATGAGAAGGGATAGACCTGGCATACGCTGAAAGCAAGCTTAACTGTTCAATAGATGGGACATGTATGGTGAGAAAAGAGAAGCATCTCGGATGACTCCTGTGATTTAGAGCCGAACAACTAGAAGTATGGTTGCCACAACTGATGTGGAGAAGGTTGTAGGTGGAGCAGTTATTGGAGAAGACTAGGAGCTCATTTTTGCACATGATGACACTGAGGTGCCTATTAGCATCCAAATGGAAATGTTGGATAAACTAGTATGGAGTTCAGGAAAAGCCTGAGTTGGAAATATAAATTCTCCCTGCTGAAGTGCAACAAAAAACCCCAGATGTTATTTTTATTTAATTGGGGGGGGGGCAAAAAAGGTGGTTTTATTAAAGCATGAGACAGGACCCGTGGGCAGAAAGAGCTGTCAAAAACCCTAGACTTTATTTTTAAAGCAAAAATGAGAAGACTCTGAAAGCCCAAAGCAAAAGAGAGACTGGCTAGGAGACTCTGAACTTGAGGAATGACTTGGTGGTGAGTTCCTTGGATTTTCTTTCTGATATATCTCAGATCTGGGGCTGAGGAAACTGGCAATCCAGAAATGCGAACAAGCATAGACCAGAAAGAAGCCCCAACAAAAGCCTGTGTTCTCTAGACAAAGGACCAAGAAAGGGTCAGCTTAGAAAGATAAAAAAAGTTTTAGACAATAAATACTCAACTCTAGCCATACACCATAAAACAAAACCACACCAGCAAACACCAAGTGGGGAACTTGGACTTCCACCCTTTCAGGGCTCTAACAAGGCACCCAACATGCTGTCAGGGTGGAGTCGGAGAAGGCCAGGTAGGGAACTAGGACTTTCATCCCTGACAGCCAGTAACCAGGACCCTCCTATCGGATGGGGTCAGTGGAGACGCTGGAACTCCCACACCCACCCAGCAGTAAAAAGAAGTGCCCCACCCTGAGGTGCCAACAGAGGCCAAGTCGGGAACCTACACTTCTATCTCCACCTGGCAATAACAAGGCAGCATTCTTCCCTTTCCTGCTGGAAAAAGCCAGCTAAAATAGAAAATACATTATTTATATAACATGCAAATAACCAGGTTTCAACTGAAAATCACTCATCATACCCCAAACCAGCTAGACCTCAAACTGAAAGGAAAAAGACAAGCAAAAGATAACAGAGATGTTACTGTTATCTGACAAATATTTGTTTTGTTTTGGGTTTTTGTTTATCTGACAAAGATTTTAAAGCAGCCACGGTAAAAATCCTTCAATAAGTAAAAATATGCTTGAAACAAATGAAAATATGGAAAAGCACACCAAACAAATAAAGTCTTAGCACGGAAATAGAAGATGTAAGGAAGAACCAAATGGAAACCATATAACTGAAAAATACAACTGGAAAAAGAAAAGGGAAAAAGAAAAACATAACCAAAATAAAAAGCTCAGTGGATGGCTCACTCAGGAGCAGAACAGAGGTGAGCCTGGGTGGCTCAGTTGGTCAAGCATCTGCCTTCAGCTCTATGAGTCCTGGGATTGAGCCCTGAATTGAGCCCCTGCTCCAGCTCCCTGCTCAGCAGTGAGTCTGCTTCTCCCTCTCCCTCTGCCCCACCCCCCTCATTCTTTCCCTCTCTCAAATAAATAAATAAAATCTTAAAAAAAAAAAAAAAAAAAGAGCAGAACAGAGGCAAGAGAGAAAAAAAAAAACACTGGAAAACACAACAATGGATAATACCCAGTCTGAACAACAGGAAGAAAACAGACCAAAACAGATTGAACAGAACCTCAAGACTTCTGTGACTATAACAAAAAAATCTAGTATTTGTGGCCTCGGGGTCCCAGAAGGAGAGAAGAAAAGACAACAGGACTGAAAAGGTACTTGAAGAAATCATTGCCAAAAGGTTCCTAAAACTTTCTCAATGTGGCAAAACATACACACAGATTCAAGAAGCTGAGCAAATACTAAACAGAAAAAACCCAAGTAAGTGCATGCAATGACACATCAAAAATGAACTTCTGAAAACTAAAGATACAGAAAAAATTCTTGGGGTGCCTGGGTAGCTCAGTCAGTTAAGCATTCAGTTAAGCATCTGACTTTTGATTTTTGGCTCAGGTTATCTCAGGGTTGTGAGATCGAGCACTGCATTAAGCCCCGCTTAAGATTCTCTCTCTCCCTCTGCCTCTGCCCTTCCTCCCATCTAAAAAAAAAAAAAAAGAAGAAGAAATCTTAAGATCAGCTAGAGGAAAATGACACCTTACCTAAACAATCAGAAAGACCACAGAAACTAGGGACGATAGAAAGAAATGGCACAGTATCTTCCAGGTACTGAAAGAAAAGAATTGTCAACTCAGAATCCTACGTCTAGCAAAAATATACTTCAGAAATAAATGGGAAGTCAGGCATTCTTAGATAAAGGAGAACTAAGAATCTATCACCAAAAGAAGACCTACCCCAAAAGAATATCTGCCCCCCCCAAAATAGTGAAAGGAAGTTCTCTACACAGAAAAATGAAAGAAGGAACCCTGAAACATCAGGGAAGGAAGCAAGAACATAGTAAGCAAAATTACAGGATGTTGCATAATGATACTATGAGGGACATTATATAGTAATAAAAGGGTCAATCTACCAAGAAGACACAGCAATCCAAAATGTGTATGTAATAAACAAGAAATCTACAAATGACGTGCAACAAAACTGATAGCACTAAAAGGAGAAATAGACAAACCAGCAATTATATTTGGAGATTTCAACTCCCTCTATCGACAAACTGGTAAAACAAAAAGACTGAAAACCAGCAAAGACAGAGAAGAACTCAATACCATCAACCAACAGGATGTAAGTGACATTTACAGAACCCTCCACCAAATGAGAGCAGAATACACATTCCTTTCAAGTGTCCATGGAGTACTCACTTCTGCAGCACATACACTAAAAATCAAGTGTCCATGGAACATACCGGATAGACCACAGGCATAAAACAAGCTTCAAGAACTTTAAAAGATTTTATTTTATTTTATTTTTTTAAAGATTTTATTTATTTATTTGACAGACAGAGATCACAAGTAGGCAGAGAGGCAGGCAGAGAGAGAGGAGGAAGCAGGCTCCCTGCTGAGCAGAGAGCCCGATGTGGGGCTCGATCCCAGGACCCTGGGATCATGACCTGAGCCAAAGGCAGAGGCCTAACCCACTGAGCCACCCAGGCGCCCCACTTAAAAAGATTTTAAATAATACAGTTATGTCTTCTGATCACAATGGGCTTAAACTAGAAATCAATAATCTCTAATACTTGGAAATTAAACAACACTCTTCTAAATAATTCAAAAAGGAAGTCTCAAAGGAAATTAGAAAACACACTGAACTAATTGGCAATTAATACGTAAGTTAGAAGTGCCTGGCTGGCTCAGATGGGAAAGCATGCAACTGCTGATCTCGGGGTTGTGAGTCTGACTCCTATGCTGGGTACAGAGATTACTTAAATAAGTAAATAAATTTTTAAAAATACACACACACACATATATGTGTGTGTGTGTGTGTGTGTGTGTGTGTTTGTGAGACACAACTAAAGCACTGCTAAGAGGAAAGCCATTAGCACTAACTGCATACATTAGAAAAGAGGAAAAGACTCAAATCAACCATCTAAGCTCTCACCTAAAAAACCCTTCAAAAAGAAAAGCAAACTATGGGGGCGCCTGGGTGGCTCAGTGGATTAAGCCGCTGCCTTCGGCTCGGCTCGGGTCATGATCTCAGTGTCCTGGGATCAAGCCCCACATGGGGCTCTCTGCTCGGCAGGGAGCCTGCTTCCCCTTCTCTCTCTGCCTGACTCTCTGCCTACTTGTGATCTCTGTCAAATAAATAAATAAAATCTTAAAAAAAAAAAAAAAAAGAAAAGAAAACTAAACCAAAAACAAGCAAAAGGAAGGAAATAATAAAGATATGAGCAGAAACCAATGTAATAGAAAACAGAAAAAGAGTTGAGGAAATCAATAAAACAAAGAGTTGTTTTCTTGAAAGAATCAAAAACATTAACAAACCTCTAGTGAAGCTGACAAAAAAGAAAGAAAAATCACAAATTACCATACCAGGAATAAAACAGAAGATATCACCACAGACCCTGTAGACATCAAAAGGATGATAAGGGAATGCTACAAACAACTCTACACAGACAAATTTGACAACACAGATGAAAAAACAAAAACATAAACTACCACAATTTGCCCAACATGAAGTAAGGAATTTGAATAGCCCTGCAACTATTAAGAAAATTGGATTCATAATTTTAAAACACCTCCCCAAATCCCTAAGCCTAGATGGTTTCATCATAAAACTCTATCAAATGTTTAAAGAATTAACACCAATTCTATACAATCTCCCTCCAAAAACAGAAGGGGGAACACTTCCTAATTCTTTTTATGAAAATAATATTATCCTGAAACCAAAACCAGATAAAATAATACAGAAAAAAAATGACAGACTAATAATCTTTCATGACTATAGCTGTAAAAATCTTTAACAAAACGTAAGTAAATAGAATTCAGCAATATACAAAAAGAATCATACAACATGTTCAGGTTGGTGGGTTTGTTCCAGTAATGCAAAGTTAACAGGTTAAAGAAAGACCACATTGCGATTACATCAATCAATGCAGAAAAGTATCTGACAAAAGTCAATATCCATTCATGATAAAATTCTCAGAAAAAAAGAGTAAAAGAAGGTAAACTTCTCAACTTGATAAAGAGCATCTACAAAAAAAAAAAAAACATCTAACATATTTAATAATGAAATAATGAATACTTCTCTGTAAGAGTGGGGACAAGGCAAAAATGTCCATTCTTGTCATTCTTATTCAACATAGTTCTACAAGTTCTAGCCAGTGAAATAAGGAAATAAAGGTTAAACAGATCAGAAATGAGGAAATAAAACTCCCTATTTGCAAATGACATGACTCTATACATAAGAAATCTCACTGAGAGCCCCACATCGGACTCTCTGCTCAGCGGGGAGCCTGCTTCCCCCTCTATCTCTGCCTGCCTCTCTGCCTACTTGTGATCTCTGTCTGTCAAATAAATAAATAAAATCTTAAAATTAAAAAAAAAAAGAAATCTCACTGATTCTATTTAAAAAAAAAAAACAACCTTAGAACTAACAAGGGATTCAGGAAGGTCACATGACATAAGATTAACATACAAAAATCAACTGTATTTCTATAAACTAGCTATGAACATGTAGATAACAAAATTAAAATTACAGTACCATTCACAGTGCAATTTTTCAAAGTCAAAAAAGAGAGAAGACTTAGGAACTAATATAAGAAAACACGTACAGGACTAATATGCTGAAAATTACATAGTGCTGATGAAAGAAATTTAAAGTTCTAAATAAATGGAAAGATATACTATGTCCATGGATTGGAAGACTCAAAGTAATAAGTCAATTCCATCCAAAATGGCCTATAGATTTAACATAAGTCTTAGCAAGATTTTTCCCAATTTTCTTTTTTTTTTTAAAGATTTTTATTTATTTGAGGGGTGCATGGGTGGCTCAGTGGGTTAAAGCCTCTGCCTTCAGCTCAGGTCATGGTCCCAGGGTCCTGGGATCATGCCCCACATCGGGCGCTCTGCTCAGCAGGGAACCTGCTTCCCCCTCTCTCTCTGTCTGCCTCTCTGCCTACTTGTGATCTCTGTCTGTCAAATAAATAAATAAAATCTAAAAAAAAAAAAAAAAGATTTTATTTATTTGAGAGAGAGAGAAAGCAAGCTAGCACAAGCCAGGAGGGAGAGGCAGAGGGAGAAGCAGACTCCCTTCCTAGGAGCCCCACATGGAACTCAACCCCAGGAGGGACCATGACCCAAGTTGAAGGCAGACGCTTAACCTACTGAGCCACCCAGATGCCCCTTAATTTTCTAGGTCATCCTAAAGTTTATATGAAAATACAAAGGAAATAGAATAGCCAGAACAAGTTTGTTTTGTTTTTTTAAAGAATAAAGTTGGAGGGATCAGACTACTAAATTTTAAGACTTAGTATATGCCTGTATTAATCAAGACTGTAGTATTAGTGAAGGGATAAACACATAAAATCAATGAAAGAAAATACAGAACAAAAGAGTATGCACACAAATATGCCCAATTGATTTTTTTTAAAGATTTATTTATTTGAGGGGTACCTGGGTGGCTCAGTCATTAAGTATCTGCCTTTGGCTCTGGTCATGATCCCAGGATCCTGGGATCGAGCCCCGCATTGGGCTCCCTGCTCGGCGGGAAGCCTGTTTCTCCCTCTCCCACCCCCCACCTTGTGTTTCCTCTCATGCTGTGTCTCTCCTCTCTCTGTCAAATAAATAAATAGAATCTTTTAAAAAAAATGTTATTTATTTATTTGAGGGAGAGATAGAACACGAATTGGGGAGGGGAAAAGGGAGAGGGAGAGAATATCAAGCAGACTTCCCACTGAGCACAGAGCCCAACAATGGGCAGGGCTGCACAGGGCTCGATGTCAACAACTGACAATCACGACCTGAGCCAAAACCAAGAGTTGGGCACCTAACCAGCTGAGCCACCCAGGTGCCCCTTAAGAGAGTATTTTGAGCAAACAATTTTAATTTGGGGGCACCTGACTTCAGCTCAGGTCATGATCTTGGGATCTTAGGATCCAGCCCAACATGGGGCTCCACACTCAGTGCAGAGTCTCCTTGGGATTCTCTCTCCCTCTCCCTCTGCCCCTCCCCTTGCTCAAGCACATGCTCTCTCTCTCTTTCTCTCACTCTCACTCTTTCTCTCTCTCTCAAATAAAACAAATGAATAAAATCTTTTTAAAAAGAGACTCTGTTGGGGCACCTGGGTGGCTCAGTGGGTTAAAGTGGGTTAAAGCCAAAGGTTAAAGCCTCCTTCAGTTCAAGTCATGATCTCAGGGTCCTAGGATCAAGCCACGCATCAGGCTCTCTGCTCAGTGGGGAGCCTGCTTCGCCCTCTTTCTCTGCCTGCCTCTCTGCCTGGTTGTGATCTCTCTCTGTCAAATAAATAAATAAAATCTTAAAAGAGAGAGAGAGAGAGACTCTGTTAAGAGGATGAAAAGACAAACTATAAACTGGGAGAAAATATTTGCAAATCATGTATATGTCAAACGACTAGTTTCTAGAATAAAGGACTCTCAAAATGCAATAAAAAAAAATTCAATTAGAAAACAGACAAAAACATGAACAGACATTTCACCTAAGAGGATACACAGCAAATAAGCATTGAAAAGATGTTCAACATCTTCAGCTGTTAGGTAAATACAAATTAAAATGAGATATTACTACACACCTATCAGGATGGCTAAAATTAAACATAGTGACAGCACTAAACGTTGGCAAGGATGCAGAGAAACTGGACCACTCATTCATTGCTGGCAGGAATATAAAATATCAAAAACTAAGCAACAGTTTGGCAGTTTCTTTAAAAAATAAACATGCAGCTACCATATGACTCAATTTGTACTCTTGGGCATTTATCCCAGAGAAATGAAAACTTACTTTCTTAGAAAAGCTTCTGGGGGCGCCTGAGTGGCTCAGTTGGTTAAACAACTGCCTTCGGCTCAGGTCATGATCCTGGAGTCTCAGGATCGAGTCCCGCATTGGGCCCCCTGCTCAGGAAGGAGTCTGCTTCTCCCTCTGACCTTTCCCCTCTTGTGCTCTCTCTCTCTCTCTCTCATTCTCTCCCTCTCAAGGAAATAAAGGAAAGAAAAGAAAAGAAAGAAAAACTTCTGAACATGAATGTTTAAACCATCTTTATTCCCAATCTCTCTGATTATTATGATTTTTTCCTTTGTATTATTTTTTACAACTGCCCAGAGATCTAAAATTGTCTCAAAATAAAAAGTTTAATTTAGGGACGCCTGGGTGGCTCAGTTGGTTAAGCAGCTGCCTTCGGCTCAGGTCATGATCCCAGCGTCCTGGGATTGAGTCCCACATTGGGCTCCTTGCTCAGCAGGGAGCCTGCTTCTCCCTCTGCCTCTGCTGCCACTCAGCCTGCCTGTTCTCGATCGCTCTCTCTCTCTCTCTCTCTCTCTGGCAAATAAATAAATAAAATCTTTTTTAAAAAGTTTAATTTAAAAAATACACAAAATTGTAATAAAGCTTCTACTGTCAAAAGCTAAAAAAAATATACAAAGTTAAATGACAAACGCAAACCATGAAACAGGCTTGCCCGGTACAGTAAGTAATTAACAATTCAAAGCTTTTGTAAGTCAAAAAACAAATGAGCAAAGAACACAAAGAGGAACTTCACAATGGAAAAATACAAACAATGAATATTCATCAAAATAATTAACCTCACCACCATTTAAAAGCATGAAAATTTAAAACAATGCCAATTTTTCACTGGCAGAGATTGTAAATTAGATGATGCAGAGTTTGCTGGTAAGTGGTTGCTCTTTTATTATTGACTGGAATAGAAAGTGACAGTGACAGGCCAATATAGGGGGATCATTCGGTAATAGGTATTAAAAACTTTTTTTTTTAGGGATATGTCAGTGGCTCAGTCCATTGTCTGCCTTCAGCTCAGGTCATGATCCCGGGGTCCTGGATAGAGTCCCACATGGGGCTCCTTGCTTAGCGGGAAGCCTGCTTCTACCTCTGCCTGCTGCTTCCCCTGTGTGTGCCCACTCTCTGACAAATAAATAAATAAAATCTTTTAAAACACACACACACACACACACACACTTTTTTTGTTGTTTAAGATTTTATTTATTTATTTGACAGAGAGAGACACAGCGAGAGAGGGAACACAAGCAGGGGGAGAGAGAGAGGGAGAAGCATGAGAGAGGGAGAAGCAGGCTCTCCGCCAAGCTGGGAGCCCAACGTGGGGCTCGATCCCAGGACCCTGGGATAGTGACCTGGGTCAAAGGGAGACACTTAACAACTGAGCCGCCCAGGTGCCCCAACACACATTTTTTTAAAAAAGATTTTATTTATTTATTTGACAGAGAGAGAGATCACAAATAGGCAGAGAGGAAGCAGAGAGGGGGAAGCTGGCTCCCTGCTGAGCACAAAGCCCTATGGGGGACTCGATCCCAGGACCCTGAGATCATGACCTGAGCTGAAGGCAGAGGCTTAACCCACTGAGCCACCCAGCAGCCCACTTTTTATTTTTTAAGTATACATCTTATGGGGTGCCCAGGTGGCACAGTCAGTTAAGCATCCAACTCTTGGTTTTGGTCATGATCTCAAGGTCATGAGATTGAGCCCCATCTCAGGCTCCATGCTCAACATGGAGTCTGCCTGGAATTCTCTCTCCCTCCCCCTCTGTCCCTCCCCCTCATTCTCTCCCTAAAATAAGTAAATACATCTTTTTAAAAAAGTATATACCTTTAAACATAATAATTTCAAGTCTAGACATTTACTCTAAGAAAATAATCAGGTACATACACAAACACTTATTTAGCAAAATCTTCACTATCATATATAATTTGTCCTGCCCCTAGATAAGGGATTTTTGGGCAAATGACAGCCATGTAATGAAATAATACACAGAACACAATGCTTCAGAAAAATAACCACACAAAAAATTAGGATACATCAAATGAAAAAAGCACGTCATAAAACTAATGCATTACATGACCCCAATTTTATTTCAAAAGTTAGTATTTCTTAATATACATGTTTACCAAAAAGATCAGAATTCACAAAGAAACCCTAACAGTGGTTACCTCAGTGGGATGGTATCATGGGTGAGAAATACATTTTTTTCTTTGTGCTTCTCTGCATTATCCAAATTTTCTAGCAAGAATGGTGTGTTAAATTACTTCAACCATTAGAAGAAAATAGCAGTAACTTTTTTGTTGTTGTTTTAAAAGGAGCCCTGTGTGGTAAGGCAGGCAGCCAGTTCATAGCCGTGGGCTCTGAAAGGCCAGGCACTCCAAAGTCAGTGCTGCACTGAGAATTTGGGCAACTGTAGAGACATAAGATACAATGGGCAGAAGTAGCCTCCCTTCCACCTCTGACCAGACATGACTCACCTTTCAGAGGTCCTGAAGTAGCTGTTAATAAGAGTGGATAAGTCTGGAATGACACGTCACAGGTGTGACATTTTGGTTGGTTTGTTATACTGTCCTGGTTCTCGATTCTACTACGATTGCTTCCATGTTCCTGAAAACCTTGAAACTGTTTTGCACACCTGATCTGAAGCCTTTATAAAGGGTGAAAGGACATAAACATCCACACAAAATTGCACACTGAATGGAAAAAGCTAGCCGCCTCCCCCCAGATGACAACCCCCAAACCCCAGATCCCACCCCTTACCTGTAACAAGCACTTGATCCGTTCTCCAGGGGTCATAATTCCTGTGGTGAATACACCAGACAACATCCCAGCTGCAAATATTTGGGGGTAGCTGTATTGAAAACAAAAACCAGAGGCAAACACCGGTGACTAACTACCCAGGACAGAGGCAATCCCAGCAAAGAGGATGACTTTCTAAGAAAAAATAGGGGGTTAGAGGATTCACTAAATGGGTGATGGGCATTAAGGAGGGCACTTGTTGGGATGAGGACTGGGTGTTATAAGTAAGTGAAGAATCACTAACTTCTACTACTTAAACCAACACTATACTCTCTGTTAACTAACTTGAATTTAAATTAAGAAGAAAAAATAATAAATAAGCACTTGACTAGGCAGAAGCCCAGCACAAATAAGTCCTATTTTGCACAAAAGCCATGTTCTAGGCGTATTCTGATGTCAAATTTCCCAGGGCAAATTTCTCAGTGTCAAGAACAGTATGATGGGGCGCCTGGGTGGCTCAGTGGATTAAGCCACTGCCTTCGGCTCAGGTCATGATCTCAGTGTCTTGGGATCGAGCCCCGCATCTGGCTCTCTGCTCAGCAGGGAGCCTGCTTCCTCCTCTCTCTCTGCCTGCCTCTCTGCCTACTTGTGATCTCTCTCCCTCTGTCAAAAAAATAAATAAAATCTTTAAAAAAAAAAAAAAAGAACAGTATGAGCTTGGTCAACAAGGCCCCCACACTCCCCCCCAACGTCCCAACCCCCCACCCCCAGCACACCTCAGATGTCCTCGCCCATGGGAGGAACTTTATAGTGAGACCCAGTTCCCTCCCTGGGCCTGCCCTGCACCATGACTACACACAACATTTTAGGCTTCACTGAGCCTTGATTTCCCATTTGTAAAATTCAGGGTGGTGGGGAAAAGCCTCTAACTCAAGGTCTGGGTCTCAGTTGACCCCAGTTCTCCCCCAGTATCACTTCCTCTGGACCACCAAGGCTCTGAGAACATTTTAAGCCAAGACACAAGCAGGACACCATCATGGATGGGGGCTAGACATCATGGATGTCTGAGAAAGGCCCAGACAGGGCTGGTACCCAGATAGGCGTGATGGGTTCTGTGGCCCTCTGTGCTGGGAATGGTCGCCCAGTGGCCAGACACCCAGATCCTCACCCTGACCCTCAAAGAATGAACCACGCCCAGTATTCAGAGGAGACTGAGTCTCCAGGCATCTATAGCTCACAGCTGTCTGTGCTACTCTGCCATCTCCTTTTCTTTCTGGGATTAGTAATCAAGGGTGGCCAGGAGGCAATGGAGCACAAAGCCATAATTAGTATTTCAAAAGAGCCTCCGCAATTAAAAAAAAATGTTGCTGAAAATCTTCAGTTACTCGCCAGAGACTCAGGCCCCTCCTGACCCCAAGCCTCTGCCTGCTGAGCCTTCAAGCAGGTCCCCCCAACAAGGAGCCCAATATCTGGAAAGCAGATGTCAAATGGGGGTAGGGAGACAGCTACTGCAGGTCCTTCCCTCCTGGCAGGGCATCAGTTTCAACGGACCTGTTCTTTCCACATTCTCACCCCAGGCAGGGCCCACACATGTACCTTAGGCAGACAAGTCTAGCACACAGATTGACTGTGTAACAGTCAAGAGACTTGCTCTCGTGCGGGGCCTCCCTCACAGGCTCAGTTCACACTACTACCTCAAGAGAAGCCCTCTCTGCAACTGAACTTCCCCTCATGAGACCAAGTATTCTTTGCAAGATGCCCATACCCCAGGTCAGGTACACACCTGTCTCCTGGGAGTAAGGACTTCCCTCCAAATGGGGTCTCTGTGTGTGCGCAGGGTACTCTGTAGCCACTCTATGACTACCTGGCCCTTTCTGCCACCTCCCACCCGAACCCCACGTTGGCATCTGTGAGTCTGGACCTCTTGGGCATCCACTCCGTGGTCCTGGTAGTGCTCATTTTCACACTCTCCCTAAATACCACTCCAGGGAGGGGAAGATGGCAGGGCTGAAGTTCAGAATTTAGAACACAGAAGGATTATAAGGGTGGGGTCCCAAGTGTCTCAATCTTTGCTCAAGCAGGAAGGGAGTTTCTCTACACACTGATGTGACCGCACAGGCAACATAAGCCATAGGCCAAAGTACTAACAATGACCCCACTGGAGGTTTTAGTGCATGGTCCTGGTATAGCTAGGAGCTGGCACATGAGCTGGAAGACCAAGTGCTCAGAGAGGACATGTGTCCATGGGATATCTGGACTGCCAACAGTCAAATACAGCTTCAAAAGGACCCCATACATGCCCACATTTGCAGCCACCCGTGGCTGTTAATAGAAGCTGGGCACATTTAAGGGTCACAAGGACTCCAGAAATAGTTTCACATTACAAGCATCTCTATCTATGTCCTAGACCCTTACTCAGCATGCTGTAGCCTGCAGTAGTGACAGAAAACAACCATATAACACCCTGGGCTTCCTCCTTTGAGCTCCTGGATCTCAAGTCTGGCTAGCCTCTGGGGGTCCTGTGCTGCCTGCAGCCCCTCCCAGGAGTTGTCACCTTGCAAGTCTCAGATGAGCCACCCTGCCATCCACATTTCCATTCAGAATTCCCCTGCACCCCCAAGAAACTGGTTTTATGAAAAGTACAGCACACGGAATATAATATAGTCAATAATATTGTAACAACTTTGTATGGTGACAGATGGTGACTGTACTTACCAGGGTGAGCACTTTATAATGTACAAGATTGTTGAATTACTATGTTATACACCCAAAACTAATATTATATGTCAACTACACTTGAATCAAAAGTTAAAAAATGGGGGCACCTGGGTAGCTCAGTAAGGGAGTATGTTTCTCCCTCTGACCTTTCCCCTTCTCATGCTGTCTCTCTCTCTCTCACTCTCTCCCTCAAATAAACAAAATCTTTTTTTTTTTAAGTTTAAAAATGTTTAATTTTTTAAAAGTTGACCTATTTGGGGGAGCCTGGGGGGGCTCAGTGGGTTAGAGGCTCTGCCTTTGGCTCAGGTCATGATCCCAGGATCCTGGGATCGAGCCCCGCAACAGGCTCTCTGCTCAGCGGGGAGCCTGCTTCCCCACCCCCACTGCCTGCCTCTCTGACTGCTTGTGATCTCTTGTCTGTCAAATAAATAAAATCTTAAAAAAAAAAAAAAAAGTTGACCTATTTTTATTAACTACTTTGTAAATCCTGGGCTATAATCCTGACTCATCTGCCTCTTCATACTCAAATCCAACTTCTTAAAGTTTATGAAGAGAAGATACACTAATTTATTGCACTTAAGAGAAACTGGTATTTGAAATAATTATAATCATGTTATAAAAATGATGTAAAACAAAAGTTGAGAACTGCCCTTTTCCCAACCAGGTGATGGAAAACAAGGCTGCCACTGTCTTTACTGCAGGACCGGGAACTGTTTGTGGCATTTTACACACATAGCATTCAGACATCCTGATTCCATGGGGTTGATATTACTAATATCCCTAGTCAGTGACACTACTTCACAGAAGAAATTATGACAACCTGGTAGGGAGGGCGGGGGAGGGCTTTGGGTTGTTTTCTTTTTCCTTTTGTTTCACAGGGCAAAAGACACTCCAGTGCTTCCCTCATGTGGAGCAACCAGGAGCCAGGATTAGGGGCCCAGAGGACAGCCGCTCCCTATCTGCTGAGATTTTTTCCCTTTAACCCATGTCACATCACCAGGCAGAACAGCTTCAAGTGCTCCTGACCTGAAGTACTCACCTAAGCACATCCTCTGGGCATTTCTGTTGCAGTTTCTTCCCCAAACCAAACCCAAAGAAGCACACGGCGAACATGGGGGTGACCCCAATGATGGGGGCAGCCATGCCCCGATATAGCCCCGTGATGCCCTGCAAGGAATCACAGAGCAGAAGCTGTTTATAGACACAACTACCCTTCGTACTGCTGAAATGAGGGAGTAGTGTGTCCTCTAACCTGTGGCTTCCTTCCTTTAGCTCTTCTCCAAGCAAAGAGAGCTTTAAATAGGGAGAAAACCCCAGAAATAGTTGTCCTCTTATACACTGCTGGAGAAACTGGAAACAGCTTTCATCCTGGAAGACAGTCCGGCAATATGCAGCAGACTCTCACCAGGAGATTCTCTGTCGAGAAATTTATTCTAAGAAAATACTCAGAGACGTAAAAATGGAAGGACATCAGGCAATTATATGCTCTCAAGATTTTGGAATAGACCAAAAAACTCCCAATGAGGGTGCTACCAAGACAAATTATGGGAATTCCATGAATGGGCTATCACAGCCATTAAATCGCACTGTAACAGGAGAAGAGACTACTAGGTCTACTTAGAGACCACTAAAAAAGCAGGCTAAAAAACAATGTGATCTGACTTTCTTGGGATGAGATGACAGGTAATTAAGAAATTTTGGGGAGCACCTGGGTGGCTCAGTGGGTTAAGCCTCTGCCTTCGGCTCAGGTCATGATCAGCAGGGAGCCTGCTTCCCCTTCTCTCTGCCTGCCTCTCTGCCTATATGTGATCTCTCTCTCTCTCTCTGTCAAGTAAATAAATAAAATCTTTAAAAAACAAAAAAAGAAGTTTTTGTATTTTCCAAGTATTAAGACATGGGGGTTTTATTGTTAGAAATAATAGTAAGACTGCACATCAATTTTCAGTTTTTAATACAGTTTTTTCAATATAGTTTGGTGATAAGATCAACTATGTAGTAGCCAATAAATAGACAAATAGATAATATCCCCACAAACAAGGTTAGCAAACCAGGGAAGAGGAAGCTTTGGGACCCAGGAGACCAAGTGTTCAACCAAAGAGAGGTGAATGGGGTTTCCAGGATGGCACTGAGTACTGTCAATCTGAAAAGGAGCCAGTCCACCTGGGAGTATGAAGATGGAGGACTCCAGAAGGGATGTTTTCAAGAAAAACAAAGCAAAACAACTCACATAGAACAACAGATTTAACTGTTTCGGCAGTGTGGAAAACCAAACAGAAAAGTACTCCACAGAGCTTTTCAGATACAGGATAACAGAGACAGTGATTCAAAGAAACACAACAAAAAAACCCGACACAATTACTAACCCAACCTCAAGAAAAACAGTCACACAAGAAATAAAATATGCCTCATAGTATATTACTTAATTAACTTTTAAACATATAAAAAGCTGTAATCATGAAAACAGTGAACTAGATTAAACCACAAAATATAAAATTATATGGGCAGGGCAGAAAGAAGGGATAAAGAAATGTAAGACTTAAAATCATCTACCACAAACAGGTAGCTAAAACATATAAAAACGTATAAAATATAGTAGTAAATGTATATTATTTAGATAGAAACAGCATAAACTGGAAGAGCTGAAAACAGTTGCCTCTGGAGAGTGGGGCATAAATCACTTTGCTACTTTGTTACAAGCCTTTTAATAACAAACCCAAGTGTTTGTATCACTTCAATACAAAATAAGGAATAATTTTTTAAAGATTTTATTTATTTATTTGAGAAAGAGAGAGAGAGAGAGCACAAGCAGGGGGAGAGGAAGAAGCAGACTCCCTGCTGAGCAAGGAGCTGGATGCCAGCTAGATCCCAGGACCACCTGAGGCAAATGCAGATGCCCCACATTGGGCTCTCTGCTCAGTGGGGAGCCTGCTACCCCCTCTCTCTCTGCCTGCCTCTCTGCCTACTTGTGATCTCTGTCTGCCAAATAAATAAAATCTTTAAAAAATATATATTAAAAGGGCACCTGGGTGGCTCAGTCAGTTGGGCATCTGGCTCTTGGCTCTCTGCCCCTCCCCCAGCTTGTGTACTTGCACACCCTCACACACACTCACACACTCTCTCTCAATAAACAGATAAAATCTTAAAAAAAAAAAAAATATATATATATATATATATATATATATATATATATATATACTGTTCCTTCAGGCACCTGGGTGGCTCCGTTGGTTCAGTGCCTGCCTTCAGCTCAGGTCCTGGGATCGAGTCCCACTTTGGGCTCCCTGCTCAGTGGGGAGTCTGCCTCTCCCTCACCTTCTATCCTTACCCCCCTACTTGTGCTTTTGCTCTCTCTCAACTAAATAAATAAAATCTTTAAAAAAAAAAGCTGTTCCTTAAGAGAGAGCTGCAGGTAGGGCACCTGGGTGGCTCTGTCCATTAGGCATTGGACTCTTGACTTCAGCTCAGGTCCTAATCCCAGAGTCTTGAGATTGAGCTCCGCATTGGGCTCACAGTCAGCGCAAAGTCGGCTTATCCCTTTCCCTCTGTCCACCCCCCACCCCGGCTCATGGTCGCATACACTCTCTCTCAAATAAATAAATAAAAATCTTTAAAAGAGAGAGAGAGCTGCAGGAGAAACGGTATGGTGCTACACACTGGGAGGGTCCACAGACACAGGCTGAAGAACCTTCTGTCTGCAGACTCTGGACATTCACAACCAGCCTTCTACATGGGCCAGCTGTACCAGTCAGCACTCCTGGATCTTACAAAGGTCTAACATTGCCACAGACTATAAGCAGGCTCTCTTGAGGACAAAGGGCAAAGGCAGTAAACAGGAAAGAAGGGGAAAGAGAAGGTTCTGAGGAGGATCTACAAAAGCAGCATGTGACAAAGTCCTTCCAAAGCCCACAGCTCCCCACCGGGGTTGAGAAGGACGCCCAAGTCCTAACCCATGCCTCCTGACAACTCCACTAGCCTTCCTTGCACTACATGGGCCCACCCATTTCCATGCAGCACTAAGGCCTCCAGTAGCTTCAGAAAGCAGAGAGCTCGGTGCCTGGGTAGCTCAATGGGTTAAAGCCTCTGCCTTCGGCTCAGGTTGTGATCCCAGAGTCCTAGGATAGAGCCCCACATCAGGCTCTCTGTTCTGTGGAAAGTCTGATTCCTCCTCTCTCTCCCTGCCTGCCTCTCTGCCTACTTGTGATCTCTGTCTGTCAAATAAATAAATAAAATCCTTAAAAAAAAAAAAAAGAAAGAAAGAAAGCAGAGAGCTCAAGTTGCATGGCAAAAATCAGGGGCGTGCACACATATGGATTAAGGAAGCCTATTCAACTCTGCAGGGAGTTGGGTTTATACAAGCCATTCTCACCAGCCCCCAGGACCCAGCACACTGCCAAGCCACAAACAGGTGTTCAATGTTTGTTGACCAAGAGGCATGTAATCCCACCTCTCTTCCTCCAGGGCAGAGGACTCTGAACAGACCCAGACCCTAACGCCTCAATCAAACACTGGTCAGATTCCGTTCTTGGGCAGCACAAAATTCTATAAGAATGCCTCACAGAAGAAAAAGGCAGCACCATCTCCGGCATGGATCCTACAGGAACCCTGGGACCAACTTCTATCCCAGGGCTGAGCCCATCACTTACCAACAGCCCCTCTTTATCTGGGTGACATCTACTTCTCAGTTTCCGTACATTTATTAAGAATTATATGTTTAACAGAGTATTTATAAGAGAGTTGTATTTTAGGAAGCAAAGGAAAAGTTCTCAACAAGGCCTTTTAACATACGTGTTAATGAAGTGAGCAATAAATATCACTAATAAAAAAAACTTTTTAAAAATTCTGTGTTTTCGGGGGTGCCTGGGTGGCTCAGTCAAACATCTGCTTTGAGCTCATCACGATCCCAAGATCCTGGGATGGAGCCAGGCTCCCTGCTCAGTAGGGAGTCTGTTTATCCCTCTCCCTCTGCTCTTCCCCTAACCCCCCTCCCGTGCTCGGATGCTTTCTTTCTCTCTCTCTTTCTCAAATAAATAATAAAATCTTTAAAAACAAATAAATGAATAGGGGCCCCTAAGTGGTTCAGTCAGTTAAGTGTCTGCTTTCAGCTCAGGTCATTATCCCAGGGTCCTGGGATTGAGTCCCACATTGGGTTCTCCCTGCTCTGTGGGGAGCCTGCTTCTCCTCCCTCTGCTTGCTGTCCCCCTGTTTTTTCTCTCTTTCTCTCGCAAATAAATAAATATTTAGAAATAAATAAAATCTCATGTTTCCACTCTAAGAGATATCTAAAAAGTTATTATGTAATTCAATAACCCCAAACCAATTTATTGTCTTTGTCTAGAGGTTTGAAGACTCGTCGGCCTCCCTCACTGTTCATCAGATTGCCTGACTTTTCCTCTAGACTTCACATGAACTTTTTTTTTTTTTTTTAAGATTTTATTTATTTGACAGAGAGAGATCACAAGTAGACAGAGAGGCAGGCAAAGAGAGAGAGAGAGAGAGAGAGAGGGAAGCAGGCTCCCTGCTGAGCAGAGAGCACGATGCGGGACTCGATCCCAGGACCCTGAGATCATGACCTGAGCCGAAGGCAGCGGCTTAACCCACTGAGCCACCCAGGTGCCCCCCACATGAACTTTTTTGACTACACTTTTTTTCTTTTCTTTTCTTTTTTCCTTTCTTTCTTTCTTTTCCTTTTCTTTTTTGTTTTTTAAGTATGCCCAATGAAGGGCTTGAACTCGTGACCCAGAGATCAAGATTCACATTCTCCACCAACTGAGCCAGGCAGCAACCCCAAGACTTTACATGAACTTCTGACACTGACCTCTATTAAACCAGAGATCCAGATTTGTATTTTCTTCCATTTCACATCTCTAATGATTTCCTGTGGTCTAATTCTGCCTTCCAAATGAGAGAACCATTTTATTAGCTTCAGTCTTCAACATAAAACAGTGGCTGGAACTATCAAAGACTCCAGAGCAACCATAAGAGAGCATAGGATGGCAGGATGAGACAGAAGGAGCTGTGGGCTATCCCCGCAGAGGGATAACAAACCAGCTCTGTGAATGTGGTCCTCTGAGTAAGAGGAATGCCCAGCACTTAGATACCATACCTCTCTAACAAGAGTCTTCCGGAAACAGTCAAAGGTCCCAGAATACATGGGTGGCTGTCCAGGCAAACTCGGGGGCTGTGTCTGCAGTCGGACCTGAAACCAGAAGTTAAAATACAGTCATCTCCCAGAAACAGAACTGCCTGTCAAACTCTGAACAGAGAAAGCTGTGCCTGTGTACATGTCTTTGGCATTCATTTACCTGCTAGATTCAGACTTCTTTTTCTTCCAGTTTATTCAAAGTCTGCATTCAAAGGTCATGAGTACCATGCTTTTTTTCCCCCTTCATCCAGTTATTTACACCATTTATTTCTTACTTAATCGATTCCACAGTGACCCATGGGATAGGTATTCCCAGCTTACAGATGGGAAGACTGGGTTTAGGGAGTTCAAGTGATGTGCCAGTAATAAGGCCTGGCTGATGCAAAGCTCCAGCTCTAGCCAACTCCCCCCTTTCATTTGTGATGGCATGCTGGAGGTTAGGTAAGGCACTCCACAGAGGCATTCTGGAATAACGTGGATTTAATCCTACTTTTCTTGGTTCTCACCCTTCTCAACCTTCTGGTATACCCAATGCTTCAAACTATGTCTTCTTCAAACCTCCCTTCTTACAACTTCCTCTTTTGTCTCCTTTTCTACTCCAGGCATTCTTCAAGGCTTAGCGCCCTACCTATCTGGTCCACATCAATTTCAGAAAATTCAGATTGCAGGGCTTCAGCTTCTGCTCAGTGATGACTATCATTTAGTCATCTCCAAACCTTCTTTCCCATCTTTTTTTTTAATTAATTAATTTATTTGACAGACAGAGATCACAAGTAAGCAGAGAGGCAGGCAGAGAGAGAGAGGTAGAAGCAGGCTCCCCGCTGAGCAAAGAGCCCGACGCAGGGCTCAATCCCAGGACCCTGGGATCATGACCTGAGACAATGGCAGAGGCTCTAACCCACTGAGCCACCCAGGCACCCCCTTCTTTCCCATCTTTAGGGCTGCCCTTCCAACTGCCTGGAGAAGTTATCCCTACTCAAATCACCTCTGGAATCTCACCTTCCTGATGAATGTGCCATTTGTGCCAGAGCCACCTAGCCACCCTCTTTCTCAGAATTTGAAACCATAGCATCACCTCTGACTACCTCCTGTTGCTGTTACGACATGGGCACCAAGTCTGTTAAAGTAGTCTTTCAAGATGCTTCCAGAATCCTAATTTCTTCCTCTCTATCTGAGTCCTTTCCCAGGGCAAGTTCTAACCCATCCATACACGGTGTAGTGGTTTTCAATTATGTCCACTAATTCTTTAATGCTCTTTCCCCTTCGAAGGTAAATCCTAATTCAATCCCCTTAAATGTGGACCAGACTCAAGTGAGCTCACTTCTATCAAGTAGAATGTGGTGGTATTGATGCTATATGACTTCCAAGGCTAGGTGATAAAAAGGCCAGCTTCTGCCTATCTCTATCTCAGGTTATCTGCTTTGGGAGAAGTCAGACACCATGTCATTAGGACACTCAAGCAGCCTAGAGAGGCCATGTGCGGAGGAAAGAAGGCCTCCTGACACAGCCAGCACGAAAGTGCCAGTAAGTGAATGAACCACATGGAAGTCATCCAGATGACTGCAGTCCCAGACAACACCTATTGTAGGGGGAGGTGAACTGTCTTTAGTTCAGTTCTTTTTTTTTTTTTTTTAAAGTTAATTCTATACCCAACATGGCAGCCAAACTCATCACCTCAAAATCAAGAGTCATATGCTCTCTGATTCTTGATTTCGACTCAGGTCATGATCTCAGGGTTCTGGGATCAAGCCCTGCATCAGGCTTCCCACTCAGCGGGGAGTCTGCTTCTCTTCCTCTATACCTCTGCCCCTCCCCCTGCTTGTGCTTGAGCACACACACTCTCTCTCTCTCTCTCTCTCTCTCTAAAATAAATAAATAAATATTTTTAAAAAAAGAGTCACATGCTCAGGGCGCCTGGGTGGCTCAGTCATTAAGTGTCTGCCTTCACCTCAGGTCATGATCCCAGGATCCTAGGATCAAGTGCCACATCAGGCTCCCTACTCGGCGAGCCTGCTTCTTCCTCTCTCTCTGCCTGCTGTTCTCCCTTCTGTGTGTGCTCTCTCTCTCTTTCTCTCTCTCTGTGTCAAATAAATAAAATCTTTATTTATTTAAAAAGAGTCATACGCTCTACCAACTAAGCCAGTCTGGCAGCCTGGTTCAGTATCTTTTTTTTTTTTAAGATTTTATTTATTTACTTGACAGAGAGAGATCACAAGTAGGCAGAGAAGCAGGCAGAGAGAGAGAAGAGGGGAAGCAGGCTCCCTGCTGAGCAGAGAGCCCAATGTGGGACTCGATTCCAGGGCCCTGAGATCATGACCTGATCCGAGGGCAGAGGCCCAAACCAACGAGCCACCCAGGTGCCCTCAGTATCTCTTTTTAATGGTGTTATTAACGTATAATTTACATACCAAAAATTCACTCTCTTAAAGTACACAATTCAATGGTTTTTAGTATTTTGAGTTGTGCAACCTTCCTTACAATCAATTTAGAATATTCTCATCACCCCAAAAAGAAATGCCACACCATTAGTAGTTACTTCCCATTCCTCTCTCCTCTCAGCTCTTAGCAAACACCTACCATCTCTATAAATATGCCTGATATTCACCAAATATTAAGTCCTTTGCCCATTTTTTAATTGGCCTATTTGTCTTTTTATTGAGTTACAAGAGTTCTTTACATATTCTGGATCCCAGCCAATATCCGGAACCTCACAAGTGACCCTGAGCCAGGACATCTGCCTAAGCTGCCCCCAAAATCCTACCTCACAAAGACTATGAGAGTTAATGACTACTTTTGTTTCATATCAGTACGTTTTGGGGTAAGTTGTTACACTGCAATAGATAACTGATACACCCCGTTACCTCTGCAGTCTATTTCCTGGCTCTTTTTCCTGCTCCGAGTTCTTGGGCTTCCAAGTCCTTCTCAGGTTGCTATCATACAGACCTTTTCAAAACACCATTTCAGCATACTGTTCCTCTGTTTCTTTAGAATCTCTTATCCTTATATTTGTTAAGGCCTTATAGGTCACCATAAGGCATCACTCTCTAGGCAATGGAGAGAACATGCAAATCTAAACTCAGAGGACAGAACGGTAGAAATCTCCAGAGGCTCCCACTGCTTTAGATCTAAAATCCCTTATATTGGCCTTCGAATCCTCCATGGTCAGGCATAACCTCCCTTGCTTGGTAGGCAGGGAGAAAGGTATCAAAACTGCTCATCCCTTTTTGTGATTTTGTTTAAATCTCATCCTTGTCCCATCATGACCTCCTCCAACCAAGTCAGCAAGAACATTAAAGTACCCCAGGGCTGATCTTATTTTACAGCCTGACTCCCACTGCCAAGCCTGTAATCTGCCTTCACTCTTGCCCTCCCCACGCCCAGATGTCTGGGTTTTTCTACTTCTCTAGTCAGAATTCAGCCAGCCCTTAGGGACCTGCCATACAGCCTTTCCAAACTCCCAACTCTGAAATACCTTAGTTCTTGCCTTCTCAGGCTACAACTAGTGACCTTGGACCTTAGAAGGTGCCCCTAGACCAGGCTTTGACTGGAGCCCATGTGGCTCTCTGAGGTCAAAAGGACGGCAATCGGGGCACCTGGGTGGCTCAGTGGGTTAAAGCCTCTGCCTTCGGCTCAGGTCATGATCCCAGGGTCCTGGGATCGAGCCCCGCATCGGGCTCTCTGCTCAGCATGGAGCCTGCTTCCTCCTCTCTCTCTCTGCCTGCCTCTCTGCCTACTTGTGATCTCTGTCTGTTAAATAAATAAATAAAATCTTTAAAAAAAAAAAAATAAAAAAAAAATAAAAAAAAAAAAAAAAAAAAAAGGACGGCAATCAGTTATCTGTGGTTTTGTTTAAGCTTAAAACAGGCCTTCTGGCTGATAAAAACACCAGGGAACATTTTCAGTCATTTACACTTCGGTACAGAGATAACTGGGCTCTTCCTGAGAGCAACATCTGTGGGGAGGAAGGGCAAGAGGATACAGAAGTTAAGAGCAACATTTGTGCAAGGCAGCCAAGAAGGGTTTTGTTTTCTTTCAAGAGAAGTCCCAAATGCCTAGAACTAACAAGATGTCTGGCTCCATGGATCAACAGTAGGATGAGAGACCAGACAATTCTTCTCTTAGCAGGCAGTGCTGCCTACAACAACCATTTTCTGGGAAGCACTAACACACACAGCATTTACCATAAGCTGAATAAACATCTGATTCACGTTTCACAGTGCTCTAACCAGCCTGGTTGTTTTAATCCTGATCTTCCTATAGAATGACTCCAGCTCTTTCCCAGATGAAAGGCAGCAAAGAGGTTGCTGCCCAAACCTGCCAAGAGGAAGTGTCCCCAGAGCTATCTCCTGGGGGAGAAACCCAACCAATATTCTAATAAGTCCTCTACACAGACTTCCCACTCTGCAAGACTCATATCTCCCCAGAGATATGATATCTCCCACCCTCCACATGATCTGTCAATTTCCTCCAAATGTGTGTCCAGAAATAACAATAGAAAACTCAGATAGGGGCACCTGGATGGCTCAGCGGGTTAAAGCCTCTGCCTTTGGCTCAGGTCATAATCCCAGAGTCCTGGGATCGAGCCCCACAATGCATTCCCAGCTCAGCAGGGAGTCTGGTTCTCCCTCTCTCTCTGCCTACTTGTGATTTCTGTCAAATAAATAAATAAAATCTTAAAAAAGAAAAGAAAACTCGAATAAAGTTTTGAATGCTAAGTTACATGGCAGGGACTTTGGTCTCCAGGCAGGCCTTGCTAGAAGTGTTGCAGGGGGAGGAACTGAGTTGAGGCAGGATGTGAAGACGACCTGGGAACTAGCCCTGATGAGTTTCCTTCCCAGAGCCTCAGTTTGATTAGGGCTTCCTCATGTAGGAGTTGTGAGGATCATCCTGGCCCTGGAAGAAATCAGTCGCTTGCTTTCCTTGGAAGCGACTCCATCTCTGAGGTTATCGTCACTTTCCACAGGAAGCCTATCAGGCTAACAGGAGGTAATAGGCTGAAGATGGCCAACCCCTTCTCTGCAGCGGAAAAATGAGAAGGAGATGGTGATGGGTGCTCAGAGAATGTGTCAAAAGGCATCTCTAGAATAACTGCACCTCTGCCTAGCTCTCTCCCTGAGGAGGGCTTTAACAGGTGACCTGTTTCAATCCTGCTGGTAATGTTACAAGGTTTGCAGATAATCAGAGCTTGGGGGGTAGGAGTGGGTTTTCTTTCCTGTTCCCAAAGAAGTGGCGCGAGGTCGGGAGAGGATGCTGGACAGAGAACTTTAAATCAGAGCCCTTAATGGACGGTTAGAGGCTGCTCTCTCTGTGCTGTCTGTCTCTTTGGGGCTCAAGGAACAGCCCCCCTCCACTCCCCGACCCCGCTCCTCCCGCCCCTCGGATCCTCGAGAAGAGTTAAAGGGAGATTCCCTAGACTTCTCATTTAAGTTCCCATGGGCCCCGCTTCTATCCTGGGCTGTGCCTCCTGGGAGACGCTGCACTCTGCGCCCCTCCCGGGCCTCCTCCCTCCAGCCGGCGCCCCAGCCTCCTCGCACCTTGACCGTGTCCAGCGGGTGCCCCACAAATACTAGGCACATGCCGCCAAAGCCGCCGGCCAGCAGGTTCTTGAGCGGGCTGATGGGCTTCGCTTCCTCTGCCATGGTCCGTCCGTCGGCCTCGCCGGCAAGTGTGTCGGTCTGTTCCGGACGCGTCCTGCTCCACAGCCTCAGCCACAGCGCTGGCAGCGCCAACCTTTCACCCACTTTCGGGTGGGCGGGGCAAGAGCTGGGACAGGTTGAGAGGAGGGCCTAGGCAGCCGGGTCTCGCTTCCGCCGGGAGGGCGGCTTCCGGTAGAGGCCCCGCCCCCGATGGGCGTGGATCGAGAAAGCGGAGTTGGCACCCATACCCTCTGAGTGGTGTTTGGAAGCGCGGGAGGTTAGATTTACTCCTCCAGAAAGTCTTCTCGGACTTGAATGTTTTCTATTCTGGGCTCCAATTCCTCCAGTCACTCCACTGAGGCCGACAGCGCTCTGCTACGTTCCAGGCATCCTTCCAGGTGCTGGAGGCACAGCTGGTAGCTCAGCACACGGGTCTCTGTCCTTGTGGAGCTTATAGAGCATAACAAAGATAAAAAAGTGAAAACTAGGGGTGCCTGGATGGCTCAGTGGGTTAAGCCTCTGTCTTCAGTTCAGGTCATGGTCTCAGGGTCCTGGGATAGAGCCCCGCATCGGGCTCTCTGCTCAGCGGGGAGACTGCTTCCCCCTCTCTCTGCTCGCCTCTTGCCTACTTGTGATCTCTCTCTCTCTCTCTGTTAAATAAATAAAATCTTTTTAAAAAAAAAAGTGAAAACTGCATAGTGTATCAAGTGTGATAACTGCAATGGAGAAAAACCTGGAAAGAGGGTTAGAGAGTGTGGGAGACAGCAGGTGAGTCTTTGGCAGTGTTAAGTAGGTAAGGGAGGGTTTCACTGAGGAAGTGAGGAAGTGAGTCCTAAGAAGCAGAGGAAAAGAAAAAGCAAAAGCCCTGAGTTGGGCTATGCCTGGCCTGTTTGAGGAACCACAGAGAGGCCTTTTAGGCTATAGCAGAGTGAGGCAGAGGAAGAAGTAGCAGGTAATGACATGGAGATAATACTGGCACATTAAACAGGCCTTGTGTGCCACTATGAGGACATCAGCCTCTCCTCTGAAGGAGATGGGAGACAGAAGCCATTCTGGGTTTGTTTGTTTTTAAAGATTTATTTGAGAGAGAGAGAGTGCGTGCACTAGAGCGTGGTAGGGGGAGGGGAAGAGAGAGGAAGAGAGAAACTCAAACAGACTCCATGTTGAGAGTGGAACCCAATACAGGGCTCGACCCCAGGACCCTGAAATCATGACCAGACCTGAAACCTGGGCGCAGTCAACTGACTGCACCACACAGTGCCTTCCATTCTGGGGTTTTGGGCAGGGGAGAGACATAGTTCACAGCATCCCTCTGACTGAGGGATGAGAATAGACTGTAGGGAGCAAGGAGGAAACAGGGAGCCTTGAAGAAGCTAAAAGTCCTGGTCAGAGGTGCTGGCTTGGATGGGGCACAGAAAAGGAAGTGGTGAGAAGTATTTGGATTTTGGATATATTCTGAAAGAAGAACCTAAAGGAATTGTTTTTGTTTTGTTTTGTTTTTTTAAAGATTTTATTTATTTGAGAGAGAGACAGTGAGAGAGAGCATGAGCGAGGAGAAGGTCAGAGGGAGAAGCAGACTCCCCGTGGAGCTGGGAGCCCGATGTGGGACTCGATCCCGGGACCCCGGGACCATGACCTGAGCCGAAGGCAGTCGTCCAACCAACTGAGCCACCCAGGCGTCCCTGAACCTAAAGGAATTGTTAATGAACAAAACATAAGGTATGTGAGAGAGGAGTTAAGGAGGATGCTAATGTTTTTGCCTTAATGACTCTAGGTGGATGGTATCCAAGTATTCACTATCTTACTTTTTCATCATTTCTGTACATTTAAAAATATTCAGTTAAAAAGCTGTGAGCAGGGATGCCTGGCTGGCTCAGTTGGAAGAACCTGAGACTCCTGATTTTGGGGTTGTGAGTTCAAGCCCCATGTCAGAATTACTTAAATAAGTAAAACTTGAACAAATAAACAAAAAAGATGTGAACAATAGACATGTGACAGTCATGTCACTGTCTTGTCAAGCTGACTTGATAATAATCCTCCTTTAGGGATGCCTGGGTGGCTCAGTTGGTTAAGCAGCTGCCTTTGGCTCAGGTCATGATCCCAGCGTCCTGGGATCGAGTCCCACATCGGGCTCCTTGCTCGTCAGGGAGCTTGCTTCTCCCTCTGCCTCTGCCTGCCATTCTGTCTGCCTGTGCTTGCTCTCTCTCCCTCTCTCTCTCTGACAAATAAATAAATAAAATCTTTAAAAAAAAAAATAATCCTCCTTTATAGTGCTCTCAGGCTAGAGGGAAGCCGGACTGGGGAAGATGGACGGGCCATGTATGCTGGACACGGAAAGGTGAGTAACAGGATCAGGATTGGGATTTGACAGAGCCTGGCTGGTCTAGAAGTCCTATAGGGGAGTAGAGGGCGAGGAGGAGGAGGCAAGGGCCCAAAGCCTGTCTTCTCTATGTCATATATTTTTTCTAAGAGGTGATGGGGAGCCATGGAACAGTTTTAAGCATAGTGAAGACATTAGACTTGTTTTAGAAAATCTATTTTAGGGGTGCCTGGGTCCCTCAGAGGGTTAAGCCTCTGCCTTCAGCTCAGGCCATGATCTCAGGGTCCTGGATTGAGCCCCGCATTGGGCTCTCTGCTCAGTGGGGAGCCTGCTTCCCCCTCTTTCTCTGCCTGCCTCTCTGCCTACTTGTGATCTCTGTCTCTGTGTCAAACAAATAAATAAAATCTTTAAAAAAAAAAGAAAACCTATTTTAAAGATTTATTTATTTATTTGACAGATCGAGAGAGATCACAAGTAGGCAGAGAAGCAGGTAGAGAGAGAGGGGGAAGCAGGCTCCCTGCTGATCAGAGAGCCCAACTCGGGGCTCAATCCCAGGACCCTGAGATCATGACCTGAGCTGAAGGCAGAGGCTTAACCCACTGAGCCACCCAGGCGCCCCAAGAAAATCTATTTTAGATGGATGTATCTGTGTTGGGAGAGACTGGAAGCAGGGAGACCGGACAAGAAAGAATTACTGCAGTCTAGGCAAGAGGGAGAGAAGGCATGAAATGAGGCAAGGGTCACTGTTGGATGGAAAAAGCTAGAATCCAGAGGCTAATATTACCAGAAATCTGCAGCCACTCTGGGTTTCAGACACACTGCAACTGCAGTATTCATGGCACCCTGAGGACACATTTGATCATTATCAGATGTGCAGACTGGGAACCAGGAGAGAGGTGAAGCCAGAGACAGAAGCCAGGAAGGCTTCAGTAAAGAAATATATATCTAACCGCTGGAAGACTATACCACGGGAAAATGGGCTGGCCTGTTAGGAGGAGCCCCCACAGCGGAACTTGTTGCTAGAGTTTTAGAGGAAACTGAAGAGAGAGTGATGCCTTTCAGTAAAAGGGATAAAAGGGTTAAATGCTGGATGAAGCTAAGGTATTTTAAACACTCCTTAGGATTAACTATTAGTCATTGGTGACATTTAGAAGAAGCTTGCCAAGAGTGTTGATGTGGTAGGTTGAGTACTGAACAGGCAGCAAGAAGGCAGAGGCACTAAGAGCAGTTACTTACTGGTTCGAGGAGTTTGGCAGGGAAGCGAACAGAACAAAGACGTAAAGGAAGGTTTAGATTTCAGTGTTTAAGATGAGACTCAACCTCAGCTCCTCATTTCACCAGAATAAAATACAAGTAGTATTCCCTGAGCAGTCAAAGTTTTTTCATAATCTCATAGTAACGCACTTCCTCAACCTTGTTTTTCTCTAGACTCTATCTTCATCTCTGAGCAAACTGAGCTTCTCCTGGTTTACCACACAGATTTATTACTTAACTGCCTCCCTGCCTTGACCCAGGCCTTTACACATACTTTGCCCTTCAGGGCATAATGTCCTTCTTCCTACTCTATAACATGTGGATGCAAGAGATGTACACTGTGTTGCTTCCACATGCTAGACATTGCCCAATCAGTGGTTCTTAACCATTTTCAGGGTGGAAAACCCCTGGTATCCCTTCCCCCAAAAATGTACATAGACATATACAGGTTTGCTTTCAGTCTCAGGAGAACTTGAAGCCAACCTTGACCTCAGATGAGAAGTACTGTTCCTAAGTCCTGGAAATAAAATATGGGCTAATCTTCCTAATGTCCCTTCTTTGGTCCTTTTTTCTTCTTTCTTTCTTCCTGGCCTCAAATTCTAAGTCTGGCCTGAAATCTCTCCAATCTCTGTACTTGTCATGGACTTCACCCTTGCTGTCCACAGGGATCTCAAACTCAGGATTCCTGAAGGTAAGTGGCATCCAGAAAAAAAGAACCCACAAGAAATCTTGAATTTATTTATTTATTTTTTAAATTTTATTTATTTATTTGACAGACAGAGATCACAAGTAGGCAGAGAAGCAGGCAGAGAGAGAAGAAGGGAAGCAGGCTCCCTGCTGAGCAGAGCCCTTCCCCCCCCACACCAATGTAGGGCTTGATCCCAGGATCCTGGGATCATGACCTGAGTGGAAGGCAGAGGCTTTAACCCACTGAGCCACCCAGGTGCCCCAAGAAATCTTGAATTTAAAAGAACTTCACAGATGAGCTGAATTAAAGTATGGACACTCCAAGAAGAAAATTAGAAAGCTGAAAGATCAAGCTGCTAAATCTCTTTAAAAAGGCAGTGTCAAAAAAAGACAAGCTGAAAAAGAAAGGGAAATTATGGCACAAAGGACAGATTCAGAAGCCCCCACCTCTCTAATAGTATTTCCAGTAGGAAAAGACAGTAGGGAGAGAGGATATAACCAAAGAAATGAAGAAAATATCTCAGTAGGAAACTCACATCTTTCAACTGAAAAAGGCCCGTGAGAACCAACCAAGATGAATAACAAAAGGCATCTATATGTTCTATGGCAACTTTTCAGAACAAAAGGGAAAAGAATCTTAGAAGCTTTCAGAGTGAGGAAAAAAAAAAAGGGCTATCAAGCAAGGAATAAAAATCAAAACATAGGAGAATTATCATTCCCCATGCTGAGTGTAAGACAATAGAAAATAAGTTCCAGGGGCGCCTGGGTGGCTCAGTGGGTTAAAGCCTCTGCCTTGGGCTCAGGTCATAGTCTCAAGGTCCTGGGATTGAGCCCCGCATCTGGCTCTGCTCAGCAGGGAGCCTGCTTCCCCCTCTTTCTCTGCCTGCCTCTCTGCCTACTTGTGATCTCTCTCTCTGTGTCAAATAAATAAATAAAAATCTTAAAAAAAAAAAAAGAAAGAAAGAAAGAAAGAAAGAAAGAAAGAAAGAAAATAAGTTCCAACTTCTGAGGTAAAATCATTTTGAACCTTCACTCTTATACCCAGCTGAACTAGCATTCAAGTAGCAGGAAGCAACAAGCACACTTTCAGTGAAGAAAAGAAAAACTTGGAAAGTTTGCTACCCACATGCCTTCTCTTTAGGAATTATTCAGGAATATACTACTGCCAAACAAATGAATCCAAGAAAGAAAATATGGTAAGCAAAGAAACTTGCAAAACTAATAGTGATCTTTTTTTAAATTTTAATTTTTTTAAAGCTTATTTTATTTTTAATTATTTATTTATTTATTTTTTAAGATTTTATTTATTTATTTGACAGAGAGAGATCACAAGTAGGCAGAGAAGCAGGCAGAGAGAGAGAGAGGGAAGCAGGCTCCCTGCCGAGCAGAGAGCCCAACGTGGGACTTGATTCCAGGACCCTGAGATCATGACCTGAGCCGAAGGCAGCGGTTTAACCCACTGAGCCACCCAGGCGCCCTAAATTTTAATTTTTTATTAACATATAATGTATTATTAGCCCCAGGGGTACAGGTCTGTGAATCACCAGGTTTTTTTTTTTTTAAGATTTTATTTATTTATTTGACAGACAGAGATCACAAGTAGGCAGAGAGGCAGGCAGTGAGAGAGCAGGAAGCAGGCTCCCTGTTGAGCAGAGAGCCTGATGTGGGGCTCTATCCCAGGACCTTGGGAACATGACCTGAGCTGAAGGCAGAGGCTTTAACCCACTGAGCCACCCAGGCACTCCTGTGAATCACCAGGTTTATACACTTCACAGCACTCACCATAGCACATACCCTCCCCAATGTCCATAACCCAACCACCCTCTCCCTAACCCCCTCCCCGCTGCAACCCTCAGTTTGTTTTGTGAGATTAAGAGTCTCTTATGATGTGTCTCCCTCCTGATCCCATCTTGTTTCATTTATTCCCTTCCTACCCCCCAAAACCTCCGCGTTGCCTTTCAACTTCCTCATATCAGGGGCAAAACTAATCGTTATCTTAATAATCATTGATATTAAATTAAAAATAAGATTCTTGAAGATTCATATGAGACGTGGTACCTGGCCATATCCAACAGTTTTCTGTATGTGGTGGATTTCACCGTTATTTATTCCTAAATTTTAGAGGCCAGCATAACCCTGATGCCAAAATCAGACAAGGATAGCATTCACATAGAAAAAGGAAACCAGAAACTACTCACTTAATGCATGAATAACAAAAATATTAAAAGTAAAATATTAGCAAATCAATTTCACAAAGTTTTAAATGGATAAGCTATTATGACCAAATGTGGTTTAAAATCAGTGAATACCAGCACACCTGACTGGCTCAGTGGGTAAAGCGTGCAACTCTTGATCTCAGGGTCATGGGTTCAAGCCCCATGTTGGGTGTGGAGCTTACTTAAAAATCCCATAATGTGTTGGGGCACCTGGGTGGCTCAGCCAGTCAAGCGGCTGCCTTCAGCTCAGGTCATGACCCCAAGGTCCTAGGACCGAGCCCTGCCTACCCGTGCTTTCTCTCTGTCAAATAAAAAAATCTTTTAAAAAATGTTTTAAAAACCCCATAATGCAGTCATAACACTAGTATATTAAGGATGACAATCCTATGATCATCTCAATAAATGGTAGTAACTATATAATATTTGTGGTGGACATGGAGTTGTATGAGCTAGAACCTTCTTCAAGGAAGGCCTGGCTGCCCAGCTGTGGAACACAGTAGCAGACAGCCTCTAGCTCTCAGTCCTTCAGGAGATGCATTAGCTTCAGATAGGTGCCTCCCCTCTAGGCATACCCTTCCCAAGACAACCTACACCCAGTGACTTAGCAAGAGCACAAATCCAAGTGTGTAAAAGTATGTAAATATCAGTCTGACCCAGTATAAGATACTCTGATAGCCACTGTTCATTCTATTACAGGGTTGCAGGGTTCTTGTCTCCCAGAGTCAAAGAATGATTCTCATAGACACAAAAGGATGAATGATAGTTTATTAAGTGAAGGTGAGAACAGAAAGAAAGTTCTCTAGAGTGAGAGGGGTCCCTTCGTGGTTGCCAAATGATGTAGTTTTGAAATGTTGGTGAGGTCTGGAGCCGATGACCAAGGAAGAATTCTGGAGATGTCTTTGGTGCAAAAAGGTGATTTTATTAAAACTTGGGGACAGGACCCATGGGCAGAGAGAGTTGCACTGGGGTCATGCAGAGTGACCCATTATACACTTTCAAGTTGGGAGGGGATTAGGGATAGCATAAGCCTCTAATGAATTTTGGAAGGAAGGTTTCCAGGCCCTTGAGGGGGTTAGCTATTGTTAGGAAAAGGTCATTTATTACTGTCCAATAAAACCTTAGTAATGAGACCCTTCAGATGTATATCAGTGGGTCATATGCTTGGGGGATGATTGCCAACATGTATCATGGGGTGGGTAGAGATAAAGGAAGTTTCCAAAGGAATTTTTGTATGTTAAAGAAGACTTACAGGCTCCCAGGGGTTGGGCTACAGTTGCCTTTTACCCTTAGCAAAGTGTCAACATCTAGGCAATTGAGTCCCTAGAGGAATGTCACTCTGCCTGTTACAAAAACTTGTCAATGGTCTGTAAGTAGTAAGGAAATTAAGTAATTTTTCTCCTGCCTTCATTTCCCACATCAATTCCAGTGCTCTCTGCTGGGTTAATGGCAGCTTCACTGGGCCGGCAACACAGTTTAACTTTTGCCTCTGCCCAATTCTGCTTCCTGATCCTTCCCTTTACGTATGTTGGTACCTAATACCTTGCTCTCTCAATGCCATCTCAGCATTTGTTTCCAGAGAGTCTGACAAGCAGTAGTAGCACACAATCATTCCTTATCAAAAACAAAACAAAGTTGGGGGGTAACTGGCTTGCTCAGAGTCAGAGGAGCATGCAACTCTTGCTCTTGGGGTCGTGAGTTTGAGCCCCATATTGGGTGTAGAGATTACTTAAAGAAAAAGTTAAAAAAAATTAAAAAGGAAAAGTACATAGGGACACCTGGTTGACTCAGTCAGAAGAGTGTGTGACTCGATCTCTGGGTTATGAGTTCAAGTCCCACGTTGGGTGTAGAGATTACTAAAAACAAAGAAACAAACTTTAAAAAAGGAAAAGAACAGAAAACTGTAAACTTAAGATTTTAGGTAAACTCCCTCCTTTTTTTTTTTAAAGATTTTATTTATTTGACAGACAGAGATCACAAGTAGGCAGAGAGGCAGGCAGAGAGAGAGAGAGAGGAGGAAGCAGGCTCCCTGCTGAGCAGAGAGCCCGATGTGGGACTTGATCCCAGCACCCTGAGATCATGACCTGGGCCGAAGGCAGAGGCTTAACCCACTGAGCCACCCAGGCGCCCCAAACTCCCTCCTTTTTTATTTTATTTTATTTTTAAGATTTTTTATTTATTTATTTGACAGAGAGAGAACACAAGTAGACGGAGAGGCAGGCAGAGAGAGAGAGAGAGGGAGGCAGGCTCCCTGCTGAGCAGAGAGCCCGATGTGGGACTCAATCCCAGGACCCTGAGATCATGACCTGAGCCGAAGGCAGCGGCTTAACCCACTGAGCCACCCAGGCGTCCCACTCCCTCCTTTTTTAAAAGATTTTATTTATTGGGGTGCCTGGGTGGCTCAGTGGGTTAAAGCCTCTGCCTTCTGCTCAGGTCATGATCCCGGGGTCCTGGGATCGAGCCCCGCATAGGGCTCTCTGCTCAGCAGGGAGCCTGCTTCCCTTCCTCTCTCTCTGCTCCCTCTCTGCCTACTTGTGATCTCTGTTGAATAATTAAATAAAATTTTAAAAAAAAAGATTTTATTTATTTGTCAGAGAGAGCACAAGCAGGGGAAGCGGCAGGCAGAGGGAGAAGCAGGCTCCCCGCTGAGCAAGGAACCAGATAAAGGACTCAATCCCAGGACCCCAGGAGCATGACTTGAGAGGAAGGCAGACACTTAACCAAGTCACCCAGGCATCCCTGTATGTATGTATGTATGTATGTGTGTGTATATATACATGTGTGTATGTGTGTGTGTGTGTATATAAAATCTCCACAGCCACACACTCACACACACATACACACACACACTTACACAAACCCTTTTTTTCATTAATAAAAAGCTATTATATTATTCTGCTTTTTCATTCAGTGGAAGGTGCACTGTCATCCCCATTTCACAAATGAGAAAACTGTCACAGAGAGGTGAAGTTCCTTGCCCAAGTTCACACAGCTAGGAAGTCACCAAACTAGGATTCTAACCCTGGGCATCTGGCTCCAGACCCTACCTCTATAGGCCTATAAGGCTAAAGCCTGTGATTGAAAGCTTTGAGAGGTTTTGAATAGGGAATTGACACATTTTTATACTTTAAAAAGATCTTTCTAGATAATGTATAGAACAGATATAGTAGGATGGGTAGAAGTATGGAGACTAGTTAATTGCTCACATCCAGGCACATATGGTGGTGGTTTTACTAGAGCAGCCCATGGGGAAAAGTGCCAAATCGGGACAGATCAAGGAGGTATAGCACTTACAGATTGAATGTGGAACTGGAAAGGGAAAGAAGAGTCATAGGAGACTTGTGAATTTTTGGCCTGAGTAAACAGTGAGAGACAGTAGTATTACTGAGCTGGGACACACTTGGGGAATGACCAGTTTGGGGGTAAAATTGAGTTGTTTTTTTTTTTTTTTAAAGATTTTTTATTTATTTATTTGACAGACAGAAATCACAAGTAGGCAGAGAGAGAGAGGGAGAAGCAGGCTTCCCGCTGAGGAGAGAGCCCGATGCGGGGCTCGATCCCAGAACCCTGGGATCATGACCTGAGCCGAAGGCAGAGGCTTTAACCCACTGAGCCACCCAGGTGCCCCAAAATTGAGTTTTGTTTTTGGGACTTCAAATTTGAGTGTTAAGGGGCACCTGGGTGGCTCAGTGGGTTGGGCCTCTGCATTTGGCTCAGGTCATGATCTCAGGGTCCTGGGATCGAGCCCCGCATCGGGCTCTCTGCTCAGGAGGGATCCTGCTTCCCCCTCTCCCTCTGCCTGCCTCTCTGCCTACTTGTGATATCTCTCTCTCTGTCAAATAAGTAAATAAAATATTTTTTAAAAATTTAAAAATTTTTGCGTGTTAATATGACTTCCAAATGGGCATATTGAACAGACAATTGAATATATTGAATGTGGAGTTTAGGGAATTGGGTAGGGCTAGAAAGAAAAATCTGTTAAGTCATCATTGTATTGGAGGTCCTTGGGCAGAGACTGGATGAGATTACTAGAGAATGAGTGTAGTTAGAGCAGAGGATGAAGAAAGAGTGACTCCATTCTCCTGTGCGGTACTCCTCACAGCGATTTCATACTTATTTCATGATTTCTCTGATGTTTTTCATCTCTTACTAGACCAAAGCTCCAAAACTGTAGGGACTGTGATCTCCTTCCCCCACCATTATATCTAACAACATGGTGCCTGGCCTTCAGCTGGGCTCAAAGAATCAAAGGCGTTTTTAAAAGGTGATTTGGCAATATGAGCATAGCAGTTGACTCACAATTCCATTTCTAGAAATATAACCCCAAACATGTTCAGAGCCGTGCAAAAAGAAGTACATCCAAGGGTGTTTATTGTGACATTATCTATAATTGTGAAAAACTGGAAACAGATGACCTGCAAAGGGAGCATGGTCAATCTGTTAAATATATACATGTAAATGCATAGAAAGGATCAGACAATGGTAACAACCCCAGATAGGGTAAAGAGAGTTGAAGTGAGTTAATGGGAATATTCACATGTTGCTATTGATACTTTTTGTTAATTTTTTACAACTTTTATATATCAATATATTAGTTGCATAATTAAAATCAATAAAGGTGAAAGTGAAAGCTGTATGTATAAGATACATATATGTAATATGTGATGGGACAGACTATATTTTCCAAAGATGGCCACACCAACATATATCCCATTCTACATGTTTTTCTTACAATGTGATACGATGTTGGTTTTCCTCTATCAAGGGTGGGGCTTCGTTTCATTCCTTTGAACCTGAGAGGACATTTGCAACCGCTTGGACCAATAAAATGTGGTAGAAGTAATGCTGTCTGACTTCAAAGGCTAAGGTTTAAAAAGAGATACAGCTTCCACCTAGCTCTATTTCTAGTAAGGCACTTGTCCTTGGAACCCTATCCTTGGAATGCTATCATGGAAACCAGACCAATGTGGAGAGGCCATGTGTGTATGTATTTTGGCTAACAGCTCCAGCTAGACCCCCAGCTGACAGCCACCAAAACCCACGGAATATATGAGCAAACAATGCTTCCTATGATTCTATCTCCTAGCTTTTGAGTCTTCCAGCTGACATCCCAGACACTGAGGAGCTGAGTAAACCATTTCCACTGTGACCTGTCTCGATTTCTGAACCACAGAGATCATGAGACTTTTAAATATTTCACATGCACACATATTTTGAAAAAGTACATATATATATATGTGTATGTATATATATATACATACACATATATATATATACATACACATTTCATTTCTTATTCTTATCACTTAAGGGTATATAAAAAATACCTTTCCTTGTTAATAGATGCCTTAGTACTGCATCATTGCTAATGGTTTTCTTTATTGTATATTTTACCATAATTTAACAAACTCTTACTTTTGGATATTTTGGGTGCTGTAAATGTTCCCTATTTGAATCATGATTCCAAAGCACATATATGTGCACATATTTTTATGATATCCTTAAATATTTTGGCTTCTTTAAAAGATTTTATGTATTTATTTGGCAAAGAGAGACACAGCAAGAGAGGGAAAACAGCAGGGGTTGTGGGAGAAGCAGGTTTGTCACGGAGTAGGGAGCCCAATGCGGGGCTGGATCCAAGAACCCTGGGATCATGACCCAAGGCAAAGGCAGACACTTTATTGACTGAGCCACCCAGGCACCCTATTTTGGCTTAATTCTTAAATCTCTATTTCCTGGACAGAAATTGCCACTGGTTAAAGTATTATCAGACCAATAAATGTTTATGTAATACAGTAATATTGAAAACACAGTTGTGGGCACCTGGGTGGCTCAGTGGGTTAAGCCTCTGCCTTCAGCTCAGGTCATAATCTCAGGGTGCTGGAATCGAGCCCCACATCGGGCTCCCTGCTCAGCAGGGAGCCTGCTTCCCCCTCTCTCTCTGCCTGCTGCTCTGCCTATTTGTGATCTCTGTCAAATAAATAAAATCTTTGAAAAAAAAAAAAAGAAAACACGGATCTGTGCCCTTAAGAAACTCACCTTTTGGGATGCCCAGGTGGCTCAGTCAGTTAAGCATCAGCTCTTGTTTTTCTTTTTTAAAGATTTTATTTATTTATTTGACAGAGAGAAATCACAAGTAAACAGAGAGGCAGACAGAGAGGAGGAAGCAGGCTCCCTGCTGAGCAGAAAGCCCGATGTGGGGCTCAAACCCAGGACCTGGGATCATGACCTGAGCCGAAGGTAGCGGCTTAACCCACTGAGCCACCCAGGCGCCCCGAATCAAGTCTTGATTTTAGCTCAGATCATGATCACAGGGCTATTAGATTGAGCTTCTGTCCAGGGTAGAGCCTGCTTAGGATTCTTTCTCTCCCTCTCCCTCTGCCCTTCTCTCTCTCTCTTTCTTGCTGTCCCTCTCTAAAACAAAAAAAGCAAAAACTCACCTTTAGTAGAAGACAGGTGAACAAATATGGATAATACTTGTTCATATTTGTTCATATGTCAAGCACATGGATGTACATATTATATTGTACATGTGCTTGACATATGAACAAATTCTCTATTTTGTAATGCAAATAGTGGTACAGAAAGTTTCCTTTTATTTGCTGGAGAGCATTTATTACCAGTAAACCAAAAGGAAAGCTTCTACTTCAGATTTTATTTGCAAAAAATATGTTAGGTCTTTTACTAGTATCATAATTTAAAGGAATATGTTTTGGCAAAACAAATGAAAGAAGCACATTCATGTTTAGTAGACTTTTACGTTGTTAACATATAAAATTCGTAATCCTGCAATTGTTAGTCATTGCTATTGATTTTCACTCCAAATTTATTTGGGCTTTCTAGGATTTGTTACCTTTTGCAGGAGGAGGGAGGATTTCTAGTATTTGTGCCTTATTTAGATACATGCTCTTAAACTGTTAGCTGAAAACCATGTATAAGAAATACACGAATACATGCATGAAGCAAGTACTAAATAAGAGCTCGTTACACACAGATATTTTGCGTATCAGTACATACACGACTTGTGTACGGGTGGAAATAGTTTGGGTTATGGAAGACTCGCACAGCCAGGATGCTCCGTTAACATCACCCGCTTCACCCTCGCATTTTCACTTGTGCAGCAGCAACCTGAGGGAGTCTCCGGGTCTTTCTATCCACAACACTTGGCAACAGGTCCTAGAAGTAACTGGCAGTCATAATGACGCATACTTCCTAAACTGCTTCTAGAAACCGTGTAGCAAGGCAAATGTGGAATTGAAGAAACAAAATCACGATTCAATCTTGAACGATGAATGGGAAGCGGGAGACCTGGGTGGGCCAGGCCGCGGAGAGTAAAGGGAAAGCCCGGCCCGGTCTGTGCGGCTGGGGTTCACCAGGCGGCGGGCTGAGAGTGCAGGCAGAAATTCCCCGCCCGGCGCGGCGACCTACAGCCCCAGTTCTTCTTCCACCAGACAGCGGCCGGGAGACAATGGTCCTTTACTACTCCATGGACGTCAGCATGTTTTCTGTATGCACTACACTCGAATACAGTAAAGCGAGCGGTCCATCCGAAAAACGCTGGTTAAAATTATCCCGGCGGGCGGTGCCTGCGGGCGAAAGCCGGAAGAGACGCCTTGACCACTCTCCAATAAGCCGGCTCCTCTCCTCCGCCGCCTCCCGCAGCCGTGGGCGCTGGCCTTGCCAGGTCACACTCAGGATCGCAGTGCTGGACTGCAGTTAAGCGGGGGCCAAGGGACGCTATCATCCAGCACCAGCCCGCGACCTCGGCGACCTCGGGTCGACCCCGGGCCGGAAGTGACGCAACTGCACTGAGCACTTCCGGAGCTGCGGAGACGGCTCCGCGGGAGGAAGGAGCGCGGGCCTTGACCGGCGTCGGCCCGTAGTCTCCGCCGCCGCCTCTGCGCCCGTGTCTGAAAGCTCTGGCCCGGCCGGACCCGGTCTAGTCCGCCCGGGCTCGGCGGCCGCGGGCTGCGGCTCCCGGTAAGTATGCGGCGCGGGTCGCGGCCTTGTTTACCCTGGCGGGCGGGGGAGGGGGGGTTGCCTCACCGCGCGCCTCCCTAGCCCTACCGGGGCTCCGCCTTCATTGCCGCCTGCGAGATCCCGGTGCCCCTGGGCGCTGGGTCCCGGTCTCAGCGCCCACGCCGCCCGCGGAGGGGCGGCTGAGGGCTACGAGAAGGCGGCGGGCGCCTGGCGTTTCTCGGTTTTTCCTTCTCCTCCTGTCTTCCCAGCTCCCAGAGAGGTCGGAGGCCAGCGCCTCTGACCCACCGGCGCCGGCGCCTCTGGGCCCTCCCCACCGGGCGCTCCGGGGATACGCGCCGCCTCCGGGGCCCCGCACTCTAGTTATCATTCGGAGCCCTCGCAGTGCCACCCGCGCAGTTAGTTAACGCTCGCCTGCGAAGGGTCCCCCTGCGCGTGGGTTCGGTGTCCTCGCGGCTGTCCCTGCGTCTCGGTAGAAACGTGCGGCCCAGGAGCTGCGCCGTCGTCTCGCGGGACGCTGCTGTGCTAGCCGCGGGAGAGACAACCGTGTTGTCGGATGACTTCACCTCTGTACTGATTGTTGCTCTGTCCCGTAGAACTTTCTGCCACAATGGACATATTCTATACTTTTGTTCTTAAGTAGGGTAACCACTAGGTACACGTGGCTGTTGAGCATTTGACTTATGGCTAATGCGACTGAAAACCCGAATTTTAGGGTTTTGTTTATTCTTATTTTTTTTAAAGATTTTATTTATTTATTTGACAGACAGAGATCACAAGTAGGCAAAGAGGCAGGCAGAGAGAGAGAGGAGGAAACAGGCTCTCTGCTGAGCAGAGAGCCCAATGTGGGGCTCGATCCCTGGACCCTGAGATCATGACCCGAGCCGAAGGCAGAGGCCTTAACCACTGAGTCACCCAGGCGCCCCTTGTTTAGTTTTTTTTTTTTTTTAAAGATTTTATTTATTCATTTTACAGACAGATCACAAGTAGGCAGAGAGGCAGGCAGAGAGAGAGAGGAGGAAGCAGGCTCCCCGCCGAGCAGAGAGCCCGACGCGGGGCTCGATCCCAGGACCCCGGGACCATGACCCGAGCCGAAGGCAGAGGCTTTAACCCACCGAGCCACCCAGGCGCCCCAACCCCTTGTTTAGTTTTAAAGTTAAATTTTAATAACCATACGGGGCTAGTGGCTACCATATTAAACAGGCTAGTATAGTGTAAGGTTTTGAAACTAAGTTATTAGTTCATTTTTTTTTTTAAGATTTTATTTATTTATTTGACACAGAGAGAGAGATCACAAGTAGGCAGAGAGGCAGGCGGGGGTGGGTTGGGGGTGGGGAGCAGGCTACCCGCTGAGCGGAGAGCCTGATGCGGGGCTCCATCCCAGGACCCTGAGATCATGACCTGAGCTGAAGGCAGAGGCTCTAACCCACTGAGCCACCCAGGCACCCCTGGTTCATATTTTTAAAGTGCTAAGTAGTTTTCTTCAGAGATGAAGCCTTAGTAAATGACCATTCAGAGCCAAATGTTATGTCTGGAGTAAATATCTTCAGACTTGCCAAAAAGTTTTCTTGTCAACTTTAAACTGAGAGAGAAGTCTTCAGTTTGGATCCTTTAGCCCAGGGAGGGAGGGTGTCACGTCTCCTCAACAAGTAACTTTGGTTCTGGGGGAAAAGTAATTTATATTACTCCTTTTCTGTCTGGGGTGGAGGGGTAATATTTAACATCCAAAGGAAATCAGAGCATTGTCATTAGTTCTTTTAATAAGGCAGTGACATTCAGGCCCCTTCGAACAATGTCAGCACTCTTTTGAGTATAATTAGGGATGTTTAATTTTGAAAAGATTAAAAATTAAGTTTTTATTTAAATCTGGACCTAGAACTCCCACCAAATATGAAATGACTTTCTCTTTTTTGGAGGGGAGTATGAAGTTTTCCCTTGCTTCTTGAGTATTTAGTTAGTGAGAAGCCTTTGGGCAACATCTAAGTTCAAATCCTGGGGAGAAAGCCAGAGAAAGTGGAAACCTTGGTCTTCTGTTTGTTGTGATTCTGGAGGTATCTTTGTGGATAATATTAGGTTCTCTGGAAGGGTGGTGGGGAGTTATAAATCCCTGTAGCCAGTGGATCCGGTGGAAGTATTAATTCTGGGTGATACCGGTTGCTAGCACTGTGATCCTGGCAAGTTACTTAACCTTTCTGAACTGTGGCTTCCTCATTTGTTAAGAACGGAATTATAGCCACTTTGTAGGGTTGTGAAGATGAGAATGAGTCAAACCTGAAATTGGCCCTCATTAAATGAGAGCAAATATTGGTAGTGAAATACTGTAGATGGGAGCAGTATTTATGAATTTTATTTTCCCAGTAAGCAATATCTTGAATAAAAATACAGGTAAAAGATAAAAGACATTAAGGGGCGCCTGGGTGGCTCAGTGGGTTAAGGCCTCTGCCTTTGGCTCGGGTCATAATCTCAGGGTTCTGGGATCAAGCCCCGTGTGAGTCTCTCTGCTCAGCAGGGAGCCTGCTTCCCTCTCTCTCTCTGCCTGCCTCTCTGCCTACTTGTGGTCTCTGTCTGTCAAATAAATAAAATCTTTAAAAAAAAAAAAATTAAAAAAAATCAATTGTTCTTTACTGTTTTAGAAATAATCTTCCATAATCATTGTTTAGACCTTGATTTTCATTTGGTTTATATTTACTTGTCCATGTTTGAAGTATTTTTTCGTAAGTTACAAAGTTTTAGTTTTTTGAGAAATCCTGTAGTATAAAGAAATAGACATAAGATTTCTAATTGAGTGAGCAAGTAGTACTTACTTAGTCTTGCATAGTGAGCTCTGTATCTGAGCAGGTCAGATGACCCTTGAGCATGTCAGAAGAGAGGTGACGAAGGGGGATTAATATTGCCTAGTGGGCATCCTATTTGGGACATTCTTTATTTCAAAATAATTCTTTCATGAGTAAGTGAGATCTGAAATACTGGCAATATTTGTTGTTAGATTATCACCGTGGAAGTTACTTTATACTAAAAATTTCATTTTAAGTCAGTTGCAATTTACTTTGTCCACTTCTGTGTAACATTTAGGGTTGAAATTGTGATAGTGACTTAGGGAATCTGAACCATAGGCATAAGGTGGTGGGTTTTCAAACTGAGGGAGGGAATTGGGTATCTATTTACATCACCAGTATTCTAGGTTAAATACTTATTGACTATTTACTTTGAGCACTTTGTTTTTTAGAAGGCCATGTAACTCTTGTTGTTAATAACTCTTTTCAATATAATGGTATACATGTTTCTGTGGGACTTACAAGAAAATAATTTCAGTTACTCTGCTCCCTTGTTGCTTATCCTTTTAAATGTCTTCACTTGTTAAAAAATAAATTTGCAAAACCAGGGTACCAACGTCAAAAATATAAATAGAATTTTCTCTTTTCATTTTAGATGGAAATTATATGACAGACTATTTGGGGTGACATCTTGAAAGATCTTCAAGAATTGCAGGTATTTTTAATTTAAAGATTAACTTTCTCCTACGGGAAAAGTACCATAGTTCATTTGTAATTAGGTGATTCTGCCATATAAAACAATTTGTTAAAAGTCAAACTGAAAATATTAGTACTGCTCTCATTAACGTGATTTTTTAAAAAACTGGGCATTTATGGTTAGCATGTCCAACTTAGATTCCCTGATTTTTTTTTTTAAGATTTTTATTTATTTACTTATTTATTTGACAGAGAGAGAGATCTCAAGTAGGCAGAGAGGCAGGCAGGGTGGGGGGCGGAGAGAGATTCCCCGCCGAGCAGAGAGCCCAGTGTGGGGCTAGATCCCAGGACCCTGAGACCATGACTCCAGCTGAAGGCAAAGGCCCAACCCTCTGAGCCACCCAGGTGCCCTGATTCAGTTATATATATATATATATATATACACACACACACACACACATACATACATAAATATATATATATATATATAAAATATATATATATATATTTTTAAAGATTTTTATTTCTTTGACAGGCAGAGTTCACAAGTAGGCAGAGAGGCAAGCAGAGACAGAGAGAGGGGAAAGCAGGCTCCCTGCCGAGTAGAGAGCCTGATGCGGAGTTCCATCCCAGGACCCTGAGATCATGACCTGAGCCGAAGGCAGAGGCTCTAACCCACTGAGCCACCCAGGTGCCCCACCGATTCATTGATATTTTTATATTAAAAGGTGGTTCTGTGGTCCTTTACCTATTCACTACATGTTCTTTTTTTTTTTTCTTAACACATTCATTTTAATGTGTTTTAATTTTTATTTTTTGTCTTAATGATGGTTGATTTTTTTGAGATTTTTTTTCCAGATTTTTTATGTATTTATTTTTTTAGAGAGAGAAAGCTTGCCCAGTGAGACCAGGGGGAGGGGCAGAGGGAGGAGAGAATCTCAGGCAAGACTCCCTGTGGATCTCAGGACCTTGGGATAATGACCTGAACCCAAATCAAGAGTTGGACACTTAACCAACTGAGCGATCCAAGCCACCCCCTTGAGAGCTTATCTATTTCAAATAGACTTTATATATACTTTTGTATTTAATCTAGATTTAGTTATGTAAGTTATTTATATACCATCTAATCCAGATGCTCTTGCATTTTAAAGTCTTACGAGTTTTTACATTTAAATCACTATTTAAGGAACGCCTGGTTTAAGATGTCTTGTCTTCAGCTCAGGTCATGATCCCAGAGTCCTGGAATTGAGTCCCAGATCGGGCTCTTTGCTCACTGGGAAACCTGCTTCTCCCTCTGCTGCTGCTCCCCCACTGCTTATGCGGTTTTCTCTCTCTCTCTCTCTCTCTGACAAAATCTTAGACAAAATAAATTACTGTTTAATATTGTTTCTTGCAGATGATCATTTGAAATAGTACTTGTACAGAAAAGTTAATGGGTATTTGCCAAAATCTTCTCTGTATATTTATAGTTTTCCTTCTCAATTGAATCAATTTCTTTGTGTTGAAATACCCCTTTTAAAGAATCAGTAGAATCCTTTAAAACTGAAAAACCAGTTAACTTTTGCACACTGGAGGAGGGTGTTGAAGAGCTTTGTGGTTTTTGTTTTCCTTAACTAACCATGCACCTGTTTTCCAGATATCTCAGAGTGATGTCTGTGAAACAGTGGTATTCTTTTCCCAGACATTATAGTAGAAACGAACTGTGTCATTTGTGTACTGTTTGTGTCACTGGTCAGTGGGGCGTAACTAGCGGAGAGATTTTAAATTTTGGTAATTCCGCCTTAAGATTGCTTCCCTGGTGGGCCTTCAGCTGTGAGATGTGCCTCTTTCTTAAGGACTCCTGCGGGAAGGATAAGTCCTTGGAAATTTGACCCTTTGACATGGAGTAGACAGCCTTCCTGACTCTTTCATTCCAGGCCCTTCATGTGAAGTTACCATTATTAGGTGCTTCTGCTCCTCAAGAAAAGAATTTCCCTTAGATAAGCCTAGGCAGGGAGATGATGGTGATGTTTCCTATATGAGATGAGAGTTGGAATAGGCCATAATGGGGATAGGACCAGGCTATACCGTTTTGATTCTTCAATTGTTATTGTTATAACTTCTCATAGTGAAAGTAAGTAACACTTATTTTTTTCTTTTCCTTCCTTAGAGGACAAAAAACACTAATGCATTTGAGAAAGTGGTAAAGTTTGGGGGGAGGGGAAAAAACTGCTTTCCTGATCTGCAACTTGGCTGGATGCTAAAATGTCTGTGGACATGAATAGCCAGGGGTCTGACAGCAATGAAGAGGACTATGACCCAAATTGTGAGGAGGAAGAAGAGGATGAGGACCCTGGGGACATAGAGGACTATTATGTCGGAGTAGCCAGTGATGTGGAGCAGCAGGGGGCTGATGCCTTTGATCCTGAGGAGTACCAGTTCACCTGCTTGACCTACAAGGAGTCCGAGGGTGCCCTCAATGAACACATGACCAGCTTAGCCTCTGTCCTAAAGGTGAGCAGTGATGTCAATTCCAAGTATAATTCCCCCAGTTAAATCTAAATACAAGCTTTTGCTAACTTATGTGTCCTCCAGATTGATTGAATGAGTGGCGCTGTAGTGAAACCAAATTTAGGACATGTGTTGGATTAGTTGGACCCATTTGATGCTTTACTTTGTTTTCTAAAATATGCATATTTAAGGCCCTCAAATTCCCAAGTTACTAAAAATTAGGAACGATGGAATAGATTCAGGATAGATTGGAAGTACATAGAAGCAGAATTATGTAGATAAACATGGTTTCAGAAAGTGAGTCTTATGAAACTTAATGAGGTAAGATATGATTAGCCTCAGAATCACCATCCTCTATACAACCATGTGTGAGTTTCTGGCAAATGTCTTGAGAAGTACCCAGGATGTGCCTTGAGTCATCAGTGCCCCTGGGCTAATTGAATTCCATTGTTTCATATACTAATATCTAGGGTTGGAAGAGATTTTAGTTTGTGTTTCCTTGATTTGGGAGGTATTTTATGGAAATTTAAAAGAGTTGGTTATTCCAGCAAGAATCTCATTTTTACCACTGAAATTAGCTTGCTTTTCAATCTTGCACCTCAGGCCACTTTTTGTCCTTACCATGTATGTTTTGTGCTATGTAAGACTAGTACCTAGTACACTCACATAAAACACTATGTACAGTAATTATTTTTATGTTCATTTAGACAATTTCCCAGCATGTTTCTTTCTCCTCTAATGTTGGCCATTATGTGAAAGTGGGGACATTTCTCTTATTTCACTGCCCTTCCTTCAAGAACTGCTATATGGATCTTGTTATCTGCCTAAATCGGAGGTCAGGGGAACATTGGCATGATTTCAACCAAATGATTTTCTTGTTGGTATTTAAATGGAAGTAACTAAGGTGTGCCATGTGTGATTTCTATAAAAGCTGCTTTATCTATTAGTTTAGGGATTTTTTTCCCCCAGGTGGTCAGCAGAGGCTCACTAATACCTTAGATTTGGATACTCAGGGCTTTATTAGCAGCTAGTGGGAAGTTGAAATCTACAGCTTTTTTTGTGACTCCTTCCTGGAAGGGTTGCAGACTTCTTGTCTTGTGGTCAGTAGAAAACTTTGAAGAATGGAGACCCATCGGAACCTCTGGATTTGGGATTTCTGCCCCATAGCTTTAGTAAAGCTGCTGGGACCTCTGTTTCCAGAGGACATTTCTATGGTGGAAAAAGACATCATATCTCTTCTTCACAATGCACACACCTCTCTGGTCAACTAGTTTCTTTTGCTTTAACCATATTGTCAGGTTATGCACAGTGTTGGTATTTAAAATTAGAAAAGGTATTGTCAGGTGTGTGGCTGTGTGTTGACTAAGTTCATCAGATGTTTCATCTATGCATAAGCATCCTGTTCCCTCTGTGCTACCTTTCCTACCCTTCTGGGTGGGCCCAGATACCTGTGTTCATTTTTTTTTAATTGTGGCAAACCATACATAACATAAAATTTGCCAATTTTACATTTTTCCTTGCTATTAAGCTGATGCAGCATTAGACCCTTGGAAAGTCTTCTCCCCATAGAAAGCCCTCCCTTTCCTCCCTCCGAGTGCCTTCAGAGTCTAGCTTGTACTTTTCCTGGGTAGGCTCCTTGAGATTCCTGCAACACAGTGGTTGTACCTTCCTTTGTTCTCAGTGCCTGAACATTACAGCTCCTGTATGTACTAGAGCACATCCTGCAGTCTTTGGACCGCTTACGTTGTTTTACCTTTTCGTGTATTTTTGCATGATCTCCGACTAGATTGTCACTTCATAGAGGACAGAAACTGCTTTATACCGTTTCTCCCCCATCATTCCTGTCACAGTGTTTCATCCATAGTAGATGTTGAATAATTTCTTGGATACTGTGATTTTTGTCAGCTGTTGATGACAGTAGCTGATGCTGTTGGTATGAGCCAGATTCCGTAGTCCCCCTACTGTACATCCTTCTTTGCTGTCAGGAAAAGGCATCATTCTGACCCTCAAAATCATGAAAAGAAGGAGCAAAACCAACTTGGTATAGAGATGAAGAAATAAAAAGAGATAAAAGAAAGTTGAAACACAAGGAAAGGGTTAAAGAGAAAATGAGGCAAAGGGGAAAACAGTTCATGAAAATTTAGATCACAGTAGAAGATAGATTTTCCCCCCTCCCTAGGTCTCACTGAGAAGCATGCTAATAACCATTTTCTTTCTGGGGCTGGGGAGCAAGGGTTCTGGCTCTTTTGGTGGCTTGGCTGTGCATAAAGGGACTCAGTGGTGTTTTAAGTAGTTTGGGAATTTGACCAAAGAGGCTAGGCAAAAACAGCTTGGTTAAGACTAGAGAGGGAATCACATACAGTCTTCGTTTTTCAGGCTGGCTAAAAACTAACGTTTTCATTTTTGTAATTAATATTTTATGAGATGAGGGAATAATTTAAGTGCTGTGTTTACGGAATGGTGTTTATTGGTGCTTTGGCTATTCTAGCTCCCCTGTTTCATGTTTATCTGAGAGTAGAGATCAGTGGTGATCATTCAGATTACTACTGATGTCCCCCGATGATCCTGGTGTTGTTTGTACAACTCTGTAACATATTGAGATATTTAATTCTTTCATATGATTTAGGTGCTATTTGGCTGGTAGGAAATATGACGTGTATGTGGTTTAAAGTTAGAGCCATATGGAACAGTCATTTATGAATGAAAGCTAAGTTTGAGGACTGGCTTGACTTTTTCACTAATACTCATGTCTGTTTCACTTGTTTTGTTTGTGTGTTGGCAGTTACCTATGGATGGGGCATTGTCTGGCATAAAATTAAGCCTTTTGTTGCCTTTTGAGATTTGATGTCTCTTAAATATTAAAATTCCTATTGTCTGGGACACTGGGCTTTTGGTTTAGTGAGGGCCCCTGGTGTCAGGGTAACTTCCTATACATGTTGTAAAACAAGTCTGTGAGTAAGATCATTAATTGAGAAAGGAAAGTGTCCAGGAAATCAGATTTAAGGGCTAAGGATAGACAACATAAAAAAATGAATATCTGTTATTGGGGTTGGGGGCGGGGAGACTCCTGTGTTCAGATAATGGCAAAATGGAAGCTTTGTATTTAGAATTAGCTATCATCTTATACAGATAGGATACAGTTGACCCTTGAACAATGACGGGGATTAGGGGTGCCAGTCCCCAAACTGCCAAAAATCCACATATAACTTTTGACTCCCCCAAAACTTAATACTAGTAGTTTACTGTTGACTGGAGGCCTTACCAATACCATAAACAGTGAGCACATATCCTGTATATTACATGTATTACATACCAGATTCTTGCAATAAAGTAAGCTAGTGAAAGAAAATGTTAAGAAAGTCATAAGGAAAAGACATTTACAGTACTGTATTGTAAAAAATTTGTGTATGGGTGGCTCTGTGTGGTTCAAACCCATGTTATTCAAGTATCAACTGTAGTCATTAGAGATTAGATGATTGTCAGGTGAGATACATTGTAGGAGGGAGAAAATCTATGACAAATATTTGTCTTGATTGTGTAGGTCTTTATGTCTTAAGGGAAGTCTTTAAGGAAAACAAAGCTAACTTTTTAAAACCCTGTCTTTTCTTTAAAAAAAAAAAAAAAAAGCCCTGTCTTTTCATATGAAACTCACATGAAGATTATTTGATTATTTTACAGATGAGAGAGGCCTTTTCTGGTAATAACAGACATTTTTATTGCAAAATATGTAGTAGTTAGCCAAGAAGAATTTTGTTGTTCAGTGAATCCTGTTTGTTAATTCTGTTCTGTGAAACTCCTGAGGCATTTGCTATCAAGCTGCTCAGGAAGGGGCTCAGCCCAGATAGCCCAGGCTGGCTTTCATTGGTGATGGGCCAGAGGAGTCTCCCCCACGTTACTCTCTTCCTCTCAGCAGTGTGCCAGGGGTGTGGGCAGGAGAGGAGGAATGTGGTTCAGGTCCCCACCCAAATGCATGAAAAAGGAGAAGTAGTAGTCCACTTTGGGCTAGATCCAGTCTAATGGAGCAAAAGTGAGCTCTCTGAGCTTTGTGTTGCAGGAGAACCTTGAAGTTGGAGTAGAAGGGCAGTGCAGGTCACAGCAGTCAAGTCCAAGCCCCACAGGTCGATAAGCCTGGTGATGGGAAAGTTCTGTTCTGAGCTAGAGCAGGAGACTAAGAAGTAAGTATAGGTTAAAGGGAGTAAAATATGGAGGATTGTGATTGCAGCCTGGGGGGTCTTTACTATTGGATTTTTTAAACTTCTTCATTGCTGAACTGCGCTGTTCACTTCGTAAGCCTTGTGTTCCTCCAGATAGGATTGGAGAAATAAGCTGGTTATAATGAGTGTTTTTACTGCAGTTCTTGCTTTATGAGCCGTTGTATTAACTGCAGTAGAGCTGGGGAAACTGTTACATAGAATACTTTATTCTGCCACCCTTTTGCTTGAATTTATCTTAAAATCTAGTGTTCGATATTTAGCAAAATGTGGCCGGAAAATCTTTTATGATTCTTCTTCTGTGGATCATTTTTCCCCTTTGTGGATGAATCATAATTAGTTTTCAGAGCTTCTCACTCTAAGTGCAGAAGTCTTTATAGTCTCATGTTCAAAACAATCTCATTTCTGTGCATTTAGTACTGGTAACATGAGCAATTGATGTTTTTCACAAAAAACCTTATATTTAGTCTTTCTCTTAAGTGGCACCAAGTTTTTGTATAATATCTGGAAAAGACTTTAATTTTACTTATCATGTCAACTTTTTTTTTATCCTGATATAGTGGGATTTTAGACCATTTTTATTTATATATTTGTTAATGGTAATTGTTGTTTTATTACTATTAATGGGAGTATCCTCAAGCTGGGCCTGGTGACACTGAGTATTTATGCTGAGCAGCCATCTGATTTCTATTTTTATGACCTGATGTCAGATTTCTTTGCATGCCTGTATCTCAATAGAATCTAGATTAAATTCCTGTGTTTCAAATAGTTGGTTGTTAGTGGATGTGTCATACTTCATGACGTTTAGTCTGGAAATCTGATGTGCGTTTTACTGATGTACAGATTTTTTTTTTTTTTTAAGATTTTTATTTATTTATTTGACAGGCAGAGATCACAAGTAGGCAGAGAGGCAGGCAGAGAGAGAGGAGGAAGCAGACTCCTTGCCGAGCAGAGAGCCCGATGTGGGGCTCGATCCCAGGACCCTGAGACTATGACCTGAGCCGAAGGCAGAGGCCCAACCCACTGAGCCACCCAGGCGCCCCCAGATTTATTTTTAAAAGTGAGATGAAAAATGTCCAGAGTGACGTTGAGAATTGCCTAAGTACAACTAGTGCTCCAGTTGTCCCTGTCTTGCCAGTTTAGGAGGGTTATTGTCATCATTGACTTTGTGTGCTCACAGTGCACTTGGCACCACACACATGTTTACCCCCTTCCAGAAAATAAGCTCTTAATCAGATTCAAGAGCAGCTTTTTTTTTTTTTTTTTTTTTAAAGATTTTATTTATTTATTTGACAGAGAGAAATCACAAGTAGAGAGAGAGGAGGAAGCAGGCTCCCTGCTGAGCAGAAAGCCCGATGTGGGGCTTGAACCCAGGACCTGGGATCGTGACCTGAGCCGAAGGCAGCGGCCTAACCCACTGAGCCACCCAGGCGCCCCTCAAGAGCAGCTTTCATTCTAGTCTTTTTCTTGTACTTTTACATTATCATACAAACGATGCGTAATCAAGGGGTGGTTTTATTTTATTTCAGAATTTATTTATTTTAGAGAGAGAGCACACAAGCAGGGGGAGGGGCAGAAGGAGAGGGAGAGAATCCCAAGCAGACTCCCTGCCGAGGCCTACAATAGAGGGCTCAGCCACAGGACCCTGAAAGCATGACCAGAGCCAAAACCAGGAGTCAGCCGCGGGGTGCCTGGGGCTCAATGGGTTAAGCATCTGCCTTCAGCTGCCTTCAGTGTCTGTCTTTGGGTTCTTGGGCTCCCTGCTCAGTGGGGAGTCTGCTTCTCCCTCTTCCTCTGTATGTCCCTCCCTCATGCTCTTTCTCTCAAACAAATAAATAAAATCTTTTTCTTTTTTTTTTTTTAATAAAATCTTAAAAAAAAAAAAGTCAGGCACTCAGCTGACTGAGCCACCCAGGCACCCCCTTAAGGGGTGCTTTTAATCCTACATTTGTGTTCTAATCCTTAACTTATTTATATTTAACCTTTTATTGTTGAGGTGTTACTACAGTATTTAAAGAAGAAATATCCTTCATAATTCCTTAACCTAAAATAAAAGTTTTCTTCCTTGCTGATAGTCCTGCAGGTCTTACCCAAATTTATACATAATATTACTGTGCTTCAATTCATTCATTTAACCAATATTTATTAAGCACTTACTATGTGCCAGGCACTGAAAAAATAGCATTGAACAACATAGATAGGTCCCTTCCCTGATGGATGTTAGATTCTGGTAATTGTTCTGGACATGTATTTTTATATTCTGCTACTTTCTTATATACAAGCTTGCCTCAGAGATATTGCAGTTTTGGTTCCAGACCACTGCAATAAAGCAAAAATCACAATAAAGCAAGTCAAATGAATTTGTTTCCCAGCACAAAAAAAAGTTGTATTTATGCTATACAGTCATCTGTTAAGTGTTCAGTAGCAACGTATCTATAAAATAATGTAAATATCCTAATTTTAAAATAACATTGCTGAAAATTGCTAACCATCACCTGAGCTTTCAGCAGGTTGTAATCACTGATCACAGATCACCATAACAAATACAATAATAATGAAAAAATTTGAAATATTGCAAGAATTACCAAAATGTGACGCAGAGACAGGAAGTTAGCAAATGCTATCAGAAAAATGGTACTGATAGACTTACTTGATGCAGGGTTGCCACAGACCTTCAGTTTGTTTTTGAAAACACACACAAAATAATATCTGTAAAATTTGGTGAGATGAGGTATGCCTGTATTTTAACTATTTCCCCATTTTTACTTCATCCTCATAAATTACTTTAAATGGCTGAGTATCACACCATCATATTGAGCCTTAATTTGCTCAGACTTTCTCCATTGGGCATTTAGGTAAGTACTTATGTGTTACAGTTCTTGGGGACTGGTTATGTTGCTGTGAACACTTTCGTAAATGTGGCCTTTGAGTCTCTTGGCCCTTGGCCAGAGCCTGGGCTAGGGGTCAGATGGTTGGGCTCCATTTCCTTTTTTTGCCATTTAATATAATGTGACCTTGGGCAAGTTCCTAACATCTCTAAGCTTCAATTTTCTCAACTGTAAAATAATGATAAAGAGACCTCCTTCGCTGCAGTAAATGAGATAATGCATGTCAAGTGCCTGGCACATGAATGTTCAAACAAATGGTCACGGTGGAATGCAAGTCATGGCGGGCAAGTGCAGAACAGTGGGATTGTTACTTTCACATATTTACTGCACTTCCTTAGAACACACTCTTAGGACTGTGCATTTTCAGTTGCAGGCTAAAAGCCACGTTGAGGAAGGTTCTGGGTGGCATACAGATGATGTCTCTAGTGTGCATGTGGTAGATGGATCATGTACTTCGGATTTTTTTGTCTTCATCCAGAGCCTCCGGTTCCCTTCTCATGGGGCTCACTGATAAGAAAGGTAAAAATAACACAAAATGAATTTTGAATTGGGACCAGGAAAAGGATGCAGGGGAATATAGCTTGTCTGTTATTCCTACATTTTTGGTTCACTGCTGTGTTTGGTCTTAGGCCTGCATTGATAGAACTACTTAATGAAGTGCTTGGTTAATTGGAGGTTCTTATTATTGGGGCATCTCCTTATTTTAACTTGTGCTCTGTCCCAGTCTCCCCTGTTTTGTTTTGCTTTTTTTTACTTTGCCTTTGCCCCTACTGCTCTAGGAAAAATTTCACAGTTTAGATTTCTCTGCCCAAAAGAGGAAAGAGTTATAGGAAGGATTTGAGAAAGGTACAGATGAGATACAGGAAGCTTCTCATCTTGCTCTTCCTAAAATGTGTCTGTCCTGTGGCTTGATTACTCAAATTGACATGAATTACCAGAATTTGAAGCTTATTTGTGTTCCCTTTTCTTAGAACTGTCACAAATCTTTATACACATGAAATGGTTTTACTGTGAAAACCTCAAGTTATCAACCAGAAATGGAGAAAAATACAGGGAGAGTGAGCAAAAGGTTGGTTTAGAGGTTTTAATAGAATAGAACTGTTCTTATGATCATGAACAAAGAGTGGTCTCCATCTGGAAAATTTGCCGTCTGACTAGTGGCTTCTTTCTTGGCCAGTACGGGCTCTAGTCATTCTCATTTCTTTTATCCCTTAGTTTAGGCTTTTATTTTCCAGAATCTGTAGATAGCTTTGCCTCCTTTTAACAAGAAATAACTCCAGTGCCATCAAAATTAGCTGCCTGGGGACGCCTGAGTGGCTCAGTTGGCGGCTGCCTTTGGCTCAGGTCATGATCCCAGCGTCCTGGGATCGAGTCCCACATCGGGCTCCTTGCTCAGCAGGGAGCCTGCTTCTCCCTCTGCCTCTGCCTGCCACACTCTGCCTGTGCTCGAGTGTGCGCTCGCTCTCTCTCTAAAAAACAAATAAATAAAATCTTAAAAAAAAAAATTGGTTGCCTGGATTCTCTCGTTCGCTCTCTTTTTTTTTAAGATTTTATTTATTTATTTGACAGAGATCACAAGCAGGCAGAGAGGCAGGCCGGGTTGGGGGGGGGGGCGGTGGAGCAGGCTCTCTGCTCAGCGAGCAGAGAGCCCGTTGTGGGGCTCGATCCCAGGACCCTGAGACCATGACTTGAGCCAAAGGCAGAGGCCAGGTGCCAGAGCCACCCAGGCGCCCCTGGATTCTCTGTCTTAATTGATGATACCACCATCCACCAAGCTGGAAGCTGAGGTACCCTTGACTCCCTTCTTCCATGAAGCCCTCCCTCTTCCCCAGGCAAAGTTGGACACTCCTGTCTCTGTACCACTCTGTGCATGTGTCTTGCTGTGTATTTATGCTAATTAGAAACTCTTGTTTGTAAGCCAGGGCTTAAACTCTTTGAGAGTTTCTTGTTGATCTGACTGTCTAAGCCAAGTCAATGAATGCAGGAGTTGAGAATTTAACCCCAGACCTCTACTTCTCTAGGTTCCCATTTGTAAATAGAAGACACAGTTATCAAAGGATTTCCATGAAGCTGGCTGAAGTCTAAGCAGAAACAGTATATACCTGGTAGATGTATGGTTCCCAGCTTGGGGTGCATCTCAGAATTAGTTTTGTCAATTCTGATACAGAAGCCTGAATTTTATGCAGACATAATAAAATAAAATCTTATTTTATGCAGACATAATAAAACAAAATTTTCAGAGATGAGGCAAGGTATTCATTATATTCATGTGGAGAATTCATGTGGAAGTACAAAAAAATTGTGAAACAATTCAGGTTATCAAAGTGAGGAGGAAAGGGTGCATTTTCTTTGGCTGCCGAAAGGATGTGTCCAACCTTTAGAGTGTACTGGTTTCATAACTGGAGTAGGGGTGGGATAAAGACACCCAACTATACTGGCAAGTTTGATAGGTTTCCTGTATTTTTTTTTTCCTGTAATATTTCTGATGTCTAAACGTAACTTCCTGTGTCATCGATATCAAGATAAAAGTGGTTTCTTAGGATCATTGTGATAATGACAGCTGTAAAAATGACCAATAATATCTCCAGTGTGAATGTTTTAAGAGTTTTGAATTTTATGATGCAGAACACATCCTTTTTTTTTTTTCCCCCCGGCTAGCATGTTAGCATTGGCTTCTGCTGCAAGATCGTTGGCTGTCCTTACATACCTTTGTATCCCCTCCATTTGTTTTTGTTTGTTTGGTATTCAGATGTCTGTAGCAGTTTTATTTGCAGTAGCCAAAAACTGGAAACAACCTTAAATATCCACAAACAGATGAACGAACAAGTAGTGGTGTGCCCATTGAACAGCATACTTCTCAGCGGTATAAAAAGAGTGAATGGCTTACATAAGCATCATTGGTAAATCCCAAAAAAGTATGCTGCATAAGGGAACCCAGGAGGGAAAAAGAGCAGATATTTTATGATTTCAATGATAAAAAATTCTAGAAAATGCAAACCCATCGTGAAGGAAAGTAAAACAGTGGTTGCCTGGAGAGTTGGGGAGGGCAGGGAGAAAGATGATGCTGAAGAGCATGAGGTAAATTCAGGGGTGGTTTTCTATTTTGAAATATTATGAAAATAAAAGTAAAGGCATATTCATGTTATTAAACTCATGATACAACAAAGAGTAGGTTGAGGGGGGTGGCTTGTGGAGACCTTGCACACAGGAGCCACTTTGTCCCACAAATCTTTGAAGAGACCTTGAGCTCTGATTTGACTGACAAAGGCTGGAAGGGATAAACCAACTGCAAATGAGGGGATTAATTAGAGATTTCTCTCTAAAATAGTCAGCCCTGCCCGCACTTGGTTTAGGCAAAATAATCTGCATATTTTTAAGAAATAGGGGAGAAATAGGGCCTTTAAAGAGTGTGAGATTGGGCTGACCTCATTGCTCACTTTGGGGGCTCTTGAGTCTTGGGTATATGCTGCCTCTGATTAAGCACCCTAAAGAAAAGCCTGTCAGTTGACAGTTGACAGGTTCTGTCCATGTACACAGAGTTGGATTCATTTTCCTGACCTCTCCCACCCCTTTTAAAATTGTAATATTCACATAAAATTAACCACTTTAAAGTTGAAAATCAGTAGCATTTAGTACATTCACAGTGTGCAACCATAACCTCCGTCTAGTTCCAGAACATTTTCATTACCCAAAAGGAAACCTGGTATGCATTAAACAGTTATTTCCCACTCCCCCTGGGCAACCACTAATCTGCTTTTTGTCTCTATGGATTTACTTATTCTGTATATGTCATATAAATGGAATCACGCACTATATGACCTTTTGTGTCTGGTTGCTTTCACTTAGCATGATATTTTCAAGGTTCATCCAAGTTATAGCATGTATCACTACTTCATTCCCTTTTTTGGTGGCCCTTTGTTTTTTTAACCAAGAATCACCAGTCATTTGAGGAAAACATGCAAAATGGAAAAGAAACAGGAAAATTGATCTGAGCTGAAACAGACCAGTAGATGGTTTTGCTTGTTTTTAAAAGCATACTATTTAGTAATCTGCTAGATATTCAAGAAGATATGGCATCCATGAAACAATCAGTGTTGCCATCTGGAAGAAACTGTCAAAATAAAAAAGCTCATAGAGATGAATTATGTGTTTGCCAAGTTAAAAAATATTCCGTAGATAGATCAGAAGATAAAGTCAAGAGAAAATCTCAGCATAAAGCCAAAATACAGGCAAAAATTGATGCGGAAGAAAGAGACATAAAGGATCAATCCGGAGAACCATCATCTGCCAGAATTTCTGGGAAGTGAGAACAAAAATTGAAAGGAGAGAAATATTTAAAAGTATAGGAAGAAAATTTCCAGGATCTAAAGAAGGGAGCATTCTTCATATTGAAAGTTTCTGCCCAGTGCTCAGACGAATAAAGAAAGACCCACGGCTAGAATTGTGACTATGAAATTTCAGAAAAACAAGAATAGAGAGGAAACCATAACAGTTTCTATGATATACACTGGGTCTTCTAAAGCAATGGGAATCAGATGTGTCATCCACAACAGTGACAACCAGAAGGCAGTGGAGCAGCAATCTTCCCCAGCCCTGAGGGAGAATGGTTTTGAACCAGATCTGTCGTAGGAAAATACACTTGTTTTCAGATGTGCAAGGACGCCTGAAATTTTCTTTCCTTATACCTTTTCTGAAGCAGTTATTTACAGATGAAAATTTTAAAAAAAGGAAAAATTTCAAGAAATGACTGAACTAACCCCTAACCTAGTAGTCCAATGAAAAGACTCATGTTACCTGTGCAACAGGTACTCTGTTTTACCCTGGAAAGTAGCCATCCCAGATTTGAACACAGATTTGGTGGGATCCAGGAAAAATTTATTTGGGAATGGTAGTGGGTAGATTCCAAGCAACAGATAAAATGAAAAAGCTGGAAGATAGTCGGAATACAGTGAAGAAACCATAGAACTTTTTACAAGGGGCAAGGGAATTAGAATTCCTACGCAAAGCAGAAAAACTATGCAGAAAGTTGTAAGCCAAATACAAATCAAACCCACAAGTGGCACAAGTATGAAAAATTGGTGACTGGATATAAAATGTATTTGTGCCTAATGTATGAAGAATATCCTCCTTTATGGATAGTGGCTTTGGAAGCACAAGGAAGAAAGAGCAATTCTGGTCCTGTAAACAGTATTTTAAAGTTACAAAGGTAACTGAAGGAAGGAACTGAAAGTAGTAATTTAAATATAAAAAGGTTGGGCCTTGGAAGGGGTGGTAGGGAGTGGTATAAGTACACTAAATCTGCTAGAGAATTATGGGCATGCTTAATGAGGTTGGTGACAGCCAAAAGAATTGGTGGAGATTTCTCCTGGGTAGGAAGACTGAGATGCTGGGCTGGGATGGCGCCGCAGGTTTTGTTCCTTCTCATCACAGTGCTTTTTATGAGCCGTTTGATTTTCCTTGTTCGTTGGTATTTGGGATGGGTTAAGAACTTGTTGATTCCCAATAAACAAGTGTTTCTTTCCTGAGTGTCTTCCGTTGTTTTAACTCTTAGATAGATGCTGAGAACTGGGGGGAAAAAGAGTTTGACCTCTACCATAAAATAATTCTAAGATCTCTTTGCCTTTAGTTTCTGCCATCGCTTTTTTTAGAATGGTGAGAGAGGAGATATAAATAAATCTTTTTCTACTTGTATTTCATATTTTCTGATATATCCACTAAGAGTGCCACTTTGATTATCTTGGTCTGTTGAAAAACTTAAAGTAGCTTCTTCAGACTCCAACCTGAACTCCTTGCTGTTTCCCCCTTCTCTAACCCTTATGTTTGATTTTTGTCACCTCAAACCTCCTGTAACCATCTCTGCCCTTCAGAACCCTCTGCAAACTCAGAGGACCTCTTGTCCTTCCTTTTTTAAATTCTTTTTTTTTTTTTTTTAAACCTTCCTCGGGAGCTGTATCTAGCCTCTCCCTGCATCCCCTAGAGGCCTGGAAGATCTTGGTGCCTGTCTGGGTTCTGGAGGAGAGTGTGGGTGTGCAGTGACAGGATCTAGTACTGGTGCTGGCATTGTTCCAAGTGCTTGCATATGGCAGAAAAGGAAGTTGTTTCAAATTTCTGTCCTCAAGGAGCTTCCATTTCTGATGGAGTTTTATATAAACAGAAAGGTTATAAAAATAGCGTTAGATGTTTTAAGCACAGCTAAGGCCAGCAATTGGTAGTTCTGTCTTTGAAAAATGTTCTTGGAGTCCATGGCTTTATCAGTAAGATATGCTAACCTCTGAGGTATCCTCTAGAGAAGAGTGGGAACATGAATGGTACTGCCAAGGTAGTGTTTGGTATTCCCTCTTCCAGGCCTCCTCACAGTAGCAGTAGCTACAAGAGGCAGAGCATTATTTGAAATCATTTTTGGACAGGGTGGGCTTATGGCTGCATGAACATGGTAGGAGATTTGGATTTTAGTCCTACAATGTGCAGTTCATTGGATGTCAGCTCCTGTCTGCATTTCTTTTGGTTTGGTTTTCTTTTGGTTTGGTTACTGGATATGACCTTGGTTCGTAAAAATGGTGGTCATCCTGCTTATATGGCACCCCCTGGAAAACTCTTAGAATTCTCGTAGGGGCTTAACCAGCCCTTTGTACTAAGTACTTTCCAGAGGTATTTCGTTAAAATGTGCTTCCTAAAAGATAGGCTGGGATTTACTCCGTGATACTGTAGCATGTAATGGATAGATGAGGTATAGATAGAGTGGACCTGAGTGGCCATGAGTTGATGTTGGAGCTGGGTGACGGGTACATGATTTTCATCATACTCTTCACTTTTATAGATGTTTGGAATTTTTCATTAAAAAAGTACCCTGGTGGTCAGGGATGGATGACTCATATTTTTGCTTTATTGTATTTTGCATAAAATTTTTATTTAGTGAGGTCTTTGGGGGGGTTTTGGTATTTATTTGATGATTTGATGATTAGAGACAGAGTGAGTTAAGGTTAGATGAGAGAAATCTTCAAATTTAATCAGATTTTTCAAAACATGAATAGCATGGGTGCCTTGATTACAAGTCAGCTCTCCCATCATGGAGACCTGTAAAGAAGAAGTGAAAGGAAGCAAAGTTATGATCAGGAGCCAGAGAGCTGACCTCCTAGAAACTGAGAATATGTAGATGTGAAGTATGGGAGAAGTGAAGGCCCACCACTTAAATTAGACCGTAGGGGTGAGCCTTGCCTCAAGTCAGAGCCCTGGTGGGACCCCGCTATCACCATCATTGCTGCTGATTTTGTCCCATCCTAGGGTGATAATTCACCTATTCCTTTGTCTCTGTACTTTAACCTTGTTTCTTCCTCTTATCCCTTTTAGTACTTTCTCGCCTCACCCCCTACCCTCCAAGACCTGAATTCATCCATCTTGATCTCCTTAGGCTAGCTTTCCTATGTCATGTCCCTTTCTACCCCAGATCCAGAAGCTCACCCACAGTTCACTCCTTTCCTTCATCTCTGCTGTTTAGTGAATTACCACTAGTGTTTGTTAACAAATGTGATTGGACCACGAAGTGGCTTAACACAGGCTGAGGCATGGAGACCCATTCGTGTAGCCTTAAAAATTTTCAGGCAGTTGGCAAGTAAGAATTCTAAATAAAAATTGAAACTACCACCTGTATTTTTTCAGGCCGTTGATGCTCACTGCCATCAGCTGCATCCTCCCTATGGCACTGGTAAGTGTGGGAAGGGCTGGTGACAGTTTTGGTGGGCTGCTGGATTTCTTTTTTCTGGGGGAAGGATCTATTTGCAAGCCGTGTTATTAACTTGTCCCCAAGGGCTGGACAGCTTCATCCAGCTGTAGGTGACTAAAAAGAGGAAGAAGCAACTGACGGTGCTCATGCGTTTCCTCGGGGAACTGTTGTCAAGAGCAGAGGCTACTCACTGTGTGCCTTGATCCTTACATAAAATTAGCACGTCCTATACATTATTTTGAATACTAAACGTACACTATCCAGATGCTCTGGGATGTCAAGTAGTAACTATTAAATTTCCCAAAACTCTTAAAACATTGTTTTTAAAGATGGATATTGGTTGTATATTAGAAAGGGTCCAAGATGTTGTATGTTCTTATGATTTTCTTCAGTAGCAAGGTTTATCTCGCTCTAGTATTTTAAGTTCCTTGTGGTCAGGAGATCAAGAAATGTTTGTTTCAGTGATAAATATAAAATTCTGATAGAGACTTACAAAGAAATTTGTGGTTCTCGTTTACTAACAAACTTGATGTGGGCTTGGGGACCTGTGATTTTTAAAATTGTTTTACCACAGTCTGCTTTCTGCTTAGGGACCTAATGGAGAAAATATGCACAGTAAAGTTGAAACATGGGGTGGGACAGCACGCCACAGAATTGCTGAAGTACAAGCCAGTAGCCAAATTGCTGCTGGAATTACCTTATCTAAGGCCTAGAAATCCTGCTGCTGTTTCCTTGTAGTGAGTGGGTTGGAGGCCATGCAGATTCAGAATTTTTATCTCATCACGGTGGTCTCGACTTTAAGTGACAGTTGGATGTTTACACTGTTTCATTTCTTTAGTCTCTGAAGCCCTTAGAGCATGGAAGGCAGTGCCTCCAGAATATCGAATGAAATGCAGAGGTGGTGAACTTGTATACTCTTAACCAGTGAGGAGCTCCTTGCTGGTTACTGCGGCTAAAACATTCATTTACCCTTTATTACATCTCTGTGGAAAACATCTTAGCACCACTGGCCCATATTCTCCATTTCCCACTGGTCCCTACTTCCCATCCCCCAGGCCCTACTTATGAAGTAGGGACGGAATTGTATACACACTTACTACATTGTTTATAAGAAACAGAAAGAAGAACTTAACTCTCCCAGCAGTTGTCTACTTCTTTAGGTTATCAGTGCACAAGCGGTAACTACCGAACATGTTTTGAGGACCCGTATAAGGGAAATAACTTTTAAGCATCTGACCCAAATATAGATTGTAGAAGATGAGTGAAGATGTTTGTCTGCAGCCTTTGGGAAATACTGATGACCAGCAGCAGTGTCCTTTCTGACATGCATGTAGCTAAGGTTTTCCTGAAACAAAGAACTGGAAACCATTCGAGGGTGTTGGGATTATAAATGCAACGGCAAAAGGAAGCCAGACTGGATTTGCAATGCAGAGCAGTGTTCAGGGTAAATGACAACGGAAGGTGATCCCCCATTTTTGTTTTTGTTTTTTTCAAGCTGGAAGGAAAGCTCCCCAGAGGTTCCTGAACTATTATTTGTCAGGTTTGAGGGTATGGAGAGAGAGGGGAGGAAAAGGCAGGGAAGATAAGGCTGCTCTTGGCTTCTGTGCTCTTACCAAATCTTTTGACTCTGGACCACTAGAGACTTGAGGGTATCCTTCAGTCTTTGATGAACTTTTTACCACTATTTGCCTTCCCTTCCCCACCTTGATCAGTTGCATTCCCTTCCCCAGCTCCTAGGAAAAATAAGAGAGGAGTTCTTACCTTTGGGGCTTCTGTTCACACTGAGCAAGGCTTAGCCACAACTGTGACGACTCAAAGACAGGCCTGAGAGCTGTGCTTTGTGGAATGGCAACATTTAAGGAGCAGAAAGACTAGGAGCAGTGTCCATTGGAACACTAAGAAGACTTGGTCTAGGAGGTTGGGAGAGAGCCACAGAGTATTGTAAAATACTGGCATTATAGATCTTTGTGGAAGTTATATCTGCTTATGCTGAAATTCACACTGTATGATCAGTTAACCTTTGGTCAAAACCATGTAGGGAAGTTTTTCATTTTGAGGAGTAAATAAAAGGTCAAAATGACTATTTGATGCAGTAGCATAAAGGTCAGCATTTTGTTATTGTGACATTTGTTTATGCAAGTTACTGCAATTATGTTAAAAGTCCCTCCTGACTTATATTTTGAAAAATTAAAACAAAGAAGTTTAAGGAATTGTACAGTGGACATCCATATACCTACTAACAAGATTATACAGGTGCTAACCTTTTGCTACATTTGTTTTGTTATATATCTAGCTTAGCCATCAACCAACCAATTTTATTTTTATAGAGATTTCTTAAAGTATTTATATTCCATTAAATTTGCCCATTTTAAAGTGTACCATTAGATGAATTTTAATAAGTTTATGCAGCGATGTAACCATCACTACAATCTGAGTTATAGAAAGAACACTTTCATCATCTGGGAAGTTCCTTGTGTTTGTTAGCCAGTCCCCACTCAAAGCCTCAGGCAACTAGAGATCATCTTTCTTTCCCTATGGTTTTACCTTTTCCAGAAACTGCATATAAAGGGAATTGTACAGTATGTAATCTTTTGTGTCTGGCTTCTTTCACTGAGCACAATGTTTTTGAGGTTCATCCATGTCACATTACATGTCGATAGTGTTTTCCTTTTTATTGCTGAATGATTTTCCATGTATGGATATATTATTACATTTTGTTGATCTATTCATTCATCAGTTAATGGACATTGGGTTGTTTCCAGTTTGGGGTGATTATAAAATATGCTGCCATGACCATTCTTGTCCAGGGCTTTAAATGGACATATGTTTTCATTTCTCTTGGATAGATATCTAGGAGTGGGATTGCTAGTTTGTATGGTAAGTGTGTGTTTAATGTTTTAAGAAACTGCCAAACTGTTTTCCGAGATGAATGCTATTTTGGATTCCAGCCAGCGTTGTATAAGGGTTCCAGTTTCTCCACATCCTTTCTAGCACTTGGTGTGGATAGTCTTTTGGATTATATTCATTCTGTTGAGTATGAAGTGGTATCTTGCAGTTTTTATTGGCAATTCCCTTATGACTGATAACATTAAGGATCTTTTCTTTTGCATATTTATTCTTCATACCTTTTTCAGGTAAAGTGTTAAGACCTTTTGCCCATTTTTTAAAAATTGGGTTGTTTGTCCTATTGAGTTGCCTGAGTTCTTTATAGATTCTGAATTAAGTTCTTTGTCAAATATATGATTAGTAATTATTTTCTCCTAGTCTCTGGCTTGTCTCTTCCATCTCTTCCAAGACATTCTTAATAATGTCTTTGAAGACTAAAAGTTTAATGAAGTCCAGTTTATCAGTTTTTCTTTCAAGATAGTGCTTTCGTTGTTGTATCTAAGAAATCTTTACCTAAACCAAGGATGCAGAGATTTTTACATTTAAATCTGTGAACTATTTTGAGTTCCTTTTTGCGTGCTGTGAAGTCTCTAAGTTCCGTGGTTTGCTTTTGTATAATGATATTTGGTTATCCCAGAACCATTTGTTGAATGTTTCCTCTACTGAATTCCTTGGCACCTCTGTATAAAATTAACCTCAGGTGTCTGAGTTTACTTCTGGATTTATTCTGTTTCATTGATCTCTCTGTTTCTAAGCCCATACATACTTCATTGTCTTGATTACTGTAGCTTCATAGAAAGTTTTGAAGTTAGTGTAAGTCCTCCAAATTTTCTCTTTCAAGATTTCTTTGGATATTGCGGGTCTTTTACCTTCTACAGATTTTATGATCAACTTTTAATTTGTGCCCTCTGCCCCCCAAAAAACCCCTGCTTTGATTTTGATTAATTTTGATTGCTCTGTTGGGTCTGGAGCTGTGTTGTTCCGTCCAGTGGCTATGACCCCGTGTAGCCATTGGGTATTTGAAATGTGGCCAGTTTGAATTGGCATGTGCTATAATTTTAAAATATACAGTGTACTTTGAAGACTTACGTGAATAAAAGGATATGAAATAAAATAGTTCATGAATAATTTTTGTGGATTACATGTTAAAAAAATATTTAGATGTATTAGTCTAAATAAAGTATATTATTAACACTTCACCTGTTTTAAATTTTAGTTTTCATTTGTTTGCCTCTGTATAGAAATACATTTGGTTTTGTATATTGACTTTGTTATCTTACTAAGTTCATTTATTAGTTCTAGTAGTAGTTTTGTACATTTGTTTAAGATTTTCTGAGTAAATAGTCATTTTATCTAGAAATAGAGACCGATTTGCTTCTTCTTTTTCCAATCTTTTACTAAGGTATTTTATGTCTCCCCCCACCACACACACACACTTTGTCTTACTGCCCTGGCTAGGCTACTCCAATATGATGTTAAATGGTGAGGGTGGTCATCTGTACCATTTTCCTGATAGTAGCATAGTAGCATTCACTGTTTCATCATTGAATATAATGCTTTTCATAGATGCCCTATATCAGATTCAGCAGTTCATTTTTTTCCTGATTTGCTGAGAATTTTGATCTTGAATGAATATAGAATTTTGTCAAATGGGTTTTCTGTAACACAAATGTTCATTTTTTACACCTTTATTTTGTTAATTCAGTGAATTACAATAGGAGCTTTCAAATGTTAAATCTTTCCATTCCTTGGATAAACCTCATTTTGTTACGCCATATTGTCCTTTTTCTATATTGCTGGATTTAATTTGCTAAAATATTTGGATTGATTTTTGTGTCTGTTTATAAGGGATACTGGTCTGTAATTTTCTTTTTGTTATATTTTTGTCAGGTTTTTTTTTTTTTTTTTTAAGATTTTTGTTCATTTATTTGACAGAGAGATCACATGGTGGGGGGAACATGTGCGGGCAGGCTCCCCGCTGAGCAGAGAGCCTGGATGCAGGGCTCAGACCCTGAGATCATGACCTGAGCTGAAGGCAGAGGCTTAACCCACTGAGCCACCCAGGTGCCCCGTCAGATTTTTTGTATCTGAATTATGTTAGTCTCATAAAATTAATTTGGAAGAAGTATTACTTTCTTGAGTTTCTGAAAGTGTTTAAGATTAGCATTGATGAGGGGCGCCTGGGTGGCTCAATGGGTTAAAGCCTCTGCCTTCGGCTCAGGTCATGATCTCAGGTCCTGGGATTGAGCCCCGCATCGGGCTCTCTGCTCAGCAGGGAGCCTGCTTCCTCCTCTCTCTCTGCCTGCCTCTCTGCCTACTTGTGATATCTCTCTCTCTCTCTCTCTCTGTCAAATAAATAAATAAATAAATAAAATCTTAAAAAAAAAAAGATTAGCATTGATGAAGTTCTCTAGTAAAAAGTTATGGGCATGGAATTTTGTGAGAAATTTTTGATTATGAATTCCATGTCTTTAATAGATATAGAGTTTTTCGGTTTATTTTTTCCCATTTTGTGTCAGTTTTGCTAAGTAATGTTTAAGGAACTTGTCACTTTCACCTAAGATGTGAAATTTATTAAAAATAGATTACTAAAAAAAAAATAGATTACTGATGGGACGCCTGGGTGGCTTAATTGGTCAAGCGTCTGTCTTGGGCTCAGGTCATGATCCCAGGGTCCTGGGATCGAGCCCCGCATCGGGCTCTCTGCTCAGCAGGGAGCCTGCCTCTCCCTCTCTCTGCCTGCCTCTCTGCCTAATTGTGATCTCTGTCTGTCAAATAAATAAATAAAATCTTTAAAAAAATAGATTGATAATGTTCCCTTATTTTCCTTTTAGTATCTGTAAGGTTTGTAGGGACAATCCCTTTTTTACCCCCATTATTGGTAATTTGTATTCCCTTTTTTTCTTAAATGTTCTGGCTAAAGTTTTTAATCAGCTTTGTTGATCTTCCTTAAGAATCAACTTATAGGGGGCGCCTGGGTGGCTCAGTGGGTTAAAGCCTCTGCCTTCCGCTCGGGTCGTGATCTTAGAGTCCTGGGATCGAGCCCCAGTCGGGCTCTCTGCTCAGCGGGGAGCCTGCTTCCTCCTCTCTCTCTGCCTGCCTCTCTGCCTACTTGTAATCTCTGTCTGTCAAATGAATAAATAAAATCTTAAAAAAAAAAAAAAAGAATCAACTTATAGGATTTATTCTTCAATATTACTTGGTTTGAATTTTACTTTTTTCTCTTTGGATCTTTTTAATTTTTTCCTTTCACTTGCTTTGAGTTTAGTCCTCTTTTTCTAGTTTCTTTTTTTTTTTTTTTTTTAGATTTTACTTATATGCAGGGCGCCTGGGTGGCTCAGTGGGTTAAAGCCTCTGCCTTCGGCTCAGGCCATGATCCCAGGGTCCTGGGATCGAGCCCCGCATCAGGCTTTCTGCTCGGCGGGGAGCCTGCTTCTCCCCTCTCTCTCTGCCTGCCTCTCTGCCTACTTGTGATCTCTGTCTGTAAAACAAATAAATAAAATCTTTAAAAAAAATAAGATTTTATTTATATGCAAGAGCTCTCACCCCTGTCGGGGGGGGGGGGGCAGAAGGAGAGAATCCTCAAGTAGACTCCTTGCTGAGCTCAGAACCCAACATGGAGCTTGATCCCAAGATCATGACCTGAGCTGAAACTAAGAGTTGGATACTTAACGACTGAGCTACCCAGGTGCCCCCCCTTTTTAAAGATTTATTTGTATGGTCTTTTTTTTTAGTTTCTTAAGGGGACTTTATGTCATTGATTTTTATATTTTTTTTCATAGTATGAACATTTACAGTTATAAATTACCCTCTGGCATCATGTTAGCAGGATCTCACTCAGTTCTTACTGTGGTATTTTCATTATCATGTAGCTCAAAACATTTTCTAATTTCTCTTGTGATTTCTTCTGTGACATACAGGTTCTACGGTAGTATGTTCTTTTTTTTTTTTTTTTTAAAGATTTTATTTATTTGACAGAGAGATCACAAGTAGGCAGAGAGGCAGGCATAGAGAGAGGGGGATACAGGCTCCCTGCTGAGCAGAGAGCCCAATGTGGGGCTCAATCCCAGGACCCTGAGATCACGACCCGAGCCGAAGGCAGAGGCTTAACCCGCTGAGCCACACAGGTACCCCCAGAAGTATGTTCTTTAATTTCCAACTATTTGCTACAAAAAAGGGCAGCCTTGGTAGAGAATAGTTGGCTAAGTGTATGAGGGTGCTAGTATCACTTGGTCTAATGCTGGACTCCAGGGCACAGTGGTTCTGATGACTCTTCCACTAAGGGCTTAAGGTTTGTCTCCTCAGTACTGGAAAACACTGATGGGTTTTAAACAGGGTGGGAGCTGATCCTGGCAAGATGTGAGAGCTCTGTAAGAGCTGTTTAGTGTTATTACTTTTACATCAGGGTTTCAGGAAGGTATTCCTGAGGAATATAGACTGGAGAGGTCCAGACAGTAGTACTGATAGGTTGTTAATTTCTTGAGCAAAACAGTCCAACAAAGGCTCATCTTGATTCTACTAAAAGATTCTGTTCTCCACAATTGAAAACATACAGAAGAATGGAAGACTCCCCCGCTGTGAACTGTTGACTCTAATAGATTCAGAGTGGATTGCTGAGCCCTATGAGCATCAAACTGTAATGGTGTGAATACTCAGGAAGTTCTTTCTTGAGAGCGTTCAGCTGTTTGCACTTTGAGAAAGATTTTTTTTTTTTTAAGATTTTTTTATTTATTTGACAGAAAGATCACAAGTAGGCAGAGAGGCAGGTAGAGGGAGACAGGAGGAGGAGGCAGGCTCCCCGCTGAGCAGAGAGCCCGATGCAGGACTTGATCCCAGGACCCTGAGATCATGACCTGAGCCAAAGGCAGAGGCTTTAACCACTGAGCCACCCAGGTACCCTAGATTTTTATTTTTAATGCTTTAATATCATCCCCAAGGTTTGTCCTGGCCCTCTTGTGGAAGACTTAAATATTGGCACCCCGCACCCCCTCCCACATCTTTTTCTGCCCCCAAATCACCATGTTTGCTTCCTCTGAGATACTACTGGGACATGTTTACAGTCTGTTCTGTTTAAGATTTTATTTATTTTTGTGAGAGAGAGAAAGAGAGAGCTCTTGCCTGAGCACAAGCAGGAGGAAGGGGAGGGGTAGAGGGAGAAGCAGGTTCCTCACTGAGCAGGGAGCTGGATGCGGGACTCAGTCCCAGGATCCTGGAATCATGACTCAAGCCAAGGCAGACGCTCAACCAATTGAGCCACCCAGGCGTCCCCAGTTCTCTCTTGTGACCCCAAATCAAGGATGAGGTGGCCTCCCTGCTGTGACTACTTTTTTTTACTTTTTAAAAATTTTTTTTTAAGATTTTTATTTATTTGACAGAGATCACAAGTATGCAGAGAGGCAGGCAGTGGTGGGGGGAAGCAGGCTCCCCGCCAAGCTGAGAGTCCAAGGCGGGGCTCAATCCCAGGACTCTGGGATCATGACCTGAGCCGAAGGCAGAGACTTTAACCCACTGAGACACCCGGGCGCCCCCCCCCCTTTTTTTAATTTTTAAAAAAGATTTTATTTATTTATTTGTCAGAGCATGGAGCACAAGCACTAGCAGGGAGAGGGGCAGAGGCAGGAGCCAGATGTGAAACTGGATCCCAGGACCCTGGGATCATGCATTGTCTGAGCTGAAGGCAGATGGCAGACACTTAACGACTGAGCCACCCAGGTGTCCCATGGGTCTACTACTTTTAGCATAAATTCTAGGTACTCTTCGTCTACCCCTGTGCTGTTTTTGCTGGAGAGCCTTTTAGAACCTGACTTCCCTGTAGATTCTATGGTGCCACTGTAGGGCAAGGCACAGTCACGCTGCATTCACACTGCATTTTGCTTAAGTTAATCGTCTCTGAGTTCCTTCAGGTTTATAATGGATTATTGAAGGAAAATCCCTGATTTTCAGTGATATACTGTGGACATAATATGGGCCGTTTTCACACCTCCATCTGTGATGTGGGGATCACAGTAGCACTTCCTGCAGAAGGCTGGTGGGAGGTGCATATGGCTGACAAACGTGTGCCTCTTATCTTGTATGTATTGATGTATTCTTGGCTGTTGGGAAGAAGAGATTCGTATCACTCCACTATCAGTTTCATGAAGTGCTAGATGTACCCTCTCTTCACATAATCTCCTCTCACCAAAACTCAACTCTGCTAGGATACTCTCAGTTGGTCATTAGTGGACTTGCAGTCATTAATAAAATTTCTGTCTCAACAGAGGGCTGTGTTTTGCATAGGTGGGTTGCATGTGGTGTGCGAATTCGGAGGTTTTGTTGCTGCTGTTAAGTGCTATTCAGATCAAAGGATCAGACTAGGTAGAGTGCTAAAATTCTGTTTCCTAAGAAAAGTTGAGTTCCATTTTGAAAATCCACAGATTAAAGACATGATGTCACTTAATGATTGGCATCTGTTGAGTGGTCACCCTCTGTCCAGTCCAGTTCTAGGCTCTGTGGATCTGTGAGAAGCAGCCTGACACCTGTTTTTAGCTCCCAGGCTCCACCCAAGCCATCTGTGGTGAGAAGGTAGGGGTAGCTGCTGGACATGGTGAGGACTCTGGGTCATTAAGTGCCTTTGTCAAGACCTAATAGCCACAACATGCCAAGACATTTAAAAGTCAGGACAGAAAATGGTGTAGGGCTGATTGGGCCCCACTAGGTAAGAGGTGATAGAAAAGACTCTGTTAGGAGGTCATCCAAAACAGCATCACTACCAGTCGTGTTTTTTGTTTTTTGTTTTTTTAATCATAGTCAGAAGCTATATTCAAAGCAGTTATTTAACTTTAAGCCAATGTTTGTTTCTGTTTTCATTTTGTGATAGTGGTTTGCTATAGATAAGTAGCTTTGTTATGGCTACAGTTAGAAGAAATGTCAGTTACAATTCAGGAATCTGAGACCTAAAGTCTCTATGGTCCTCAACAGGAAAATAATATAGCAACATGTATGAGTCAGGTGGCTGTTACCTTGCATGGAAGGGACGCGGGGACCCCCACCTTTAGTGAAGTGCGCTATCTTGAGAGCTTGGTTTTCTCAAGATGTACCTGGGCTGTAGGACAAAAAGGCATTCACTCACTGCACTTTGACATAGCGTCTAACGCTGAGTATACACTGGGACATGTCCTTGTTTAGCAAGTATGCTCCTGTCTCCTTTCAGGAGTGACTTGAGCTCTCGGGCCAGGGATTACATGTTGGTCACTGTGTCTTCCCCTGCGGCTCTTACCTGTGGACCAGCTGCCTTACGGTTCCTTGGTAGCTTCTGTGTAAAGACTCAGTCCAGTGGGCAGAGGACCAGGGTTCTGCGTGTCCTCTTGGCTCTCTGGTCTGAAGTGTGCTCCTTGTTTCTCCTTGATTCAGTAGCACCTTGTGCTCCGCGCTGCTCTCTCTCGAAGCCCGATCTAGACCTCTAAACACAACCGTATCTTCTGTGGCCCTACGCTAGTCTTGACAACCTCAGGGTGTTCCTTTCTGTAACTAGTCCGCTTCCCCTCCCCACCCCCTTTTTTTTTAGCAAGAGAGAGTGAGAGCGAGAGAGCATGAGCATGCGTGAGCTGGGGAGGGGCAGAAGGAGAGAGAGAATCCCAAGCAGGCTTTCCATTCAGTGCAGAGCCAGACACAGGGTTCTATCTCATAACCCTGAGATCATGACCTGTGCTGAATTCAAGAGTGAGATGCTTAACTGACTGAGCCACCCAGGTGCCCTAGTCTGCTTTCCCTATTAACCAAGGTATTGTGGCTATAACACGTACCTGCTGTCTTACTACTGGCTTCTTTGCCCTAAATTAAAATGTGAACTTTTTATGTCGATAACTTATTTCTGTAACATCCTTTTCAACGACTGCATACTAAATCATTGCATGGATCTGTCATATATTATTTACCTATTTCCTTTTTGTTGGACATTTAGATTATTTTTAATTTTTTACTCTTGTAAAACACTGCTGTACACATATCTTTTATGATTTCCTCAGAAAAATTTACAGAAGTAGAATTGCTAGCTCAGAGCACCTTCTGGGGCTCTTTGATAGCCACAACCAGTGTGCTTTAAAATGTAGGGGCCACAAAAGCTGTCCATAGGCGCTTTTTTTTTTTAAGATTTTGTTTATTTATTTGACAGACAGAGAGATCACAAGTAGGCAGAGAGGCAGGCAGAGAGAGGGGGAAGCAGGCTCCCCACCGAGCGGAGAGTCCGATGCGGGGCTTGATCCCAGGACCCTGGGATCACAACCCGAGCCGAAGGCAGAGGCTTTAACCCACTGAGCCACCCGGGCGCCCCTGTCCATAGACTTTTTTTTTTTTTTTTTTTAAAGATTTTATTTATTTATTTGAGAGAGAGACAGTGAGAGAGAGCATGAGCGAGGAGAAGGTCAGAGGGAGAAGCAGACTCCCCATGGAACTGGGAGCCCGATGCGGGACTCGATCCCAGGACTCCGGGATCATGACCTGAGCCGAAGGCAGTCGTCCAACCAACTGAGCCACCCAGGCTTCCTGTCCATAGACTTTTAAATCATACTTGTGATCGGGGCTCATTGGTTGCCAGGAATTTGGAGATTTTAAGCAGGGGTGTTTTGATTTGCTGGATTTATACAAGAAGTGCAAGCCTGAAGATTTTCTGCAAGTGATAGGCCTAACTAAAGGTGCACTTTCCATGTGTGGCCTCCTACAGCAGCTTGAGGAAACATAGGCCCCATCAGGGAACACACAGCTCTTCTGCTTCAGTCAAATGCTGGGTTGTTACCATAACAGGGTGTTTTTACTTCAGCTTCAAATCAGACTAATTTCTTAGAAGTGTCATTAATGAAAACAAAAAAAAGTCAACGAGATCCAGGAAAGGTTATATTAATATTATCACTAAGATTATAAGAGTCCCTTTTTTTTTTTAAGATTTTGTTTATTTATTTGACAGGCAGAGATCACAAGTAGGCAGAGAGGCAGGCAGAGAGAGGAGGAAGCAGGCTCCCTGCCGAGCAGAGTCCGATGCGGGGCTCGATCCCAGGACCCTGAGATCATGACCTGAGCCGAAGGCAGAGGCTTTAACCCACTGAGCCACCCAGGTGTCCCATAGGAGTCCGAATTTAAAAAATGAAGCAGAGAACCAAGAGGAAGAATTTGGAAATCAAACCTGGGCCTGCCGTAGACATGAATGCATGTACTTCTCAAAATGTGGAGTTCTCTGAAAGAAACAACAGTTGTAATTTGATTTTTTTTCCCCCTTTCTTCTTTCTAGGTATCTCATTCAGTTGCTAAACTTATATTAGTTAATTTCCACTGGCAAGTTGCAGAGATATTGGACAGGTAAGGTATTTTGGGGGAGGAGAGGTGGCATCGCCCATAGCCTCTTTCTCTGCCCATTCACACAGTAGTTATTATTGTTGATGTTTTGGAGTATACTTACAATGTGCATATTATATATTTAAAACATTGGATCATATTGCATATCCTTTTTTCTCTCAATACCTGGCAAACATTTTCCCATGACTGCATCATATTCTTTCTATCTCCGTTTTATTGCTGGCTCAGTATTTTATCACTTAGATATCCCATGCTTTTTCCAAACCCCTGTTGTCAGTGAAATTAAGTTCGGTTTTTTAATGCTGTTGTGAATTTGTAATCAGTGCCCTTCTATATAACATTTGCCAACATCTCCATTTGTTTCTTTTGGATATATCAAGTGAGAAATGAAACATTCTTTTGAATCCAAAAGAAGCAAATGGAGATGTTGGCAAGTGTTCTTCAGAAAAGATAGGCCACCTTAGCACCAGAGCCAGACCTCTTGAGGCATAGACCTTGGAGTCTCAAGATGTCTTGGAAGTGGTCAGGAGGGGGGGTTCCTCTTCCTGCTGCCCCTCTTTGGGAGGAGTCCCCGTGCCCTGCCTGCAGAGGCATGTGCTTCTGTCTAGCGTAGGGTTTCTCACCCTCAGCATCCATGCCATTTAGGGTGAGATAATTCTTTGTTGAGGGGGCACTGTTCTGTGACTTATAAGAGGTTTGGCAGAATTTCTGGCAAAATCCATTTGAAAAGACAAAATAACAAAAAATGAGCAAAAGACAGAACAAGCATTTCACACAAAAGAAAGCACAAACAGCCATTAACATGAAAAGATGCCCAACCTCCATAGTAATCTGGGACACTGAAGTTCACACCCCAAGCCTTTGAAATCAAGAATGTTTCCAGGTAACTCCTGGAGAACAGAATTGTCACTAGTGAGAATCACTGGTCCTGTCCCTGCCCTTTCACACACCCGTGAGTCTTCCTTTGTATGGCGTGATCTGTTTATCTGCAGAGGAAGGTCCTGCCTCTCCTTCTCCAGGCTACAACATAACACCCAGGAAGGAGCAAGAGCACTTGTGATGTCACTGACTACACTCTCTCACTCTCTATCCCCCAGAGCCAGATACGTTTAGATAGACTTTCAAGTGAACTTTCACTGTCTGCACTGCTGTTTCTACTACCCAGAATTCTGAATCTATGTAGGTTCCAGCAGTGGGGTATCTCTCGCTGTTCAAACTCTGTAGCCTAACATGGGAATGGACAAGATAGCTGAAGATAGTAAGAATATGGTGTGAAAAAGTAGGAATAAAAGCAGTGGAAGGAGGCATTTTGGCTAGGTGGAATAAGGAAGTCGTGTATAGGAGACATTTTTCCCTGCTCAAGTTCCTGGATTCTGGGTAATGTGTTTTCCTGGGCTTTGTGTGATACTTTGATTGCCACATGATAATTGTTTTTATTTTTATTATTTTTTAAGCTTTATGTATGTATTTATTTTAGAGCGAGAGTGCGTGTGAGCGGGGTGGGGACAGAGGGAGAGGGAAAGAATCCAAGCAGACTGCACGGAGCCTAATGTGGGCTCTAAAGATCAGAGTCGGATACGTAACCTACTGAGCCACCAGGCACTCCTGGTTTTATTTTTAAATGTATGTATGCCATACCTCATTCCAGAAAGGAATTAAGTTTTTATTATGTTTCTTTTTCAAAAATATATGTATGTGTACACATGTGTGTGATGTGTGTAGGTTAAGGAGTGATAAAGTAAAAATACTTAAGCGGCCACCCAAAATAAGAAACCCTCTGATCTTTACTTAGAAGCCTCTGATGGCAGTGTCTGCCTGGCCATACTGCCTTCCTTCCTCTCCAAAGCAACCAGTATCTTGAATTGGGTATTGATCATTTTCTTATTTATTTTTTTTTTTTTAAAGATTTTATTTATTTATTTGACAAGGGGTGGGGAGAGAGAGAGAGAGAACAAGCAAGAGGAGCAGTAGAGGGAGAGAGAGAAGCAGGCTCCCTGCTAAGCAGGAAGCCTGATGCAGGGCTCAATCCTAGGACCCTGGGATCATGATCTAAGCCAAAGGCAGACAACTTAAACAAATGAGCCATCTAGGCACCCCTTCTCAGTTATTCTTAAGTTATATAACTTTTAGTTTTGTATGGTTTTGTGTTTTTGTTTTTTTAAGTAGGCTCCATGGAGCCTAGCACTGGGCTTGAACTCAAGACCATTGAGATCAAGACCTGAACTGGGATCAAGAGTTGAACGCTTAATCAGTTGAGCCACCCTGGCACCCCTAGTTTTGTATGTTTTTAGAACTTTATAGACATGGAATCATGCTGTATGTGTTCTTCAGCTTTTAAAACAAGGTTGCATTTTATGACATCGTGTCCATATTCCTGTCAAAAACCATTTGTGGGTGCCTGGGTGGCTCAGTGGGTTGAGCCGCTGCCTTCGGCTCGGGTCATGATCTCAGGGTCCTGGGATCGAGTCCCGCATCGGGCTCTCTGCTCAGCAGGGAGCCTGCTTCCCTCTCTCTCTCTCTCTGCCTGCCTCTCCGTCTACTTGTGATCTCTCTCTGTCAAATAAATAAATAAAATCTTTAAAAAAAAAAAAAAAAAAAAAAAAAAAAAAAAAAAAAAAAAAACAACCATTTGTAAGGGACGCCTGGGTGGCTTAGTTGGTCAAGCGTCTGCCTTCGGCTCAGGTCATGATCTCAGGGTCCTGGGATTGAGTCCCGCATCGGACTTCCTGCTTAGCCGGGAGTCTCCTTCTCCCTCTGCCTGCTGCTCTCCCTGCTTGTGTGTGTGTCTCTCTCTCTGACAAATAAATAAAATCTTTAAAAAAAAATTGTGACTTCTAGTTTTTTGCTATTACAAATAATGCAGCTCTGAAAATCTTGTGTGTGACTCCTAGTGTCATACGTTTTCCTACTGTTGAGTATAGAAAGTGAAGATATCTGTTCCTTAGCTTTACTAACTGGCAAAATGTTTCCAAAGTGATTGTACTGTGTTACATGCCCACCAGTGGTTCATGAGTGTTCCTGATACTGTCAGAGTTGAGGTTTTACAGTCTGGTGGATATAAATGACATATAATTGTGTCCCAGATTACTATGTTTCACGTTAAGGGGCATTCGTGTTTCTTTTCTGCAAAATGCTTGTTCTGTCTTTGCCCATTTTTAATTGTTATTTTATCTTTTCAAATGGACTTGGAGGAAGTTTTCTTTTTATTTATTCTGAATATCGGTCTTTTGCCGATTATATACGTATTGAATTATCTTCCATTTATGGCCTGGCTTTTCACTTTATGGTGTGTTCTGATGAACTGAACTTCTTAAATGTAATATAATTTGTCAGAGTTTTTCTTTATGCTTTGCATTTTTTAAAGTTTTTATTTGAGTAATCTGTATACCCAACATGGGGCTTGGACCCACAACCCCCAGATCAACAGTCATATGCTCCACCAACTGAGCCAGCCAGGTGCCCCTGCATTTTCTTTGTCTTAAGATAGTCTTCCCTATTCTGAAGATAGCGATATTTCCAGAAAGAAGTTGAAAACAGACATGGACCTTCGTAAGTATTTTTCCTACGGTTTGGTGTCTTTGAATCAGGGTTACTACTCTCATACCAGTTGAGGGCTAAAAAAATTGAAAAAGATGGGGCTCCTGGGTGGCTTAATTGGTTAAGCATCTGCCTTCAACTCAGGTCATGATCCCAGAGTACTTGGATCGAGCCTGCTTCTCCCTCTCCCCCTGCTGCTCCCTTTATTTATGTGCGTGCTCTCTCTCTTTCTGTCAAATGAATAAATAAGGTCTTTTTAAAAATATATAAAATAAAATAATAAAAAGTTGAGAGAGAGAAAAGTATTTAAGGTAAAAGGAAGCTTGGTACTGTCAGAAGGTAAGTAGAGACAAAGACACTTAAGTGTAACCGCAGCACTTGTTGGTCTCATCTGGGTTTGTTCAGAGGTTAAAATGTTTGTCTGTTTCTGAATCCCTTTATTTCTGCTTTTTTGTTTTGTAGATACAAGTCTAACTCTGCTCAGCTGCTCGTCGAGGCTCGAGTTCAGCCTAGTCCCTCAAAACATGTGAGTGTCTCCCACTTGAGCAAGGCTTCTCCTGACACACATGGTTCTTGCTGTGGCTTATGGTGTTAGTGAGAACCATCTTGCTTTGTTTATAGTACAACATGCCTGAGATTTTTGTTCCAATATGGGCCTAAATCTTCTGTTTCCATTTTAAAGAGTTTCCTCATGGATGAAGAATAAATCATTGCCAGTCCTGGGGCCTTTTCCAGCCTCACCTTCCTCTTTACACTTACACACAGCCTGTACTCCAGTCCTGCTGGGTTCCTTGGTTTTCCCAAGCTCACCGCACACCTCTTTGACTCTGCTTGTGACGTTCCTGGCCTGGAATGTCCCGACCCTGTCCCCATCTTTGCTGTGGGAATGGAACTCATCTTTAAAGACCCATCTCTCACAAAGCCTGTGATCTCTTCTCTCTAAACATCTCTAGTCATGTCTTGAAATCTTTACCTGCATGATGTAGCGATTCACTCATCTTTCTCAGCTCCCCTCCCAGACTGTGTGCTTTATGGTTAGGAATCATATCTTACAATGCATAGCAATGTCCTTTGTATTTAGGAGTTTGACAAACATTTGTCACGTGAGTAAAGGCCATGTTGAAAGCGCTCTTTAGGAGGGAGAATCAGGGTTCAAATTAGCATACAACTTCTGTAGCTCTTAGGAGAAAATTTCCAGAAGCATTTTGGGTAAACATGAGAATACAACCTTTTTCCTCCAGTTGCTTTTTGTATTCCCAGTGAACTAACCAGAACCTAATGTAAACCTATAGTGGACTTCTCCATCAGTTTGTGGCTTGGGCCAGGGGTCCCACATTGTCTTTGCCGGTTCATGTAGCATGGCATGGATTCTGGAGTTCAAGCTTTGCAGTTATTTGCCCACATCCTGTAAGGTTTCTTCTCTAGTAGGAGCCTTCCTCATCCCTCTAAGTTAATTGTATGTGATATCTTACAGTGTGTTAAGGATGAGTTGTGAGTAAAAACCATGAAGCTTTGTGTTTTGGGCATATCTGTGTGGGAAAAGCACTGTCTTTGACAAGTAAACCTGCTGTTTGGGCTTGTTAGAAGCTTCACATGCTCAGCTCAGTCTCTGAGAACCTCTGTAGTGGCAGCTCTGTACACCGAATGGTGCGGTTTGTAAAAGAAACCCAGTAGCCTCTGAAAGCAGAAGTTGGATTGAATGACCTTTAAAGACCTTGGCAATTTGGAAATCCAGAGTTTTTCAGCCTGACATTATAAACTACTGTAAGTTCTCCTTTCAGCCTTCCTCTGCCTCTCTGAATCCTAGTGATTATACAAGCCCAGCTCATGTGCCACCTCCTTCAGGAAGCCTTCCTGACCTGTGCTTTCAGAACTTTTGGGACCCACAGAGCCCACACACTGCAGTTGAATTCTGACACGTGTTGCAGGGTCAGGCTCGCCTCCCATGCACCTAGCTGCATCAGGCGCCCCTGTGGCCTCCCAGGATCTGAAGGCTCCTCTTCACTCAGTCGACTCTGTTTCTCCCCAGGTTCCCACGGCCCACCCGCCTCACCACTGCGCAGTGTGTATGCAGTTTGTGCGCAAGGAAAACCTACTTTCTCTGGCCTGTCAGCACCAATTTTGCCGTAGCTGCTGGGAGCAGCACTGCTCAGTACTCGTCAAGGACGGCGTGGGTGTGGGTGAGTCTGCTGTAGAATTTGTAAAAGGCTGCCGTGAAGTATTTATCTTCCGCTTTGCCCTTGCAGGTACTCGGGTCAGCTGCGTGTTTTCTTCTGAGCCTGATAAGGGTTTTTACTGTCAGAACCATTAGTTTCTAAAAACATTAGGCTGAACAGTGGCACGATTTTCCCTAGTCCTGAGGATTGAGAAGATTAAGGCTATTATTTGGGCATATGTGTGAATGTTGGTGTGAGTGCAAGGTGAACTTTTGGGAGAACTCTCCTTTAAGCTGCCTACCACATCTTGATGCCCCAAGTGGGAGCCATAACTCAGAAACCCTCAGAGAATCCTGCTATTTAGGTAGCATAACACAAATCAGGTTTGGTGACTGGTTATGGGAGTGGTTTTTTGTACTATGACTTTGATGGTATCAGAACTCATTTAGCATCCCCCTAACAGTATCTACAGAATCTTATTGTGTTGGGTGGTGGTCACTTTCACGTAATATTAAATATCACAAAATGAAATTGTTAGTCAAGAACCATATAGGATTTTTAAAGATTAACCTCCGCATTCCATGGGATCTTGAACTCACATCCCCAAGATGAAGAGTTGCCTGCTCTACCAGCTAAGCCAGACAGATGCCCCAAGAATCATAAAGGATTTTTTTAAATGATACTGCTTTTTAGTGGTGCTGTTTGTGGTATATATGTAATTTGAGATAAATTTTAGTTGTGTCACTGCAAATACATTAATTTGTCTCTCTCTCTTTTTTTTTTTTAAGATTTTATTTATTTGACAGAGATCGCAAGTAGGCAGAGAGGCAGGCAGAGAGAGAGAGGAGAAAGCAGGCTCCCTGCTGAACAGAGAGCCCCATGCGGGGTTCGATCCCAGGACCCTGAGATCATGACCTGAGCCGAAGGCAGAGGCTTTAACCCACTGAGCCACTCAGGCACCCTGTCTCTCTCTCTCTTTTTTTAAGATTATTTATTTATTTGACAGATCGCAAGTAGGCAGAGAGGCAGGCAGAAAGAGAGGGGAAGTAGGCTGCCTGCTGAGTAGAGGGCCCGATGCGGGGCTCAATCCCAGGACCCTGAGACCATGACCTAAGCCGAAGGCGGAGGCTTAATCCACTGAGCCACCCAGGCGCCCCTCTCTCTCTCTTTTTAAAGTAAATTCTGTGGCTTCAAGGATTTCCTATATAGAATCTGAATTTGTTGGGTGAAGGGTGAACTCAATGGGGAAATACATTACCATCGTGTCTTTCGCAGTGCAGTTATCCGTCATGTTGTTTTTGTTCAACAGGAGTCTCTTGCATGGCTCAGGACTGTCCACTCCGTACACCAGAAGACTTTGTGTTTCCATTGCTGCCCAATGAAGAATTGAGAGACAAATACAGGCGCTACCTCTTTAGGGACTACGTGGAGGTATGACCAGCCCCTGTCTTTGCACGTCTGTCTTCCTGGGCCTACCTTGCATCTCGTGCTCACCACAGTCACTTTGTAGACGAGGCTGCCATTCGGTGCTACAATTTGAAGAAAGAGCTCCATGGTTTTTACAAAGTGGAGAAACCACTAGAGTGATAGTGAGGAACACAGGGCCTGGAGTCAGGCTGACAGTGATGTGAATCCCAGGTCTGTTAGTCCTCGCTGTGTAGCCTTCCACCCTTGATTTGACCCAAGTCTTGGTTTTCTCTGGTAGAATGGTCAGGCCTCTTCCCCTTCCACACAGTTGCTTAAACAAACTGTTGTATGTCAGGGGATGAACACGAGTCAGGGCTGTCTCAGGAGCTGCTGTTGCATTTGGTTCACTGGGTGGTGATAAAGCACAGGGAAGGGATATTGTTTTTTTTTTTTTTTTTTTTTTTAAAGATTTATTTATTTATTTATTTGACAGACAGAGATCACAAGTAGGCAGACAGGCAGGCAGGAGGGGCGGGAAGCAGGCTCCCCGCTGAGTAGAGAGCCCGATGTGGGGCTTAATCCCAGGACCCTGGGATCATGACCCAAGCCGAAGGCAGAGGCTTTAACCCACTGAGCCACCCAGGTGCCCTGAAGGGGTATTGCTTCTTGTGCACTTTGAAAACTTGTTCAGGATTCCAGCATGGTCAGTTTTGGATTCCCTCCCCTCCTTTGGGCTCTGGTTCAGGCTTGCAGCCTAGTTCTCATCATTTTTGCCCCTTGTGCCTGAGCTGACAAGATTGACTGACAGGCCAGGTCTTCTCGTGCATGGGCTCGGGATAAACAGTGCCTTGTGCCCTGTGCTATTTGCCACCTTTGGTATATGCATGAGGGTCATTGAGCCTCTCAGAGCTTTTGTTTTTGTTTTTAGGTAAAATCGGTGTGTAACATTATATTGGTTTCAGGTATACAACATAATAACTCAATATTTGTACATGCTACAAAGTGATCACCAAAGTATATCTAGTTACCTCTCACCATATAATTGACTCCCTTCACCCATTTCACACACCCTATTCCCCCTTCCTCTTCTGTTCTCTGTATCTTTGAGTTTTATTAAATTTTTTTTTTTTTTTTAGATTCTGCATAGAAGAGAAATCATATCATGGTTGTCTTTCTCCATCTTACGTCACTTAGGAATAATACTTTCAGATGCACAGCTCACTGGGCTATGTTCCTTTCCAGACCTGGTGCCTGTGCACTTTCATCTCACAGACACAGTTTTATATGATAATCTAGCTTTAGATCATTCAATTGAGTTGCTGCCTAGTTTTAGCTAAATATTCGTAGGTCTTCAATATCTGCCTAATGCTGTTCTTTATGACATGCTTCTTGAATTCCTGTAGCCCCTTGATAGAAGTCATCGGCTGGAAGGACAGAATGTGTTTGCGCTCTCAGGGAAGTCTGATGTGGAAGCAGTGACTAGGGGATGTCCTCATTGTTTCTCCTTGGTGTGTTCACAGAGTCATTACCAGCTCCAGCTGTGCCCTGGTGCAGACTGCCCGATGGTTATTCGGGTACAGGAGCCTAGAGCTCGCCGAGTACAGTGCAATCGGTGCAACGAGGTGTTCTGGTAAGAGTGAGTGCAGGCGCTGAGCATCCCTGGGCTTCTGCCTTGTCCTCTGAAGCACAACTGCCATTGCTGTGGGTGAGGGTGGGGCTGAGAAAGACAGGGTCTGTGAGCCTAACCAGCAGCTCTGCTGCAAGTGGGCCAGGCGTCTACCCAGCATCTCACGTTCCATGGGATGTTTGATCATGCTCAGTCCAGAAACAAGAGTGGCACAGATTCTCAGAGAATGTGCTATGGTTTACATTATGAGACTCATGGCACCGAGATGTGTCTGTGTGGGTTGTATGTGCCTGCACAGATAATCATGTATTACTCTGTTTGAAAGCTACAACCTTCAGTGTTTGAATCTTTCTCCATCTTGGCCTTTGTAGGCTGATTTTATAACACTATAATTCATAAAGGTAGTTTATGTCTGGGGTTTACTCCATTCAGTAGGTGGAGGTATAGCTAAAGTGTACTGAAGACTTACCTTGGGAAAGACACTATTCTGATCGCTTTACATACATTGTCACAACTGTGTACAATTGGTACTGTTGCCCTTATGTTATAGGGTGGAAATGGAGATGCAAGGCAATGGCAGAGCCATAACTTGGGTCCACATCTGTGTCTGTCTCTAATCATGCCTCCCTAAGATGATTCATGGTGGGGCTTCAGAGAAACTACATGGAAAATTGGTGTGTGTGCATGTGTTCTTGCCTTTCAAAACATGTTGAGGGACTCTGGGGCTCACCAAAGATTAAGAACCACTAACGTAAGCATTCCTTGGTGGGTCAGTCAGTTAAGTGTCCAACTTTTGATTTCATCTGTTGTCTTGATGTCAGGGTCGTGAGTTCAAGCCCCATGTTGGGATCCATGCTAGGCATGGAGCTTACCTTAAAACAAAACACAAACCACTAATGTAGTTGCTCTCCATCCTTTGTATCGCACTTTATTATTATTTCTTTTTTTTTTTTTTTAAAGATTTTATTTTATTTATTTGAGAGAGAGACAGTGAGAGAGAGCATGAGCGAGGAGAAGGTCAGAGAGAGAAGCGGACTCCCCGCGGAGCCGGGAGCCCGATGCGGGACTCGATCCCAGGACTCCAGGATCATGACCTGAGCCAAAGGCAGTCGTCCAACCAACTGAGCCACCCAGGCGTCCCATATTTCTTAAAGATTTTATTTCTTTGACAGAGACAGCACATGCGGAAGGAGAGGGAGGAGCAGGCTTCCCACTGAACAGAGAGCCTTACACGGGGCTCAATTCCAGGACCCTGAGATTATGACCTGAGCCAAAGACACCCCCGTGTCCCACATTATAAACTTCTTTCCCTGGGGCATGGGTTAGACGGTTTGCCTTAGTGGATTTACTGTCCAGACATTGTGTTAGCTTGGACAAAAGGGAAATTAAAAACATGGGACCCTAGCCAGGCAAGTGTTGGAGTGTTTTCTGATTTTAAGTTTCAGGCATTGTCAGGTGTATCACGGCCCTGCCGACTGAACAGGTTCTGTCGTGTGTATGTCTTGTGCACATCTGGCTGGGAGCTGAGTCAGGGCTCCCAAAAAAGTTGATCTTGGTTCTGCCTTGGATCCAAACTTAGTTATCCATCTCAAAGAACCTCGCCATGCCCTTTGAGAAGCTGAATTCTGAATTTCACATCCTTTAAGGTAGAATTGACACCGCACAGGATATTTAAGACAGAAGCATTTTATTGAGGTTTATGAAGAGTGTGACTTAGAAGTGCTTAGACTGAAGAGAAATTCGTACAGTATTTCAGCATAGCTCTGGGTAAGTAAGGATCTCAAAGACCTTGAGAAATGACGTGACTTCTTTGAGAAACTCTAATTCAGGATCTGTTGGCTTGGATAGAAGGAAAATGGAAAACATGGGACCCTGACCTAACAATTATTTGAATGTTTTTCTTTTCTGGTTTTAAGTTTCAAGTGTCGTCAGATGTATCACGCCCCCACAGACTGCGCCACAATCCGGAAATGGCTCACGAAGTGTGCAGACGACTCTGAAACAGCCAACTACATTAGTGCTCACACTAAAGACGTAAGGACTGTATCTTACCTGTCATGGATCTGCCCTCCTTAATGCTGCCTAGGGCCTCACCCAGGAGGCTGGACATTTGAGAGCAGAACACCCAGGGCCCCGGGGCCCCTTGCTGGAGGCTGCATACCCTTGCGCAGACTTGGCAGAGTTTGCAGTGGACCATCATAGTATGTGTTGGGTGCATTTCTTTTAATAAAATGCTGAACTACCTGGAAAAGTTTGACCCATGGGGTGACTAATTAGAAAAACCTGGTTTTTTTGAGTGCCTCTGGGCTTTAACAGCCCTGGAAGAGAGGTGGTTGATAGCAACATGTAGTAAAGAGCAAGGCTCTGCTGCAAGCCCAGGCGTGCCCTGTTCTCACTCTGAAATTTCCCATGGGAAAACATGGCCCTCAGCCCCTCAAGCCCTGGGTGACTCAGCACCTACCCTGAGCTGGTCATGTGTTGAGTTGCTGCACTCACAGCACAGCCGTGACCATGACCTCATTAAATATAGTCTGCTTCGTGGCCGTGGGAGAGCAGAGCATCACACTGGTCTCTGCATTGCTGCCTAGGTTGGGGCATCTCTCAGTGAGAGCAAGTGAGTGTTAGTGGCTGCTCCCATGCCTTCTTGCGGGAGCAGGCGTCCAGGCAAGCCAACCAGGACTTGGTCCAGTGGGCAGTGCTTGTGTTGCTTTGGCATTCTTCCCAAGCAGGCAGCTTTGTGCTGACTCAGCTGTGCTTAATCTGAGCAGCCTCGTGGCAGAGACAGATGGTGGAAGACTTAGTGGGGCTCAGCCGGTGCTTGGAGTGTTTTAGAGCCAAACGTGCTGACCTCATTTCCTTGAATTGCTGTTCCAGCCTCAGCGACCCGCCACATTTAAGTGAGATGCTCCTCCCCAGAAGGGCTCGCACGATGAGCTACTGGGCACGGGTGCCAGGAGCTTTGTGTAATTTGTCTTAGAACCAGCCTGGTGGTGTGTGAGCCTAACGGCGCCCTTCTGTCTCCTCAGTGTCCCAAGTGCAACATCTGCATTGAGAAGAATGGAGGCTGCAACCACATGGTGAGCAGAAGCCCGTACCCTTTGCATATGTGCCGTGGAGCCTTTGGTCAGCGTTCCCTTAACATGTTCTCTTCTGTTTCCCTCTGACAGCAATGCTCCAAGTGTAAACACGGTGAGTTCCAGGTGTGGTGCACGAGGCCCAGGGGCACAGTCTGCATTTCGTGTGCTGGGCCTCCACGGCTTGTTTAGTGAGTGCTTTTGTAGTGAAGTGACAAAGGGCGGCTGCAGTCACAGTACCCAGCCCAAAGCAGCTCTTGATCTTTTATCTATCTCTTCTGGTGCTCTTACAATCTCACTGCCATCTTGCTGACATAGATAGAAGTCACAGTTGGCATGACTCTTAGACCTTCATGATCCTCAGTCATCCAAGAAGATTTAGTGTGCTCTTTTTATTTTTGCCCAGGCAGGTAAGTAATGGGGGCTTATCTGTGCTACCTTACAGATAACTTTCAGAACAGGCTGTTTTATTGGCGGGAGTCACAGAAGAGTCTTCCTTTGAGGTTTTACAAAGTTTCCACAAGGGCTTTTGATACAGCTTTTCAGATCGCCTTCATCCATCAGGAGTAGTTTATTACATGGAACCTGTTGGCTTTGCTTTCCTTCCTGTCAGATGCAGTAAAGAAATTTGTTCAAGTAGAAAGTATGTACAAACAGGTTTCCTACATCGCAGCTTCAGTGCTGACCAGAAGGCCCTGAGGGTTTCTCTTTGTAAGGATTCATCTAATGGTATTCCTCTGTTTTCCTAAGAGCCCACCATAATCAGAATGGACATGACAAGGAATTAGAAGGGAACAGTGATGGTGAAGTATAGCATGAAGTCAGGCTGTGAGTAGTGGCATATTTCCTCAGTGGTATCCCACTCTGTGTTTGAATGAGAGGGGTGTGTATCATCCACTTAGAACAGTGCATAAGACATGCATATGGTTTAAAGAAAAATGGCAAGTGAACACCCCGGTACCCATCATACTCCTAGTACCCAAGAAGTCCCCTGAGTATCCCTCCCCACAGTCTTCCCATCCTTTACCACCCAGAGTTAGCTGCCATCCCTTGCATTCCTGTATAGTTTGACCACCTCTACAGGTAACCCTAAGCAGTGCAGTAGTGTTTAAGACAGGAGCAAACAGCACCTAGCTGATTAAGGGGATAGCAGTATTGCTGCTGTTCGGTGAAGGTTCCCAGGAGAAGAGAATGAACTCTGGGTCTCTGAGTTTGGCTTTAGCCTCCCAGATTTTCTATAAGAGGTCCTTTAGAGAAGTCAGTGAACCATCTTGAATCCTGGAAAACAGGGTTTACCGTAACCCTGTCTGGGTCTTTGTCAGAGATAGGATATACATCAGACAGGCTAGAGATCTGGCCATCAACGGAACTGTGGTTGGCCACCTGCCATTAGACCGCAGTAAATGTTGGATGTTTGGTGGATCTTTTTTTTTTTTTTATTCTAATATTTGGTGGGTTTTGTTTTTTTTATAATTTTTTTATTTTTGGTGGATCTTTATTTTTACCTCTTGGTTTCCTCAGTGTAGAAGCAGACTCATAATTCTGAGTAGGAACTATTGGGTAGCTGTTGGTTTTATAGAAGTGTTCTTTTTTTAAGAAATGACAAAATAGGTGAAAGCCTTTATTCCTAACTTTTGTACAACATCTTCTTAGGACAGGGGTTGTGAGGGTGGGAGGTAGTCAGGGCAAACCTTTGTTCTGGATGGCCAGAGGGGCCTCATTGGACAAGTTTCTGCTTCTCTCAGTGGCACTGACACAGCACACCAGTGGTCTTGTACAGTCAGCACCCTCCCGTGTTGGGTTAAGAAGGTACAGAGCTTATGTGCTTATGGAACAGAGTATCTGCTGGCTATTGTACCTAGTGGCAAGGAAGGGCTATAGGGACAGTGTTATGTGTCAGAGAGGAGAGGTGCACGTTCCTACTGGAAACAGGCACCCATAGGAAGTTGTGGGCAGGTAACAACCCCCACCCCTCTACCCTTTCACAGGATCTGTCTGTCCCACCGCTTTGCTCTTGGAGGAATGTCAGCTTACCTTGTGGGTGTAAATGCCTCATTTTCTATTCTTTGCAGACTTCTGCTGGATGTGTCTAGGAGATTGGAAGACCCACGGCAGCGAGTACTATGAGTGCAGTCGGTACAAGGAGAACCCCGACATTGTCAACCAGAGCCAGCAGGCACAGGCCAGGGAGGCCCTCAAGAAGTACTTGTTCTACTTTGAAAGGGTAGGCGTCTTCTCTGGAAACTGCCCTCATGAGTGGGCTTCTTCCCACTGGCCTGCTTAGGGAGAACTCCCAGGGACTGGTGTGCGGTACGTGCACACAGAAGTCAGGGAGAGGAGCTCCTGCAGTGGGCCTGAGTGATGCTTCCATAAATGTGGCTTTTGGGCTCCACAGGGCAGCCATGACCAACAGTGCTCTTTGAATCATGGGTTGAAGGACAGTGAAGGGAGCATCAGGTGGTCTTTTACATGTGGTACCAACTTAATCAGATTCAGAGGGCACTTCCTCCCAGGAGGACCCCTCAGAAGCCCACAGAGTATGGCGCATTTGCTTTTGCTAAGCACAGTAGACCAGTGGGTACCCAGCTTTGTTTCATCCTCAGGGCTGAAGCCCTATTGCCCTAGATGGTAGAGTGATCTGAATGGCAGGCGCTGCTTAGGACAGGGTCGGTAGTATGGTCTGAGGAAGTCCCCTTCCTGGAGCGCCTGAGCGGCTTGGTCGCAGCCGACTAGTGATTTCGGCTCAGATTATGATCTCAGGGTCCTGGGATCAGCTAACATTGGGCTCTGCACCTAGCAGGGTGTCTGCTTCTCTCCGTCTCCCTCTGCTCCTCCACCCTGCCCTGCGGGCGTGCTCTCTACCCTCTCTCCCAAATAAATAAATTGTTAAGAAGAAGAAAAAGTCCTCCTCCTGCCCTCTCAAGGACACACAGTCCCCATAAGTTAGATGAAGCTGTGGCCATGCTGTGCCAACCAAGGTGTCTGTTCTGAACTTCCGTCTGGACTTGCGCACCTTTCTCTGTGCCCTGTAGTGGGAAAACCACAACAAGAGCTTGCAGCTGGAGGCACAGACCTATCAGCGGATTCATGAGAAGATTCAGGAGAGAGTCATGAATAATCTGGGGACGTGGATCGACTGGCAATACCTACAGAATGCAGCCAAGCTCTTGGCCAAGGTCTGTACCCCTCCCTCTTCTGATCCCTGGCCCAGCACCTGGCCCTGTCAGGCCCAGACGTCTGAGGATGGGAGGGTGGGAGACAGTTTTGGGGGCAGGGGAGCCCAGCACTTCGTATCACTTTGTATGCTTCTGCTTCTGGGCCCACAGTTCCCTGGGCTGTGCCCACTGAGGACCCAGCCTGCTGCTGGCTGCCAGGGGATTTCCAAGAAGAGTTCCACTACCTCAGCCACAGGAAAGGAAGTGCAAGGGAAACTAGAGCCCTTCTTCTTTTGTCCTATCCACGTGTCACTCCGAAGAAACTAAGAGATTATCTTTGGACAAGTGTCGAGATAGATGTGTGGACTCTGATGTCCGACTCTAGGAAAGAGCCATTGAGGCAGCTGCTGGTGATAAATCACAGTTGGAAAAAGGAACCGTGTGTTCTGTGACCATTTCTGTTTCAGCTTTTCCCATATTGTCCCTCCAGTTCATCCTTGATTGGTTTGGCGTCATTTCTTTCGAGCCTGTACCTGTAGAGCCAGGCTCACGTGCGTGGTAGGGTAGAATCATGAAAGCCACTAGAGACGCGTGCGGGTTGGGTCACACGTGCACGTGCCTTCTCTCTTCTGTTCCAGTGCCGGTACACCCTGCAGTACACTTACCCGTATGCCTACTACATGGAGTCTGGACCCAGGAAGAAGCTGGTAAGGCCAAGCAGTCCTGTGTTCCGCCCTTTAGCTTCAGAGATACCCTTGTCTACCTGTACTTTCCAGGAGAGTGGGGACCAGACCCAGGTTGTTGGGAGGACAAAACTGTCAGTTTTAAAAGTTAGCTCTCTTAAGATTCACTCTTTCTTTGACCCCTGTGTGCATATGTGCTCACTCGCTCTCTTTCTCTTTCTCAAAAAAAATTCAGTTCTCCTTTAGACTTCTCTAAAATAGACTTCAGGCCCTGGAATTTTGTGTAATATCAAGGCAGATACACCAAAGCTCCTGAATGGCCGTAGTTACAGGACACTCTGTGGCCACATGGGAGGCTGGTACCCATGCTTTAGGAGGACACCCAGCTTGCACGTTCCTAATTTATAGTGGGCTTTTTTACATCTTTGTTTAATTCTCTATGTTAGATATGGGTCATGTCCCCTGATGATAAAGTAGTTCACATTTATTGTTTAAATGTTGGAAAACAGAAAAACATTTGCATCATCTGTAATCCCACCAAAAAGACATGGCCACTGTTAGCGTTTTTCAGCCTTTTAAAATTATTTCTACACTTACTGTTAATGATATACATGCCATTTTGTTGTTACGACCATTTATTATTGCTGCTGTCCTTATTTACCAGGCCACTAAATACCATTTTTGACCTGTGCATAAATGTTTCATTACATGGTCGTCCCATCAGTTTGGGCGTTTGTTGTTGCTGTTTTTCATTACTATAAGATGTTGAGGAACACTTTGTGTATAAAGGTACAGTGGAGGTACAATTACCAAGTCGAATGGTTTGAATATTTTTAAGACTTGATTTCCAGAAGGGCTGGAAAAAGGAAGTACTCCGTGAACACCGTGTCCGTGAATACCCATTTTGACGTGTTTTTGCAGCATCTGTTGCCTGTATGTGGGGAATACTGTCTTCAGTGGCTTAACTTCTTCCCCTCTCTTTCGGGCTGGAGGGTGAGTGTGGCCTTGCCGCCTGGCTGCGCTCTTCAGGTAGCCTTTTGACTGGATTCTGGCTCTGGCGATAGGAGCTAGCCCTGCTCTCTGAGGACCAGCTCAGGGCTGTCTGTAGCTCATATAAGCCTCAGGTGCTGCGTCTGCCCCTCCATCTGCAGGCCCTGGCCTGGCTGCAGCCCCTCTCCTTTTGACCCTCCTGCTCTGCCCATACAGTTTGAATACCAGCAAGCTCAGCTGGAGGCTGAGATCGAGAACCTGTCGTGGAAGGTGGAGCGCGCAGACAGCTATGACAGAGGGGTAAGTGTCTCCCTCCTTCCTGGTGCCTCTGTTGCAGGCCAGGGAGATCCAGCTTGTTAGCAGGCGACAGGGTTGTTAGCATGTGGACCCGAAGCTCTGTAGGGAAGGGTGGGAAGGGCAGTGCCTTTGTCCCCTTGAAGCCCCTGATGTGGTGGGTGTGGCTTTGGCTGCTGCGTGCACTCGGGACAGGGCGGTGCAAGCACCATCTTGCTTCCCTGGTGCAGGACTTAGAGAACCAGATGCACATAGCAGAGCAGCGAAGGAGAACCCTGCTGAAGGACTTCCATGACACCTAGACTGGGACCCGACGCGCCGGAGTGAGGACGATGTGGCTGCGAGGCCTCCCGGTTGCCGAACTGCATGCCGCAGGCCCTGCCTTTCACCACCTCAGGCAGCAGCCCGGGCCCCACTCCTGACAGACACTGGCCACACACCTTAGTCCATTTCTGTTTTCTTCTCATCTTTTCGCTTTTTGTTTCTACCAGGGTAGAGGCCATGTTGAATTGGCCTCTTTTCAGGACTTTTAATTCCCCCTGGATGGTTGTTGGGAGGGAGGGAAAGTTTTTTCTGAATGACTATTAATAGTACTAGATCATTACAACTTATGTAATTTTCAAAGGTTGTATAATTATACAAAAAAAAAAAAGACAAACCATAGAATTACACAGAACCCTTTTTAAAAATAAATTGGCATTGGAGTGTTTTACCCTCTAGCTATTTTACTTAGAATGTAACATGCTGCCTGCCCACCCTGCCTCAGAGTGTCTCCTGCAGGAGGGCCCCAGGGTGGTCTCTGTTTTCCAGATTCTCATATGTGTTTGGCCACAGCTGGTGTCTCAAGGGAAAAGCGTGGGTGGCAGACGGTGGGCAATTGAGTTGGCCTATGTAACGGGCATGGAGCGCAGGGAATCACATCATGCCTTCTGCCTGGTCCTTGGGGACCCTTTGTGGTCAGGTGTACCTGCCTTACCCTGCAGTGAGGAGATAATACAGAAAGGGGACTTATCATAGGGTGTCGTCATCTCTGATGGCGCTGTGTGTCTGTGGGCTCATCTTTCTTCCAGGTTTCTTTGGGTCTGGCCACTGAGGCCAGAGACCATAACGGTATAGGTGGGGACATGAGTTCAGCACAGTGTTTCCTCTTGTCTCCTAAAGATCGAGATCTACTTTTAAAAGCAGTTATTCCCCAAAATAAGTTCATTTTACCTTGGTCCTTTCTTTTGTGCCAGTGTTCCAGTGATATAACTAACCAGGTTTACACACGGCTGTGCGTACCTGACACTGTGCTGCTACACCGTCTCTGGTGCACTTTAGGGTCAGAGTTCAGCATGGCCCACCCAAGGGCACAGGTCTTCCGGACTCAGGGGCCTTGTTTGCACAAGTGCTTTTCATGTTATCAGGAGTGTGTTCTCCTCCAGAGTGGCTGCTCAGGGGTCTGGAAGTCTGAGGCCAGGAGGGTCCTGGATTTGTGGTCCCAGCTACTATGCTGGAAGGGCTGGCCGGAGGAGAGGGCCAGCTTCTGCACAGTTGAGTGCAAAGGAACAGGTGGTTGGTTGGTGTCCTGCCTGTCCTCAGCCTGGTTCTGTGAGCCTTCTAAAAGTTACATCTGTGATACCTGGGGTTTTTGTGGCTTGGTTCATTGCCCCCACTCTGAGGGGGGCAGAGCTGTCTGTACTCGACAGGGCCTCCTTCACCTCCTGGAAGAGTTGCTTGGGAGGTCTGTGAATATTCCAGAGGAAGTCCTTTGATACTCAGACATTCTCACCTCAGTCAGCAGTTTCCCAGGAACCATGTTAGCTGTAAACTGAATCACTCTTGAAGACAGAGAGCCGCTGTAATTCTTGGGATCATGGGATACACGGCTGGATGCAGGCTCCTTGTCTCCCCTCCAGTCCCAACCCAGGCTTTGTCTCTTCCTCTCATCCTCAAGGGAGGGACTGTGGGGTGGAGTAGGAGAACAAGTTAGAAGTGCAGCACATGAGGCCAGAATTGAATGGCGGGGAGCTCACTGAAGGAGGAGCGTACCTGCTACAGGACCTGGGGCTGGGTGTCTGCTGCCCACTCCGTCGGGTCCTTCCTGTGTCACCGCCATGGCAGAGGCGTTGCAGCTCTGTGCCTTACGTCACACCCTGGGCATCCTGGGCAGTTCTCAGCCTGCACAGCTACCACATGGTGCACTGGTACCCAGACTGTAGCCTGCAGCCCCTGACTTGTGGAGAGCTTCCGTTTGTGCCCCCAGGGGCTGTCCTTGGCCAACATCATCAGGAAGATGGGAAAGGTCAGGCAGAATTGTTCTGCCCTACAAAGGATAGAAGATAAAGGAATGCACAGTGTTTTCATGAATTTACCATAATATCTTTGTTTTCTTCAAAGAAAAAGTTGAGGCAACGTCATCTGCTCAATGTTGAGTGGTTTATTCAAAATAAACAAAGTTTCTGATTATAAAATTGTGTAGAGTCTTCCTTCCAAGGATCCAGGTAACCTCCTGAACCAGCGCCCCAGGGGATTCTGGCCAGTGAGCTCCAATTGAGGGCCGTCCTGCTGATCAGCTCCCTCCTCTAGAGAGCTGTGAAGGTCCCAGGGGCCTCTGTTCTGCCTCCCTACTGTGTCTGGCTTTCTGAGGAGAGGGCATCTACGGAGGGAAGGAGAATATCCTGCCCGTTTTTACTTTCTTCTCCCTCCCTGGGTTGCAGGCCATACCATTCCCCCCACAAAGAGATCCTGGGATTGCGGCCGAGTACTAGTGGGAATGCCCCACAGCTCCTACAGAGGCCCCGAGTCCCTCATTCAGAAACCCCCTGGGTCCCTCCAAAGCAGACGTGGGAGCTTAGGGTTATACAGTGTGCGGGGGGCGGGTAGGGGGAGCTTCACAGGGACTCTGGAGTTACAAAGCTAGGACTCTGGACAGAAACCCAAGTGTGTGGAGTTTAATCCCAAGGGTTGAGGACAGGAAGTGGAGTTTGGGTTCTGGATTGAGGGGGTCCACACTTGTGGCAAGAGTGACAGCAACTTTAGTCATAGTTCAGAGGTTAAGGCTCCAAAGCTGTGGGCAGCATGCACGGGACAGGCAAGGCCAGAGAGGCCCTAGACACTGCCAGTCAATTCCACAGCTGCTCATCCCTGGCCCTCCGGTGTGCTGAGCCCCATGCATGGCACCTGGGCATACCATTGTGTGCAAAAGATCCACAGGCTCTACCCTCTCAGAGCCTCCAGAGCATGGGGCACACAGATGGAATTCATCACTAGTGAACATCCGTGAGGCAGCAAGACCCAGGACTAAAGGGTCAGTCACTATTGTAGATCAGTGGGCAGGGTGCCATGGCCTTGGCACTATACTCTTGGGAATCTTAAAAATGAACAAGAGGGCACCTAGGTGGCTCGGTCGGTTAAGTGCCTGCCTTTGGCTCAGGTCATGATCCCAGTGTCCTGGGATCGAGTCCTGCAATGGGCTCCTTGCTCAGTGGGGAACCTGCTTCCCCCTCTCCCTTGGCCTGCTGTTCCCCATGGTGTGTGGTCTCTCTCTCCAATAAATGAAACTTTTAAAAAATCTATTTAAGGGGTGCCTGGGTGGCTCAGTGGGTTAGAGCCTCTGCCTTCAGCTCAGGTCATGATTCCAGGGTCCTGGGATCCAGCCCCGCATCATCAGGCTCTCTGCTCAGCAGGGGGCCTGCTTCATCCTCTCTCTCTGCCTCTGCCTGCTTGAGATCTCTGTCAAATGAATAAATAAAATCTTTAAAAATATATTTAAAAATGAACAAGAGAAGGTAGCATATTCTAGTAAAGTCTAGAGGAGGGATTTTCCATGTTGTCTCCAGGTACAGCCATCAGAGCACTGTCCCTGTACTGGGCCCTGTTTTGGGTACTGAGGATGGCTATTGGTCTTGGCCTAGGTCGGTTTCCGTCCCCATAAGACAATCACACTAATAGTGAGTAAGCCTGTACCCACCTAGTCCTCACAGCAGCCCCGTGAGGTAGGTGCTGTCACAGTGCATATCACTGAGCTGTTCAAAATATGAAGTAATTTGCCCAAGGTTACCACTGCTGGTAAAACAAAAAGTGTTTGCTGTTAGAAACTGGAAATAAGGGGCTCCTGGGTGGCTCAGTGGGGTAAGCCTCTGCCTTCAGCTCAGGTCATGATCCCAGAGTCCTGGGATCGAGCCCCATATCCGGCTCTCTGCTCAGTGGGGAGCCTGCTTCCCCCTCTCTCTCTGCCTGCTGCTCTTCCTACTTGTGATCTCTCTGTCGAATAAATAAATAAAATTAAATTAAAAAAAAAAAGAAACTGGAAATAAGGGGCACCTGGGTGGCTCAGTGGGTTAAAGCCTCTGCCTTCGGCTCGGGTCATGATCCCAGGGTCCTGGGATTGAGCTCCGCATTGGGCTCCCTACTCAGCAGAGAGCCTGCTTCTCTCTCTCCCCCTCTCCCTGCCGCTCTGCTTACTTGTGCTCTCTCTCTAGCTCTCTGTCAAATAAACAAATAAAATATTAAAAAATAAATGATAATTTTTAAAAAAAATTTTTAAAGATTTTATTTGACAGCGATCACAAGTAGGCAGAGAGAGGAGGAAGCAGGCTCCCCGCCAAGCAGAGAGCCCAATGTGGGGCTCGATCCCAGGACCCTGGGATCATGACCTGAGCTGAAGGCAGAGGCTTTAACCCACTGAGCCACCCAGGCACCCCAAAATAATAAATTTTAAAATGGGATGCCTGGCTGGCTCAGTTGGTAGAGTATGGGACTCTTGACCTCAGAGTCATGCGTTCAAGCCCTACTTTGGGTGTGGAGCCTATTTAAAAAAGAGAAACAGGGGTGCCTGACCCACATCGGGCTCTCTGCTCAGCGGGGAGCCTGCTTCCCTGTCTCTCTCTGCCTGCCTCTCTGCCTACTTGTGACCTCTCTCTGTGTCAAATAAATAAAAATATTTTATTTTTATTTATTTTTTTTAAAGATTTTATTTATTTATTTGACAGAGAGAGATTACAAGTAGACAGGCAGGCAGAGAGAGAGAGAGGGAAGCAGGCTCCCCGCTGAGCAGAGAGCCCGATGCGGGCCAGGCACCCCTGTTTCGCAAGTAGGCAGAGAGGCAGGCAGAGAGAGAGAGGAGAAAGCAGGCTCCCTGCTGAACAGAGAGCCCCATGCGGGGTTCGATCCCAGGACCCTGAGATCATGACCTGAGCCGAAGGCAGCGGCTTAACCCACTGAGCCACCCAGGCGCCCTAAATAAAAATATTTTAAAAAAATAAATAAATACATAAATTTAAAAAAATTAAAAAGAGAAACATTATGGCCCTTAGGCAGCCAAAAGGCCATAGGTTTTAAAAGGCCAAGTTCCAGTTTTTGATGTGGTTGTGAGATTCCCACAACCAACAGCAGGTGGAGCAGAACTAGACAGCATTCCACACCCCCACCCGCGTGCCCCAGCCGGCTTGCTTTCTGTTGTCTGGTGAGTGAGAGAAGGAGCTGTGCATGGCAGTGGGGATTAGTCACCTGGATACAGGAGATAGGAATGTGAGAGAAAGGGGTTTAGAAAAATAAGGAACCTGAGGATTTGTGGTGATCTAATTATAGATTCTTTTTTAAGATTTTATTTACTTATTTGATAGAGATCACAAGTAGGCAGAGAGGCAGGCAGAGAGAGGGGGAAGCAGGCTGTCCTCGGAGCAGGGAGCCCGATGTGGGGATTGATCCTAAGACCCTGGGATCATGACCCGAGCCGAAGGCAGAAGCTTTAACCCTCTGAGACACCCAGGCGCCCCTAGTTTGTTTGTTTGTTTGTTTGTTTGTTTAAAGACTTTTATTTATTTGATAGAGACATAAGGAGAGAGGGAACACAAGCAGGGGGAGTGGAAGAGGAAGAAGCAGGCTTCCCGCTGAGCAGGGAGCCTGATGCAGGGCTGATCCTAGGACCCTGGGATCAGGACCTGAGCCGAAGGCAGATGCTTAACGACTGAGCCACCCAGTCGCTCCTAATAATAGACAATAAAAGGCTAAAGAGGGGGGCGCCTGAGTGGCTCAGTGGGTTAAAGCCTCTGCCTTCGGCTCGGATCGTGATCCCAGGGTCCTGGGATCGAGCCCCACATCGGACTCTCTGCTCTACAGGGAGCCTGCTTCCTCCTCTCTCTCTGCCTGCCTCTCTGCCTACTTGTGATCTCTGTCAAATAAATAAATAAAATCTTCAAAAAAAAAAAAAAGAAAGGCTAAAGAGGAAATGGTCTCAACATTCATTCATGGGTACCAGAAAACCATGACATCCTTGGTAAAACTGTGACTTGGTTGGTGTTTTTCGCATTAAAGAATTCAGGAGAGGGCACCTGGGTGGCTCAGTCAGTTAAGCATCTGCCTTCAGCTCAGGTCAAGATCCCAGGGTCCTGGGATCGAGCCCCGCATCGGGGCTCTCTGCTCAGTGGGGTGCCTGGTTCTTCCTCTTCCCTTGCTGCTCCACCCTGTTTATGCTCTCTCTGTGTCAAATAAATCTTTTAAGAAAATGAAAAAAAAAAAAAAGAATTTAGGAGATTAAAAAAGAAGAAGAATATGAGAAAAAAATTAGGAGAATAATACGATTTGGGGGAAATTTACTTGCTCCCGTTGTACTGTGTACTTGGATGTTGAGAGACTTCGGACCTAACTAGAGTGGCTTAAAGACAAGCTGCAGGAAATCTGGACACTGCTAAGCTGGTAATAGGACTTTTTTCCATTTGAATCCGAAACATTTCTTTTGTGGCCGTTCTATGTATGTATGAACGTATGTATGTATGTGCTTCAGAATTCATTTCAGAATTCACTTCCATGCACAGGGAGTCCGAGCTCACCTGGTTACCTGCAGACGTGTGGCTTCCCACTCGATCTGAAGCAGAATACTGGACCGCTGGTGCTGGTCGGTGAGCATCCCGACTTCGGCAGAACCCTAACGATTCCCATTATCACCTCCCCCTCTTCCTCCCCATTAGACATGTTCAGAATGTCTCCTTTGTTTGGGCAGTGTTTCTCTGTAGTATCCCAAGGAGACTGACAAGATGGTCACTGAGGGTGGCTGGATGAGTGGGTGCACCCATGTGCTCGGGCACTGGTGAAATCCGCCACTGTGTGTAGAATCTCCAAGAGAAGGAGATGGGCCTGCCTTTGGAGCCCCTGGCCTGCTCTGGGGAGACCAGAAAATGCAGACTCCACTTTTCTGGAAGAAAATGGGCGGGAGAAGGGGCTGTTAACAGGGTAAAGGGAAAACCACTAGTGAGACCTGACTCAGCGGTGTGGCTCTTGTCTGCCTGTCCACCGGGAGGGGTTGGCTTCTGCCCTGGGGGCCGTGCATCACTGCCTGAGGATAACCCAGCCCTAAAACAGCAGGGAGCATGAAAATGCCCAGGCTTTGGCACTGGGCCGCTGGTATGTCCTCCCTCCTCCATACCTGGTGATAATTTGAGTTTCTTTTCCTCTGAGGCGACTACAGTCACACCACCCTGAATGCGCTCAATCTTGTCCACGTATCCTCTGAGGCAATGGTGTCTCAATTATAGAAAAGTCCCCCTTTCACAGAAAAGTGCCTTTCTCCCTCTTTCCCTGTGCCAATTTTGAGGCAAGAAACGTTTTTGAGTTCCGCAGGTTGTTAGGGGTTTGAGCTTCCTTGGTGCCAGGGCTCCTCCAGGAAGCCCTCTCTGACCACTCCAGACTGGATCCACGGTCTATGCACGTATGCGACCTTGAACATCAGGCCGCTCCTTCCTAAGGCCTGACTCCTATAGGCCTCCCTGTGAGGTCGCAGAGCGGAATTCCAAGGCATTCTTGGCCTTCTAAGCTGGCGAGCAACAGTGCCGAAAGCTGCGGGCCCTACAGGATCACATGCGCAGTCGTCGGCCTCCGCGGCGGCCCCAGACCGCCGCATTATTGAGTCATCTTTCGGCAGTGCCTCGTCGCTGTCACCCCACTCTCGGGAACAAGAAAATGCAGGGCATACTTTTCCAGGAAGAGGGAAGTGCATCTTAACTAGGGGACGGAGAAAGTACCAATGGGGTTTCCTTTAATGGTGCTGCTCTTGTGTGCCCCGGCATTGCGCGTGGGGGAGGGGCCGGCTTCCGCCCTGGGGTGCGAGCATCTCCTCCTGACAGTTACCCACCCCGGGAAGAGAAACTCCAGCGTGGACCCGGGTCCAGGGCGCAAGGGAGACGGAGCGCCGCGCAGGGGCGGGCGCCGGCGGCCCTGGCGGGTGCAGCATCCCCAAGCACGGTCTCCTAGAGACCGCAGCGCGCGCGGGCTCCGCAGCGGTTGTCCAGGCGACGGCGCGGCGCGGCGAGGGCATCCCCGCGGCCCCTCCCCTGGGCGTGCGCGCGACCTGGGCGCCATGGCGGCGGCGGCGGCGGCCCCGAGACCGGAGGCCGTGAGTCCGCAGTGGGCGCCGCCTGGACACGAGCGGGCCCGTACCGCCGCGGGGCTGGGCGACTGCGAGGACGCGCCGGTCCGGCCGCTGTGCAAGCCCCGCGGCATCTGCTCGCGCGCCTACTTCCTGGTGCTGATGGTGTTCGTGCACCTGTACCTGGGCAACGTGCTGGCACTGCTGCTCTTCGTGCACTACAGCAACGGGGACGAGAGCAGCGACGCCGGGCCCCAGCACCGCGCCCAGGGCCCCGGGCCCGCGCCGACCCTGGGTCCCCTCGCCCGGCTGGAGGGCATCAAGGTGAGGACCCCCGTCTCGCCGGGTTCCAGGCCCTGCACGGCGAGCCCGTGACGGCCGGCGCGCAGCCCACGACCTCCACGCTGCTCCCTGCGTCGTCTGCCCCGCGCGCACCCCCATCCCCAACTCGTCGCGCTCGGTTGCCCCGGCGCCTGTACCCTCCTCGGGCGGCGCGGCCTGGGGCCCGAGCTGCCCGCAGTGCCCCTTTCCCTTAGGTGGGGCACGAGCGTAAGGTCCAGCTGGTCCCCGACAGAGATCACTTCATCCGAACCCTCAGCCTCAAGCCGCTGCTCTTCGGTAAGTCAGCTGGGAGCTCCTGGGAAGGGCCGGGGGCTGCGGTTTGGGGGCGCTCGGAGGCTCGCTTTGGCCACGTGACTTCTGTTTTGAAAATGGCTGCTTCGGAGTAGCTTTTATCACCCAAAGGTTTCCCAAAGTGAAGTACCAACCCCCACCTCTGTAATAGGGTCATAGGGTGACCTTTCCACACTCCCCTCTCTGACCCCTACTCTGCAGCTGATCCTTCCGTTACAGGGCTGGGCAATGTGACCCTTAGGCGGTTGTCTAAACACTTCATTGAAACCATCTTTGGACACTTTCTGCCATCATTAATTCTGTCACATTCTAGAACTGGGGGAGGGTGGGAGAGACTGCTAACCAGGACCTAGCTGATATCAGGGCCTCTGAGGATGAATCTCACTCCCAAAGTGGACCCTGTGGTCTGACGAGGGTTCTTAGGATGTGGCTGTATTCAGCCATAAGTAGGCAAAACCTTCCAGCGTGACCTCATTTGGAACCAGCATCATAAACTCACAGTTCCTGAGCTCTGGTTTTAAGCTAGGTTTTATGAGATCGTTTCAATTATTCTTACAACGCCTATGTGAGGTGGGTGTGGATCCCACACTTATGTTACCGGGTGGGAAAGTGAGACACAGAACTGCGGTTGGTCCGCCAGGCTCATACAGCTAGCTCAGGAGCAAAGCTAGGGTGAGAACCCCGGCAGCCTGCCTCTAGAGCCTGTACTGTCTAGCCACCCTGCTAGCTGAGAAGACTCTTGAAGTTCTTCAGAGACCACCAGGTCAGCAAGGTGGGGGTTCCCCAGACTCATGCCCCTGCCCAGGATAGGTTTGCACACCCGGCCCTGGGTACCCAGTGTCAGTGACACACTTACCTGCAGACCCGGGGCCGTTCCTGCCTGCTGGGGGATGGTGTGGGTTAGAGGCTTTCAGGAGGGGGCTGGGGACCAAAGCAGAGCATCTGAGCACCTGCAATCACCCCTGGCGCAGAGGGCCCTGGCTGAGAATTATGCCGAGACCTATGAGACCTATGAGAACACTGCATGCAGTGTAAGGGGAAATAGGTTATGCTGGTCCCGTTGTGGGAAGAGCCCTAAAAGGTTATTGTTACTATGATTATTACTGCTGCATAAGGTTGAAATCTGTGCCAAGCACTATTTTAAGTGCTGGGAACACAGCATTGAACCAAATAGGGAAAAACAAACAAACAAAAAAAACCCCAACAATACACACACACCTAAAGCTGACATTCAAATAAGGAGACAGACAATAAACAAATATATATGGCGTGTCAGTTGGTGGTAAATGATTGCAGACAAATAAGGCAGAATTTCAGCTGGTGTTGACACTTTTAATAGAGTGACCAAGGTAGGCCTCCTTGTGAAAGATATTTGAGCCAAGACCTCTAGGAGCTATGGGATCAAGCCAGGTGACTGTCAGGAAAGGGTGATCCAGGCAAAGGGAGCGACACTCACCCCATTACTGCTACATTGCTGTGAACAGACAGGTCTGAAGGGGTTGTGTTCTCAGCCTTCTTGGGACCTGTATGCACACAATTCAGATGTATATTAGGTTAAATGAATCATGACCCATAACTGTGACCCCTCAGCCCCTAACATGCAGCTGTTGCATCAAAGTTCTACAAAGCAGAGAATGAGAGACCCAAGCCCCATAAAGTATAGGAAGCAGGAGAGATCTGACACAAGGTAAACCGCTTCTCGTTAAGCCTTTGGATGGGTCTGTGTACCTGCAGGTTAGGACGGCTGCAGCAAGAACCTCCAGCTGTGGCCCCCATTTTCTCCCAATTCTTACATTGACTTTGAGTCTGGTATTAGACATTGTCCCGTGTTTTACCCAGGAAGTCCTGGGACTTGCTCCTTGACGAAATGAGGTGAACCACATGAAGAAGAGATTAGTGATTATAGGAAGTCCACTTGTGAGGCAGGGAAAGCACGGGGGAGAGGATGTCGGAAAGGGGGCAGTTCCTGAATTCTGTGGTGTTAGATGGACCCAAAAAGGAAGCCTTATCTCAAGAAGGAGCAGTGTCTGTCTTCTCTGCCTGCCCATTTAGTCATTTCCTGTCATCCTAAAAAGGCAGGAGGGCCCAAGGAGGATGGGCCTGCTGTGGGCTCTGCCACCTCTGTCTTGCTGCTCTTGGTCCCAAACCTGTCACCCTCAGCCTCAGGGACCCAAGATGCCAGGGCTTGAGAGGTGGGTGTTCAGGATGTAAACCGGGCCAAAGGGATTGGGTTCTACCCCAGAGTGCCCCCATCTCCAGGGGAGGGAGTCCCACCACTTCATGGGGAAGACCCCATGCAAACTCCAGTCTCCTTTTGGGGAAACATTTCCCTGTTTCCCACCTTTGTCCCTAGAGACCTGGGGCAAGTGGGACCTGGGCCACCAAAGCCCCACTCTAAGTTCTTGGCATAATACCTGCGAAGTGTGCCTAGTGTGGTAGGCATTCCGCAAGGATTTGGACCATCAGAAGTCAGCTGAGGACTTCGTCCTGTTCAGTTCAGAAGGGAGGTGTTCCAGTTTTGAGTCATTGTCATCTCTCTGGGGACATTGCCACCTTTGACGTGGCTCACCTCTCCCTCCACCCCACCTCACCCCCATTCTGTGTCTAAACAACAGATCAGTCTTACCGCCCACTTTCTTAAAAGTCTCCAAGATTCCCACTTCACCTCTAAGTGTCATTTGGTGATGCCCTCCTCTCCTGCTGCCCCTTCCTCACTCCCTGCTGTCCCCAAGCTCATTCTGCCCTGGGACCTTACATGTGCTGTGCCCTCCACCAGAAGGCTCAGACCTGGCCCATCCCACAGAGGGTGCCTTCTGGTCCACTGGGCCTGTGCGCACACATTCCCTCCTCGGAGACCTCTCCTGACCTCAGACTGGTCTTAAGAGGTTCCCAGATACCATTGCATCAGACTGCCTGGTTTTCTTCTTGGCACTTAGCAACCCTGGAGACTGTCTCGATATTTATTTGTCATTCGTACCTCCACCCCTAACGGCGAGCTGCATGCGGGAGAGGCCTGATTTGTGCGGGCTTAGTAGTCAGCAGCCAGAGTCTGTCTGCTGCTGGTCACGACTGGCTAGCTGGCAAGATTTACTGGGCACTCAGCCAGACCAGCACCTGTCTGTCTGCTCAGAGTGACCTCCCACCACCCTGGCAGGTGCCCCCTGATTTGGCATTCCCTTCAAGAGCAGCAGGGGTCGCCTCCCGAAGGCCAACAAGATTTTTAGCCCATTTTCCTAACTACTTAAGGTAGATGAATAACTGACACCAGTACACAAAACAGTTTATCTTAAAACCATGACTGCTTTATCGTAGGATTTCCAAGTTGGCTCAAGAAAACAATTAGGCAGTTACTTAGGATCACAAACACTGAACGCCCAGAAATAGGGGGAAAACTCTGTGTGTGTGTGTGTGTGTGTGTGTGTGTGTGTGTGTGTGTGTGTGTAAGTTCAGGTTGGTAAGCAGCTGAAGGCAGTTTCCGGCATGGACTTCTCCCCACCCGATGTGCTCTCTCACGGGCCTGTAGCTTAATGGGACCATGGGCTCAGTAAAGGTCAGGCAGATAAAACCAAGTCTATGTGGGGATTGACAGGCAGCGTCCTGCCCCGGAGGAGCTTAGCCTGAGGCTTTGCACCTGCCCAGAGGCAGCCTGGGCTGCTAGGGCTTGTAGGCATTAGCCAGGCTGTCATCCCAGGCTGGGAAGGACAGAAGGACAGAAAGGTTGTCTTGCCTACCCAGCAAACACTCCCCTGCTGGGGAGCCAGCCTCCTTCATGTCTGGGCAGAGCGCTGTAGTCCAGGAGGGGCCCCTTAGCTGTGGCCACAGCTGTGGGCTTCTGCCCTGCTTGGGTCCTTCACGGGTCTTCTCGGGACTCTGGTCTGCAAGTGTCCGTGATGGGCAGCAGAGAGGGTTTGAGGTGTATCCAGGGCAGTGCGGCTTTTGTGTGGCTGGCTCTCCCTGCCCGTAGGAATCCCTACCGGGGGCACCGGTGATGGTGCCACCTACGCACGGCCAGCTGCAGATGTCGGTGGCCTTGGCTCCAAACATAGGCCGTGGTTACCAGCAGCCGAGGGCCCTGCACCTCCCCACCTAGCACGTAGGTCCCAGCGTGCCTTCCTCGCAAGAGGTTGTGCACGCACGTGGCATCCAGCTGCAGCCAGCGACGGAGAGTAGGGGCCAGTTCCGCGGCAGGCAGTGGGCCCGCCTTCAGCACCTCCAGCCGGGAGTCCAGGTGGCAGTGTGAGAGACCAGAGGACGACCCGTTGCACCGGGAGAGCCTAACCTTCACTGCTGCATGGGACCAGAGGAGTGGGGTGAGGCGCAGGGCCTCTGGGAGTACCCCCATCCCCTCCACCTGGTGAACCACACCCTCTTGGATGCTCTACTCTGAATCAGGGTCCTGGAGAAGACCTGAAGCCCTGGCTGCCACCCTCCTAGGCAGGTTCAGTGTGTTGTTTTAGCGATGCCACACTTGTTAAAGGCATTTATCTTGTAGCTCTAACCAGGTAGAGCATTTGAGTGTCCCCTCTTTCATTTGTCTTACACCGATCTGGGAGCTGGGATGGAGGCACTTGTGACATGGGTGTAAGGGGTGCTGGACGCTAGGGACTCACCAAAGTCGCTGGCACAGAGCGCGTCCAGGACCTCATTGGACGAGCGGGCATCCTGCAACTCACAGTCCCTGCAGCTGGCGCGAGGCACTGGGGGGAGGGGCCAAGTGAGGCTCCGGAGCAAGTGGGGGAAGGGCCGGCAGCGAGGGGTGGGGGCCCTCCCGCTGGCCCCTCGTTCTTCACCCTTTCTGAGACCCGTTGCTGTAGTTGGTCCCTTGTCTCCCCTACCAGAGAGACCCGTGTACCTCTGGCTCTGCGGGCAGTGGCTTGGGAGGGTAAGGCGCTGCCCGTGGGCCGGGCCTGCGAGCCGTGGGGGGACTCACGTGGGCGGCCCAGGCGGGAGCCGTTGGAGACAGCCGTGACGCAGAGGCCGTGGCTGGCGGGGAAGCGGCCGCAGTGCAGGATGGCCGGCCAGGGGTAGCCGTAGCAGGCCATGATGGGCGCACAGCTGGCCTGCACGGCCTCACACAGGCTGCGACAGGGGTAGATGACCCTGCGGAGGTGGGAAGGATGGAAGGATCGGGGCGACGGGGTGCTCAGGACTGGGTTTCCTGGAGTCCGGGCTAGCCCCCCACTCCTCACCATCACCACCCTCTTCCCCCCGCCCCCCACTACTCAGGCACAGCCAGGGACTTTGCGGTTGCTGGGTAACGACACCTGGTCACCTAGCAACAGCCCTCCGCCCCCGTATGTCGTTCCCCACCCCCCTCGCCCAGCGCTTCGGTCTTACAGCCCCCACCGTCCTCGTGTGGCCAGGGCTGCTTTCCAGCGCACCTCCCCCTCCAGCTGGGGCGGACATCCAGTGCCCTGCAGAAGGGCATATGTGAAGGGCCCTGCACTCTGGGCCTTAACTCCCCATCTTGGAGGGAGAAAGCAGAGCCCTCCCTCTTGTCCTGAAAGGCGTGTGGGAGACTGCAGTGTCTGGCCAGGGCTGGGGTTCGCAAAGAGCAGAGGCCCAATCATTGGATTCTGAAAGAGCCCCTTCTTGGTGCTACTGGCATGGTCACCCTGAGGCTCTGGGAATGTCCCCCAGAGGAGGGACTGAAGGAGCTGTTGTTCACCAGGTAGGTTAGGCTGGGGAATCAACCTTGCGATCTCTGGTCTCAGAGAAAAGGCCCTCAGATGAGCTCCCATCTCTTTCCAGGAGATGGGCAGACAGTTTCCACACCTCCCTGGAGAGAGGTTCCAGCCCTCCCAACCCAAAGCATCCTACCCATTTGCCATACCTTGACATTCAAGAGCCCTTGAATCCAAGGGTGCTCACCATTGATGGTCTCCTGCCTATGTCTCCTCTGTTCCATGGGCACCTGTTCCCCTGGGCCAGGAACACCCTGACAAGACAATCCTTCATTTCCCTCCCCACCCCTGTCGCCACCCAGCCTTGAGAGGTACGTAGCAATGGTTAGTGAACAGGCCCTGGCAGAGGAAAGCGCCCCTCCCCCCGCCCCACCTAGGAGTCCCTGCCCTACCTGTCGAGGCACACAGGGGCAAAAAGGGAGCAGAGGAAGAGGCGGGCATCCGGGTGGCACTCCCTGGCCAGCAGGGGCAGCCAGCTGACCGACTGCTGGAGAGCCTCGGCCGCTGTGTCATGGTCCAACAAGTTGGGCAGCCGCATCTCTGTGTAGCCAATGTCGTGGCACAGGGCCATGGCTTGGGGAATGGGCATGCACCGTGTGGGGCCCCGGGGAGCCCCTGCTCCACTGTCAGCCCAGAGCACCACCAGGGCCACTAACAGCCACAGCCCTTGATCCATCACCCGCTTTGTCTGCCTTGGTCTTAATGGGCTGAGGCTGAGGCCTTTATAGGTCTGTCCCCACACCCCAGGAGCCGGTGTTTGTGCAGGTCCCGGGTGCTGGGACCCATCTGGTTAGGCCCCAGTGTGCTGGCCTGGGCCATTTGCATCTGATTAGCACACCACGGGGGACTGTAGACTTTGGTGGCATCCTGGGGCCTGCCGGTTACCAGCACTTAATAAACTGAAGAAACCTGGGCCTGTGTTTTTTCTTTTTCTGGTTTACTTTTCTTGTTTGTTTATTTATTTTTTAAGCTACCTGGAGGTGACTGTTGATTAGCAGTTTGGTCTAACCCATTGTCCAGAGCTGCATGTCCCCCCTGCACCCCGTAGTGGATGGCTCACACCCTTTTTGGGTTTGCTGGGCTGGGAGGTCAAGCAGGCCTGGGTGGGGGCCTTTATCCTGCCCTCTTTGTCATTGCATCTGGGTCATCTATCCAGGGAAGCTGAATGTGGTCTTGAGCGTGGACTCTGGAGTATGACAGCCTGGGAGGTCCCTGGCAAGTCTCTCACATCTCTGTGCCTGCAGGGTGTCAGGGACAAGAAAGGCAAATTGAAGGGGCCCAGCTTTCTAGGGTGAGTGTAGGGATTCAGGAGTTGATGACGTGCTTAGGACAGGACGCAGAATCCATGCCACCTAAGTATGATCTGCTATGATAACCACTAAAAACCCTTCCAGGCCTGGCTCTGAGCAGCCATTTTCCTTCCTCATGGCAATGCCTGGAACTTCATGCTGGGAGTATAACCCAGAGAGGTGGTAAACCGCTCTGCAGCTCTGAGGGCTCACTGTGGCCACAGGGCCTTGCCTCCAGTCTGTTCCTCTGTGGGCCTCTTGGTCCCCATCTAAGGAAGTCCTCTCTCCTGGGAACGAGGGGAGGAAGCAGGGCCCATGCTCCTGTCTATGAGTGCCCGGGACCACTAGGATTGGGCTTCCCAGGTGCGAGACTCATTTTCCAGCGTGACCAAACTGCTTGTAGAGCTGGCGTGGGGGCATCCAGCCCCCGGAGCTGAGCCCCAAGCCCGCCTGGCCTGTACTCGGACTTAGAGGCATGATGTTCAGTGTACGCTTGTTCCCAAAGCAAATGACACCTGAGGCATCTTCTCAGAGCCAAAAACCTAAGAGACGCCTACTGACGGACATGCCAGCACGGGGCAACTCAGCCCTGGACAGATGGTCAGTGCCCACTTGTGCAGGAGAGTGGACGGCAAGGACTGACCTACAGCAATGAATGTTTTACACTTGGTTTTTATTTGATCCATGCTGAAAAGCAAAAATGAAAGCAAAATCCAGTCACCATCACCCCATTTTAAAGTATGTACCCAATCAGAAGTGGAGGTCAACCCTCTGGCCTTCAGTCCCACTCCGAGGTGGGGGGAGCCCCTGCTCAACTTAGCTCTAGCAAACTTCCCAGGGCTCCCCAGGAAATGATTGCTCTCAGCATCAAAGAGAAAAGCCCCACATTCCGAATGCTAGCCAACCTTTGCGGGACAACTCAGTTCTGGGGTCAGAGTGCAGAGCAGAGGTAAAGCCGCGTGTGAAGTCCTGACCCGGGGAGCGCTGGGGCACAGGAGTCCCACAGGAACTGCAAAGAGGAAGGCACCGGTTGCACCAGTGGCCTGGCTCAGTCCGTGGCCTCCCCCACCTCCTCTTCTGGCAGAGATCCCTGGCTTCCTGAGTGATGAGGAATGTCGGCTCATCATCCACCTGGCCCAGATGAAGGGGCTACAGCGCAGCCAGATTCTGCCCACTGAAGAATACGAGGAGGCAATGGGCGCGATGCAGGTCAGCCAGCTGGACCTCTTCCGGCTGCTGGACCAGAACCACGATGGTCGCCTGCAGCTCCGTGAGGTTGGGATCCTGCGGCCTGGGAGTAGGCCCAGGGTGGGAGTGCCTAGAGTTGTCTTTCCGGTGGCCTGCCCAATTCCAGCCCCGCCCCCTTCTCCTTCCCTGGAGAGCTCCTTGCTGCCTCTGGAACCCCAGAAGGTGGCGGGAGGATCGCCCTGGGGGTGATGATATTTATTACCACAGTTCCTGGGTGGTAATGCCATCTATGGTCTGGATTCCTTGCTGACATGTCTGGGGGCCCCACAGAACTCATGGTGGAGGGGGTGGCAGGTCTGAGGGCAGCCAGGAGTCTGCATCTCTTTTATATGCCTCTCACACCAGGCTTCTGACAGAGGTCTTGGCAAGGTGGAGGGTCCCTCGCCCCACTGAGCCTGGTCTTCTTGACAAGCCTGGTGATCATGACCTGGCCGGGCCTCCCCTTGGTGCCTATTCCCTGTTTGCACCCAGGCCTTGGCCTCCCCCTTCTGACCTGGAGTATCTGAGTGGGTCACAGTCCTGTGCTTCACTCTGCCTCCAACCAGCTGACAGTCCTGGCCATGAAGGCCACAGTCCCAACGGGGCTGGGAATGCCTATGGCCCACAGATCTCTTAGCTGTCTTCCTGGCCACCTCCTGAGATGCCTCTGGGCCTCTCTGCCTACCTTCCCTTCAGCTCAGGGACCTCAGGCTCTGCCCTGTGTCCTCACCCATTACCCCATCACCGGCACCCTTAGCCCTTACAGCAAGAACTGGGTGACTGTCTATGCTCTGGTGGCTCTCCATCGTTGGGGCCACTCCACTGAGGGACCATCTTGTGCTTTAGGTCCTGGCCCAGACTCGCCTGGGAAATGGACGGTGGATGACTCCAGAGAACATTCAGGAGATGTACTCTGCGATCAAGGCTGACCCTGATGGTGATGGTGAGCTCATACCTCGCCACAGTCTGTCCCTGTGAGCCTCCTGCCCCCCGTACACCCAGCTTCTAGAGTAGCCATTGATGGGGAGGCGAGGATGCAGCCTTGCCCTCACTCCTGGGCAGTAGGCTGGGTCCTCCCATATGCCTTGGTGACAGTCTAGGGGACAGTTCTTGGAGGCCCTTTTGACCTTAATAGGCAGAGTGTGGGGTCCAGGAGGGGAGTTGCTGGCTGGCAGAGGCCAGTGTAGCTTCAGCAGGAACACAGGTCTGGTGAGGCCAGCTTGAACTTGGCCATTCTCCCTGCTCCATCTACTTCTCTCCAGCCAGGCACAGGGTCTTCCCCAGAAGACACAGTCTCTGGTCTAACTAAGATCTTGCTTGCCTTCCTCTTGCTCTCCTAGAGTCATGCTAACTGCTGGGGGTGGTTTGGGTAGGGGAGTTGTCGTGCAAGGACCCCACCCCCCTTGGGTAAGAACTCCTAGATGTTACTAAGGTGTAGTCATCACTCACATGCCCAAGTTCTGCATGAGATGGGGAAGGTACTCAGCTCAGGTCTTGATCTCAGGGTTGTGAGCTCAAGCCCCACGCTGGGCTCCATGCTGGGCATGGAGCCTACTTAAAAAAAGAAAGAAAAGAAAATATAGAAAAAGAAATATTTCACCCTTAAGTCAACCAATAGATGGAAACGAGTTACTCTTCCAGAACACCAGCTTCCAGTGGAGCTCCTGCTTTGTGGGTTGGGCAGAAACAGGAGGGAGTGTTCTTGCCTAGGAGAATGGCCCGGCTTTCTTTGTTGAGGGAGACTGTTAGCCCAGCAGGCAGGACTGGCGAAGTAGATAGATATATTCCACTCAGGACGGGACCTGAGGTCATAAGGGAGCTCCTGAGCACTAGCCCTGAATGAAACCCGATAGCATGGAAGGCTCTGGACAGAACCCAGGACTGACTACTTTCTTCACCCTCTATAGGACCAGAGGGTAGCCAGCACGTGCTTTAGAGCCAGGCTGGGGGGCCAGGGGCAGTCCTTGGGGGGGTTCTGGCCATATGGTTCAAGCTTCCTTTGGCCACCCAACTCTGGCCAATCTTGTAGGGTTTGGGCTTCTTCCTTTGGGGGGCCAAGTCCGGGTTTAAACTGAGGAAGTGAACTTCCCTGGGTCTTCCTGGAGGGCCTGATGTGACAGAAGCCAGGTTCATCTGACCCAAGAGTCCAGGCTGGGGGACAGGTGCATGTGGGCCCCCAGTGGCCGAGGCCCCCTCCCCCAGGGGGAGGGAGGCTGGTGCAGCCTGCCACTGTGGGCTCCTCACATGGGCTTGGGGGGCATTGACGATGGGTGCCCTGCGCAGGAGTGCTGAGCCTACAGGAGTTCTCCGACATGGACCTTCGGGACTTCCACAAGTACATGAAGGGCCACAAGGCGGCATCCAGTGAGCTGGTGCGGAACAGCCACCACACGTGGCTTTACCAGGGTGAAGGTGCCCACCACGTCATGCGTGCGATCCGCCAGAGGTGAGCACGTTGGTGGGAGCAGGCCTGTGGGGCCCTCATAGAAGTTCTTGGCTGGGGCCAAGAGGACAGGCTTGGTTAGCCAATTTGGGATTAAGTTCTACTTGTTAGACCAGGATTAGAACCCTTTAAAAGACAGGCAATTAACAAAGGCAAATTAACCGTTGTTGTGGGCCAGCAACATACATTTGGGATTAGAAATAGACTGGAATGTTTGTTTTTTGCTAGTTAGAGAAATGACTTCTTATCTCTGTCCACAGGACCCCCTGCCACTGAGCAGCCAGGGGTTTTAGATAAGCAACCTCCTTCCTGCAGGGAGTGATCCCCGCTCCCAATTTAGTGGAAATCTCATCTTCCCCACCCAGCGTGATCTCTGGCATCCCCGGAGAAGGGCTTCTGAGTAACCCCTTCCTGCTCCTACAGGGCCCGTCGGCGGGGGTGGGATGTGGGGGCTCAGGGTTGCCAGGGGAGGTGGGCAGGGGCACAGCTTGTGGCAGGTCCGGGGTCTGGCTTCTTCAGGGTGCCACCTTGCATGGGACTGCCCAGCTGAATGCCTGCTGCCCACCAGGGTGCTACGCCTCACCCGCCTGTCACCTGAAATCGTGGAGCTCAGCGAGCCACTGCAGGTCGTGCGGTATGGCGAGGGAGGCCACTACCATGCCCATGTGGACAGCGGGCCTGTGTACCCGGAGACCATCTGCTCCCATACCAAGCTCATAGCCAATGAGTCTGTACCCTTCGAGACCTCCTGCCGGCAAGTACCTCCCACCTGGGGTGACCTTCCACTCCTAGGCCAGGCATTCCCATGACATAAATACAGCCCTGTCCTAATGGGATGTCCCTGTGTGCATCCAGGAGGGCATTGGGCCATTCTGGTTGAGGATACCCCATCTCTCCCCCCAGTTTCTTCACCAAGTGGCAGGAAGGGTGGCCATCTTGTCTTAGTGGCCAAACTAAGGTGCCCACAGATGGTGAGACTTGTCCCCAGAGCGCTGAGACAAGGGGCAAGACTGGGTCTCCAGCTTTTTAGGTGCCCCCTCCCCTGGACCTTGATTCTCTCCCACGGCTGGAGGCCTCAGCTTCTCCCTTTGAAGCTGTGTCCCCCTCCCCTGCTTGGGCAGGAAGGCAGGCCTCTTTTCTTCATGTGACTGCTCTGGGTCAGCGCCTTCTACTCCCGGCCAGCCCTTCTGCAGGGCTGTGCTGCTCCTGCTAGCCTACCTTTTCCAATAATTTAGCGCATCTGTGATCTTGGTCACACAAAACACTGTGACACACAGAAAGAGACTGGGTTTGTGGGAGGAAGGACAGGCTAGGGACATCTTGGCACTGATCTGCAGTGTTGTCACTGATCTTAGCCTGCCCCCATCTGGCCCTTGGGAATCTGGGCAGCTTATCCTCCCCACAGGTAAGCCCACGGGAGTGTCCACAGCTGCTCAGTGGGCCCCCTGCCTTACAGCTACATGACAGTGCTGTTTTATTTGAACAACGTCACCGGTGGGGGCGAGACTGTCTTCCCTGTAGCAGACAACAGAACCTACGATGAAATGGTAAGGGCCAACCAGGCTGTTATTCTGGTGGGATGGCAGGGCCTTGGGCAATCATAGTATATACCCCTCCAGAGCTGGGATGATGGGCCCAAGTGATCCCCTGGGCAATTCTGACTGGTTTCCCTCTGGCTACTTTTGGCTGCTTGGCCACAGTTTGAAAACCCCACCATCCTGCTGCCCACAGAGTCTGATTCAGGATGATGTTGATCTCCGTGACACTCGGAGGCACTGTGACAAAGGGAACCTGCGTGTCAAGCCCCGGCAGGGCACAGCAGTCTTCTGGTACAATTACCTGCCTGATGGACAAGGTGAGGGCCTGTGACTAGGCCAAGAGTGCCTTGAGGGAAGCTTCCCTTTATCTAGCCCAGAAGGCCACCCCGGTGGGATGCTTCCGGCACCGTTATGCATGTTTTTCTGCCCCTGGTGCCTCCCAAAGGTCCTCCTCAGTGACTTCAGTGGCCAGCACCTGTGTAGCCTCCTGGGTTATCTTGACCCCTGTGACTGATTCCCTGATGCTCCAGTCTTCCAGCTCACTGGAGCTGCAGACACATCTGTCACCAGCCTGGGCTGTGGAGAGTCTGGCAGCAAGAAAGCTGGTTTCAGAAGACCAGTGGTGGTGTTAGTGCATTAGTTGGAAAGAGATGCTGAGCCCCAAAGGAGGCCGTGGGGCCAGACTTTGTCACTGATGTGTGGTGGGCCCAGGGATGGGCCACCCTGGCCATGCCCTTCGCCTGTGTGAGATCATGCTCAGGTCAGCGCCGCCTAGTGCCCCCTCTGGTCACCTCCCTCGGTCACACCATCCTCCTCTCCTAGGTTGGGTGGGCGACGTGGATGACTACTCGCTGCACGGGGGCTGCCTGGTCACAAGTGGCACTAAGTGGATCGCCAACAACTGGATCAACGTGGACCCCAGCAGGGCACGGCAGGCGCTATTCCAGCAGGAAATGGCGCGCCTTGCCCGCGAAGGCGGCACCGACTCTCAGCCAGAGTGGGCTCTGGACCGGGCGTACCGCGACGCGCGCGTGGAGCTCTGAGGGGAGCGTCGGCGCAGTCCGCAGCCCCAGGCCGCCCACCGCCCCACGTCGGGGCACCTGCGGTCTCCCTGTCCAGATGCAGGCCAAAGACCTGGCCGATGTCTTGCCCTATCCCCGCCACCAACCGCGATTAGGGCACAGTTCCTATATTCGTGTTATTTATTGTGTATAGACCCATGCTGCCCCCACCCCAAATAAAACTACACGGCTTCGAGCCGCCGGGCCGAGAAGCCACAAGTCGGGTCGGCATGGGGGTGGGGGAGGTAGATTGGGCCAGTGGGAGCCCGCGGCTGCGCTTGGCGAGCGTCACGTCAGGGGGAGGGGCGAGGACGGTCTCGCCAATGAGGAGCTGGATTTCGTGGGGCGAAGGGTCGTGATTGGACACCGGCCGTGGGCGACCCTGGGCTCCGCTACCTGTTGCTAAGGCCGGTGCAGACCGGCTCTGCTGCGCGCGAGGAAGGCTCGTCTCGCGAGAGCGCTAGCTCCCTTCTTGGCCAAAGGCTGCCGCAGCGGCTCGGGGATCGACATGGACGCTCACGAGGACTACGTCTGGCCGCGGGCAACCTCGGAGCTCATGCTCCTCCCGGTCACGGGTCTGGAGTGCGTGGGGGATCGGCTGCTGGCGGGTGAGGTTTGGTGCGCGCTAGCGGAGAAGAAACCGGGCGCTCACAGGGGGCGGGACCATCAGAACAAAGGGATGCCCGCAAGGAGGAGGACGGGTGGCGGGATGAAGCCTGACCGAGGTGGGCGGGAGCCCAGGAGATGGCGGGCTGGAGGCCGGGCCGGAGGAGCCTAGGAGACAAAAAGAAAAAACGATGTGGCTATCGAGTTCCTTCGCAACATGCAGCTGACGTGGAAAAGGCGCTGGGGCCGCGGGAAAATGCGGGAAAACGCAGTGGCTTGGGAGGCGGGGCAGGGAAGGGAGGGCGGTGTGTGGCCCCTGCCGGGAGCCAGGAGGAGAGGGTGAGGGTGAGCCCCCCTCAAGGGGGGCGGGTCTTGGGGGCGGGCTCTCGGGGGAGGGCGGGGCCCAGCAGGCGGGGCTGTGGGCTCTCAGGGGCGGGTGAGGCTCCTCCTTGGAAGGTGGGGACTACGAGGATGGGGTAGCGGGAAACCAGGGATGAGACCTTTCTGAGTGGGCCAGTGCTTGGGGAGGCAGACGCTGAGGCCGGTTCTCAGATGGTTGCGTCCAGGAGATCGAATGTTGATGGCCTTTAGGGGGAGGTCAGGTCGAGAAGCATAGGCCATCAAAAGCCTGGGACCTGGTGCATGGGTGGCTCAGTGGGGTAAGCCTCTGCCTTCGGCTCAGGTCATGATCTCAGGGTCCTGGAATCGAGTCCCGCATCGGGCTCTCTGTTCAGCGGGGAGCCTGCTTCCCCTCTCTCTGCTTGATGCTTTGCCTACTTGTGATCTCTGTGTGTCAAATAAATAAGTGAAATCTTCAAAAAAAAAACCCCAAAACAAAAAAACACGAAAGCCTGGGACCTGAAGTAACAGATCCCTGGAGAGCATCCAGGCCCAACTGAAAGCCACTAGTGACTGATGGTGGTGGTGCTGTTTTTTTAAGGGCCCTGAGGCAGGGCACTGGCTTCAAGCCTTGAGAGAGCTGCTTCCTATCCTAAGAGGGTGGTTTTGTGTGTGTGGAGGGGTGGCCTAGGTGTGGGGGCTCTGGAAGCCCAAGGTTCCTACCATGGGTTAAACTCCTAAGGCTGAGGGAGGGGATAAGTAGGCAGAAACCCAAAGAATCACAAGAATGAGCTAGGAGAAGAGAAGAGGTGAGTTCCTGGCAGAGGGTAGGCATGCCAAAGGCCTTGAGACAGAATTTATTACTTTGGGGGGGAAAGAGTTCCTGTGAGGCTGAGCAGGGGCAGGGTCTGGGAGAAGAGGCTGGAGAAATGAGTGGCGGCTCCACCATTTTATACCTAGATCTGACTTTATGATGATGGAGGGAGGCCTTGTGAGGGGTTTTAAGCGGGGAAATGACATGGGAAATGCAGGTTAGAAAGCTCATCAAGTGAATTCCCCTGCTCCTGTGATTTCCAAAGTGACTTTTAAACTGCTGCAGTTCTCACATTCCACCCATGTGCACCTGTAATCTCAGTTTCCAGCCTTCTCTGCTCGTGAGTTCAGGCCCAGTTGCATAGGTGCCTTCAGATTGAAGTCCTGCTGGATGCTCCAGCTGAACAGGGAGAAGAGCAGCCACTCAGGCGCCCCAGCCCAAGCATCTCCCTCAGTCCCCAAGTCTGGTTTATTTTGACTTCATACTTGCAGCATCTGTTTCTCTACCTTATTGCCGTCATTGGAGGCCATGGCAGCTTTGGCTCCCCATGGCCTCAACCGCATTCTCTCAGGCCATCCGTGACCCCTTTGTTTCCTATTCCAACCACACAACCTAGAGTTCTTGCTCAGCTCAGGGCCGTTCAGCTTGCTCTCTATTTGCCAAGAAAGGATCACCCATCTCCCCCACCTCCCCCACGCCTGCTCTTCCTCTGGTTACCGCTGGTTGTTGATTCCTCAGCCTAAGTGTTACATTCTCAAAATGGCTTCCCCTGACACCAAGTTGCATGGATGACACCGCGGTTTCTCAGTCTCGGCCCTGCTGACATTTTGACCCAGGTCATTTTTGTGTGAGGGCCTGTCTGATCTCCAGGACATTGGGCAGCATCCCTGGCTTCTATTCCTAGATTCCAGTTAGCATAACTCCCAGTTGTGACAACTAGAAATGTCTCCAGATATTCCCAAATGTCTTCTGGAGGGAATATCGGTGGAGTAGATTTCCCTCTTTTATAGTAAAGCAATCTGTATCGTTCTTTTCTGGGACTTACCAAAGTTACAACAATGTAGGTTATTTGGGTGATACTGTTTAGTGTCTGCCTGATGGCCTGGAGCCCGGGTCTGTGCTCCTCTTACTCACTACTCCAGTGTGTCTAGTCCCTTGTCTGGTTTGTGATTGATGCTCTCACCGTCTGTCCATTGAAAGATGGAGATGGCAGGCGAAGAAGGGCGTGAGGGGCTGTTAGTGTCATCGAGCTTAACACGTGATAGACACCCTGGACCAAAGTCACTGTGGTGGGGGAGGATTTGAAAAACCTTTAGAAAATGAGCACATGGGACTAGGCAACTGAGAATATGAGAAGATGTGGGAAGTTGAGTGGAATAAGCAATGAGCTTCTTGGTTTGGGGATGGGGCTGGATAGAGGGTGGTAGTGGTCAGTGGAGCAATCAGTGGAGTGAGGAGCATTGAGAGAGCTTGAAGGTAAGCTAGTAGAGTGGGAGGGGCCCACAGGGCAGCCGGAAAGCAGCTAAGGGTCATGGGAGTCGTGGCTGCCAAAGTGGGGACCACCTCTCCTGGTTTTTCCTGTCGGTGTTGAACATGCTCACATCTGAGCCGCAAGGAAGAAGTTCTTGGAAATCCAGAGGGGTTCTGCTGTGGCCCCAAGGTGGGAGGATCACCTTTGGGGAACAGCCTTTTCTCTCTCGGGGAGGGAGAGTGGGAAGACTATGTGTAGAGGTAGATGCGGCTGCAGGTTTGGGACAGAGGCTTTGAGAGTTCCTGCAGGAAGCATGAGAAGTCAGGTGGGATGAGGCAGAGGCAGTATTTGAGGAAGCCAGGTTTAACTGAGTGTCTGGAGCCCCTGGTAGGTGTCGGAAAGTCAACACTGAAGTCCAGCTGAAGCCGAAGCCAAGGATTTTCCTGGGTTCAAGCTAGCAGGATTGTGTGTTCTAATGCATTCACAGGCTATACTATGTGCCTGAGTTTTTCCTGCCCCCATCTCTTCATGGTTTGGCAGAGTGAGGTTCTTTTTTTTTTTTTTTTTTTTTTTTTTTTAAGATTTTATTTATTGGGGCACCTGGGTGGCTCAGTGGGTTAAGCCTCTGCCTTCGGCTCAGGTCGTGAGCTCAGGGTCCTGGGACCGAGGCCGCGTCGGGCGCTCTGCTCAGCCAGGAGCCTGCTTCCCCCTCTCTCTCTGTGCCTCCTCCCTCTGCCTGTGCTTTCTCTTGCAAATAAATAAATAAAATCTTAAAAAATAAAAGCTTTTATTTATTCATTTGCAAGAGAAAGCACAGGCAGAGGGAGGAGGGGCAGAGAGAGAGGGACACATGCGCTTCTTACTGAGCAGGGAACCCTATGGGCTCAGTCCCAGCACCCTGGGATCAGGACCCAAGCCGAAGGCGGATGCACACTGACTGAGCCACCCGGATGCCCCATTGGGTGAGGTTCTGATGTGACTCTGTGCTTTTGTCTAGGTGAGGGGCCGGATGTCCTGGTGTACAGCCTGGATTTTGGTGGCCACCTGCGGATGATGAAGCGTGTGCAGAACCTGCTTGGCCACTATCTTATCCATGGGTTCCGGGTGCGACCAGAACCAAATGGAGACCTTGACTTGGAGGCTATGGTGGCTGTGTTTGGCAGCAAGGGACTCCGAATTGTGAAAGTTAGCTGGGGACAGGGCCGCTTCCGGGAGCTCTGGCGCTCTGGCCTGTGGAACATGTCTGACTGGATCTGGGATGCACGTTGGCTTGAGGGCAACGTGGCCTTGGCCCTGGGCCATAACTCAGTAGTGCTATACGACCCTGTGGTAGGGTGCATGCTGCAGGACGTGCCCTGCACAGACAGGTGCACCCTCTCCTCAGCCTGTCTGATCGGAGATACCTGGAAGGAGCTGACCATAGTGGCAGGTGCAGTTTCCAATCAGCTCCTTGTCTGGTATCCAGCAGCTGCTTTAATAGATAATAAGCCTGTGGCCCCTGACCGACGAGTCAGTGGGCATGTGGGTGTCATCTTCAGCATGTCGTACCTGGAAAGCAAGGGCTTATTGGCCACAGCTTCAGAAGACCGAAGTGTCCGCATCTGGAAGGTGGGTGACCTGCGGGTGCCTGGGGGTCGGGTACAGAATATTGGGCACTGCTTTGGACACAGCGCCCGTGTGTGGCAGGTCAAGCTTCTAGAGAATTACCTTATCAGTGCAGGAGAGGACTGTGTCTGCTTGGTATGGAGCCACGAAGGGGAGATCCTTCAGGCTTTTCGGGGCCACCAGGGTCGTGGGATCCGGGCTGTAGCTGCCCATGAGAGGCAAGCCTGGGTGGTCACCGGGGGTGATGACTCAGGCATCCGTCTGTGGCACCTGGTAGGGCGTGGGTACCCGGGTTCAGGGGTCTCAGCTCTCTGCTTCAAGTCCCGTAGCCGGCCAGGTACCCTCAAGGCTGTGACGCTGGCTGGCTCCTGGCGACTACTGGCAGTGACTGATACAGGAGCCCTGTATCTCTACGACCTTGAGGTCAAGTGCTGGGAGCAGCTGCTGGAGGACAAGCGCTTCCAGTCCTACTGCCTCCTGGAGGCAGCCCCTGGTCCTGAAGGTTTTGGACTTTGTGCCTTGGCCAATGGGGAGGGTCGTGTCAAGGTGGTCCCCATCAACACTCCAACTGCAGTTGTGGACTTGACTCTGTTCCATGGGAAAGTGCATAGTCTGAGCTGGGCCCTGCGTGGCTTCGAGGAACTCCTGTTGCTGGCATCAGGCCCTGGTGGTGTGGTGGCTTGCCTGGAAATCTCAGCTGCGCCCTCTGGCAAAGCCATCTTTGTAAAGGAACGTTGCCGGTACCTGCTGCCTCCCAGCAAGCAGAGATGGCACACATGCAGTGCCTTCTTACCCCCTGGTGACTTCCTAGTGTGTGGGGACCGCCGGGGCTCTGTGTTGCTGTTTCCCTCCAGACCAGCCCTGCTCAAGGATCTTGGGGTTGGCGGCAAGGTGGGAGCTATCACTGGAGCACTTGGAGCAGGTAGTGGCAGTGATGGGGATGAGACCGCCTCCACCGAGTGGGGCCCTGTGTCCACCCTCCCTTCTCTGCATGGGAAGCAGGGTGTGACATCAGTCACCTGCCATGGTGGCTACGTGTATACCACAGGGCGCGATGGCGCCTACTACCAGCTCTTTGTGCGAGGTGGCCAGCTGCAGCCTGTCCTGAGGCAGAAGTCCTGTCGAGGCATGAACTGGGTGGCTGGGCTCCGCATGATGGCCGACGGGAGTATGGTCATCCTGGGTTTCCACGCCAATGAGTTTGTGGTGTGGAGTCCCCGGTCACACGAAAAGCTGCACATCGTCAACTGTGGTGGAGGGCACCGCTCCTGGGCCTTCTCTGATACTGAGGCGGCTATGGCCTTTGCCTACCTCAAGGACGGGGACGTCATGCTCTACCGGGCTCTGGGTGGCTGCACCCGGCCGCACGTGATTCTCCGAGAGAGCCTGCACGGCCGTGAGATCACTTGTGTGAAGCGTGTGGGCACCATCACTCTGGGGCCCGAGTTTGAGGTGCCCGGCTTCATGCAGCCCGACTACCTGGAGCCTGGCAGCGAGGGGCCCGGCCTGACCGACATCGTGATCACGTGCAGTGAGGACACTACTGTCTGTGTCCTGGCACTCCCCACCGTCACTGGCTCAGCCCACGCACTTACAGCAGTGTGTAATCATATCTCGTCTGTGCGTGCCCTGGCTGTGTGGGGCGTCAGTACCCCGGGTGGCCCTCAGGATCCTCGACCAGGCCTGACTGCTCATGTGGTGTCTGCTGGGGGCCGGGCTGAGATGCACTGCTTCAGCCTCATGGTCACCCCAGACCCTGGCACCCCAAGCCGTCTTGCCTGCCACGTCATGCACCTTTCGTCCCACCGGCTGGATGAGTACTGGGACCGCCAGCGCAGTCGGCACCGGATGGTCAAGGTGGACCCGGAGACCAGGTGATGTGTGCACTGGGAGGTGGGAGCACAGGGTGGTGGCCCAAAGGGCAAGCCCCTTGCCGCTCTTCCCAGGCCTCCCCTAATGGCAGGCGTGTGTTGTCTCTGCAGGTACATGTCCCTAGCTGTGTGTGAACTCGACCGGCCTGGCCTTGGCCCCCTTGTGGCTGCAGCCTGCAGTGATGGCGCAGTGAGGTAAGAACGGAGGCCCTTGGGTCAAGAGGAGGGTTGGAAGGTGTCAGGAATGGGCTCTGAGCTGGGCCACCCTCCGCCCCCCAGGCTCTTCCTTTTGCAGGACTCTGGGCGGCGGCTGCAGCTCCTGGCTGAAACGTTCCACCATAAGCGGTGTGTCCTCAAGGTCCATTCCTTTACCCACGAGGCACCCAACCAGCGACGGTGAGAGGGGCTGCCTGGTGGGCTTATGTGGGTGCAGGCGGTGGGGGAGGGGTGTCCCCTGTTGCTCTCTGCCCCCCTCGCTGACCCAGCTGCCTGTCCCTGGCCCCCAGGAGGCTTTTCCTATGCAGCGCCGCCACTGACGGCAACTTGGCCTTTTGGGATCTCACTGCCGTGCTAGACCACGGCTCCACCACTCTGGAGCCTCCAGCAGACCCTGGGCTTCCCCACCGTAAGTAGCCGGTGTGCAGCCATGGCTGTCCCTCCGACCTCCCACTGCCCTTCACCCTTGTGGCAGGCTGGGCCCTGACAACCATCTTCTTCCTTTAGGGCTGGGGACCCCCTGCCTGACCCTCCAGGCTCACAGCTGTGGTGTCAACAGCCTGCACACCTTGCCCATACGTGAGGGCCATCTCGTGGCCAGTGGCAGTGAGGATGGCTCCCTTCATGTCTTTGTGCTGGCTGTGGAGACACCGGAGCTAGAGGAGGCCGTGGGGGGTGCTGAGCTGGTGCCCCAGCTGCATGTGCTAGAGGAATACTCCATCCCCTGTGCACACGCTGCCCACGTGACAGGCCTCAAGATCCTGAGCCCAAGCCTCATGGTCTCCGCCTCCATCGACCAGCGGCTGACCTTCTGGCGTCTGGGGCATGGTGAGCCCACCTTCATGAACAGTACCGTGTACCATGTCCCAGACGTTGCAGACATGGACTGCTGGCCTGTAAGCCCTGAGTTTGGCCACCGCTGTGCTCTTGCGGGCCAAGGGCTTGAGGTTTACAACTGGTATGATTAAGGTGTCCCGCGGTGGCCGGCGTGCCGGGCATGGGACCTGCTCGCAGACGGGTGGAACAGGAGTGACCGTCTGTGCCCATGCCCAGTGTGAAGGGAGGCGGCAGCCGCGGGTTCCTGATTGAGAGCAGGAGCTGGAGGTGAGTCTGGGGCCGTTCAGGCCGACCAAAAACACGCCCCACTGCCTACAAACAGGACCAGACTTTGTATAGAACAGAAGCAATTTATTGTGGCTCCACGTCTCTAATAAGATCTTGGTATCTTTTTTCCAGGTGATGACTTTTGTAAACATTCCTAGATATCGGGATCTCTGTGGCCTTAGATGTGGTTCAGTGGAGGGAGACCCAGCGTGGCTAGGCCAGCATGGAGCACTTCACGCACAGCCCGCAGAAGCTGGAGACGGGCAAACATTTGACCAAACAGGTGTGGTCGAGGCTCCTGGAAGAGAGAAGGGGCCTGCTGGTCTCCTCCTTCGCTGCCCTTGCACCCCTACAAGCTCTCCCCCCGCCCCCTGTGCTGTGTACTTACCCCTAGGATGTGTACGCGGTTATAGTATGAGCTGAAATCCATGCTGAGCTGAACCAGGAACTTGCACATCTAGAGACAGAGACTGAGTCACTGGCCGGTCTCTTTGATCTTGTGCCCAACCCTGAATAAAGCATCAAGCGTGCAGTGTCTGTGCCGGGCTTCTCTGTCTCACCATCTCAGTGCGCGCAGTCGCGTGGAGCCCTGGGGCTGCGCACGCCAGGGCTGCGGTCTGGCTCAGCAGCTCTGGGAAGGGGAGCACGCCATTGAAGAGCAGCAGCCACTCGCCCTGGGGGGTGGGGGTGGAGAAGGGCGCTGCGAGGGGAGGTCCCAGCCTCCTACAGGTGCCCAGCTACCCAGGACGACACTTACCTCATCCTGTAGCAGTGAGAAATCGAGACCGCTCACAGGTGGAAAAGCGGGGTACAGACCTTGTTCCGTGCTGTGCTTGTACCCCTCAAATAGTGTGGCAAGACGGGCACAGTTATACATGACGAAGGTGCCGCTCTTGGTGCCCTTTGTGGAAATGCTGCCATCGGCCAGGGCCAGGAGGAGCTGAGGAACGGGGGCACAGCTGCAGGCATGACACCGTCTGTTCCACAAGCCCTGATCCTGTCGGGCCCCCGGGCTTACCTGATTCTGTGGAGCTGTGCTGAGCATCTCAAACTTGATGGTGGCTGCAGACAGAACGCTGAAGACCTCTGTCCAGGTTGGGTCTGTGGGAGTTGAGTCAGTCGGTCTCGGCAGACAAGCGGAGGACCCACCCCACCAAACCAGCACCCCCGCACACACCTTGGCTGAGCTCCCTGCCACGCTTCAGGGCTGCCGCCTTGCACACTTGGGCATGCCGGAGGCTGCATGAGGAGCAGAGTGAGCCGAGGGTCTGCGGGGGGCACCTCCAGGGATAGGCAGTCCCCCCCACCTTGACGACACTGACTTGGTAGCCTCCCTTCCAGCCTGACTCACTCATAGTACTCAGGGGCCGTCAGGGCACTAGCTGCTTTCACTGGGCCACAGACCAGGTGCTTCTGTGAGGGAGAGAGCAGGCGCTTAGCCCAGGTGGTGTCACTGCCAGCAATAAATCTCTCAGAGAACCTAAACCTGGTGCCTGGACTCCCCCAGCCTTTTGCCATCAAGCTCTGGGCCTCGCTCCCAAGCCCACCCCTCAGCGCACAGCCCAGCTTCCCCAAGCTGTTCAGTGTTCTCTGGAAAGCGCCTCCAGACCCCACCTTTTCCCAGGATGCTACACGAGCGCAAGTCCCCACTCACCTAACGTCTCTCTCAAGGCCAAGTGTCCCCTATGGACTCATGCGCCCCTGTGCCCCTTGATGGGTTTGCAAGGGCCCTGGGTTGGTGGAGGGAGGGGGCGCTCCAGCATCCCCAACCCACCTGTGTGCGAGGAGCCTGCTCATCCAGCTTCCACCAGAGCAAGTCCAACTTCTGTTGCTGGAACTCCTCCTCACAGCTCACCACGTGTAGGACCATGCAGCCGTCAGTATCAGCATCTGGGGCCGCGGCCTACAGGGTAGGAGGACGGTCACCGGGCGGGCGCAGGGCGCAGCTTGCCAGAGGCCTACAGGGTGGGCGTCAGTCACTAACCAGGCCCCGAGGGCCGTCCCCAGGCCAGTGGCGGACAGCTGCCTGCAGCTCTGCCAGCACGGAGAGCAGATCCTCGGTCACTGCAGACAGAGCACAGGGGCGTTGAGGCTGGCCAGGAGCACAAAGTCCCCATCTTCCCAACGACCCTGCGAAGCTCCAGCTCCTACCCAGACACTTGTCCACGTTGGGGTCATAGCCAGCTGCGCATCCCCGCTCTCGCATCACCTCCTTCAGACACACTGTGCCCAGGACGCCAGGGGGCAAGGCTCCTCCATCCGGGGCGGGGCTAAGCCCTGCCAGCGGGAGGTTCCTCAGGGCTCCGGTGGCGGCTTTCTCGGAGGCAGCAGGCCAGTCCACGCGCAGCTGCTGCAGGAAGGTCCGCATGTGCGGGTCCCGCACCGCGGGCACCAGCCGCACACTCGCCCTGGGAAACGAGGACGGCCGTCTCAGCCCGAGCGCCCGGCGAAGCTCCACCCCCTTCCCTCCCGCAGCGGCTCTAGGCCCAGGTCGCCACCCCGACCGGTTCTGGCCCCGCAGCGCGCTCACCCATGAGCGCGCAGAGCTCGCGCCAAATGATCGGCCACGAGCACGGCGCGCAGCTGGCTCAAGCGGAGCGCTCCAAGGGCGCCGCGCAGCGCCGGGCAGTGCAGGACGACGAGCGGGCCGGGCGCGGCGGGCGCGGCGGGCGCGGCATAGGCGGTCACCGCGCCGAGCACGCGCTCGAAGACGGCGGGCCGCTGCAGCTGGAGTGCCAGACCCGCGGGCGTCGGCTCGCAGCGCAGCACCGGGGCCACGCCGGGGCCTTGCAAGCCGGCGACCGCACGGACCACATGCTCGGGCACCTGCGGGAGGAAGGGCGGTGAGGCGGGCTGCGACGCTGCCCCTGGCCGCACATCCCCGCCCCGCTGGCGCCCACCTGTCCGTCCCCGAAGCGCGCTTGCAGCGCGGGCCGCGGCGCCAGGAAGTCTCGGGCGCGCAGGTGGCGGGCACGCGTCTCCTTAAACCACACGGGCTCGCCAGGCCCCAGGGCCGTGTTGAGGGCCCCTAGCGTTTCTCCGACCCCCAGGCGCCCTGTCGCCATGGTGACCGGAAGGAGCCGGCGGAACCGGAAGCCAAGCGTCTGGAGGCCGAGCTTCCGGGAGGGCGGACTGGCTGGGGCGCATATCCGGTGGAGATACCTGAGCGGACAGGTGCGCCGCAGGGAACCTTGGCGGCCGCATTCGACCTTCGGCCCCAGCACTCCCTCTGCGTGGCCCGCCTGCCCGGCCCCGGCCCCGCGAGGTCCGCCTTAGGCCTAGAGTTCCGCTGTCGTCACCCGCATTAGCAGCCAGGGAAAGGATCCTCGATACCGGGTGGGACCCAGCCCCGACTCTTTAGCTCATCGAAATCTTACCTATTTGTGATAACGTTTCATTCCCCACATTTGACACTTGATCAAACGTCAATTGACTTGATCAAACGTCAAGTGAATTGTCAGCGGAATAGGGCACCTAACTTTAAAGCCATTTTCACGACCTCCTAAAAAAAATCTCGTTTTGAAGGAATCTGTGTTCTGCGCCTTCAAGTTATTTACAACCATTTCCTCCTTTGCGATTTGGGTCGTCTTTACTCCCGATAAATGCGTACTCTGGTAGAATTTCTTCTCTTGATTTTTGTGGAATTAGAACCATCACAATACTTTCCAGAATTACCAGTTTTTAATGCTTTTCTTTTAACCTTGTGTACATTATCAGGGATACTCTGGCCCGGTTTAGGTAACGAGCCATTGTAGGCAAAATAAACAATGTGACCATAAGACCCAGCTAAAAGACTGCTCTCAGTTGGGAGTATCCTACTGCACTACAGAGAGAAAGCTCTTTCCTCTGTCCCATGAGGGCTCGTTTTCACTTCGATGTAACCTAAATCCCCCTTTCCTCTATTTTCTTTAATGGAGATCGAACCTGACACAGCACAGAGCAGAGTGCAGGAAACCCATAATTACTGCTCTGGAGCAGTGAGAGTGCCCAGAGTTTAGAAAGGAGGGGGATCCTAAGGGCAGGAAGTCTGGCAAGACCCCTTTCTGGGGCAGGCCTGCAAGGCCCCTGGGGGGAATCGCCGAAAGAGCACTGGGCGGACACGACATTCCCGATGGCTTCTTGGGTGCCCACTCAACGGGAGTGATCGTGTCATTCCAAAGCGCTTTCCATTCCGCAGTCGCATGACCCAGAGACAGCTGCTAACAGGGCTGGGGGCTGGAGGCCAAGCTGGGGACTTCAGCTACTCTCAGTACACGAAGACGGTTGGTGTGGGTTTTCCCCAGGAAGTGAAAGGCTATCTATAGCGAGCTGCGAGAGGGGGTGGCCCTGCTCTGTGGGACTCACCGCCATTGCAGCCCTGTCCAAAGGCCCTGAGACCAACCTCCCTAGTCAATGTTACTCCAGGTTCCAGAGATGACCACAAACCTCGCTCTCCGACGTCTATGCCCACCACTTCCAGCCTGAGAGCGCACCTGAGACAGGGGCGAAGACCAGAGCGACCCAAATAAAGTATGTCTGGGGGTCAGGGACTGGCCCACCCCATCGAGACCAGGACGCTGCTCTGGCAGGAGAGCAGGGAACGAAATCCAAGCGCAGCTGGAATGCTCTGGAGACAACAGCTGCTTTTGGGATTCCGTTGCCCGCTGTCCAGCCGTGGGCGGGGGGGGGGGGGGGGGGGCGGGAGATAACCCCGGGAGGATGGTGGTCCCTTACCCTGGGGCCAGATCAGGAACCACCCCGCCCCCCATTCCCAGTACCAGAAGACTGACCTAGGAGTGGGCGGTTAAGCCGAGTGTAGTGGGAACGAGGCGCTCACCTGGGCCCCTAAACAATAGGAAAATTGGTAGGGGCCTCCCCTGGGACCGGTCCCGATCCGGATTAAATCCGCAGGGTGGGATTATTCCTGTTGGTCTCATGAAGCCAGGCCACCCGTGCGGTGACGGTGGCGGGGAGGGCTTCGGGATCGGCCAAAAGAGAAGCTCCCCCGTGGGGCCGGAGAGGAAGTAAACCCGCGCACTCGCCTCGGGGACACCCCCATACCCAGGGCCCTTCGTCCCGTGACTCTGCCAGCGCCCGGAGCGCTGGGTGGGTCGGGGGGTGCCCAATGGCGGCGACGGGACCCCGGGGAATCCATTGCGAACGTCCTCCGCGGTGCCGAACCTCCCTCCCGGCCCAGTGGGTAGCAGACGCGTCAACGTTCCCTTGAGGCCACGACACGGTGGGGGCGCGGAGATCCCCGAAAGCCGCGCGGGCACCAGCGACTGTTGCGCCCGTAGGCCCTCTGATTCGGCTCAAGACGGGGGGGGGCGGGTCGGGGAATTCTCGGGCCGCGAGCATAGTGAGCGACGACAGGGCGATGCTCCAGCCGCTGTCTAGTTCAATAGCTGGTCCCGTTCGGCCGGGTCGATCCCACCCGAAGAGCCACAATCATCCCACCTCGGCGTCCCCTTCCGCTTGCTCGGGCCGCAGACTCGGAGCCATTTTAAGGAGAAACCACTCAGCCACGCCCCCTCGCGCTCCCGACAAGCCAATCCACGTGCAGCCACGCCCCGGGAGACGCGCGGCGGCGACGCCAACGGTCGCGCGGGCGACGGTTGGGGAGGGGCGTGATTCGCGGAAGAGCAAGGGAAACCTGAGCCTGCCGCCCCGCCCTGGGAACCCGACGCCCTAAAGCCTGGGATTAGGGGTTTGGAGGCTGGCCCCACGCCCTGGCCAGGTGTGCGGGACTCGACCAGGTGCGCCGCCGCCCCGCCCCAGGCCCCGGGAGCCCTGCGTAATGGCTGAGAGCCGGGGACTAGGCTGCGGCGGGTGCCCAGGCAGCTCTCTGAGGCCGGCCAAGCCACCAGGTGTCTGGCTCCCCCAGGACGGTCTGCGGGGGCCCGGGGCGGGGCGGGCGGCAGGTGCGGACACCGGAGCCCCGCTAGGGGACGGGCCCTCCGGGGACAATTGGCACCGGCCGATCCCTCAAAATCCCGCGCTGGGGCAGCCGGCCTGCGCGGTGCCCTCCGGCACCTAGGGGGCGCTGTGGGCGCGCTGCGGAAGATTCAGCCACGACCCCGCTGACCCGGCGCGGACATCCCGGCACGCCGGTCAGCCATGGTCGCCGCGTTCGTGCTTCGCGGCCTGTGCGGAGCGCGAGCCGTGCTACGCTGTTCCCCTGCGGAGCTGCTGAGGTGAGCCCGGGCCCAGCGTCCCCGATCCCCGCCCCCACGGCCATTGATCCCGGCCCGGCTCCTCCTGGCAGGTTAGAGCCTGAGCACACCCCTTCGCAGGGCCCCACGGCGGGGGCACCGGCTCACGCCGGCGGACGACGAGCTGTATGAGCGGACGCGCATCTCTCTGCTGCAGCGCGAGTCCCCGCAGATCATGTATATCGACAGCTACAGCAGCCGCGGCTTCATGGTCAACGGAAATCGCGTGCTTGGGCCCTGCGCTCTGCTCCCTCAGTCGGTGGTGCAGTGGAACGTGAGCAGTGAGGCAGCGGAGGGCCGGAGTCCCGGGCCTGCCCCCCGATTCTGTCCCTCGCCAACTTGGGCTTTTCCGTTGCTCGTTTGGGGTGCAGGTAACGGCTCTGTGGGGGAAACCGCGCGAGCTTGTTTAACTTGTCTCCTCCCAACACAGGTAGGAAGTCACCGGGACATCACTGAAGAAAGCTTCTCTCTCTTCTGGTTGCTGGAGCCCCGAATAGGTACTGGAGAAGGGTAGGGCTGAGGTGCTTCCAGCCCTAGAAAGCCAAAAGCCACCCGCCCCAGCCTCTGCACAGAGCTGCCGGAGGCTAGCCCTCGCCATCTTTCCCTAGAGATTGTGGTGGTGGGCACCGGAGACCGGACCGAACGGCTGCAACCCCAGGTGCTGCAAGCCCTGAGGCAGCGGGGCATCGCCGTGGAAGTGCAGGACACGGTAAGGTCCGCCCCTCGGGAGCGAGGAGCGGGACCCAGGCCTCGCCCTCGCCAAGCTGATGCAGGCTTTCTCTTTGCAGCCCAATGCCTGTGCCACTTTCAACTTCCTGTGTCATGAAGGCCGAGTAACAGGAGCTGCTCTTATTCCTCCACCCAGAGGGACGGCGCTCACATCCTTAGAACGAGCTGCAGAATGAACTGCCAGGAATTGACCTGACCTGTCCAGGAGGGCCCTGGCACTTTTTGCAGAGCGCAGGAGTTTCCAGCGCTTTCATTAGCCCTTCCTCTTTGGCACTGTAACGCCTGTCTTTGTTGCCAGCAAATTAATAATTTAATCCACTTGTCCCATTTTGTATTAGGTGTGTTGCTGGCCAGGAGCTGCTGCTGGCTCAGTGGGCTCGTGTGTGGGTGTGTGTGTGTGAAGAAACCAGGGGATCACCTTTTTATGGAGATACTTAGCTTCTCAGAGGCGGGAGGCAGTCCAGGCACCTGCTCCAAACTGCAGATCAATGTATTTGCTCACATGCACCTCTGAGAGGACCTCAGTGCTTTCTCCACAAGAGCCTCTAACTGACATTAGAATATGTATGTGGGTCTCAACCTGGTCCTTGTGGCCAAGCAGGAGGCCCTGTGGGTGCCAGTCCAAGGACTATTCCATGACCTGTCCTAAGCAGCCACAATGTGAGACTGAACCCTTGTGAGCCAGGGCTGGCTAGACCTGGCCAGACCTGGCCAGACTCCCTTGTGAGCTGCCACAGGAGGGGCTTTATGAATTTAGGATTAGTACCACCTTCCAGATCTGAGGAGTAGCCTGACCTCAGGGTCTGAGGCTTTCTCTACAAATGAGTGTCATGTTTGTTGTATGCATCTGATAGTGGCCACCACGCCTGTTGACCTCAAAGATCGAGCATCACTTTTTTTTTTTCTCCAAACTTTTATTGAAAAACTGAGGGGGTATGCTGTATCCCTTTTCAGAAAAGCCTCTTCTCATACCTGTAAGCAGAACAACCAGCTTTGAGGTGGGGGCAGGAGAAAGGAGGCACGGCAGAAACCTCTGCCCCAAGGGTGGATGGGTACAGAAGGGTCACTTACGAATGGAGGCTGTGAACACCTCCTTCCACCTGAGCTGAGGATGTTCTCTTCTCAAACTTGAGTTCTCCAGAATACATCATGGCTCTGAAGAAGGGCAAATGTCCGATGTAGGTACCTGGCCCTCAACTAGCTCCTCCACCCATGTCCCAGCCCCCCAGGCTTACCGGACTTGAGTCAAACTCTTGGCACCAATGTCCTGGCAGGAGTGCTGGATGCCAGCGATCAAGTATGGCACAAATTTGTGGATGGACCCTTTGTCCTGCACAGCCCCAGAGACCCCCTGGGCCACTTTGATTTTATCAGCTTCACTGTAGGGAAAGGTAAGGCAACAGGCAAGTTCAAAGCATGGATGAGCCTATCAGTAGAAGGCTGTCAGTACAGGGTAACTGACCTTCCTGTCCCACCTGAAATATCGGTTCTGGCTGCTGAGGTGCTTGTCCATGGCATCAAGAGAACCCATACCACGGTATTTCTTTAGCCGGATCCCATCAGAGAAGAAGTACTCGCCAGGGGCCTCAGTGGTAGCAGCCAGGAGGGAGCCCATCATGACTATGGACAAATGGGTGTGATGGGAACAGACCCTGAGTGGCACTGGGGAAGTCCCACCAGACTCCCTGGGTGTTGGGCCTCACCTGTGGAGGCCCCAAGGGCCAAGGCTTTGGCAATATGGCCCACATTTTGGATTCCTCCATCAGCAATAACAGGAACACCGAAGCGCCGTGCATATTCTGACACCTTGTACACTGCTGTTGCTTGGGGCCGCCCGCAGGCCAACACTGTTGAGAAATGGAGGAACAGATGGGTGGGTGGAGTTAGTGGGGACAGGCAAGGGGCCCTGGGCCATAACTCCGCACCCAGGAGCGTTCTGCTACACCTGCATCAGGACTGCAGCCCAGCTGAGATTCCTGTCTGGAATGGCTGCTGCCCCATCTGACTTCAACAGTTTTAAACAGCTGTGACGGCCTCCACTCAACCCTGCATGTGCACGTGCATGTGTGCATGGCCCAGGGCAGCCTCAGGCACATGCAGTCAGCAGCCGGGAGAAGCCCCACCCAACTGATATCAAGTGGGGGTAGGGGGTCACCGTGCAGTTAGTATCCAGAGGCCTATCCCTTCCTCCCAGCATGGTTGGCAGCTCAGGCAAGATCAGGGGAGTGGTCATGTGGAAGGAAGAGTGGGCTTGTTGGTCCTTGAGCTGTGCCTACTGTAGGAAATGTGGGCCAACTAGGGCCTACCTGGAAAGGGGGTCCTGCCCTACAAGCACCCCAGGAAGAGGAAGGAGCTGTGTTCTCCAGCAGCCCCCAAAACCATGGTCTGTCATTCAGTTTGCCCTGCCCACCCATCAGCACCACAAACCCCGGGAGCTACAGCTACAGTCAACCAAGCAGCCGGGCAGTGGGCAGCTGGGCCGGGCCAGTGGGCCGGGCTGGACTTACTATAGCAACCCTTGACAGTAGAAGGGCATTTGGGGCTGTGGGACTTTATGTCTGGAGGGATCTTGGGAGCCACTAAATAAAACAAACAGACCAGAGTTTAGAGAGGGTGCAGAGCAGGAGCAAGGAGGCCAGGCTAGGCAGGGGGGGGAAGTGGCAGGTGAGGAATGACGAACTCGTCTTCCAGCATGTCACCCATCCAAGGGGCCTGTTTGGCCCTGGGACTGCCCCTACTGGAGGACTCAGTATAGTTCCCACGGGAGCGCTTGGCTCCAGGCCATATGGGGCTAAGGGCCCTGCTGACACCAGGGTCTCTGAGGGCCCCGCCAAAGCATTTCCTACCTTCCTGGGTGATGCAGATGGAGCCACTGCCCATGCCCACCCGCAGGGCATCTACACCAGCATCAATGAGGTTCTTGGCCTGAGCAGCCGTGACCACTACAGTGAAGAACAGGGAAAGGCTTGTGTGAAGGTCTGAGGGGGAGCCTAGCTCCCCTAACTCTTGCCCCACACCCTTTGGTGCCCAGTCTTGCCTCACCATTGCCTCCAATAACTTGGAGAGAGGGGTATTTCTCCTTGATGTACTTGATCATGTTGATCTGGAAGATGGAGTTTCCTTGGGAAGAGTCCTGGGACCAGGAGAAAGTCCCAGTGAGACATACTGGTATGAGAGCTGTCCCTACCACCCCACCCTGCCTGTGCAAAGTGCTTACCAAAACCACTACGTCCACACCAGCCTGGGCTAGCAAATCCAGCCGATACTTGTCATCTTCATGAGTGCCAATGGCCGCTCCGCACAGCAGCTGCTTCTTGGTGTCTTTGGAGGCCAGTGGGTAATCCCGGTTCTTCTTCAGGTCTGTCCGGGCAATGATGGCTACCAGCTCATCATCTTCATTTACAATGGGTAACTTTCCTGGGAGTAGGGAAGGTACATAAATCAGAACCCTGGTCTTCGGTTCCAGAACCCTCCCATCTCTAGAACTCACCCTTCTTGCTGCGCTGCAGAATTTCATTTGCTTCTTTCAGTGTGATGCCTGCAGGGGCGACCACCAAGTCTTCCCTCTTCGTCATGATCTAGCAGCAGTGAGGGGAGCTGTGAGAAGGGCCCAGAGACCAGACCTCCCAATAACCCCACCCGGACTCACGGGTGAGGTTCCACAGACCACCACGAGCACACACCTGCACCCAAACCACCCTCCTCAAATGAACCCAACAGCCAGTGCAGCAGTAATGGTGGCATGGGTGAAAACTGAGTAGAAAGGACGTGGTACACAGAACACTCTGTAATGTTACTAATGGAGAAAGAAGGGCCCCGCCAGAGCAACGACAAGAGAGGAGGCTGAAGTTGGTCCTTGAGCACTGCCCCCACCTTGGGAGTGGCCACACAGCATGCATGCTGGCAAATGCTTGCGCACAATGAGAGCATTTGGTGGGAAAGAGATGCAGGAACCCCACGAAGAGGGGGCATTCATTAATCTTTCTTGGACAGCAGAGACCCCCAGAAATGCCATTCAGGCAACAGAAACCGCACCTTAAGCCTTGGCTGCCAGAGCTTGGCTTTGCATTGTCAGTAGCACCCACCTCTTCCAAAAATCGGTCGTGCTCTTCCTCCTTGAGAAAATCTATGTCCCTTGAGGAAATGATGCCCACCAAGCGGCTCCCCATCCGGCCTGTGTCGGTGATTGGGATACCACAGAATCCGTGCCGGGCTTTGGCTTCAAACACATCCCGCACTCGATCCTTGGGGCTGAGGACCACAGGGTCCGTAATGAATCCCTGCTCATATTTCTGGAAGGGATGGTGAGAAAGAACATTTCTGAACCATCTATCAGTCTGAAGTCTGGGGTCTGTGCCAACTCCCCCTCTGGCAAGTACCACAGGACCAAATCACAATTCAAACCCAGGGATGGTAAACATGGGTGGGCTATAGGTTCTATCCACCTGGTCCTCTTCTCTTGTCTTAGGACACAGGGTCTCATGCTCTTCTCAGGAACTGAACCCCCAAGTGGGGAAAAAGGGATCCTAAATTAGGAGAACAAATCCCCCCACTTCCACCCCACTCCACCTCACTGCAATTCCCAGGAGTTCTTGACCACGATCCTTGCCCTTCTGACCTTCACTTTCCGAACTTCATTGGCTTGGAACTCAGGTGTACAGTTGTGGTGGATGAAGCCAATACCACCTGTAAGCTGCATGATAAACAGAAGACAGCGAAAAAGTGACAAGAAGCAGCATGACTATGTGTGTCTTTGGGGAAGTGTGTGAGTGAGGTCCCTCCTTTTGTCCTTATGCCCATGATGCTCACCGCCATTGCTATGGCCATGCCGGCCTCTGTGACTGTGTCCATGGGTGAGGAAACCAGTGGGGTCTTCAGAGTGATCTTTTTGGTCAGAGCAGAAGTCAGGTCCTGAGGAAATATGGCCAGCTAATGTGGGAAAGCACCTCATAAAAGCCTCAGGGTGGTGCCAGGTCCCCCATAAAACAGGTGCCCTGTATGACCTGCATGCCAATCCGACTATTCCACAGAATCACCCCCCAAGCCCAATCTGCTGTAGTAGCAGAGAGACAGGGAAGAGAAATATCTTACCCAACCTTGATGCTCAGGACCCAAATTCTGGCCATACTCACCACCTGGTCTGCGGTGAAGTCGATGTACCCAGGGAGAATGAGAAAGTCACTACGGGGGAGGGGAGCGAATTGGGATTAAGGCTCAGGCTTAGGGGGGCCCGAGATTCCATCCCCACAGATCATGTCATAGGGCATTTGGGCCTAGAGGGCACTGACCCAGCCCTTGTCACAGGCAGGGCAGACAAATCACAAGGTGGAGATGAAGACGGGGCCTTTTCTGCCACCTAGCTGTCATCAGCGACCCTGGCACCCTGACAACTCCATGTGCCGAGAGAATGGAGCTTCTAGCTTGAAATCTCAAGCACTGCCAAGATGCCTCCTCCATCTCGCCCCACTTCAGATCTATCAAACGGAGCCCCAGAGATGGGTGGGGGATTCTCCGGAACCTGTCTCCCACGCCCAGGTCCAAGCGGGCTCAGTGGAAAACCCCGCCCGGCCTCCCAATCCAGCGCGCCGCCCCTCTTCTCGCCCAGGTGAGCCCGCTAGCCCCGCACTTGTAGGTGAGGCCGTCCCCGCAGTTGAACAGCTGCTGTGCCGTGAGCCCGTCGTCTGGCACGTAGGACGTGCCCCCGCTAATCAGGTAGTCGGCCATGGCCAGTGCCGGGCAAAGCCGCGTGTGCCCGAAGACCGCGCCGCAGAGGCCTCAGCCGTCCGGGCCGCGCCAATATAAACCCGCCGCTATCGTCATTGCGCCCTACGCGTCACTGACGTCAGGACGTAGTACGAACAGGCGGAGCCCGCGCACCTCGCGGGCGGGGCTGGGGGAGCGCATGCGCAGAGCACTCCCTAGGTGTGCAGCCACAAAGTTGGGTGTTCCCGAGGCCGCCCCCTCCCAGAGGACGGTGACCCGCTCAACTAGCAGTTAAGGCTTTGCTTCCACTGGCCCGCCAGCCTCCTCCCAAATAAAGAGGCGATGTTCACTAGCATGTTGAAAAGACGTGCTTGTCATTCTTAATAAACTAGATTAAGAATACATAAGAGAAACAGAGTGGTATCTTTATATGATACACGAGTGTATGTTACAAGAATTCCATCAGGCACAGGAGCCTCAGGTTTAAGGCCTCAATGTCAGGCCAAAAAAAAAAAAAAAAAAAAAAAGAAAAAAGAAAAAAAAAGGCATGGTAAAGTTTTTACTTTAACATCTAAAATGTCACTTGTCAGAAAGGAGGGTGTAATAGAAATTGTCTTTAATAAATCATAATTGAAGTTCCCCTCATTTTCCTTCCATTAAGATGCTAAGTTTATGTCTGAGCATGAAGAAAGAAAAGACCATGGCTCCCCTGTGGTCAGCGACGTCTGCCAGTCAGAGTGGAAGCCAGCTGGGGAGATTCCCTGGAGGGTCCGTCACTAATTCCATCTTTCTGGAGTAAGGGAAGGGGCCACATTTCTCCTAACAGTCCGAGCCCTTTCCCCAGGCCCCAGACAAAAAAGAAAAAGCCAGCCAGCAACTTTCTAGGACATCTGGCTTTCAGGAAACCCAGAGCCCCCACGGGCTGAGGAATCTGCTGCGGCAGATTTACGGTGACGCACAGGAGGCAGTTTCCTTTTACATTTTAAACAGAAGCAGTCTGAAAGGCTTCATAACTACACCAATTTAAAAAAAAAAAAAAAAGAAAAAGAAAAAAACGGAGGCCTCTTCTTTAGTGTGAAAGTCTGTCCATTTTTTTTTCCTGGATCATCTCCCTTGCACCATGGCTTAGGGATCTCAGTGCATGGTGCTTGCGTTGGCCACTGCGATGGCCTCCTGAATTTCTCGTATCACCAGGATCCGAGTCAGCATCTGTCCCATTTGCTCTCTGCTGATAGGCTGGACCGAGTACCAGATTGGGCTATTGGGGGCCACCACTGGCTCAGGCGTCAGATAAAACGTGTCATTCCGGCCTTTCACACTCTGGGGACTGAAAAATATTATCAGTAAAAGTTGGGTAAAACCACAACATTCTCAACCTTCCCACCCTCGAATCTTCCAGACAGATGCTGTATGCAAAATGTGGGAAGACAAGCAGCTTTCGAAAGTATGATGATGGCATAGCTACTGAATTCCATGCAGTCAACACACAATTACCTCTAGGGCCTCCTTTGGGGCTACTGCCAATACCAGCTGCCTCCGTTCCATCCTCCCTCACATGCAGCCAGCTGTCATTCCTCTAACCACCTGTCTTGGGATGTCAGGGTTCATCTACTTGAGTCTAACCATATCCCACTTGGAACCAATTTCACTGCCTACAAGTCCTCTCCAAGTTTTTGTTCATGTTGTTTCCTCTACCCAGTTCACTGAATTCCCAAATTTGACGCAGGAGACTCTGCCTTCGACCTTGGCTGTGATACTGGACGCTTACCTGGGCTCACCTCCACTCCCTCAAAGTTGTGCTGTACTTAGCATATGCCACCTTCTAACAGTTACATTCACCTATCCACTCAAGATTTATCAAAGGGGGGTGCCTGGGTGGCTCATCTGTTAAGCGGCTGCCTTAAGCTCAGGTCATGATCCCAGGGTCCTGGGATCAAGCCCTGCATTGGGCTCCCTGCTCAGCAGGAAGACTGCTTCTGACTTTCCCCCTCCCTCTGCCTGTGTTCCCTCTCTTGCTGTGTTTCTCCCTATCAAATAAATAAAATCTTAAAAAAAAAAAAAAAAAAAAAAAAAAAGATTTATCAAAGGGTTACTGTGTGCCAGGCCTGCAGGGCTGATACTCAAGAAATGAGCAGGATCCAAGACTCCCTACCTTATGGAACTTACAGATATGAGACAGTGAACAATTAAACAGTTACATAAATAAACACAAAATGACAATCACTGGTAAGTGCTACAGAGGAAAGAGCCCAAAAGAACAGGTAGGGAATCTGGAAATGCTTCTGGTAAAGCTGTTTTGAAAAGAGGGGTGGATAGGAGTCAAATAGCCAAATATGGGGGTGGGGAGGGGACTCTTGCCCAATAGGGAAAATTTCTAAGCTGAGGACTGGAGGTAGGAGAGCAAGACGCTCTGGAGTGGAGAGGAGCCAGTATGGCTAGAGAGCCAAGAGCTACAAGGACGTGAGATTAGCAAGGGGGAGTATACATAAGGCCTTGTTGGCAAGTTTAAGATTACTCTTTCTCTATGCAATAAATGGAAACCACTAAAGGTTTAATCTAAGTAACATAAGACTTATAACATAGAAAGATGATTTTGGCATTGCTGTAAAGATAACATTCCAAACTGCAAGGGTAAGAGAGTAAAAGCCAAGGAAAGAAATCCCCCCTAGACTGATGTTGCTAGTGACAAATGTCAAGGCCAGGAAGATGCAGGGCTATACTATGCTACATTATGGAGGCCACCCTTCTATACTTTCCTTCATCTACCTTCATTTCCCTCTCCAAGACAGGAGACCACATAAAGTCACAACATAGTCATTTCACATGCTTTGGGGAAACCAGTCAAGCTGCTTCTCTATTTAGCTTTTTGGAAGTGTGTTTTTACTCTGTTTGGGACTAATTAAGAATGCCTTGTACACAGGTACAATGCACACATGCAAACACACAGTCACCCAAGCATCATAAAGCTTCCTCACCATTTAAAGAGGTAGAAATCGTAGAGCTTGATGGGACATCTCAGTGGATTCTCTGGATTTTCCGTCTGTTCTGCATACATGTCATCTGTAACTATAAAACACACCCCCACCACCAGGAACACAGCATGAGACTGCCTTAGCTCAGGACCAGATTAGAAACCTTAGGCTTCCAGATATCCCAACTAGACTTACTGGGAGGAGAAAGGGTGTGCGGCATGGAGGGAAAGTATGAAGGGAAAAAGCAGCAATCGTTTCTGGGGCATCTCTGCTTCTACAAGAGTTTGAAGTTTCTAGGTGGGAAGAAGGGAATGGAGAATTCCTATCCAACAGATCCCAACCTTCACACTCAACACTAACCCCCCAGGCACAAGGGCAGGGCAGGACAAGTTGCAGCTGTTTCTGCAGCCCCTACCTTTCTGGCCAGTCTGGTGTATCCCAAGAGCCTTCAGGTACCGAATACTCGTGCTTTTATCCTTAGGATTAGAGGGGTTCTTCTTTGTCTGTCGCAAAACCTTGGAGAAGGCCAGCTTCATGTGCTGGTCCACTGTCTTCAACAGGAAGTATCTGTACCACAAGTGAAAGCAAGGCAAAGGGAGGGGTGCCAGGAGGAGACTATGACTTACCCTCTGCCATCGGTGTCTCAGAGGAGTCGCTGTGCACACTCCCAGAATCTGGACAGGCCCATACCCAAAAACACTGTCTAGTGGAGGAACCATATCAAGACTGATGGCAGGGGTCTCGCAAGGCTGTCTGCCTCACTGGTCACCAAACCAATGTAGCCAAGTGGGACTGAAGGCTTTCAGTAGCCCAAAGGTTCTCAAGTATGTGTCAAAGGAATTCCTATATCTACCTGGATAGTTTCCACCCTCTTCACTGGGCAGATGCCGACAGTGGCTAAGCATGGAGCTTCTAGAACACTTACTTGGTGTTAAAGAACATGAGGGTGGTCAGCAGGGTGGAAGGGGAGTGAGCCCCGAGCTGCTTGCACTCCCACAGCATCTCCTCAGTCACGTGGCTGGGCAGGACATAGCCTAGGAGGAATAGAGCACTGCTACAACAAGAGGATGGCAGGTGGGCCCTCAAGAGGTGCAGGACGGGAGGTGGGAGGCACAAGGACCACAAAAGAGTACAAGTTTAACCAGAAAAATCTCCCTAGGGAATGGTAGAACCATCTGGAAGCTTGATAAAACACAAATGGCTGAGTTCCAGCCCATGTTTCTAGGGTGGGGCCTGGTAATGTGCATTTCTAACAAGTTCCTGAGAACCACTGGCCTGTATGATTGCGCTTACCTGTTAATTTTTCCTCTAATCCACAGTTAAAGTGGGGCAAAACAATAATGAAACACCCAAAACCATATAACAAACTCTGCATATGTGCATACTTCTCTACAAAGAGGGTACAGAGCTTGCATCGTATTTTCAGGCGTTAAGGGCCCAAAGAACTGGTACGGGTGCCTGTTTGCCCGTGCTAAACCTTTCACATTTTCCACCTCTAGAAAGCAAACCCGGGTGCCTGGGTGGCTCAGTTGGTTAAGCAACTGCCTTCGGCTCAGGTCATGATCCCGGAGTCCTGGGATCGAGTCCCACATCAGGCTCCCAGCTCCATGGGGAGTCTGCTTCTCCCTCTGACTTCCCCTCTCATGCTCTCTCTCTGTCTCTCAAATAAATAAATTAAAAAAAAAAAAAAAAAAAAAGAAAGCAAACCCATTCGCATCCCCTCTCTGGATAAAGGGGAGAATGATATTGGAGAACGATATTCAAACTATTACAAGATTCCACGACAGCACAGATTTTACTTTAAGAACCCGGTCTATAAGCGAACTGAGAGCTGGACAGGGGCTAAGGCCAGTGTTTGATCAAAAGCCTTGTGTACCCAGGTCTATACCAAAGAAAAAGGAGACTTGAGTTGATCACCAAGCCCCCTTCATATGTTCATTCAACAGTTAATGTACAAGAGTTTGTATGCCAGGCACTGAGGTGGTGATGAAAGCGTTCTCCTGCTGGAGTTGCAGGGTCCTCTAGGCAGGCAGTAAGGATGTCACTTCCTAGAAGTGGGGAAAGAAATATTCTGCCCAACACATTCCTCTTCTCTGCTCCTGCCAAAGCTCCATTAAGTGCACTCCCATCTCTTCAGGGCAGCTCTAGCTCTACTCTTCTTTTTTGTGGCCTACTGGCAATGAGGTAAGCTTCCCTGCCCTCAAACATATCTGAAGCAGGTGAGTGGCATAGAGATCCCTCCTTGGGGAAGGCCACTGGTAGAAATGGTCCCATACATACTTGGCATGTGTTGTTTCCTTGGGTTTACTTCACTTTGCCATTTAATGAGCTTCCCTAGCTTGAACTACTTCTTAACAAAACTGAAAGCGAAGTTTAGGATCTAAAAACCAGGACTCCTGGCATGGGAGAAGGGAGATGTAGATAGGGACATCATATAAAAACTTGATAGTTCTCAATCTGAACTGCAAGCATCGAAATGACCTATTTTATCTTTTTTTAGTTCTTCCCACTGAAAGGCCTATGAGCAACGACCAACCCAGGAGCAATGAACACCCCTGTGCATCCAGACCGTGCTACTTAAAATGCCATTTACCACTAAAAGGAACCAGTCTCCACGGAGAACTGACCAATTCCACACCAAGACGGAAAACAGAAAATGTCCAAGATCAGCCTAGAACATCAGAAATCAAGAAATAGGGCCATGTCCAAAGAACTTAAAAGCCAATTTAGGAGTTCCAAATGGCCAAAGATGAAACAATTTGCACAGCAAAAAAGAACTGCAATGGATTGAGCCAAATTAAATATGTTTAAATTCATTAGTTCACAAATGATTCCTTAAAAAAAAGAAAAAAAAATGAACTGGTTATCACTGGATGAAACCAGTGAACCAACTCATTACCATAAAAACTGCTAAACAAAGAAAAGAAATAAGGCCTGATCCGTCTCTCCTATAAAATCCATCATCTATACTGCTAGGTATTAAAAGAGTGATCAAGGGAAAGTTTTGCTTTGTACTTCAGCTAATAATGAAGAAGTAATAATATCAGAATACCACCATCTGCAACTCCTAATGAATTAATGGATACAGACATTATGGGTATCAGTTGGAAGTATATAACCAACATCTATGATATAACCTTGCCAAAAAGAAACACAAAAATCAAAACCCGATCAAGGAAGTCTTTACATGAACTATCAATTAACTGTGAATACAGGGAACAGAAAACTATGTTAAACTACACTATGGGGATCTAAATCAGACTGACAATTTAAAAGGCTAGTTTCAGGGTGCCTAGGTGGTTCAGTCAGTTGAGTGTCTGACTCTTGGTTTTGGCTCAGGTCATGATCTCAGTGTCATGGGATCAGGCTCCAAGCTGGCCTCCATGCTGGGCATGGAGCTTGCCTGAGATTCTCTCTCTCCCTCTCCCTCAGTCCCTCCCTCCCGAAGCACTCTCTGGTAGTCTTAATAAATCAATTAATAAATGGCTCATTCCTTCCATAAAAAATTATAAGAAATAGAATCAAGGAGAAAATTAAAGATTAAAGCTAAATACTAAGACATATTAGCAATTTCAACGTATGGACCTTATTTGCACCTTGACTCAAATAAACAAGAAAGTGACATTTATGAGACACTTAGAAATCTGAATAAAGGGTAGGGTAGACTTTGATGACATTATGGAATTATCTTTTTTCTTTTCTTTTCTTTTTTAATTTATTTGACAGAGAGGTCACAAGCAGGCAGAGAGGCAGGCAGAGAGGAGGAAGCAGGCTCCCTGCTGAGCAGAGAGCCCGATGCGGGGCTCGATCCCAGGACTCTGAGATCATGACCTGAGCCGAAGGCAGCGGCTTAACCCACTGAGCCACCCAGGCGCCCCTGGAATTATCTTTTTTCAATTATAATAATGGCATCATGGTATGTCAAGTATACTAAAATATTTATATTTGAAGTTACTTTAAAATAATATAGGAGGGGAAAAGCAGGTGTACACAAGACACAAGATTTGCCATGGACAGCGGGTACATGGGAATGTCACTTACCTATTCTGTTTAATTTTTTATGTGCTTGAAATTTCTGTAATACAATTTTTAAAAAAGCAAACTCGGCATAGCCACACTTGGCTTGAAAATCTGCATATCATGGTAGTGAATCACTTACTTGGTTTCTGTTCTAATGACAGCGCCTCAGAAAGGCCTCCCTCCCAATGCCCTTAACGCTTTCCATTCCCCTGTGCTTTGTTCTTCATAAATTGGTTATTTACACACTGTCTCCCCCTATCAGACTATAAGCTCCATTTAGTTCGTTACATTATATTATCTACACCTGGAATACTTGCCTGGCACACAGTAGGTATTCAAAAAGTATTTGCTTAACCAGTAATTTTTTCTTAAAGTTTAAGCATCTAACTCTGTGGTAATGGATGTTAACTAAACTAGATCATTACACAAGACACACATATATCAATTCATTATGTTGTATACCTAAAACTAATATTTCAATTGCATCTCAATTTTTTTTTTTTAAAGATTTTTTATTTATTTATTTGACAGAGAGAGATCACAAGTAGATGGAGAGGCAGGCAGAGAGAGAGAGAGGGAAGCAGGATCTCTGCCGAGCAGAGAACCCGATGCGGGACTCGATCCCAGGACCCTGAGATCATGACCTGAGCCGAAGGCAGTGGCTTAACCCACTGAGCCACCCAGGCGCCCCGCATCTCAATTTTTAAAAGAAGTTTTTAATTCCAGTTAGGTTTTTTTGATGGGGAAAAAAAAGTTTAAGCAGCATACATTCTGCAGTCAAATGCTCTACCACTGAGTTATACCCCTGTAAGCAGCATACATTTTAATAAATGGCAAAACCAGGATTAAAACTCAGATATTTGTGTGGATTTAAATTTTCAGCTCATTTGGGTAAATACCAAGGAGCACAACTCTTGGATCATAAGGTAAGAAAATGTTCACTTTTATTTTTTTTATTTTTTATTTTTTGAATGTTCACTTTTAAAAGAAAATGTCAAGCTGTCTTATAAAGGGATTATACCATTTTGCATTCCAACCAGCAAAGAATGAGCATTCCTGTACTCCCTCTCCGGCACTTGGGGCTGCTACTGTTTGTGATTTTAGCCATTCTGATAGGGGTACAGTGGTATCTCATTTTAGTTTGCAATTTCCTGATGATATCTAATGATAAACATCTTTTTATATACTTACTTGCCATTTGTATATCTTCTTTGGTAAGGAATCTGTTTCAGATCTTTTGCCTATTTTTTGGATCAGGTTTTGCTTTCTTTTTATTGTTGAGTGTTAAGAGTTGTTTGTATATTTTGAATACCAATCTTTTATCAAGTATGTGTTTTGCAAAAGATTTTTTTCCAATCTGTAGCTTGTCTTTTCATTCTCTTAAAAGTGTCTTTCATAGGGACGCCTGGGTGGCTCAGATGGTTAAGCAGCTGCCTTCGGCTCAGGTCATGATCCCAGCGTCCTGGGATCGAGTCCCACATCGGGCTCCTTGCTCATCGGGGAGCCTGCTTCTCCCTCTGCCTCTGCCTGCCATTCTGTCTACCTGTGCTTGCTCTCTCTCCCTCTCTCTCTCTGACAAATAAATAAATAAAATCTTTAAAAAAAAAAAATGTGTCTTTCATAGATCATAAGTCTCTAATTTTAATGAAGTCCAGCTTATCAATTATTTTCTTTCACGGACTGTGCTTTTGGTGTTACATCCAAAAAGTTACTACCAAACCCAAGGTCACCTAGATTTTCTCCTATGTTATCTATGTTATCTTCTAGGAGTTTTACCGTTTTGCGTTTTACATTTTGGTCTGTGACCCAGTGTGAGTTGATTCTGTGAACAGCGTAGGGTCTGCATCTAGATTCACGTTTTTGTACGTGAGTGTCCTGTTGCTGCGGCGCCATTTGTTGAGAAGACTGCTCTTCTCCACTGAACTGCCTCTACTCCTTTGTCAAAGATAAGCTGGTTATATTTGTGTGACTCTACTTCTGGGCTCTCTATGCTATTCCAGTGATTTGTCTGTTCTTCCACCAGAAACCTGCACACAATGTTTGGAGCAGCTTTATTCATAATTGCCAAAACTAGGGAGCAACGGAGATGTCCTTCAATGGGTGAGTAGATAAACACACACATCCATACAGTGGATTATTGTTCAGCAATAAAAAGAAATGAGCTGTCAAGCCATGAAAAGACACACAGGAACATTAAATGCATATTGCTAAGTGAAAGAAACCAATCTGAGAGAGCTACATACTCAATTATTCCAACTATATGATATTCTGGAAAAGGCAAAACTATGGAACAGTGAAAAGATCAGTGATTGCCAGGGATGTGGGGGGGAGGGGGATAAACAGGTGGAACACAGAGGATTTTAGACCCAAAACTTATGTATGATATTGTAATTACAGATAAATGTCATTATACATTTGTCCACACCTACAGAATGCAGCAAAGGAGGAGTGAATCCTAATGTAAGCTACAGACATTAGTTACTAATATCAACACTCGCTCATCAATTATAACAAATACCCCACACCAATACAAGATATTAAATAACAGAAGAAACAGTGTGAGAGAGTATTATGGGAATTCTCTATGCCCTGCTCATTTTTTCCGTCTACCTAAAATTGCTCTAAAAAGATAAAAGTTTATTAAAAAACAAAACAGACACCTCAGACATTCTACTGTAAAACTCCTGTTCTTTCCAACACATACTATTCAGGTGGTTATATGGGTAAAGCAAAAATTATGTTCTATATATGTAGAATATCTCTATGTATCTATATATACATCTAGATATATCTGTGTGCATATTCAAACACATAGAAAAAAACCCAATATGTAACATGAGTAACCTACAGATCAAACAGTTCATAATTCTTAATGCAGTGATTCTAATTTTAATCAGTAAATTTTAATTAAAACAAACAAACAAAAAAGAGTACCCCAACTCTCCATGCCCCCATGTCCTTGCCACACTGGGACCTGCCAGGTTCTCTGTCTGGTATGCAGTGCCCCTTGCATACCAGGCCAAGCAGCACAGAAGCTGAGGCTGGTACCTAGGATTTATAGCCTCCTCACCCACACGCTGTATCAAAGGCAGCCACACCGGCAGCTGACATTTTTTAAACCCAGGTGGGAAAGACATCCAAGGACTAAGAAGACGCTTACCAAGTGGAGTGACTCGGGGCTGAACATCTTTCAGAACTTCATGTAGCCACTCCGTGAATCGAACATAATAAAGATCGGAGAAAATGTCATCAACCCTTCCATTTTCAAAAAGATACTAAAAGAAAAACAATAAAAGTTGTTGATAATCTCCTGAGTAAAACTTTCAGGGGAAATAAACACTGTGCTACCAGTATCATCACCTCTCCCTACCCATGTCCGCCTCCTTAACAAAACAACATAACAGGTCAAAAAGGTCCTGCATATGACATTTCCAGAGTATACTTCAGATCATGTCAAATGACTCTGGTAACACTCTGTGGAGAGTTGGTCAATGGGACAGATTTTGCAAACGCTATTTCACCCAGGCAAGGCATTGTCTTGTGGTAGCAAAAAACCTAATGCAGGCTCTGGGGCCAACCTCTTATTAGCCATGGTGTAAGTTAAGTAACTCATGCGAGTATTTTAACTTCTGGGGCTCAGTTTTTTTGTCAGTGGAAATGACTGTGCCTGCCTTCCAGGACTAGGGAGAGCATGGAATGAAACCGAGTATGTAAAGCAATTTACTCAAGTGCCCTGTGTGACTGGGAAGAAAGAGAAATAAAGAGGGAGGCAGACTTTTCTTAGGCTCAGGCAACAGGGTGAATCCCAACCAGCAAGGGCTCCTCCATCACACTGAGGGCTTCACCACAAGAGCGCTCACACACTGAGAAATCCACCCCTGCTCTCCTGAACTGCGGGTCCTAAATCAAGTTTCCCTGTTACACTGCACCTTAGATGTCCTCAAAGCCTACCTACAGTTGCATATTCTAGCTAGATTCTCAAATATTATTTTGTGTTAATGCAGAGAACAATGAGAAAATGAGCTGAATATTAACACCAGACTTTGTTTTGGATAGATTACTTTTATGCAAACCATATTTACTTTAATAAAATCTATTATATAAATACTTTGTGTTTTTTTTAAAAAGGCTCTCAGATACTGTAACAAATATTTTAGCAAACGTTTCTCTAGATGATGGGATTATGGCTGATATCTATTTTATTTTTTTGAAGCAAACGTTCGATCTTCTGCAATTTTTAAAAATGTATATTAAAAAACTCAATATACAGTTGATTTCACTCATATGTGGAATTTAAGAAACAAAACAGGATCATAGGAGAAGGGAGGGAAAAATAAGATGAAATCAGAGACAGAGACAAACCGTAAGAAACTCTTAACTACAGGGAACAAACTGAGGGCTGCTGGAGGGGAGGTGGGGGGAGGATGGATTACTGGGTGACAGGCATTAAGGAGGGCACATGATATAATGGGCACTTGGTGTGATGTGCAACTGATGAACCACTGAATTCCACCCCTGAAACGAATACACTCTATGTTAATTAACTTAATTAAAATAAAATTAAAAAAATAAAAACTCATTATTAGTTGAAAGAGAACTTCCTTAAAACCACTTGGTTATCATTTTACTAATTTCAGTAACCAGCAAATACCCAACAGGAACACAGCTTAAACACGTTCCTCTGGAGTCTGTTTCCTACCTTTTGAATACACAGGAAAATATAGTAGAGCACATCTGGATCATAGGGTTCACCTTCTCCATTTCGAGCTTCCCGTGTCATTAGACAGAGCCCATAATTTAACTCAGCCACAGCAGAAGAGATGAGATCTTCCTGGAATCGCAAGAGTTGGCGCCCTGCAACACAAGCCAAAGGTGACCCCCAAAGGTGAATGGGGGTCCTGGCAAGAGTAACCTCTTAACTGGCTGCTCATATCCCTGGGAGCACTCAAGGTTAGATAGTGATCATTAGGGAGCTAGGACAGAAACAGTCACCTGCATCTAAGGTCAGAACTGGCCTACTAAGACAATAATCATGTATGCCCTATTTACACTAACGGTTTCCTTCCCACAATCCTCCCCACCTCACATACCTTCAAAATTATTATTGGGGCCAAGACATGAAAGCAAAAAACCCGTAAAATCCATACTCTATAAGATGAGGAAGAATACAAACACAATGTTAAGGAAGAAGGGCCTTAAAGACAGTCACTAGTTCCTATCTCCTTCCAGAATTCACTCTGCGCAGATCTGCTAGGTTGACTTCAGAAATCCATGTGTACAAATATGCCTGGTCTTGGGCAAACACCATAAATCCTGCTCATGTGCAGCAGGTCAGGTTTGCTGAATTCGGCGTATTATTTCAGATGGTGATCCCTAACCCCCAGAGCCAAAGGACGCCACTTTCCTGCCATCACGTCCTCCTGCTGTTTCAGTACCGTTACATTTTAGCCAGAGTCCACCCCGCCCCAACCAAAAAACACTCACTCCCAATGGGTGCCAGTCTGTTCTGAGCATCCTTCTCTAGCTCAGCGTTCTTCGTCTGGGCCCAGTTTTTCCATACTTCAAGCCCTTCTTCTGGCTTCAGAGAATTTGGAAGCAGAAGTTCTGGGGAAGGCTGTGGCTGTGACTGTGGTTCAACTTCAGCAACCTGGACAGTCTGAGCCTGTAAGAGAGAAACCATCAAAATGTGTCAGTATTGTTTTGCACCAGGCCCTTCCACAAAAATGCTAGAAAAATACTACCTGTGGTTCTTGTAATAAAAAAGTATCTTTCTTCCACTTGTTATCCTACTTTCAAAGACCACTGGAGTTCTACTCCTTACCCCAAGGACAGTTAAGGCTCCTGCAGTGCTTTTCAGCCCTGGCTGGACTTCTGAATCCCTGAATTAGAAATACCAATACCTGACTTCTACCCCAGAATATCTTTTTAAAGAAACTACAGTCTTTCAAATACCTTCCCACATAAAAAGGCAATTCTAAAGTTTAGTCACTACTCAGAACTACTGGCCCAAAGCAGTGCTTGCCAAACAATAAAGGGGAAAAAAAAAAAAAAATCATGGATTTTCTTCAAGTGTAGATTCTGATTTGAAAGGTCTCAGGTGGGAACTGAGATTCTGCATTTCTAACAAGTTCCCAAGTAAGGGAGCTGGTCTGCAGACCACACTTTGAATTATCAAGTGTCCAGAGTAATGACCATTAAACTTGAATGCACTTAAAAACATCTGGGGTGCTTTTAGAATATATCCACGCCTGGGCCTCATCCCTATAGATTATGATTTAGTTGGTCTAAGATGGGGGCCTGACATCAGTATTTCTAAAAGCTCCCAGTGATTCTTATGTCCAGCCATGGTTGAAAATCATTGTTTTGGAAAAAGAAAAGTACAACAAGCACAAGTTGTGTTCTCTCTCGTGCCATTGAAAGATAAGAAAAGACCTGAAAGATGTTTATGGCTCCTCTAGCTATATATAATGTTGTTTTTTACCCCCCCAAATTCCTTCTCAATAATACTGCTCTATTTCCTAAGGGTATTTTCTGAAGACAGGAGGTACTACTCTAGCTTCCTGCCTCCAAAGGAAGAGCTGTCTTGTCCTCAATGGTCTAAAAGTAAGTTGTGCACACAAAGTGGCACATGAAATGTCCATGAGCGTCAATCGCAATCCCCATACTGGGCGGGATAAACACCAACAAAGATACCAGGCATAGGTTCTTGGGCCTCACACACCAGTCTATATTCTGAACAAATTCCTTTTTTTTTTTTTTTTTTAAAGATTTTATTTATTTATTTGACAGACAGAGATCACATGTAGGCAGAGAGGCAGGCAGAGAGAGAGAGAGGAGGAAGCAGGCTCTCCACTGAGCAGAGAGCCCGATGCGGGGCTCGATCCCAGGACCCTGAGATCATGACCTGAGCCGAAGGCAGAGGCTTTAACCCACTGAGCCACCCAGGTGCCCCTGAACAAATTCCTTTGAGGAATTCTCCATGCCAGGGCCCACCCAAAGGACTAAGGAATGTCAAATCATTCAAACTGAAGGCAAAATAATTTATGACACATAAAGCTGCTTATCAATGAATAAAAGTAAAAACTCTCAGGCACCTGGGTGACTCAGTCAGTTAAACTACTGCCTTTGGCTCATGTCAGGATCCCGGGGTCCTGGGATTGAATCCCACATCGGGCGCCCCCTAGTTGTGCTCTCTTTCTGTGTCAAATAAATAAATAAAATCTTAAAAAAAAAAAAAAAAAAAAAGTAAAAACTCTCCTCTTAGCTTTCAAAAGGTAATTAAATAAGGAAATAAAGCAGTATCAGTGTGAAGCTCCTAAATGTTTGTCAACCCAGGAGCTCCACTCTAGACACACTTCCCAGTTCAACTACCATCTCCTTGGTGAGTCTTACCCACTTTTCCAGTTTAGAGTTCCATGTTTGTGGAAATGATTGCTAACTATGCACCTCCAAGCTAGATCTGCCATTAATATACCCAGGGGTTACTGTATGTCTCCATCTTACAACTACCTCAGATTACCATCTATGGAGAGAACTCAACACTTTCCCTGTCCAGATCTATTCCCTTCCTATCTTGTTCAATGGCAATACCACCTACCCAAGCTGCAAATCTTGGAGTCTGACTAGATAAGTAGGTGGGTGACAGGGCATGTGGGGCAGTACTTTGCTTCTGGTGTTTCGCCCAGCCCCCTTCACTGTGTGCCTTCCCCCACTAATATAGCATTTCCAAGCATCTTGACAACAAAATTCTTTTACATGTCTAAATGTCTGTCAGTGGGTGGGGTAGTAGTGATCCCAACCAGGACGAAAACTACGGATATAAGTAGGGCTTTGTACACTGTGGTACAGAGTTTTCCTTCCTCTTTATAATGGAGTCCTTGGAGAGTTTTAAGCTGGGAAGTGACATCATCCTACATTAAAAAAAAATATTCTGATTTATGGAGAATGGATTGAAGGGCAAAGGCGCTAGTCGCCTGGACTAGGATGGCAATGGAGAAGATTTAAGAAATGCTGAGAAGTGTGGTGGTAGAACCAAAGTAGCTTGTTGACGAGTTGGCTGTGAAAAGTAAGGGAAAGCAGACTCAAGGATGATTCTTGGGTTTCCAGTTTAAACAAATGGGTGGAGATGGTACCACTTTCTGAGAAGAGAAGTTTTGTTTTTGTTTCTTAAAACAGGTCATCCACCCACCCACCTATATATCTATTTTTAAGTTAACTCTATTACCAAAATGCAGCTAGAACTCATGACACCAAGATTGAGAGTCACATGCTCTAGCCAAGTGGGCCAGCCAGGTGTCCCGAGAGGAGAATTTCTCAATAGCAGTAGAGGTGATGCTAATGAAGGGCTGAGATAGCTTCAAGAAATCCAAGTGAATGAAAAACAGGCTGCTGGGGGCACAAGAAAGGTTTAAAGGAGGAGGCATGAGAAAGGTTTAAAGGAAAAGGCACGGTCTAGAGATAGAGTTCTGTGTCTCAATGCAGCACAGGGTATAAGACATGGATCCCTGGCTCCAGAGCCAGCCTACCTGGGGTTGAACCCCAACTCTTTTATTTACTAACCATGGCTTTGGTCTTGCTGTTTAATCTGTGTCTCATTTTCTTCATCTATAAAATAGAAATAGTAGTGCATACCTCATAAAGTTGGTGTGTGAATTAAATGAGTTAACCTGTGTAACACTGAAATAGTGCCTGGCAGATGCTGTCAGTGACTATCACCTTCAGTGGCACCAGCCATCCAGCGGGTGCTGAAAACCAAGGCCACAGACAGAAACTATTTACAGAGAAAAGAAGGCTAGTACCGAGTTCTGAGGAACATGACTATGTACGGTTCAGATAGAAGCACCAGTAAACTCTCCTGAGAAGTAAAAAAACAAAAACAAAACAAAAAAAAACCCAAAACAGTGGCAGATAGGAGGAAAACCATGCCAGAGAATTCCAAGAAGGTAGGTATGGTCTATTTTGTCATGTTGCTGTGAGATAAAAACAGACATGCCTGTTGGATCTGGCCACAAGAAGTCACTGCTGACCTTGACAAGAACAGAATCAGTGATAAATTGAAGAGAAAACTGGTTAGTAGGCAGAATCAGCTTGTACAGATAATGCCTGAGAACGCTGGGAATAAAGCAGAGTGGAGAAACGGGGCCACAGACAGAGGCGGATGCAAGCTCAAGAGAGGGAGGCTTCACCATAAATCTGGTTTTAAAGGCAGGTGCTAACTTTCATAAAGGACAATGCCAGGGGAAGAGCACAATATTTTGTCATCAGCTCTCCTTAGGGTTCAACTCACATCACAGCACAATCATCTTCCCCATGGACTACGAGTACTCCAAGGGCAGAAACTATTCATATCTGTTCCTCAGCACCCTGCACTAAGCCCAATACAGAGGGCAGAAGGATGTTTGTGGTATAAATGGACAAACTCACCTTTGCCACATGATGGGTATTCTTCTCAAATTTTCCTTTTCTGGTAATACCTGACATTTATTCCTGTAAGACTCTCCCAAAGGAGACACTGGCCTCTGAAGAACACAGGCCTACTAAGATGAACTCCCAAAAGGATCTTCTCTTGCTTAAGGGCCCAGAAATGGAAATTACAGAGCCTGATGAGCATGAAAAGAGGCCTGACCTGCAGACTGGACCATAAGGACCAGGAAAGCTGAGGAAAGGCCTGATGTCCTCCCCATCCCTATGAGCAAAAGCTGAGCTACATCATAATTCTCCAGGCTGGTTTCACCTACATGCAATTAATTCTACACATCCATACTTGATTCTTGTTATCACAACTCTTAGGATTATGGAAACATTTCCTACCACAGATCAGGTCAAGCTCAACTCTTCACTTTGGGAAGATAGATCCTTTGCTCCCTGTACTAACTCCTCTCCCATAGTCCCCCTCTCATGCTGTACTAGGCCATGTCCCTTCTGTCCATCTCTGGCTCTGTAAGGATGCTGCTCCATTTCTGTCAGTTGAAGCTACAGAGATCAAATGCCACTTTTCCCACAAAGATGCCTCTGTTGACTTTTTAACCTAGAATGGTTTCTGAATACCCAGTTTGTTTTTGTGTGTGTCGAACATAAAATGTCACGCTTGATTATGCTGCCTTATAAGAAATTCAGAAAACAGGAATCATACATTATCACTCCAAAACTGGACTATAAGCTACCTGAAGCAATGACAGTTCTACATCTAGGCCTTGACAGCTGCGTATTTAATAGTCCTTAACAAGGTCACCTATAATAATATACCAGCCTCTGAAACTGCTTGGTCAGCCTGTGCTTACAGCCTGAGTTTCTGAGTACGGTCCCTAGTCTAATAGTGCTCTGTTTATACCAGCCCCTTGCATGCATTCCCAGGAGCCCCTGCCCTCTGAGGCACAGTGCGTTTAGCAGTCCCATGAGACCAGAGGCCCTAAAGTTTGCTAAGTCTCAAGGAATAAATTTATCCACACCTCTGTGGTATCCTTAAAAAAAAAAAGACGTAACAATTAGGGGAACCTGGGTGACTCAGTCAGTTAAGCCTCCGACTCTTGATTTCAGCTCAGGTTATGATGATCTCAGGGTCATAAAATCAAGCTCTGAGTCGGGCTCCACACCAAGCACAGTCTGCTTAAGTCTGCTTAAGACTGCCTCTCCTGGGGCACCTGGGTGGCTCAGTGGGTTAAAGCCTCTGCCTTTAGCTCAGGTCATGATCCCAGGGTCCTGCATCGGGCTCTCTGCTCAGTGGGGAGCCTGCTTCCTCCTCTCTCTCTGCCTGCTTCTCTGCCTGCTTGTGATCTCCATCTGTCAAATAAATAAATAAATTCTTAAAAAAAAAAAAAAAAAAAAAAAAAAGACTGCCTTTCCCTCACCCCCTGCTCACACCAACACTCTCCCTCTTAAAAAAAGAAAGAAAAGGCTTAACAATAAAAAAAAAAAAGCTAATTTTAAATTTGGAATTTCAAAAGAGTTCTATTTTCTGTAAGTCTAAGATTATTTCAAAATAAAAAGTTAAACATTTTTTTCAACATAGCTTCCATAATAGAAAATTTAGAAAATTAACCAAGGCTTGATTATTTAAGAAACATAAAAAAACCGCTGTGGTGGCTTATCTAACACTCCCAAAGGTGATTACTTTTAACAGGCCCACCAGGAAGTATTTTACATCTGCTAATTCACCTACAGTGTGTCCACAGATAACTCAAAAGGAATAATTTCACAGCCTCTCCGTTGTGGTGAGTTTATAGCCTGTGTACTAAACTACAAGGGTTCCACTAGATTCAGTCATTTGTGGTGTACAGAATAGCTAATTAAGCTCAGATAATACTCGGCATGTCCCATTAGTCCTTCCCTAGAACTTTATTCTTCTTAAAAAGGGATAACAAAGAAGCATGCATGGCATCTATCCCCAAAGCAGCTGCTGATCATTTCATCTACCTCCAAGTACCAGGACAGAATGCCTGCCTGTTCTATAGCTTTCACCTGCTGCTTCTATTCCCCCCTCCCCAAACTCAACTAAAATATTAAATATACTACTGAAAGACCAACATCATTGCAGTAAACAAGCCAGAGGTTGCCAGGAAGTTCTGTGTTGCACTTGGCCCTGGGAGAGCAGGCTGCCCTACAGGTAAGTCGTCACTTACTGAACAAGTAACCTGGAGTTGCTGCTGCTGCTGCTGTGGCGGCGGTGGCGGCGTCTGTTCCTGGGGAGTTTGCTGTTGTGGCTGCTGCTGAGGGTCCCATATATGGACAGTCTGAGCTGTGTTCTGGTAGGTGCCTGCCACAGCCTGCACAGCCACTGGAATGTGGATGTTGCCATTCATGAACTGTGCTGGAAAGAGAGAGTTTGCAAGGGTCTGCACTACCTCTTCATGGGAGTTTTTCACTACAGACGTGGTGCCCACCATCTTCTCCTTGTCATCCTCCAGCTTTACAGCTGCCAGGGCCGTGGGTGAGCCACTGACGTGAACTGCATTGTAGGCTTCCTGGGGAATGGCAATGTGGGTAATGCTCTGCTGCTGAGGATCCCCACGGGGCTGGGCAGAGTAAACAGGGATGGTCCAGGTTTCTCCTGTAGGGCTAGTAATGGTCCCAGTGGCACTGTACAGGTGGGCACTGTCTACTGTCAGTAAGTCTGGCCTCAAAGACACATAACTCTGCTGCTGGCCCTGTGGAATGGCCAGCACGGTAGCCACCGGTTGCCCTGAGATGGCATAGGACACAGTGATGGGCATGTCCACTTTGCGCTTCTTCACTGGCTGGAGGACACTGGCTGTGCCAACCCGCCGTTCCCCTTCCCGGGGTGAGCCCTGCTGAGACGGTGGTGGGGAAAGGGCACCCACGGTCTGGATTTGGATCTGCTGACCCCCGGCAAGAGACTGGCCAGCCACTAGCTGAGCCTGGATCTGCTGATGTGGGATGTGCTCCTCTGGAATCTCTGCAGCCTGGATCTGCTGGGCTGCCTGCACGTGCTGCACCTGGATCTGGGCCGCCTGCAGCTGCGAAGGGCTGGGGCTCTGCAGAGACGGGGTCTGGATGGAAGGGGCTGCCGGCTGTGGTGCTTGGCCTTGGATCTGCACCTGGACCTGGATGGGCTGCTCAGCAGGCTGGTGAACCGTGAGCTGCGGGGAGAGCTGCTGAGCCGAGACCTGCTGCGGAGACTGTTGTACCTGCACCTGTACCTGCAGTGACAAGATTTGGCAGTGAGTGGTGAGTGAACAAGGCAACATCAGGAATCCAGCCCCAAAAGGAAGCCATCTCAGGCAGGCTCCCTAGGTAAGGTGAGGAGGAGGGGCTGCCATACCCAAAGCTTCTGAGGAGGTCACAATACCCAAAAACAAATGCAAAACTCTTCAGCATCACACAGCATTCAGAGCAACAATTATCTACCAAAGAAAGCAAGGCCATCAAGTGGGATCTATGAAGAAAATATCAGATCTTGTTTTAAACTGTGACCCCCTTTGTTTTTGCATGTTGGTATAGTAGTACCAGTATGTAATTTATAAAAATATACTTGGGTGTATGTTTAAAGAATAGTTTATCTATGGACTGAGTGATAAAAAGTATGGGGACCAATGTTCTAAAAGATCAGTAAGATAAGTACATTTCACAGTTGTGCAATTCTCAACCCAGGATCAAAACTACTCCCACCACAGCCTAGTGAAAAACACAGTAGAGACAAAACTTATGAAATCCCTTTTGGAGGGATCTCCTTACATTGCTACTGAAATGCAGCATTAAAGAATGCTTAACTAAGATACTTTTGTTTTAAAAAAGAAGCCAATAAAACCACCCCCCACAAGATTCCTGGTAATTTAATCTAAGGAAGGTTACTATAGCCTGAACCACACATTTCTGATGATAACGCAACTCATTTCTTGTTGCTGTTACCTCAGCATACAGAGCAGCATGAAAGGATGCCATGTATAGTCTGTAAATTGAAAAAAAGATTTTTTTCCTCCAGACACACACATCTAACACTAGTCTAGGAAGGTAAAAAGAAGGCAGATGAGAGATTATATCTTTTCCCTTTTTTTTTTTTTTTAAAGATTTTATTTATTTGACAGAGACACAGCGAGAGAGGGAACACAAGCAGAGGGAGTGGGAGAGGAGAAGCAGGCTTCCCACCGAGCAGGGAGCCTGATGCAGGGCTCGAGCCCAGGACGCTGGGATCATGACCGGAGCTGAAGACACACTTAACAACTGAGCCCCCAGATGCTCCCTGACTCTTTTGATTTCAGCTTGGGTCATGATCTTGGGGTCATGTGATCAAGTCCCCTATCGGGCTCCACCCTCAGAGGGGAGCCTGCTTGGGATTCTCTCCTTCTGTCCCAATCCCTGCTCATGTGTGCATTCTCTCTAAAAGAAATCAACCGCCCCACCCCCCAAAAAACAGGGACACGTGGGTGCTGCAGTTGGTGAAGCGTCTAACTCTTGGTTTCAGCTCAGGTTATGATCTTAAGAGTCACGAGACTGAGCCCTGGGTTGGCTCTGTGCTCAGCAGGGAGTCAACTTGATATTCTGTCTCCGTCTGCCCCTCTCACTTGTGCTCTCTCCAAAATAAATGTAAAAAAAAAAAAAACAAAAACAAAAACCACTGAATTGTATACTTTAAATGGGTGAATCACACGAGAATTAGATCTCAATAAAGCCATCACCAATTAAAAAGATAAGCAAGGAGTTTATGTAAAGAGAATATGCCTGAAGTTAGACTTGAATTGCTGCTGTACTTTTCTAGCTGAGAGTCCCCAAGTTTCAGTTTCCTCAGGTATAATAAAAAGGGGGAGGAACACCTGGGTGGCTCAGTCAGTTAAGTGTCTGCCTTTGGCTCAGGTCATGATCCTTGGGTACTGGGATTGAGCCCCTGAAGCCCCTCATCAGGCTTCCTGCTCAGTGGGGAGCCTGCTTCTCCCTCTGCTTGCTGCTCTCCTGCTTGTGCTGTCAAAAAAAAAAAAAAAAAAAAAAAAAAAAAAAAAAAAAATCTTTAAAAAATAAAAAGGGGGAGAACACTTAACTCCCTACAGAGTTGTTATGAGCATAAATTAAGTAGGTACTCAATACCTAGGTTTCCTTCATTATAAGCAGTATTTCTTTATACCAATGAATCTCAAAATACAGTTTCCAGGCCAACAGCATCATCCAGGCCAACATCACCCAGGCACTTGTTAGAAACACTAGTTCACAGGTCCCATCTCAGAACTACTGAATCAGAAACTCTGGGGAACAGGCCAACAATCTATCTTAACAAGTCTTCCAGGTGACTAATGCATGCTCAAGTTTAGAACCAGTGCTTTACATAAGGTCGTAAAGGAAACTTATGAAACCAGTTACTACAGAACAGTTGTTTTCAAGCTTTTTGGTCTCAAAAAATTATTGAGGATTCCCAATAGCCTTTTTTTTTTCTTTTTAACATGGGTATAGTTACTGATATTTACCACACTAGAAATTAAAACCTGGGTATCACACAAACCAGTCACATTAACATAAATAACAGCTCAAAGGCCTGTCTAGTTTTACTGTCCTTCACTTTACTGTGCTCACCACACGATGTTTTTTGTTTTTGTTCTTTAGAGGCTTAATTGCTACCCCCCCCATCCCGTATCAGAAGAGAAGTATAACTGTATTTCTGGGCTCTTGACCACATAATATGTACGGCACTACTACTTTCTTCTTGAGCATTCTGACTTTATATTTCAACCTGGGAAGACTGCTTTCTGGCTCTTCTGTACAGCTATGACACTGTAATTAAATCTCAATTCTGAGCTGGTTTTGTTTTCTTTATTCTCATGAATTTTTTTTCCCAGATTCCTTACTCCACTGAGTACATTACCAATTAAGTTTTTTTAGAAGGTATGTCTAACTGTGATCCATGGAGCAGCATATTCAGCATCAACCTGGAAATTTATTAGAAATGAAAATTTTCGAGGCACCCGGGTGGCTCAGTTGGTTAAGCATCTGCCTTCCGCTCAGGTCATGATCTCGGAGTCCTGGGATCAAGCCCATCACTGGACTCCAAGATCAGCAGGGAGTATGCTTCTCCCTCTGTCCCTCCCTCTGCTTTCTCTCTCATGCACTCTTTCAAATAAATAAAATCCTTTTTTTTTTTTTGAAGATTTTATTTGTTTACTTGACAGAGAGAGAGAGCAGCAGAGGGAAAGCAGGAAGCAGATTCCCTGCTGAGCAGGGAGCCCTATGCAGGACTCAATCCCAGGACCCCAGGATCATGACCTAAGCCGAAGGCAGACACTTAGTGAACTGAGCCACCCAGGTGCCCCAATAAATAAAAATCTAAAAAAAAAAAAAAAATATTCTCTGGAAATGAAAACATTATGTCAATGAAACATCTATACCCCATGTTCACAGCATTATTTATAACAAGACAGGAAAATGGTTGAGTGTTTGCCAACGGATGAAGAAATTCTGACCTCTGTGAAACACAGATGGACATTGAGGGCTTTATGCTAGTAAGTCAGAGAAAAATACTACATGATTTCACATATATGGAATCTAAAAAAAGAAATTCATAGATAAAGAGATCAATTTTTGATTACTAAAAGTGGGCACAGGGAGGAGGAAGAACGGGATGAATGTGGTCAAAAGGTATTAACTCAGAGCTGTAAGATACAGAAGTGCTAGGGAGATAATGTACAACAGGATGACTATAGCTAATATGGCTGCATGGTATAGAGAAAAGTTAGGAGAGTAAATCCTAAGAGCTTGCATCACGAAGGGAAAAACTTCCTTTTTCTTTACCTTTTTTATCTATACGAGGTGACAGAAGTTAACCAAACTTTTATTGTGGTAATCATTTCATGATATGTAAGCCAAATCATTAAGGTGTATACCTTAAACTTATACATGCTATATGATCTTGATAAAATTGGGGGAAAATGCGAACATTTAGAAGTGACCCCAGTCCTACCTACACTAAATCAGAATTCAAGGCATAGGGTGAGGGAAGCAGCCATTCTCTCCTTTCTTAAGATTTATTTGACCGAGAGCAAGGGTCTTCGGGAGAGTGCACATAGGAGCATGAGTTGGGGGAGGGGCAGAGACTCTCAAGCAGACTCCCCACTGAGCATGGAGCCAGGATGAGCCACCCAGGTGCCCCAGCCATTTTTCATTTTAAGAAACTCTCCAGGTGAAGGGCATCTGGGTGGCTAGGATGGTTAAGCAGATGACTCCTAGTTTCTGCTCAGGTCATGATATCGGCGGGGCGGGGGGAGTGACAGAGATGACCTGTGTTGGGCTCTGTGCTCGCAGAGTGTGCTTCAGGACTCTCTCTCCTTCTGCCCTCCATGAGACTCTCTCTTTCTAAAATATCTTAAAACAAAACCTGTCCAGGTGATTCTACTCACCTGGATAACCACTAGTCTAGAAGTTTTATTGGCCCTGACTTGTCAACATTCTTAATTAGTTTGCAGATGGAAAATCTTTTCCTTTTTCCTCAGTGTCATTCATAACCTAAGTAATTCAAAGCTCAACACATTAGGATTAAGTATTCCAACTAAGGAACAATGAGAAACCATGAAGTAACACATGTACTACCGATACTAGGAATCTTTTCTTCCAATCACTGAAACTCAAACAAAAACCAAAAAAAAAAAAAAAAACAAAACACCAAAACCAAAAAACATATCTAGTACCACTTCTTGGATTTTTTTTTTCTTCTGGCTAAAGTGTAAAATAAAATCAATATTTCATTTAAAGGAGAAAAGGGGCACCTGGGGGCACAGTCAAGTCAGTTAAGTGGCTGACTCTAAGTGTCAGGCCAGGTCATGATCTCAGGGTCATGAGATCAAGCCCCACGTGATATTCTGCTCAGTGCAGAGTTGGCTTGAGACTCTCATTCCCTCAGCGCCCCCCCTCAAGAATGAATAAACAAATCTTTAAATAAATAAATAAGAAAATAAACTGAACGTGTGGGGTCAATTTCCAAATTCTGCCTCATAAACAATTTTTTTTTTTTAAGATTTTATTTATTTATTTGACAGACAGAAATCAGAGGCAGAGAGAGAGGAAGGGAAGCAGGCTCCCTGCCAAGCAGAGAGCCCGATGCGGGGCTCGATCCCAGAACCCTGGGATCATGACCTGAGCCAAAGGCAGAGGCTTTAACGCACTGAGCCACCCAGGGGCCCCTCATAAACAACTTTTAAAATTACTTTATTTCCACAGGATAGAGTAAACAATTCTTCCCTCACATTCCTCTGAAGTTGTGCTGGTCCAATATCCTCTACATGTAGTTGGCCATTACCTGTAATGTTCAAACTATAGCGTGCTACAAGTTCAAAACATTACCAGATTTCAAGGATTTGTACCAAAAAAGGGGAAAATAGTTTTTAATATTATACTGATTACAGGTTGAAGTATTGGATTAGATTAAATAAAATGTGATTTAAAAAATCAATTTCACCTTTCTTTTGTCCCCTTTAAAAAACAGTACTAGGAAACTCATGTAGCTCACATTGCATTTCATGTTCTGAATCTCACTGAGGAGGGATGGTTGAGGACAGTGCTCAACGTGGTAGAAAAACACCCCACTAGGTAAGGAATCACACACACAGGAACCTACCTGCACCTTTTAACAACTAGTCTAGCAAAAATTTAGGGACCCTGGTAGAATTCCTATTCAACTAACACTCTTCTGAAAATGGTAAAGTCTCTACTCACGTATTAAACATTTACCAAACTCTTATACGAATGAACTTAGAAATACGGTAAGGGAAGAGATTTAAATTTGAGTAAAAGGCTGGACATGAAGGGCCAGGAAAAGGAGCAATACGTGGTTCACCAATCCAAAGTGATGATCAGGATCCAATCAGCCCACAATGTGCCAGTGAGGGAGTAGCTGACTGCAGTCCCATTTTTGGCTGCACACCCATGTTTGCAGAATACATCATAAAATGAGCGCTGCCTCTCTAAGGCAGAAGCCAGACTCATTCTCCGAACCTCTCCTGCAGCTAGTGCGGGCATGTGACCAAAGCTTCCCAAATTAGACACACTGCATGAAATTTGGACTCAGAAGGGAGCAACATGAGGCAGCAAGAATCACAACCTCCATTTTCTGGTGAGAGTGGAGGAATATGGCAGAAATGGAGCAAGATGGCATAGATCCCAATGAGACTGTGGTAGAGCAAGGACCTGTGCCCAGGGGTGTGGCAGAAAGTATCTGCCAGAGCAGGCCAGCAATGTGACCTGAGTCCTGTGCCTGGCTACAGTTTCCAAGACCATTCTCCAGCCCTCCCACAAATTCCTTGAGCTAACTACTATCCTTTAGTCATTTTTTTTCTGAGTAAAAAAGGTGGATGAGGGGGAATGTCTAATATTTGTAACTAAAAATCAATACCCAGATGGATACAGAAAATATGACACCAAGCTAAAAACCTTAAAATAGCATTTACTCTGGGAGAGGAGGATGTTCAGGGAAGTTACTAGAGATCTGAATTGCATCTGTTAAGTTTATGTACTGAAAGAAAAAAAAGAATGGAGCGCCTGAGTAGCTCAGTTGGTTAAGCATCTGACTCTTGATCTTAGTTCAGGTCTTGATTTCATGGTCTTGAGTTTAAGCCCCATGTTGGGCTCCATACTGGGTGTGGAGCATAACTACTTAAAAAAAAAGAAAAAAAGGAAAAGAAAAAAAAAAAGGATAAAAATGGCACTACCAACAGTGTGGGAATAAATGTTTGGGTACTTTTTAAATATGTGAAAAGCAACTGAGGCCCAAGGTAGGAATGGCACTAATGAGAAGAGGAAGAAGAAAACAACAGCAGCTATTATTTATTTATTAAAGGATTACTATGTGCCAGGGAATGTGTTTAGGACTTAATATTTTATATAACCCTCAAAGTAACTGCAACATAAATTCTTTTATTTTCATGATGTAGATAAGGAAATGGACTCTGTGGTTAAATCACTTGCTTAAGATGACGTATCTAAAGTTGCAGAGGCAGACCAGAATCCTGTTTGTCCCGGAGCCAAGTCTGGCTTTTGATTAACTCTTTGTCATTCTCGGTAATTCCACACTATGATGAGGGGTTATGAACCATCCAACACGGAGGGGACGTATAACAGCAAGAAAAAGAGGAAGAGGGACAAGAGGTGAAATGACAAATGAAGAGTTGCAAAAGGAGCAAGTGATGTGAGGTCCCCTTCCCCAAAGTACCCTTCACTTAGTGCAGCCAGACTGACCAACCAGCCCTGTGTGAAGCCCCAGTTCCTGCCCTGTAAAAGGGCAGAGGAACAAGCAATTTCATGGATGCGAAATGAAACCCAAACCCTGGGATTCACTATCAGAAGGCCTTCTTTCAGGGCACCTGGGTGGCTCAGTGGGTTAAGCCTCTGCCTTTGGCTCGGGTCATGATCTCAGGGTCCTGGGATCCAGCCCGGTGTCGGGCTCTCTGCTCGGGAGGGAGCCTGCTTCCTTCTTTCGCTCTGCCTCCCTCTCTGCCTACTTGTGATCTCTCTCTCTCTCTCTCTCTGTGTCAAATAAATAAATAAAATCTTTAAAAAAAAAAAAAGAAAGAAAGAAAGAAAAAAGAAGGCCTTCTTTCTAGCACATGCATCTAACTCACTGTGGATGCTTTAGGAAGCACCCAACTCAAGAGGGTTCTTACAAGAGAAGTTCCAAATGAATCCCCTTTATCCAGCTCAGGCTAACTGACCAGGAACAGAAAACCTGGACCTTTCCTAGTACTATACACACTATCAAGGCATTTATATGACAGCTTTTGTTTTTGTCCTTAGAAGTTGCCTCCTTATCTTACCTAGATGAATGATACTGTGGTATAATAAAAAAATATGTATTTTATTCTCTCTGGCTCCTGGCCAGAGCTCCTAAAACCTTTACAATTTTTTAAGTGATAATAAAAATGCTAGATCCATCTTGTGTTCTACTGACACAACTCTTGGTGGGCTCCTCGATGGAGGCTGGTCACCGGAAAGACCAAGCCATGATGAGAAGCTTGATATTTTCAGCCCCACACTCCATTCTCTGGAGAAGAAAGAAGGGCTAGAAATTGAGATACTAATGGATTGTACCAATGGGATGTAGCCTCCATAAAAATCCCAGAAGTATGGGGTTCAGGGAACTGATTTGTTGGTAAACATGCCAGGAATGTAGTGCACCCCAATTCCATATGGACAGAGGCTCCTATATATCTTTATCTGGCTATTCATTTGTATCTTCTATCATATCATTTATTACATAATATACCAGCAAATGTGTTTCCCTGAGTTCTGTGAGTTGTTCAAACAAATTATGAAACCTAAGGAGGGGTAGTAAGAACCCCAACTGATAGCTAGTCAATCAGAAGTACAGATGATATCCTAGGACTTGATTGGTATATGAGCTTGAGGGCAATCTTGTAGGACGGATCCCTTAACCTGTGGGACCTGACACTAACTCCAAGTAGACAGTATCAACTGAATTGTAGGACAGCTAGCTGATGTTAGAGAATTGGTCAATGTGGGGAAAAAACCCCACACATTTGGTGGCCTGAAGTGTGACTGTGTTAGTAGTAGAGAGTAAAGCAACACAGTGCAGCTTATTCAGATGGCTACTTCTGTGATTAACCTTTAACATGTACCTTTGTCTCCCACCAATTCACTAAAACTGTTCTAAGGGTGTAATTACTGTGTCAAAACCAACAATGTCTGTGCTGCTTCTAGGCTGGACGGATGAGGAAGTCTGACAGAGGAAACTCTCTAAGGTGGTTAACACATGGTTTTTAAAAAGCAATCTAATTTTGCCATAATTTAAAGAAAAAGCAATTTAGAAAACAGCCTAGGTTCTCAAGACAGTATATTGTTCTGAAATTTTAAATAACATTAATACAAACATAATTTTTAATTCTTATTAAAAGGGTTAGATTGAGGGGTGCTTGGGTGGCTCAGCTGGTTAAGCAACTGCCTTCAGCTCAGGTCATGGTCCTGGAGTCCCAGGATTGAGTCTGGCATCAGGCTTCCTGCTCAGCAAGGAGTCTGCTTCTCCCTCTACCCACAAACCCCCCCACGCGCTCTCTTATTCTCTTTCAAATAAATAAAATCTTAAGAAAAAAAGGGGGGGGTTAGGTTGAGACACTGAGACACAATACAGCTGACTCTTTAACAACTTGGCTTGAACTGCATGGGTCCACTTATATGCAGGTTTTTTCTGATAGATGCAGCAGAGTACTGAATATGTATTTTCTTGGGGTACCTAGGTAGCTCAGTTGGTTAAATGTCCAACTCGGGTCATGATCTCATGGGTCATGACACTGAGCCCGGCCCTACATCAGGCTCTGTGGACTCTGCTTGAGATTCTCTGCCTCTGCCCCCCTCACCCTCACATGCACATGCATACTCTCTTTCAAATAAAATCTTTAAAAAAGGAAAATGTATTTTTTTCTTCCTTATGATTTAATATTTTCTTTCGTCTAGATTATGAGAACACAGTATATAATACATGTAACATACAAAGTATTTGTTAATTGACTGCTAATGTTGTCAGTAAGACTTCCAGTCAACAGTAGACCATTAAGTTTTTGGGGAGTCAAAAATTACACGAAGAGGGACGATGGTGGCTTAGTCGGTTAAGTGGCTGCCCTTAGCTCAGGTCATGATCCCAGGGTCCTGGAATCAAGTCCTGCATCAGGCTCCCTGCTGAACAGGGAGCCTGCTTCTCCCTTTGCCTGCAGCAAACCCTGCTTGTGCACTCTCTCTCTCTGACAAATAAATAAAAATCTTTTAAAAAATTACATGAAGATTTGCAACTCTGCAGGGAGCCAACACCCCTAACTCCACATTGTTCAAGAGTCAACTATACCATGGGGCAAAGAGTCTTTTAACCATGTGAATTGAGGGGCGCCTGGGTGGCTCAGTGGGTTAAGCCTCTGCCTTCGGCTCGGGTCATGATCTCAGGGTTCTGGGATCGAGTCCCACAACGGGCTCTCTGCTCGGCAGGGAGCCTGCTTCCTCCTCTCTCTCTCTGCTTGCCTCTCTGCCTACTTGTGATCTCTCTCTGTCAAATAAATAAAATCTTTAAAACAAACAAACAAACAAACAAACAAACATGTGAATTGAGAAGGCAGGTCTGTTTACATGTATATGACAGTACGTACATATGTCACCCCTCTAGCCTCATCCAGTCATTCAATGCACTCTAGTTAGCCCCACCTTTTTGCCCTTTTTTTTTTTTTTTAAAGATTTTATTTATTTATTTGACAGAGAGATCACAAGCAGGCAGAGAGGCAGGCAGAGAGAGAGGAGGAAGCAGGCTCCCCGCCAAGCAGAGAGCCCGATGTGGGGCTCGATCCCAGGACTCTGAGATCATGACCCGAGCCGAAGGCAGTGGCTTAACCCACTGAGCCACCCAGGCGCCCCTTTTTGCCCTTTTTTTAAAGTACACTCCACACCCAGTGTGAAGCCCAACATGGGGCTTGAACTCATGACCCTGAGTTCAAGACCTGAGCTGAAATCAAGAGTCAGGCATTTAACTAACTGAGCTACCTAGGCGCCCCAGTCTTTCTAACATTTTTTAAAAATAAACAGGCTCTCACTGCAGGGCTTTCTGATGTGGAACGCTCTTTCCTCAGATAACCACCAAGGTTCATCTGCCAACACTTTGGTCTTAACTCAATGTTAAGAGCACACTGGGGCTTATCCTGATCCCCCCACCTGCTTTTGTTTCACTCCTCTGCATTCATCACTATATGGTAAGATTTTTCTTATGTAACCATCTCTCTCCTTCCAGGTATAATGTTATACTCCACAAATCAGGGAGTTTTCGGTCTAGCATCTAGAGCAAAGGGGTTTATCCATAGAGACATAAGATGTCTGGGAAAGGGAAGAAAAGATTAAGAATCATTGTCCTGGGACGTCTGGGTGGCTCAATCGTTAAGCGTCTGCCTTTACCTCAGGTGAAGATCCCAGGGTTCTGGGATCAAGCCCTGCATCAGGCTCCCTGCTCAGTGGGCGGCCTGCTTCTCCCTCTCCCACTTCCTGCTTGGATTCCCTCTCTCGTGGCCTCTCTCTTTCTCAAATAAATAAAATCTTAAAACAAAAACACTGCCCTATACCTACAAGTTCAAAGCAAAATATTCCCAAACAGCACTTTTCTTTCATTGCAAAATTAGTTTGTTGTTTTTTTTTTAAGATTTATTTATTTTTAGAGAAAGAGCACATGAGCTTAGCACATACTAACCAGGGAGCCCAATGCACAGCTTGATCCCACAAACCAGAGACAACAACCTGAGCCGAAACCAAGAGTCAGATGCTCACCTGGCTGAGTCATTCAGGCGCCCCTTGTGTTTACTTAAAAATTCAAGCCCACTCAATATCATCAAAACCATCTATGGAAAACCCACAGCAAATATCATTCTCAATGGAGAAAAACAGCTTTTCCGCTAAGGTCTAGAACATGGCAGGGATGTCCGTTATCACCACTGCTATTCAACACAGTACTAGAAGTCCTAACCTCAGCCATCAGACAACAAAAAGAAATTAAGGCATCCACACTGGCAAAGAAGTCAAACTATCACTCTCTGCAGATGATATGATACTTTATGTGGAAAACCCAAAAGACTCAACTCCAAATCTGCTAGAACTTGTACAGAAATTCAGTAAAGTGTCAGGATATAAAATCAATGCACAGAAATCAGTTGCATTTCTATACACCAACAAGATGGAAGAAAGAGAAATTAAGGAGTCGATCCCATTTACAATTGCACCCAAAACCATGACACCTAGGAGTAAACCTAACCAAAGAGGAAAAGAATCTGTACTCAGAAAACTATAAAGTACACATGAAAGAAATTGAGTAAGAAACAAAGAAATGAAAAAACATTCCATGGTCATGGATTGGAAGAACAAATATTGTTAAAATGTTTATGCTACCTAAAGCAATCTATACATTTAATGCAATCACTATCAAAATACCATCAATTTTTTTCAAAGAAATGGAACAAATAATCCTAAAATTTATATGGAACCAGAAAAGACCTCAAATAGCTAGAGGAATGTTGAAAAAGAAAGCCAAAGTTGGTGGCATCACAATTCTAGACTTCAAGCTCTATTACAAATCTGTCATCATCAAGACAGTATGGTACTGGCACAAAAACAGACACATAGATCAATGGAACAGAACAGAAAGCCCAGAAATAGACCCTCAACTCTATGGTCAACTAATCTTCGACAAAGCAGGAAAGAATGTCCAATGGAAAAAAGACAGTCTCTTCAACAAATGGTGTTGGGAAAATGGGACAGTCACATGCAGAAGAATGAAACTGGACCATTTCCTTACACCACACACAAAAATAGACCCAAAATGGATGAAGGACCTCAATGTGAGAAAGGAATCCATCAAAATCCTTGAGGAGAACACAGGCAGCAACCTCTTCCACCTTCGCTGCAGCAACTTCTTCCTAGAAACATCACCAAAGGCAAGGGAAGCAAGGGCAAAAATGAACTACTGGGACTTCATCAAGATCAAAAGCTTTTGCACAACAAAGGAAACCGTCAACAAAACCAAAAGACAACTGACAGAATGAGAGAAGATATTTGCAAATGACACATCAGATAAAGGGCTAGTATCCAAAATCTATGAAGAACTTACCAAACTCAATACCCAAAGAACAAATAATCCAATCAAGAAATGGGCAGAGGACATGAACAGACATTTCTGCAAAGAAGACATCCAGATGGCCAACAGACACATGTGAAAGTGCTCTACGTCACTCGGCATCAGGGAAATACAAAAAATAAAAATCAAAACCACAATGAGATACCACCTCACACCAGTCAGAATGGCTAAAATTAAGTCAGGAAACGACAGATGATGGTGAGGATGCGGAGAAAGGGGACCCTCCTACACTGTTGGTGGGAATGCAAGCTGGAGTGACCACTCTGGAAAGCAGCACGGAGGTTCCTCAAAAAGTTGAAAGTAGAGCTACCCTATGACCCAGCAATCACACTACTGGGTATTTACCCTAAAAACACAAATGTAGTGATCCCAAGGGGCACGTGTACCCAAATGTTTATTTATAGCAGCAATAACCACAATAGCCAAACTATGGAAAGAACCTAGATGTCCATCAACAGATGAATGGATAAAGAAGATGTGGTCCATATATACAATGGAATACTATGCAGTCATCAAAAGAAATGAAATCTTGCCATTTGCAATGACATGGATGGAACTAGAGGGTATCATGCTGAGCAAAGTAAGTCAATCAGAGAAAAGACAATTATTATATGATCTCCCTGATATGTAGAATTTGAGAGGCAATGTGGGGGATTTGCTGGGTAGGGAAGGAAAAAATGAAATAAGATGGGATTGGGAGGGAGACATACCATAAGAGACTCTTAATCTCACAAAACAAACTGAGGATTACTGGGGCTGGGGAGGTAGGGAGAGGGTGGTTGGGTTATGGACATTGGGGAGGAGGGTATGTGTTATGGTGAGTGCTGGGAAGTATATAAACCTAGCAATTCACAGACCTATACCCCTGGGGCTAATAATACATTATATGTTAATAAAAATTTTTTAAAAAGATAAATTTAAAAAAAATTCAAGCCCAGCATGGAGCCCAGTTAAAAATAAATAAACAAATAGGGACGCCTGGGTGGCTCAGTTGGTTAAGCAGCTGCCTTTGGCTCAGGTCATGGTCCCGGCGTCCTGAGATCGAGTCCCACATCGGGCTCCTTGCTTGGCGGGGAGCCTGCTTCTCCCTCTGCCTCTGCCTGCCACTCTGTCTGCCTGTGCTCGCTCTAGCTCCTCTCTCTCTGACAAATAAATAAATAAAATCTTTTTAAAAATAAATAAATAAATAAATAAACAAATAAAAATTGAGCTCTTCTCCTTAGCACCCCACTCCCAAGCCCAATTACTGTTTTGAACTTTATTACTATTGTTCAAGAACTACTGCATTTTGCATGTTAAAAAAGTGATATTAAACTGGTTTTGAGGGGCGCCTGGGTGGCTCAGTGGGTTGAGCCGCTGCCTTCGGCTCGGGTCGTGATCTCAGGGTCCTGGGATCGAGCCCCGCATCGGGCTCTCTGCATAGCGGGGAGCCTGCTTCCCTCTCTCTCTGTCTCTGCCTGCCTCTCTGTCTACTTGTGATCTCTCTCTGTCAAATAAATAAATAAATCTTTAAAAAAAATAAAATAAAAAATAAACTGGTTTTGACCCTCAGCAATCTGCTATACATCCTACTTGTCAAAACATATAGATCTACCTCGTTCTTCTGGCTACATAGGACAATACGCTACAATTGTACCAGTGCCATTATTTGCCATTTCCCTTACTGAGCAACTTGTTTCTAGTGTTACTACTATAATGAGTGCAGCAGTGAATATCCCCATATACATATATACCTGTGAACACAAATGCAAGGTCAAAGGTATGCACAACTTAAGCATTTGATAAGTATTGCCAAAACCACTTCCAAGAAATTACACTAATTTTTTTTTTGCATTGTTGAAAAAAAGATTTATTCATTTGAGAGAAAGAGTGAGCAATGGAGAGAGCAAAAGCAGCAGAGGGAGAGGGAGAAGCAGCCTCCCCCCTGAGCAGGGAGCCAGACGCAGGGCTCAATTCCAGGACCCTAGGATCATGATCTACGCCTAAGGCAGACGCTTAACTGACTGAGTTACACTAATTTATCCTCTCCATACCCTTGCTGTCCTGGATAAAATCTTTATAAATGTTTTCCTATCTAATAAATGAAATATATTTCACTTTCAAAATTTATACCTCCATAATTACCAGTAGTATGAAACATCTTCTGATATGCATATGATCACATGTATTTCTTCTTTCACAAACTACTATATCCTTTGTTCATTTTTTTACTAGGTTATTTTTTCTACTTTCTCGGAGTTCTTCGTGTATCAGCAGCACTATGCAGAAGCACAGGCTCCAGTCAGAGCAGCTTGGGTGCAAACAGTATCTGCTAATACAGGACTTACCTCCCCTATGCCTCATGCGCTATTTTTAATTTAAAAAATTATCCTTTTAAACTAAGTATAGACAGACCAATAAAGGAGACCAAGAAACCAACATGTGTGTATAGTAACTCCGGGTTTTTTTCTTTTAAATGGGCACGGAGCTGGGTGTTCAAGCTGAGCTTGAACTCACAACCCCGAGATCAAGATCTGACCTGAAATCAAGAGTTGGACACTTAACCAACTCAGCCACCCAGGCACCCCTGCATAGTAATTTTATAACTGCAAGGCATATATTTGAGTCTGATGTCACTCAGAAAAAATTTTTTTTTCAAAATCTTATATAAAGTTGTATTTTCAGTCATATTTTTATTAATACTGTCTAGCTTGTGATTTTGGTAACTTTAGATTAACAGTATCAATTTTTTAAGTAACAATATCAATTTAATCTTTATTTAAATTAAATCTACAAAGACAACTTTTAGAAATATTTTAGAAAATTTTAGAAAAATTAAATCCCTCTGGCGTAAGCCAGTTATTAATGAAAATAGATTTGCCATAAGAGTTTTTTGCTTTGGGTGCCTGGGTGGCTCAGTCAGTTAAGTGACTGCCTTCGGCTCAGGTCATGATCCTAGAGTCCTGGGATCGAGTCCAACATTGGGCTCCCTGCTTGACAGGGAGTCTGCTTCTCCTGCTGACCTCCCTCCTCTCTTGCTCTCTCTCTCTCATTCTCTCTCTCTCTCAAATAATAAATAAAAATCTTTTTAAAAAAAAGTTTTTTAATTTTTTAAGATTTTTATTTATTTGACAGACCGATCACAAGTAGGCAGAGAGGCAGGCAGAGAGAGAGGAGGGTAAGCAGGCTCCTTGCTGAGCAGAAGGCCGGATGTGGGGGCTCGATCCCAGGACCCTGAGATCATGATCCGAACTGAAGGCAGAGGCTTAACCCACTGAACCACCCGGGCGCCCCTTTGTTTTTATTTTTAAGGGAGAGAGCGCTCAAGTGGTGAGAGCAGCAGAGGGACAGAAAGAGATCTTAAGCAAGCTCCATGCTCAGTGCTTGTATCTCATGGATTTATTATTATATTTTCGTTCCTTCTTTTAGCTACAGGGGTTTTAAGGAAAGATGATGTCGTCAACAGGTGACCTCAATTCGCCATCTTAAACATAAAGTCTTAGACAACATTTAGACTCAAGTCCCAAGCAATTTTTTTCCCTTTTATTTTTTTAAAGTGAGCTCTACACCCAGCATGGGCTTGAACTCAAGACCCCAAGATCAAGAGTCACATCGCATGCTCTACAGACTAGTCAGACGCCCATACCCCAAACCATTTTAACCTTATGAAAAATGAAGTCCACGGTGTAAGTAACAGCAGAATAATTTCTTGAACCAAAAAATCAGTCTACCTTTCCTATATACCTCCTTCCTTACAAAGAGTGGAAAAAACAGGGGTGCCTGGGTGGCTTAGTCGTTAAGAGTCTGCTTTCAGCTCAGGTCATGATCCCAGCGTTCTGGGATCAAACCCCGCACCCAACTCCTTGCTCAGCAGGAGGCCAGTGGCTCCCTCTCCCTCTGCCTGCAGCTCCCCCTGCTTGTGCACACTCTCTCTCTGTTGAATAAATAAATAAAATCTTAAAATACAAGAAAAACCCAAAAAACCAGAAAAACAAAACAAAACCCAAAACGAAAAAACAATACTGCATTTCTCCACGTGCCAGATGTTTTCTTGTTTATCTCATTCAGTATCACTAAATAGTATTATCCCTATTTAACAGATGAAAAATCTAGGGCTAAAAAGATTTAAATCATGTCAACAAATAGGAGGTCAAGCCAGATTTAAACCCAGGAATGCAACTCCAGGACCCAGATCCTTCCAATATACCTGCCTGCATTCCTAAGGAGCAAAGAGGCCACAGTCTTTCTATCTCATCAAACATACCTCTCTACAGTCCTTGCCCCTCCATCAAGTTCTACCCTTTCCAATTCTCTTGGTGTAAAAAACATTGAGGACAAAATGAAATAGAATCACAATAGACAGGGGCAAGAAAGCAGCATTTGTAAATGGAGCATACTGTTAGCCTCAGATGAGGAAGCCCTAAAGAGGCACTTTTACCTTCTCAGCAAATGTATGAAGTTTCTTCTCTTTCTGTAAGCTCATTACAATTAGCATTATTTCCTGAGGATTACAAATAGTAAATGCAGACCTAGAAATCTACAAGGGACCTAAGTCAGGGAACAATAAAACTAAATGAAGATCACTAAAATATATTATATCCTTTTAAAACAACTTCCAAATGTCACGCTTTAAATAATGAGGTAAGATGAACCCCTCCTCTGCTCTTGATCTGTTCAGGGTGACACAGAAAAAAGAGAACCTTCTGTAATACACAGCTATATCACATCCAAAGCCAGTCCCAGAAGACCACTAATTCCCATACTGTTCAATTCTCCAAAGCAAATGGCAAGTATTTGCAATCTTTTAGTTTATGATAGTTGCAAATACTTTTAGTCTATACTAGCTATGAAAGCCTTTGTGTTAAATGTGTTTTAAAAAACCGTACTCCCCTTAGTAAAAATAACCTTGGACATTTGTGATGTGATGTTCCTACTAACCAAAACCGGATGGCAAATAAAATCTATTAAACAGGATGCACCTCAACATCTCCCTTTTACCTGAACCTGCTGTGGTTGTTGAACCTGAATCTGCTGTTCTTGTTGGGTTTGTGGCTGAACACTGGTGGTGACTGGACAGGCAAGTTCAAGCAAAGACCCAGCCACTTCGGTGCTGTCTGTGTAAATGCAGTTCCCACCCTGTTGGTACACCATGGTAGTGGTAGCTGTCTGCTGGAACTCCTGAAGGGCTTCCGGCCCTTTAGAGGCTAGTGAGTCCAGAAATTCCTTCATCCTGTGTTGCGGGACAGACCGCGCCTTCACTCGGATGTACTCTTCAAAGGAAATGGTGTTTTCCAGGGAATTATTCATATTGCAGAGTCCTTAGGGTTCCTAGAAATAAAATAAATGGTCAGAAGTCAAAATTATGCTCTTGTTTTCATATTCTGAAATGCAGAGCAATCATGCTTGCATCAGCGTGGAATATTCAGGGTAGCTGTGTACATCTAGAATCCAAAATAGAGTTATTATACCACCTTGTTCTTTTTTTAGTTAACAGCATCTAGAAATTGTTTCCATAAACATTTCTTAAATCAAACTATCACAGTGAAAACAAAAATCAAAGGCATGCGTCGCAGTACTGAATCAAACAGGCTGAAAACACACTCTCCACCCCGCTCTAGGCCAATGCCATCTTCTCTGCAGAGCCAAGCACTGGACAACAAAAGTCACATGCAAAATTACTCTGTGACCATCACAGAGAGGACAACCAAGGAAGTTAGGAGCAGGGATTCCTACTGACATTTTCAATTTCTGCAGCCAACGATGTCCTAGAGTGAAGAATACATATACCATCTAGCTGTAGCAAGACCCTAGAGAAAGGGAGTATATACTTATATTTCATCTGACACCAGAAACACCAAAAATCCATTTGCCGTATATTGCTCACATTCTTTTACAGCACAGCTTACTGGTCAAAAGCACGGATTTTGGAGCCAGCCTGCCAGGGTCCAAATCCCAGCTTGATCTCTCCTTAGCTCTGAAACCCTGGACAAGTTATTTAACCTTAGTTTGTATATAAAATGGGGACAAACAGTATCTACCATACAGAATTAACATAAAGATTAAACACACTTCACAAGTAAAGTCCTTGGAAGAAAATCCAACATAGATAGCACCATATAAGTACTAGCTGGTATTATTAAAATTAGCTAGGGGAGGGAACTGAATAGCGCTTTAAATTACTAGGTCACTACTAAGATTCAGAGATCAATTTGTCACATTCTTCATTGGGGTATTTACCCTAAGAATGAATCTGCAGGGGTAGATAGTAATTTTCAATTACCTGGGGGACAACCATGCAATCGATCTATGGACTGCTGAGGGCCTTACCACTGCTACTTTCATACTGTTCCCTCCTCTCTGGATCAGAATCACCTCCAGAACAAAAGCAGCAGCAGGACAGAAGGGTCACACTGACGATGTCAACCTTTTTGCCAAAAAGGGCTCTCTGTCAATTGCAAATGAAAAAGTGATTTGTTTCCCTGGGCCATCAAGGAAAGGCTAGAAGGGCATCAAGGCTAAAAATGCCAGCCTCTTTCACTGCCCAGGTGTTCTGCCTTATGTTACAGATAAAAGGCATATGGGTAATCATCTCATCTCTTTCACTTGACTCTAAACTCCTGGCAGACAAGACTGTGTCCCAATACTCTCTGGCTGACACACAGTAGGTACATATATGTATACATATACATGTATGTTGCATTTGCAATTGAATGTAGAAAGGAAGGATTATGGCTCTTTGTCCCTGTAACATCTCTAACTTACAACCATAAATGTTACCCTTTTTCTTGGTAAATAGTTAGTATATATCTTGGGAAAAGAACCTATGTATCTGGGACAAGTGTTAGACCAAAGAAAACATGTAATTCTTAACTGCTACTAAGTTATTAACACTGGCAACATTTCTGTGGGACACTAAATATACTACACGAATTATATTTGGGTGCTTTCAAAGAGAAGAGACCCAACAGTAATTCTTTTAATGATGCATATATTCTAAATATACTTTTCCATAAATAAAGAACAACACACACACACATGAACAACACATATACCTTGCCCTGCCTAAAGTTAAATCCTAGGCCACTACTCTCCGGAGAGACTCTATTTCTCAGGAAACTCCAAGCACAATAAAGTGCAGAGAACAGCAAGTGCAGGTCAGGTGAGGGCAAGGTTAAAGCCTTTGCTGACAGCCTCTAATCTGAAATTTAACTCGTTTATCCCTTTCTCACTTCTCTTCTGACAATCTCCCTTGCTCAGTTCTCTCTTCTCTCTGCTACAGCTGCATTCAGATATCTTCTCTCAGAGTTGAAAATTAGGAGGTCTTTCGAAGTCTATGAGACTTCAAAATTCAGCTCTCAGTGATGTCATGGCACAAATGAGAAGACCACCACAAAGGACAAGCACCTCATCCTTTTCTTACCTATTCAGAGAAGGACATTCCAGTGTAGGTGACCCACAAACACTCACCACACTGGTACAGAATGTGTCAAACCTCCCCTCTGATAAGAGCATCATGACCGGAATTTCCTTCTGAAGAAGGCAGCTCTCATAATATAGACCCAAGAACATTACAAAATTCCCAGCATGTGACTCTAAATACCTAATCACACTTACCCTTCTAGCTCAAAAAGGGACAAAGGAGAGATATATGAACAGAAATTAACTGTTTCTATGCTATGCTGTTACGTATTTCAGTAGTCTACCTCCATCATAAAAGAATGGCAGAGGTCAACTGAAACTTACATTTCTCCAAATTTATTTTCTTCAACAATTAGCTGCATTCCCATAAAATAGTGAGAGACTGCTTGAATTCTGAAGACTGTCTGTATTGGAGTCATAGCTACTATGTCAAAGCAATTTTTTTTTTTTAAAAGATTTTATGTATTTATTTGACAGAGATCACAAGGAGGCTGAGAGGCAGGCAGACAGGAGTGGGGGGAAGCAGGCTCCCCTCAATCCCAGGACTCGATCCCAGGACTTATATCATGACCTGAGCCAAAGGCAGAGGCTTAACCCACTGAGCCACCCAGGCACCCCCCAAAGCAATTTTTTAAAAAGTATGAAGAACCATGTAGCAAAACCTTTTTTTGTCTCAAATCTGGGGGAAAATAAATACAAACGAACATAAATACCCCCAAAAGTTGTAAGTTTACAGAATCAGAAAACCTTCATACAAGCATTGTTTGGTAAAGGCAGGTCCTAAATCTTCCTAGTGACTTATTTCCCTTCATTCCAAATTCCAGTAATCAGGAGGCTTAAGACTCATATGAAGTCTGATATTAAATATAAAGGAGAACTGCACCAAATTCTTTTTCTAGAAACAAGTTTTCAGGGTAGAGTTACATCTAGTTTTCTGGTTTGTTTTGCTGGTTTGGGGGGAAGTAAAAGTAACACATTTATTTTTTAAGAAAAAATATTCAAATAGTACAGAAAAATAATTTATTCACATATAGCTGTTATACATTCTCAACAGCACTTAATATTAATGTCTGATTTTTCATTAACAGAGCACGGTAGGTGCCATATTCAGGGTTTAAACTTACTTTTCTTTGATGACTAATGAAGTTGAATACATTTTTTTTTTAAGATTTTATTTATTTATTTGACAGAGAGAGACACAGTGAGAGAAGGAACACAAGCAGGGGGAAGTGGGAAGTGGGAGAGGGAGAAGCAGGCTTCCTGCTGAGCAAGGAGCTCAAAGCAGGACTGGATACCAGGATTCCAGGATCATGACCTGAGCTGAAGGTAGCCCCTTAAGGACTGAGCCACCCTGGCATCCGAAGTTGTGTCTATTGATAATTTTGAAATCCTGTTTTTTAAAATGTCATTCTAAGTCTTTTACCAATTTATAAAGTTTTCTGCATTTTGCTACTTGATTTGTAAAAGTTCTCTGTGTATCTTATAAAAGGACACTATATCAAATATATGTGCATTCATCTGTCTTTTATTTTTTTTATTTTTTTTTTTTAAGATTTTATTTATTTATTTGACAGAGAGAGATCACAAGCAGGCAGAGAGGCAGGCAGAGAGACAGGAGGAAGCAGGCTCCCTGCTGAGCAGAGAGCCCGATGCGGGACTCGATCCCAGGACTCCGAGATCATGACCTGAGCCGAAGGCAGCGGCTTAACCCACTGAGCCACCCAGGCGCCCTCATCTGTCTTTTAATGTGTCATTTAATGCAAAGCAACTGTTTTTTTAATTGTATGTATTTAACGGTTACAATCTGTAAGTTGATATAACTATGCATTAAGAAATGATCACCACAATCAAGCTAACAAACATGTTAACTGCCTTAAAAAAAAAAACAAAACACCCACAAAATAATATGTAAGTATGCTTTCTTGATCTACCAATTTTAAACACTGATCTGTCCTTCAGGAAAGGTAAGTTTAGGGCATTTAAATTATCTTCCTCTCACTAACCCCTGCCAATCACATTTTTATTTTTTCCATGATCAGTTTCATAGCTTTAAATCTGTATTTGTAGGCTTATTAATTTCAGAGTATCTTCAGACTTTGCACTATATAAGATAGGGAAATTAAAGTCTTGTGTCCTCTATTTTTGACAAGCATTTAGTGAAGGGAGTATAATTCTAATAAATCAATAGCTTACTTTTAGAATACAGCATTTCATACCGAATTAAACTTAGGACATTATTTTTTTTTAAATCAAGGTTCCAAAGATCATAACCATTCTGCTCCAAGCAAATCCTGTATTTCTAGAATACCATGTTAAGATAAATCACTACAAGAAACCCTACTCCGACTATAAATTTATTCCAAAAAAGCAAAAATAAGATGGATATTCAGTTCTCAGAAAGAATGGAATAAGGAGTACCTGGGTGGTTCAGTCAGTTAAGTGTTCAACTTTTTTTTTTTTTTAAGATTTCACCCATTTATTTGACAGAGATCACAAGTAGGCAGAGAGGCAGGCAAAGAGAGAGGGCAAGCAGGCTCCCCGCCAGGTGTGGAGAGTCTGATGCTGGGCTCGATCCTAGGACCCTGAGCCCAAGAAGACACTTAACCCACTTAGCCACCCAGGCGCTCCAAGTGTCCAACTCTTGATCTCAGCTCAGGTCATGATCTCAGGGTCGTGAGTTCAGCCTGGTGTTGGACCCCACACTGGGCATGGAGCCCACTCAATAAATTAATTAAATTAAAATTAAAAAAGAAAGAATGGAATAAAAGCTTGGAAATGCATCTGCGATAAAGTCTCAAAGTTCATTCAAGATTTCATTAAAATAAAACAAAACAGGGGCCCCTGGGTGGCTCAGTGGGTTAAAGCCTCTGCCTTAGGCTCAGGTCATGGTCTCGGGGTCCTGGGATCGAGCCCCGCATCAGGTTCTCTGCGGGGAGCCTGCTTCCCTCTCTCTCTGCCTGCCTCTCTGCCTACTTGTGATCTCTCTCTGTCAAATAAATAAATAAAATCTTTAAAAAAAATAAAATAAAATAAAACAAAACAGGGGCACCTGGATGGCTCAGTCATTAAGCGTCTGCCTTCAGCTCAGGTCATGATCCCAGTCTCCTGGGACTGAGCCCCGAATGGGACTCCCTGCTCAATGGGGAGCCTTCTTCTCCCTCTCCAGCTCCCCCACGCCTGTGTTCCCTCTCTAGGTATCTCTGTCATAAATAAATAAAACCTTTAAAAAACAAAACAAAACACCAATAGCCTGAAGTAGGAAAAGTGCTATAAAACTTAGAAAATGTTGATAAAGGCTCCTCAACAGATATTCTATTCTTCTGTATCCTTGTGAAAATACATGAAATATTCTATGATAAAAACACCTTTTTTATTTTAAACAGTTTAGACTACAAAATATAAAAACACTTTGCTGTGCTCCAAGTTTAGAGCTGACTGTAGTCAGTGGAGCTTCAAGCAGAAGCCAGGGCTTCCCCATTCCCATTGTTTTTTTCTTTCACTAGGCCCCTAGGCGGTTCTTCACTGATTCTGTCTGTACAAGTCCACAAAATCCTTTGAGAACCAATGAATCAGAGGAAGCTAAAAATATTAACCAATAATGAATTCAATGGAGAACTTAAAAAGTTTTTTAAGATTTTATTTTTAAGTGGTGCCTGGGTGGCTCAGTGGGTTAAGCTTCCACCTTCAGCTCAGGTCATGATCCCAGGGTCCTGGGATCAAGCCCCACATCGGGCTCTCTGCTCAGCAGAGAGCCTGCTTCCTCACCTCTCTGCCAGCTTGTGATCTCTCTCTGTCAAATAAATAAATAAAATCTTAAAAAAAAAAAAAAAGATTTTATTTTTAAGAAATCCCTACACCTAATGTGGGGCTCAAACTCACAACCCATGGACCAAGAACTACATGCTTTACTGACTGAGTCAGCCAGGCACCCCCTGGAGAACTTAAAAATTTAATGGAAAAGGTCAATTTGAAAGAACATTCCAATCTGCCCATTTTATACAGACTAAAACACACATGGCTTCATTTCTTGTCTTTTTAACCTGCTCACTTGGTAGTATCTACCAGACTGACACATCCCAATAACGAAAGCACACTAAGTCAGCATTTGACCTGACACAAAAGTGCTGCTCAGAAGGGGGTGGGCGAAGGGAAGGTTTCAGAAATGTATTCAAATATTTTAGACTAGTCAGTGAGTAAAAAAAAAAAAACAGAGAAATATTAAGCAAATTCTCAATAGTGGTGACCACGGTTTCTTCCTTTGTTTTTGTGATCAGAAAAAGCCCTCTCTACCATAAAATCAGGTCATTATTCACCTACAATTTTTTAACTTAACAGTGTAATTTTTTAATACAATGCTTTGATTAATTTAAAATTTATTTTGTAAAATGTGAGGTAAAAGTCTAATTTTATTTTTTCCAACGAACAAAAGACTTGTCCCTGTATCGTTTACTGAATTACTGAAATTCCTTTGTTCAATGACTTGAAATGCCACTGTTATCATATACCAAATTCATATAAAGAAAGTCCACTCCTAAGCATTTACTGAGTGTTCTACAGATCTACTAACACAGTAGTCAAAAAAAAAAAGATGTTAATATCTGGAAGATTCCTTGTCCTCTCAATAGCTTATTTAAATTTAACAAAGAGGGCGCCTGGGTGGCTCAGTGGGTTAAGCCGCTGCCTTCAGCTCAGGTCATGATCTCAGGGTCCTGGGATCGAGTCCCGCATCGGGCTCTCTGCTCTGCGGGGAGCCTGCTTCCTCCTCTCTCTCTGCCTGCCTCTCTGCCTACTTGTGATCTCTGTCTGTCAAATAAATAAATAAAATCTTTAAAAAAAATAAAAAATAAAAAAAAATAAATTTAACAAAGAAATAAATTATGTGTGAAAAGGGAACTAATACAATTGTATTTATATATCCCAATATTGTTTATATACCTAAAGAAAAAAAACGCAAAAAAACCTGCTAACAGTAGTTCTGCCTTGGTGGTAGATTCAGAGGACTTAAATTTCTTCCTGTTTAATACTCTCCTATATTTTCCACAATTTCTATTAAATCAAAAAGATAATTAAAAATTAATCTTTTTACACACCGATTACACCACAGTAACACACAAACAATTCTGGCTGATCATGGCATGATTTTTCCCTCAAAACCTAAAACTCTTATTAAAGACAAAATCATCAAGCACCAGAGCTTGCATAATAATGACGACTGTTAACTTCTTCAAGATGCTACTCACAAGGCTGCACTAGGGTGAGCCCTGGTAATGGAGAAATGGAAAAACTCTCTACAACCCCCCAAAGAAGCAAGATTCTTAATTAGCTCCAGGTCAAAGACTTGGTGAGCAACAGTAAATTAAATGATTAATTAAAATACTTCAGAAAAACATGAAGCTGGAGGGATAGTTGAATACTCCCAATTTCTGGGAGTCAAAAAGCAAAGAGTGAGGAAAACACTTTGGGGCTCATTGGGATAGGGCAGTCTGTAAACAATCATTTGCTTCTGAATACTCTTAAGCATAGCTGCTTTGCAAAACAATAAACAGAAAACCCCACACCAACAGACCTAGAAAATTTTCACTTATATACACACCTATCAATCACTAGTATTTCCCCAGTATCTTCTACTAGAGCTTAGCACAGTGTCTGACAGATTTAGGCCCTCAATGTATGAAGTTATCATTACTTTTATTATTTTATAACTAGAACACAAGAAGGTATGATGGACAAAGGTTATTCTAACGGAATAATCTATTACATTTTCATAGATCTCTTTGCCAATTTCTTTCTTTTTTCTATTTAGGTACTAAAGGAAGACTTAAATACTCACCAGAATCATCCTATCTTGGATCTCCTCAAATTTCTGATACCTCTTCCCAGTTTCCCATGCAGTTCCACAAAGCAGGTCTTGAATATAAAATGGACTAAGAGAAGAAACTCTGAGCTGCCTCAGAGCCCTGCCCCTTCTTGTTTACCCAGTCATGGTATTGGGCCCCTCTCACAGTTCACATCTACTGTGTGTAGATGGCTCCTTACAGCTCTGTTTAAGTCCGTTTGAAGAACACATTCACATTAAAAAAGAAATCAACTTCTATTTTAAGGAGCTGCAGTCACATCTGTCCTAATTAACATAAAGAATCATTTCAAAGAAGCAAATTGGGAGATACACTTCTATTCTTAAGGATACTAAACCTATACATGGTTTGGGATAAGTATTATCCCACTGGGTCATTTATCTGCCCCACACCTTTACCAGAGGAATGCCTGATTTAGGGGCATTTTTGCCATGTTTCTATTTTTGGACAACACACTTTCAACCAGGAACTTAAATTCACATTCCCACCAAAGACTGATGGACTGTAAACTGGCACAACCATCTGTATCAACTAGTAAAGCTGAATTCTATCCCCAGGTGTGTATCACACACATACACAGAAAGGTAATTATACAAGAATGTTCAAAGTAGTATTGTTAGGGGCGCCTGGGTGGCTCAGTGGCTTAAGCGGCTGCCTTCGGCTCGGGTCGTGATCTCGGAGTCCTGGGATCGAGTCCCGCATCGGGCTCTCTGCTCAGCAGGGAGCCTGCTTCCTCCTCTCTCTCTGCCTGCCTCTCTGCCTACTTGTGATTTCTCTCTGTCAAATAAATAAATAAAATCTTAAAAAAAAAAAAAAAAAGGTAGTATTGTTAGTAACAACCCCAAACTGGAAGGAATCTAGATGTCTAGCAATAACAGAAGGGATGAGTAAATTATGGTACAGTCATATAGTTGAATGCTATAAAGAAACTGGAATGAATGAACTACAGTCACACACAATGGGGATGAATTTAGCAATGTTTAAAGAAGGAAGACATAAAATACAGTATGATTCCATGTACATAAAACTCAAAAGCAAACAAAACTATGTTGCTGAGAAATATGAAGGTGATAAAAGTAAAAAGAAAAAGAACATGATTGTCACAGAAGTAAGAATGATAATTATCTCCAGCAGTTGAGAAGCTATGACTAGGAATAGACCCCTGAAGGGTGCAGGGGTGCTGGCACTGTTCTACTTCTTGAAGAGGTTGTAAACCAGTGGTTCATTTTATAATTTTTCATTAAATTTTATACAGATCACCTGAATTTACAGGTATTTAAAAAAAAAAAAAAAAAAGCTTTCTGACACAGCCAACCAGCTCTACCTAAAATTTTGCTCTAGCCTCAAGTGTGACACCAAAGGTTCATTCTTTCCCCCTTTTCAGCAAAGCAAGAGGTTAATCTATCCCTTGTTCATGCAGCCACAATCAGAAATCACAATCCTGGAGAGCACTTAAAACATCTGGAACAAAATGCAGGGCAACTAAGTACAAAGTAACAGAAAAGAATAGGTGCTCATATAACACCTCATTCTGAGATGGAGAAATAAAAGACCATTACAGACAAAGAATGGCCATTTCAAAAGTAGACAAGCAAGAAGCATGACACATAGAGTTCAAACCACAACTGTTTAAAAGACAGCATGCAAACTTTAAGGAAAAGATTCCTGATTCTGAAGCTGTCATAATGCAAGACAGTCATACCTAGAGCCCCTGACTTTGGTTACCTTTTGGGAGCAATTAAAAATTTTAAGAAATCTAAACCCCTCTTTGATCTATTTGAAATGGCAACAACATAAGCTGGAAAGGGGATGTGTAAAGCAAAGGTTTATGAAAAGGTACACAAACTATTCATCACAGAGGGCTGAAAGTAGGAGATCCTCTAATAGATAAATCTAAGTTAATGAGCTTACAAAACTATTATCTACAAACACCAATTTAAACGGCAGACCTCAAACTTAATAGTTAAAAACAAAGATATCCTGGAACAGGCAGGCCTAAAAGGTATATCAAAATTTTTTTTATTAGTTTTTTTAGCTGACTCAACTGAATCAACCAGATGCTTATTCTTTTTTTTTTTTTTTTTTTAATTTATTTATTTGTCAGAGAGAGCGAGAGCGAGCACAGGCAGACAGAGTGGCAGGCAGAGGCAGAGGGAGAAGCAGGCTCCCCACAGAACAAGGAGCCCGATGCGGGACTCGATCCCAGGACGCTGGGATCATGACCTGAGCCGAAGGCAGCGGCTCAACCAACTGAGCCACCCAGGCGTCCCAAGGTATATCAAAATTTTAAGTCTACCTCAAACTTTACTACTTTTCTTTGCACCATTTAAGGTCCTTAGAAAAGCTGTGCACCCTCATGCTAAAACCTGAAAGTTGCATTGACTTACATTTCAAGGGAAGAAAAGTGTTCAAGCAGCAAACTGTGGCTGGATTCAAAGATGCAGTTCTCCTACATCTTCAATTTCCCAGCACTTAGTAGTTTCTGTCAGACAGCACCCAGAGTAATTGGCAGGATTTGTAATGTTTCAATACTACTAGGAAAAAGACTGCACACATATTTTCAGCATATGAATGATTTTAACTCACCAGTCACCATGTTGCATGTATTTCTGCTGCTTGTCCTGAGTTCTTAAGACTTGTAACATTCTGAAGAAGATAGAACAAAGAAGTCCTTTCCATCCTCAGCCTCTTTTTAAATTTTAACTTTGTTCTTAAAATACAGTATGTTAAAAGAATTACCCCCATCATTATTAAGTTTGGTAGCTAATTTTACTTCCTCTTAGCTTCTTTTTCTTTCAACTTAATTAAGCAAGACTGTAAAACAGTCAGATGTCTTGTCTTAGAAAAAAGAAGTGCGTTATTTCTCTAGGACAAACCTAGAACTCCCCTAGTACCATATCAACAACAAAAAAGCCGAAAACGATTGAAATTCTACATCAAAAGTGACTTCTGCAGTGGTAGATGAACAGATTTTAGAAATTTCTGTTGGGGAATTTTGTAATTATAAAAGAAGGCAGAGCACAGGTTTCTCAGGTTGTTTAATTTTGTTCTGGTCAACTTTTTGGCTGAGAGATAGCGGGCCTTCCTTAGTCTAACAGAATACAAGCAAGCCCCTCCCACCCACACAGAAGAAAAGGCTGCATTTAAGGATATGAAGTGGAGTTTTAAAGCTCGGGTAATTTCACGACCACAGAAGAGGATCCCCTTCCGGAGCGCACAGAGGTAGGAACTGCGCTTATGGAAGAATTACTTTGCAATGACAAGAAAGCAGGTACCGCTGAAGAGCCTTCCAGGATTAACCTTCCCTCTCCAGCACAAAGCACAAGAACAAGGTGAGGAAACTCGAGGGGGCTCGCTGCCCTCACAGACCTACATAGCTCAGTTTCAGAAACAGGGCAGCACCCTCCCCGCACATTAGCCTCAAGTCACTGCATTCTTCGAGAAGATCAAACAATCTCGCCCGCCTCGCGGAAGAGCGGATCCTAAGTCAGACGGTAAAGCCGGTCGGTTTCTCCCCAGGCCTAGGCCACGGCGGTCCGGGGACGTCACCAGAGCAGGAAGGGCCCAACCCACAACCTTCCTCACACTGCGAGCCTCCCGCCAGCTCGCCGCCGCTCCACGCAGCAGAGGTGTCCTGCGCGTCCTCGCGGCGGCAGCGTCGCCACCCAACAGCAGGGCGCGCGCCCCGAAAGCGGGGGTCGCGGGCGGGCGCGCGCCACCGACACCCGCTCTTGCCCAAGGGCCGCAGCACCAGGAGAGGAGATACCCAAACCGGGAACGCGCACGTCGGCGGCCACGCGCGCCAGGAGAGCCGCACAGCGCGCGCGCGCCCGCGTATAAACAGGCCCGGCCGCGCGCGAGAACCAGTGCGCGTTCGCGCGCCGCACCCACCCGAGTCCCCGACCTGCCTCTTCCCACTCCACAAGGGGCGGGGGCGCGCGAGCCCAGGGACATTCTCCTCTCCGGAGCCGCCCCGAGGTCTCCTGGGCCCAGCGGCAGCGGCCCGCCCGCCCGCCCCCGCCCGCCGTTGTGTGGGGTGGGCCCGCTGTCTCAGGCCCACAGGTTCGCCACATCTCTGCCCCAGCTGCAGCCCTCACCCGGCGACGTCGTCGTCGCCGCCACCGCCGCCGCCGCCGCTCTACCCGCCGGCCCCGCCGCACCGCTCGGGGCCCCGGTTCCGCCGTCGCCGCTCCAAGACCGACAGGATTTTCCCCTCACAGCTCCCTGGGCGCCATCTTACATTCAACCCTTACAGCCAATGGGTGCCGAATGCCCCTCTCGCGATAACCGAAGCATCGAATCCCGCGAGAGTTGAGACTGCCTCCTGGCCAGACTTAAAGGGAACGCTTGTGCTGAGGCGAGAGGCCAGGCCGGGCCTCCGGTTGCAGAAACGGCGAGTAGAGCGAGGAGTGTAGGGCGGAGCGGCCCGCCCTCGGACGCCCCTCCATGCTGGGCGGGGCCAGGGCCGCAGACCGGCCTGGAGTAGGAGCCTGGGCGGTTTGGGTCTCAAGCTTGCTCTCTGGACCCACCTTCTGCAGCCTGTCTGGGCCTCCTTCAATCGCGCAGCCCCACGTGGGGCGGGGCCCTGTCTCTTGCTTAAGGTAGCCCCCGCAGCCTCTTGACCTAGGCTCTGCGCCCCCGTGCCATCGTCCCACCTGGGAAGCCCAGAGTCACTTTCGTGCAGGAGTCCTTAACAGTTAGGAACCCCCTCCTCAATCCGCCGCCTTCCTAATCCAGCCTTCAGCAACCCAGTCCACCTTAAAGCGGGCCTCTGGTAGCCTGGTGTTTGTATACAGGGAAAATGTGGAGGGTGTTAAAGCTGCAGGCACACGTGGGCCTCACTAGTAGCCCACACTGCCCCTGAGGGCAACCAGTCGATTATAGACTTTTTTAAACAAGGGCCTCAGGGCCTTTGCACTTGTTCCTCCTGTCTGGCAAACAACTCCTTGGTCCCTAGGGGTTCCCTAAGGAGTCACCTCCTGAGAGTACTTTGAGGCACAGGATTGGTCAGGAACTTCCTCCAGCCTTGTACAGGCCCCAGGGAGACCTCTCTTGCACAGTGCCTGGTCACCCTCTGTCTGCCCAACTAGTCCGTCAACTTAGAAGGCCACCTCACAAGTCTTCCTCTTCTCATTTTGCCTGCCACATAGATGGCACTCAATAATTATTTGCTAAATGATTGGACTGAGAACCAGGTGTTTTCATCTGCCTGGGCACACAGGCAGACACAAACCCTTCAGATCCCTCTGGCACAAGTTTGCAAACAGTGGGACAGCACCCAGAGCCTGCTAGCCCCTCATGCCAGGTGCACAGGATTTCAAATCAGGCCCAGATCCCCGCCCTAGAGCACTAAGAAGTGTATCAGTGGTTTCAAAGGTATGTGCAGTGCACCTCCTCCCTACCCTCAGCAAGTCTCTGAGGTCCTCAGGAGCTGGAAGTGCAGACAGACAACACACAGACTCCAGGGGATTTAGCTGTTCTTTATTGACATGGAGTCTGGGTACCCTTGGCCTTCAGAAGCATGAGGTAGGTCCACGGGGCTTCCTTACAGCTCACACCTTTCCTGGGTCCTCCTTCAGTGTGACAGTCCGGTTGAAGACAAGCTGGATGGCAGAGGGGGAAGAATGACAACCAAGCCAGAACCAGGCTAGAAAGCCCAGACCTCACCAGACCCTACCCTTACCTCCTCCCAGGGGAGCTGAGGGTCAGGACATTTGGGTTCTCAATAACTATTACTTGGGGTAGAGGACTGGATGACTTTAGGCCTCCATTTTATAAAGATTATAACAACCGCTATGCCTGACCCCTACACCCTTGAGGAGTAAGAAAGGCAGGGGCCATACAAAATTTTGTGCCTGGACCTCTGAACCTGTTTCCTCATCAGTAAAACATGAACCCCATCTCAAGGGGTAAGGATTAACTAAGTGAATGTTGGCAGAGCACTTGGCACAGTAAATGGTAGCCACCATTGTCACTGTTGTACAAAGGGCAGGCAGGTAAACTCGTGTACCTGTCCCTGGCCGCTGTCGGGATCCACAGAGAAGTAGCCAAGCCGCTCAAACTGGAATTTGTCAAAGGGCTTTGCCAAGGCCACAGAGCAGTCCACTAACGCTGACTCCACCACTTGTAGCGATGCCTGTGGGCAGGAAACTCAGGGGCCGTCCAGCCAGAGAGACGCACCACCCTCACCTTATACCCCATGAGCCTACCGGGTTCAGGTCACTTAAGAATCCACCAGGCACCTCAGCAGGATCCTCAGGGTTCTTGTGCTGAAATCTGTAGCCAGAAGGAAGGTCAAGACCCCAGCTAGGTAGCCATAGCAGGCAAGGCCCATCTTGTGCCCATCTTGTATCTGCCCACACCCAAGCTCTGTTCACTCACAGTCTCTCATAAAGGCGAATCTCACAAGTCAGAGGTTGGGACACCCAGTGAATAAAGGCCTTGGGCTTTTCTCCAGTATCTGCCCGTCTACAGGTCACCTCCAGGCTCTCTACACAGCCACTGGGGCCCTGGAAGTCGAGAAGCCTACAATTAGACCCAGGGACCACTACTAGAACTGGAGTCTGCATGCACCCAGATCCTCCCCACAGCAGGCACTGACTGCTCTCACCTTGACAACATTCTGCAGCTCGATGACATAGCCTGTATGTCTTAGACCCACAGGCTGGCCCCATGCCAGGCGCTTATAGCCAGGGTCTGGCTCCTAGAGGTAGGAAGTAGTGTGGACACAGGAGACTGCAAAGGTCAAAAAGGTACAAGAGGCTTCTCCCTCTACCCCTATGTCTGGCAGGGGCTGGTTCATCTGAAGTAGGAAGTAGGTGGACTGACAAAAGGAGATGAAGGGATCTCAGGACTGGGCTCAACAGCAAACAGGACCTTTCACACCCCCTACTTACTTCTTTGAAGTCAGTCCTTTCAATGAAGACCATGGGTCCAAAGGGAACCTGATGGAAGCCCTTGGTCTCATCAGCTGGAAAGTTGGGAACCTGGATGTCTAAGGACTATAGCAGGAGACGGGTGTGAGTCACACCAGGCACTGGGACCCCCATGTCCAGACCCAGGTGCCCCCCTCCCCCAACACATACACAGAGAGGCACACCTACCTTGGTAGCAGGAAAGTTGGTGATGACGACCTGTAATGGCTCCAGCACAGCCATGGCCCGTGGGGCTGTGTCATTTAGCACATCACGCACACAGGCCTCTAGCAGATGGGGTTCCATCGTGGTCTGTGCCACTGTCACCCCCACCTAGCAGGAAGATCAGCATCACTCACAGCCACAACCACAAACTGCACTGCTCAGCCCCCACCTGCCCACCCAGCCCACTGGGCTATACCCGAGCACAAAAGTTGTTGATGGCCTCAGGCGGAAAGCCCCGCCGTCGTAAGGCTGTGAGTGTGAAGAGCCGTGGGTCATCCCAGTCCCTGCAGGCAAGGAGGTGGTGAGATATTGGCAGTATATGCCACTAGTTACTTCCAACCTTCAGTGAGATAAACAATCATCCTACCGCACAGCACCAGCTGCCACAAGCTGCAGAATTTTCCTCTTGGACACAACAGCATAGTGAAGGTTGAGACGGCCATACTCCCACTGAACAGGGCAATAGACATCCAAAGCATTGCACAGCCAGAAGTAGGAAGAGCGTCTGGGGTGGGAGAGTAGAGTCAGGTCTGGCCACGTCAGACCAGAGAGAGACCACAGGAAGGGCTGCTGGAATCCCACTGGCCCTCACCACCCCATAGGCCCAGCTCCCTCACCGGGCCTGGAATTCCTTGGTGCAGAGTGAGTGGGTGATGTGCTCGATGGAGTCACAGAGGCAGTGTGTGTAGTCATAGGTGGGATAGATGCACCTGCAGGGCATAGGCAATGGGCCCCACCATCCAGCCCCACTCTGCCCTACCCATGGCCCCCCAACCCCACTCTACAATCCCACAGCCCCATCCCATGTTCACACCCACCAGGTGTCCCCCGTGCGATGGTGTGGTGTATACTTGACTCGATAGGCCACAGGGTCCATCTTGCCATCCTCCATCACCAGCTTCATCCGCAATGTGGCCTCACCCTCCGCAAACTTGCCCTTGCGCATTGCCTGACAGGACCAAGGGCTCAGACTGCCTCTCAGCACAGGGGCACCTCCTCCTCAGCACCCACCCAGACCCAGCTTGCCCCTCTAGAACACCACCTCAAAGAGCAGCAGTGACTCCTCTATAGGACGGTCTCTCCAGGGTGAGGGCAATGAGTTATGGCCTTTGAGCTCCTCTCCTCGCTGGTGGCACACATAGGCCTGGCCCCTATGGGGGAAGAGGTATGAGCGCCCAAGATGGCTATGTCCTGGGCAGCCTGCCTAGTTCTATGTGACAGCCCCGGCCTCACCTATGGATGAGCTCCACGGCCCAGGCATACAGCTGGTCAAAGTAATCAGAGGCATATGTAACCTTGTAAGGACTGTAACCTGGGGCAGAAAAAGACTTGGTATGAGCAACGAGCCAGGGACACCCAATGCAAGCCATAGCCCACAGAGAGGCCCGCTGACCACCAGTTCTTTCTTCCCAGCCCTTGCCCAGCCCATACCCAGCCAGGCGACCATGTCGTAGATGGCAGTGAAGAACTTTGCTTCCTCCTTCTCAGGGTTGGTGTCATCAAAGCGTAGAAAACAGATCCCATTGTTGGCCTAGGAGTTATAGAATCTGTGAGCTCTCACATCATCAGCTTCCAGAGTCCAACTCATTAAACTTGGACATTCTCAGAGCTCTCCCATGTCAGAATTGAAAACACCTTCAGGAGTTTCACTCATCTTCCCGTATCTAAATGCCTTAAACAAAGCATCTTATACCAACTCCAGACACCCTCTTTCTAAGCCTGAGGAGTTGCACTGGGCAGTTCACCAAAGTTGAACTCACTGCCTCAACTACAGCTTTTTCCCAATGAACCCAATGGATTCCTGGCCTTTTTTTTTTTTTTTTTAAGATTTTATTTATTTATTTGACAGATAGAGACCACAAGTAGGCAGAGAGGCAGGCAGAGAGAGAGGAAGAAGCAGGCTTCCCGCTGAGCAGAGATCCCGATGTGGGGCTCGATCCCAGGACCCTGGGATCATGACCCGAGCCGAAGGCAGAGGCTTTAACCCACTGAGCCACCCAGGCGCCCCATGGATTCCTGGCCTTTTATCACATACATGATTCCCCTCCACGGTCTCTGTCCGCTCTGGGCACATTATAGCAGCAGCAGGAAAGGCAAGGGACATCTTTCCGGTATCAAGTCTTGGGAGCAGCAAGTGGTCTGCCAGACCCCCACATACTCACCTTGGCATAGCCAAAGTTGAAGTTGATAGCTTTGGCATGTCCTATGTGCAGGATTCCATTGGGTTCCGGCGGGAACCGGGTCCGAACCTGAGATGAGGGAAATAGGACATTTAAGCCAGAATTAAGCCAGAACTGAGACTGCCCTCAAGGGACAGATGCCCCTTCCTAGGAAGGCCAGGTGATGGGTTAGATGGAGCAGCATGAAGGCAGCCCAGGCCCCCTGGCGAGTGACAGGACTAACTTGCCCAACAGTACTTCCACACACCTGTCCTCCAGTGATCTCCAGGTGCTGCTTCAGTAAGTCCATGGTGTGTGGAGTGGTTACATAGCCTGGGGTCTTATAGTTCTCACCTGCCAGGGCCAGAACAAGCCTGAGGACTGCGCTGCAGCCCAAGGCTCCCTACACTGGCTGTGAGAGTTACTATCAAGATCTTACCCTCCCCAGGATTTTGACCTGCCTGCTCACCAGGTTTGTGGAACTTAAGTGCCTCCCCTCGGAGCTGCTCCATCAGAGAGAGGGCCTGGTCAGCAGCCTCACCTGTGAATAACAGACCAAAGAAAACTTATCCTCTGATCCTCTGAATACAGCTACCTCGTGCAGCTCAGGGAGGTACTTCTCAGTACTCCCCAAATCCTGCAACCAGAGGAAAACCAGACAGGTTCTTCTTTCTCCAACCCCGGAGACAAGAGGTACAGAGCCAGACTTCTCTGTTTCCTCATGCTAGTCTCTGGGTAATGAGAACAAAGGAAACACCAGGAATTCCAATCTGGCAGTGGAAGGTAGGATGATGAGGAAGTTAATGGCCTGAGGAGACTGGGCTACAAGAACCCATCATGTAGAAAGCCTAGAAGTCAGAGAGCTGAATGTGTCAGGGACCTCAAGCCTCTCACCATTCTCCATCATGTCCTTTGCTGTCCTCCGGTCTTTCTCTTCTGGCCGAGCTTTTGACAACTGAGAGAAGCCCAGAAGTTGGGTCAGGGTCTCAGGATCACTGGGGCCACATGCTCCCTTCCCCAGCCGGAAGTCTCACCCCACCCCACCTCATCCTCAGGGAGCCAGGACCATACCCAGGAAACCCCACCTTGGGTTTCTTCTCCAGATCAGTCTCTGTCTTGGGACCCAGAAGGTGAAGAACCTGCACAGAAACCGGGGTTTGGGCTGAAACAAGAGTGTTCTGCTTCAAGGAGCCTCTGATTGACCCCGCCCACCTACCCAAAGGCTTTCTGACCTGCCTACCAATATTGCCTTGAAGAACCTACCTAGCCCATCCCACTTCTCCTCCTCACATGGTTCTGCTGGCCCCAAATGCTCTTTCCCCCTGAGAGTCCAAAATCTGGTGACAAAACAGGTAACAAAAACTGCCATTTACAGAGAGGAACTGTGGGCTCAGCATCAAGACAACAAACTACCTCAGCCATCAGCCTCTTGTGATTCTCACCCGTTATCTGAGACGAGGGCCATATCACCTCTGTTTATAAGATGAGGAAATTAAGGTTCAGAGGAACGCAACTCACTGGAAAACAGGCACGATCCAGAGGCCCAACTCTTTTACTGCCCACCAGGGTGGTGCTCTTCCACACTGGGCTCTATGATCCACCACAGCAGGGACAGTGTCTCTTCCCCTCCCACCCCCATGTATCTTTCCAGTGGACCCTAGGCACTATCCATGGCAGGGTCTTTGCCTGCTTCAGCTCAAGGAGTTGCTCACCTGCATGTCCACTTCGTGCTTGATCATTTTGCCATCTGCCCACTTGAGCATAGCTCGAGCCTCTCCTAGAAACATGGACACAAGGAGCTGCAGAAAGGCCAAGAAGGACACTTCCTACTCTCTTTCACAAGAAAAAGTCCTAGCTGACCTCAAGAACCAGCGCCTGGGCCCAACCGGACCACTTTTAAAATGCTCTTTTCCTCCCTCTCCTCTCTCTCATTTATGCCCAAAAAAGAAGGTATGACCAGAGAGAACAACATAGTCCACTGCCCCAGGCCCTGCTCACCCATCAGCAATCCCATGTTGAAACGATAACGCTCCTCCAGGAGCTGGGGCCGGTGACGATTTATGGCAGCCTCCACCTGCAGAAAGCCAAACCATGCCGTTCAGAAAAGTGTCCTTCAGAAATGCTCTAAGGGTCCCACACTCTCACCCTGTCTCTTCCTGGGTGGAGAAGCTGAGCCACTCCTTTCCAGGGTCAGTACTAAGGAGGTACCCAATGCCTAAGGAAAGACTCACAGCCTCTTCAATCTGCTCTGGGGTCACCATGACACCCACACCACATTCCTGCTCAAAGTCCTCGGTGTTGATGGGGTCCAGGGGATGACTTCGCACATACTCAAGGGCGGCTGAGAAAGGAGAACCAATAAGTGGCATCTCAGCTCCAAGAAGTGGTTAGACAGGGCCCTACCTAGCCCCATGAAATCCCAATAATCACAATTCGGCCTCCTCCGAGGTTAAGACTTGTTAAGAGATGCTCTGAGACCACAGGAAAAAATCGTGCTCTGATAGAAGCTCTCCTTTAGACCCACACAGTTCCTCAGTCAGTTTCACCACGGGGAACCCTCTCCACCCCTCATTGTCAGGGCGAAGGTTTAGAGAGGAACGCAGAAGGAGCATAGAAAAAGGCCACTGGGGGACTTGGCAGAAAGGGCAGACTGGGGTATTGGCTGAAGGGAGGAGTTGGAGATGGAAGTAGCAGGGCAGGCAAGGGTCTCACCGCTCAGCTGGAGCTCGGTGTGGATCTTCTTATTGGCTATGTAGCTCACAAGGAAAGAAAGACGCCGGGGATCCCTGAGTCGGGATGCCAAACCATATAGCAAGGTCCCGGTAGCTTTGTCGATAGTGGAGCCCAGAGTCTGCTGCGCCTGGGGTTCAAGGGGTCAGAAGAGAAGGCCCACACCCAGTAAGAAAAACATGAGTTAGACAAGGTTGGTAGGTCGGGGTCGGGGTGAGGATGGGGATCGGGACCTGGTCCGGCCTTGAAGCACAGTCGGCAGGCAGGGTCAAGGGCAGAGGGACTCCCACCTGGGTCGCCGCCTCGCGCAGCTGCGCACTCAGAGCCGTGTTCTTGAGCGTCTCCCGGGCCTTATGCTCGCTCAGGCCAAGGCCGGTGAAGAGCGACAGCGAGTCCAGAGCCGCCATTGCTGGAACACCGGAAACCGAAAAAAAACTTAAGGGCCAATCTGACGTTGGCATTAGCCCACTGACCAATAGGAGAGCGAAGCCGCTAGGGAGAGCCAATGGTAGCCGTCCTGGAGGGAGGGGGCGGGCTACCCAGGGTCGTCGGCGCCATTTAAAAGACAGAGGCCGCCAAACCGGTTCTTCGAGCGCTTCACTTCCGTCTACGTTTTCGTGGTGCGGGTCGCTTGAAGTGAAGTGGTGGGGGCGGCAGGACTTTAGGGGAGATTTGCACGAATCTGGGAAGGAGTTCAGCACAGAAGCAGGAAAGCTTGGGACCATCCCATTTCCGTTGTTGGGAGCAACTGCGAGTTCCTATCGCGTTTCTGACGTCACAGCTTTGGAGTTGTCATGGTAACAGCTGGAGGGCAGGGGACCGAACTCCGGAGAAACCCGTCAAGACTCCAGCAAAGATAGTGTGTAGAATGGCAGATAGAGGGGCTCCCTAAGTCCAGCACTTTTCAGGCGCCCACCTAGACACACCTGGCTAGGAGACAGGTGTTTGGGCTGAAGAAGGACCTCAACGGTGTTCTGTAATGACTTCTTTTAAAATCTACTGACATACGTATCCTCCCTTACCAAAGCATGCAAATATCACAAAAAAATACAAGCAAATTAGACCTGGAAATCCATCTGCAAGTGTTTGGCAAGATATTTTATTGAAGTTAGGATAGGGTGGAGCAGAGGAGATACAATCTTCATGATGAGGCCTGTTGTGCTTGGCGGAATCTCCCCAGTGTCTCACTGGACTTCTAGGACCTGCTGAGAATCAGGCTAAAGGAGAACTGGTTTTTTTGTGGAACTGGAGCTGCTGGGATGGTGAGAAGGTCCCCAAATTTGGGATTGGAACTCAGGCTCTTTAGACTTTGGGGTCACTAATACTTGTGGACCTTCAAGAACGAGGCAGGATATCCATGACTGCAGTCTATCCATGTTCTGTGTCCTGCATTGTGGTCATTTCCCACTAATGACCAAGTGCCATTTCTGGGCCTACATCTGGGTCCCACATGATGATCACATCCAGGTTCTGCCCAGGGCTACACTGCATCAATACTGAAATCCATTCCTTTGTCTTGGCTCCCATGACTCCAGCCTGATGTCCAGCCCAGGCAAGACCAGGTGCCGGCATTGAGCTGGGGATGTAGTGCAGTGGTGCCATAAACAGGCACCAAGAAGCAGAGCCTCAGCCACACCACCCCTATGCTGAGTCCACAGCTACAGATACCTACCCCACAACAAAGGTGCCTTTGATGAGCACAGTGCCTGCCACATCCACTGTCCCCTCTGTACCTGATGCCACCGGATTTATTACAGCACCATTACCATCGAGTCCTGCAGGTCTGGTGATGGCTCCCTCAATGGAGTCAGGGCCTACATCACCTTTTCCAGTTCTCTCATAGTGCCTGCCCTGGGAACCTGTGGCTCCATGTCACAGGATGAGACAGTAGCCCCACCAATGTACCAAGAATGCCACAAGAAGCAGAGGCAAGCTACTCAGTCTTCTGGAGCCCTATGAATTGCCCAGAATAGAACCATGATATTTTATGGCCCAGCCCAACAGCTGGCTTGCTTACATGAAGTTGTGTCCTTGACACAACTTCAAGGAAAATCAAGAAAAAAATGATCAAGGAGAAAAGCCAGGCAGCAGTCAGCAAGGCCCAGCTTTGGCATGGGAAGAGGCAGGGTCCTGGGGCTGGCAGCACAGAGGTAGTAGGGGCCATAGTGCAGATGCCACAGAAGGGTTATATGGCAGATACAACAGCAGCCAGGTTATGGTCAAGGGCAGAGAGCCCCGTGATCAGTGTATCTACTACAAGCAGACCACCAGTGACTAGACACTTGGGGCTGCCCACAGTTAAGACACAGCACTATCCTGTTGTACCCCATACCTAGCAGGCCCTCCAACAGTATGCCAACACCAGCCCTCAGCTGGGCAATTCCACCATTTCTATAGGTTCTCACACCTAGCTCTCCAGGCTCCACTCCGTAGCCAGCAACCCTACACTGCCCTTGTGCCATGTTCCCATAAGAAAAAGACAACACTGGTCACAGGGGTAGTTTTCTCCAGGAGCTCCCTCTGCTTTCCTCCACCCCTAACTCCAACTGAGGCTAAGGTGTCCTAGCAGGGCCCACATGCTAAGCTTTTTGTAGGACTGGCCCCAGAAGCTTCAGGCAGGGATGGATCTACAGGGCTGCTGAAATCCTGCTCCCCCGCCCCTGCCTGCCTTATACTTTTTCTGGCTTAACAGTCGCCTTATGAGTACCTCTGCTTCCCATCTGCTCTGGCTAGAGACATCCACCCTTACCCTCACGCCATTGAACAGAGGAGGAGGCAACACTGTCCATGGAGACAAGGAATCTTTTCATAAGATTTGCCCTTGCTATGTGTATGTACAAGGTCAAAGAGGCCCTGAAAGTAGGATAAGACTGCAGACCCACTATAGGTAAACAGCCTGGGGGCAAAGGCCAGGAGCCAAGGTCTCAGGGACTTAAGGGAGGAAATGGCCCGCCAGGATCCTGCACCTTCCCTCCCACATGAAGGCACCCAAGATGAGCTCCGGGCTCACTGCCTGTCCTTTTGGAGCAGGGTCTCTTTCCACTAAGGGATTCAGATGGTGCTGACTATAGCAAAGAAAGATCTGATACCAGGAAAGGATTCCCCAAGAAGTCCTCCCTGACCTACCGTCTGGCTGTCAGCCCCAGGCTACCCCAGTGCCTGCACCTTTGACCCCAGCTTCTGGAGCCTCATGGGGTACTCCATCCACCCTTTAGGTGTGAAGTACTGACAATGATGCCCAACACCACTGCTTCCACATGAGACTCAGAACTGGTGGGATCAAAGGGCAGCAGGTAGGCCCCAGAAAGCTGATGGCTTTGTGACCCACAGGGGCTGAGGTGCGAGTCCACCATTTCTCCTCAGACCAGAGCACTTTCAGGGTTTTGTTTTTTGTTTTTTTTTTTTTAAGATTTTATTTCTTTATTTGACAGAGAGACAGAGAGCACACGTAGGCAGAGCGGCAGGCAGATGGGAGAGAGAAGCAGGCTCTCTGCTGAGCAGGGAGCCGAATGTGGGGGTTGATCCCAGGACCCTGGAATCATGACCCGAGCCAAAGGCAGCCGCTTAACCAACTGAGCCACCCAGGAGCCCTGCTCTCAGGGTCTTTAACACACCTACGCGGGCGCATGCACACACACATACACGCACACACACACACATTCCTCTAGAGGATAGGGAGAGGTGGCCACAGCACCTGGTGCATCACAGTCACTAAGTCTGCTTATTTATCATTTATTTTTAAAATATATTTAAACAGCAGCAATCACTTCCAAAATGCAAAAAAAAAAAAAAAAATTACAATTTTTAGAATAAAATTATAACGTTTATGATGCGAGTCAGAAAGAACTGAAGGTACAACTGAGAATCAAATCACGCAACACTGGGGGTGGCTGGAGAAGCCAAGGCCCATGGGTTGGGGGGCGGGGATCAAGCTGACAAGAGGCCCAACCTGTGAGGTCCCCACCTCAATCATACCCCCAACCCCCACTGATGAAGCCAGTGTCCTCTGGGTTAGAGAAGGAGAAGCGGCAAAGAGCTGGCCCTCTGTTGGGGATTCCCCAAACCCAGTCCCAATCCCACCCCACCAGCCAGGGACCTGCTAATCGACCTCCTCCATGTTGCTGTAGGTGGGGGCTGGGCGGTCCACAGAGGGGGCGAAGCGTTCAGGGGCTGTCCGCGTGGGGGCCACCTCGGGGGCCTGGCCAGGGCCTAGTCCCTGCAACAGAATATGAGGACAGGGGTTGGGGGCTGCCCGGTATGCTGCCTGGCATCCCGGGGGTGCTGGCTCAGAGTCCGGGCACCCAAGGGAGGGTCCCAAGGCAGGCACAGACAGCAGCGGCGTTGAGACAGAGAGACAAGATCGGGCCTGAACAGTCTTACTTTATTAACACTTTAAATACAGGAAGCTGCTTGGGCAGGGCTAAGCCCCAGGCCAAGGGTCAGAGCAGCAGGACGCACGGACAGACAGCTGAACGGATACTCACCCTAGGATGCTCTGCCCCTGCAGGAGCCAAATTCCCCACCCTCTCCCACCAGATGCACACACTGAGGCCCAAGCCCAGAGGTGGTCCCCACCACAGAGGCAGGCATTGCCTGGTGGGCAGGCAGGTGGGCCAGCTCACAGCAGCTGCCTGCAGGCAAGCTCAACTCCAGCGACCCTGGGATTCCAGAGGACAGAACATGTTGAGCACGAGGGCCACCAAAGCTACCACGGTGCCCAGAACAAAGTACCGGAGGCAGCCCCCATCTGGTGTGGTAGGGCCACGTGGTGGGGGGCCCACCCAGTCTTGGGCTCCCCAGGGACCCAGGGGCACAGGCCCCTCGGGTACCGGTTCCTCCTCGGCCTCCAGCTCCTGCCAAATCCGGGAAGCCTACAGTGTGCGGAAACGGCCATCAGCACCTGGGGCAGGGGTGGGGAGGGACCCAGTGTCCCCAAGACCCCTGGCCACGGAATTCCCGCCCAAAGTGACTGGCACTAACCCCTTACACAACCCATGTCAAGCTGCAGGGAGGTGGGCAAGCAGGAGCCAAGTGGGCCATTCGCAGGGTTGTCTAGACAGAGCACCGAGGCAGGCGAATCTTGACAGCATTTGGGCTCCCCAAGAAGCTTCCCAATTGACATGCAGCTTCCCATTTGGGTTGGCCAGGGGAGTGGGGGAGATGGCTAGCTGCTCAGTTCTTTAGCACGGGACTCCCACAGAGGAGCTCGTGGAGGTTAGAGCTGCCAACCCGAGTAATCTGGGTCCCTCCCACCCCTGTCCAGATAGACTGTGACCACGGCCTTCTATCAGGATTCCTCTGCATCTGAGCAGAGAGGGCTCAGCGGAGAGAAGACTAAGAAGAAACCAGTCCAGAAAAGAGATGCAGCTGTACCCACCCACCAGACCTATGGCACCCCATGTCAGTAAAAGGTAGAAGACCCCAAGGGCTCAGCAGGGACAGACGCTCACTTCAGAGAGGGTGGCGGCCACCCTAGCCCATGGCCAGCCTGGATAAGGCCTGTCCTGAGTGTACATCAGAGCAAAGGAGTTATGACAAGTGAGGGTCTGTGGGCTGGCTGGCATGTAAGGAAGGTGCAGAGGGAAGATGGGAGAGCGTAGGGTACAGTTGGGCTGTAGCATCCCTTCACCCAGTGAGGTTCAGAGCAGCTCCTCAGCCTGTGCCAAGAGGGTGCCTACATGCACGCCAACAGCAACGCGCTGGTGTGCGTGCACCCTTGTGTCACTCAGCATGGGGATTCCTCCAGACTCTGAAGTAAGAGGATCATGGTTCCAAGACTCCAGGGACCGATGGCCAGAGGAGAGGAGGCTGTGCCCCACCCCCTCCCATCTGTGAATTGAACTCCCTAGCCTGAGAAGCCTCTCCCATGCCTCACCTGGCTGGCAGCAGCCTCAGCTGCAGGGCTCAGATCTGGGTGGTGCTCAGAATGACCTGCCCTGGGGGGCCTCTCCACAGGAGAGTTCCGCCGGCGGTAGAAGAGTACATAGGCATAACGCGTCACGACCTGGCTCTCGTCTACTGTTGTCACCGTGCTGTCGTCAAACAAGCGCCAGCCTACAGCGAGGTGGGAAGAGTGTGAACATAACCTGAACCAGTACCACTACCACCTATCCTGCTGGATGCGTATGCCCTCACCCACGTCGCTGCGCTGGCTGCTGCGGTCATTGGGCAGGCGTGCACAGGCGGTGTAGTGGCCGCCGATCATGCCTCCGTAGTGGTTGATGACAGCGTACAGGTCATAGCTAGGCAGCTGTTCCTCTTTCTGACCGATGCAGAACTTGCTCAGGTCCAAGTTCCTGTGATCCCAGCCAGAGAAAGGTGACAGTCAACAGGTACCCAGGATGCTGCCCGCCCCACGACCTGACAACGGTCACCAGGGCTCATCGCTCACCTAACAGGGAACTCCACCAAGTCATTGATCTTGTCACGCCAGATGAAACTCCGGAAGGAAAAGCGCTTGAGCTGCACAATGAGTACATTAGGAAGGCGCCACAGCAGCAGCTGCTTGGAGGCCTCTCGGTGTTGTTTACACTGCGGGCAGTACCTGATGGAGGACAGAGCAGGGGTTAGGACCAGCAGAGCTCCACTCCACCCTGCCCCACTACTCGCCTGCCGCCACGTCCTCACCAAGCCTCCTCGGGTGCCAGCACCTCAGGCCGGGTGAAGAGGTTCAGGCACTGGTCCAGAGTGAAGTGGCCAGCACGGGCAGCCTCCCCGGCAGAGCCTGGGTCCTCCGCACACTCCAGCTCCTTGGAGGCTACCAACACAAACTCCTGCAGGCGCTCATTGTTGCGCCAGACGAGAGCCAGGCTGCAGTCCTCACCCAGCTCCAGGGGGGTGTCTCCTAGAGATGGGCGGGGAGAGGGGTCACGTAACTATGGAGAGCGGCCAACCCAACCCATCCCATGGCTCCTACCCACAGCCTCAGACACCTTTGTCCTCCAACCGCTGCTCTCTGTTAGATGCGTCAATTTTATAGATGAAGAACTGGGGTGTGTGGGCATTTGTGGCTTCACTTGGGTGTTGATATCCGGGCACAGCAGCTATGGGAAAAAAAAAAACCAACAACAATCACAGCTCCTCTACCTACCAGGACCTAAATAAGCTTCCCCCCAACCTCCCCCACCCCGGGTGCAGAGCCTTCTAGCAGACTCTTACCTTCGGGCCGAGACACCCTCTCACCAGCAGGCAAGGAGCCAACTTCAACTGGCCCACTGGCCAGCACCTCAGAAGAAACTCCACTGGTGCTGGGCACAGGGCCCCGGTCAGGGGCTGCCCATGCCCGTGGGACCCCTGTGTCTCCCTCAGCCACGGGGGTCACCAACTGGAGCTCAGGCGGCTGAATCGGGTCCCTCTCACTGTCCCCAGCCTCCAGGGAGCTAGTGGAGAGCAACGTAGTGCAGCCGGGGCCCTGGGACTCCAAGGCCATGCGGCCAGGCTGGAAGGGTGGCTGGAATACACTCACAGAGTACCTGGCAACAGGCAGCAAGGCGAGTAAGAATCCTGACAAGCCTACCCTCCAACCACCCAACCCTAATCTCATCTCTGGGCACTTACCGGGCGTACCCCTCTAGCAGCTGAGCAAGACGAGCGTAAGTGAGACGTGAGGCAGGTACACTGACCAGAAATGGGTAACCAATGTTCTCAGGGCGGCAGAGACCCTTGTGGTCAGGCCAGTGGGTTTTCTGGCAGAGCCTGAAGGGAAGGGGGAACTAAGAACAGGGCCTCAGCCCCATCTTCTAGGACTCACCGCTGGTGGTTAGCCTCTGGCCTTAGGAACTGCGTATGCCAGCCCTGCCCCGACCTCCCCCCAGAGCCCAGCAGAGTAGAATAAGTGGAAGGCTTAAAGCATGTGCCTTTATGGGGAGAGGAGGTAGGGTGGCAAGTGAAACATGGAGAGGAGGGCCAAGGAGGGAGAGGCGAGGGGGGTCCTCACTGGTTGCAGTAGCCGACGCGATAGCACCGGGTACAGCGCTTCAGCTTCTCATCCTCTGACTGCTGTTTCCGCTGGCAGGCTGCACACTTGGAGATGGGGACGCTGGGCACCTGGGGGCGCTAGGGTGGGTTGTTTGGCTCAGCAAGGCCAGCTCGGGTGAGAATGTCCCCCTCCCACAGGCCCTCATGCCATCAGGTTGGTCCTCACTTACCTGCTGCACCTCTAGCACCACCACTCGCTCCTTAGCCAACTCTGGGGATAGCAGCTCGAAGCAGAGGAGCGTGTCGGATGGGGACACAGTGTCCAATGAGTGGGAGGGCAGGAACACACGGTGGAAACGATTCTTGATCACCTGGGGACAAAGAACACACAGATCCTATGTGAGGATGAGTCCTTTCTCTAGCCCTGCCTCAGCGCACAAGGAGACTTGGCCCTGAACTTGGGCCTGAACAGCAGAGTGGGGACTGTGGCCCCAAAGCAGCATATGCCTCCGCTGGCACCAGCTTCAGTGCCCAACAGAATAAGCAGCCCGGTGCATCAGAGGGCCTGAAAGCCGGGACTGGGATAGACAGCAACCAACACAGCACTGCACACTGAGGGCCTCCACTCTGTCAGTTAGTGGGGCCCTGCTGAGACCACCCCATGGCTGATGTGGAGGGGCTGCATCAGAGGAGGCTCCTTCCCACTTTTTTTTTTTTTAAGATTTTATTTATTTATTTGACACAGAGAGACACAGTGAGAGAGGAGAGTGGAAGGAGAAGCAGGCTTTCTGCCGAGCAGGGAGTCCGATGTGGGGCTTGATCCCAGCACCCTGGGATCGTGACCTGAGCCAAAGGCAGACACTTAATGACTGAGCCACCCAGGTGCCCCCCCTTCCCACTTTTATCCCCAAAGAAAAGAGTACCTCCAGGCTGGAAGCTACGAACCTTTGGGAAAGACTAGCATACAGATAGATCCAGGGTAATGTGAGGGATAGAGGGAGAACCACAGCTGCTGGAAAGATAGTCCCGCAGCTCCAGCTCCTTGTATGATGACGGAAAAGCGCTTGAGGGTCCCAACAAAAGCGGGGAGTAAACCCTGACGATGGCAACCTGGGGACCTGAGGGCACTTGTGTTGCACAGCCCAAATGCCTGGCTTCATGCCTCAAGCCCTAGCATACCCGTGGGTTTCATGCAGTCACACGCATGTTTGTGGGTACACATACAGATGCCAACAACCATCACGTGTTGTCTGTGTACCCTAGATACACACACATATCCACATGCCTAAGGGCCTGGGGAAAGACAGACGTACCTCAGCCAGACGCAGGTTCTCCGGCTTCAGGTGCACACTCTGAGAGAGCGAGTCCAACACTTCACTTGCGCTGGAATTCTCCTTGCTGATGCTCACCAGAAACTGGTAACAAGAAGAGAATCCATGGGGGAGGTGGGCCAGGGTCTTTAAGATCGCCCAGAAATAGGAGCTTACTTCTCACCTTGATGGGCTTGCTGTGGGGCTCCCGGGCAAAATAGAAGACAGGGAGAACCTTCTGCTTCTGTGGCAAGGGCACCGGCAGGTAGAGGAATGGGTCAAAAGTGATGGAGACCTGCAGATGCACAAGTGGCACTAGGTGGCTGCACTGGAGTGGGGCACAGGATGCTTATGTCTGGGGAGCCCAATCCAGGCACTCAGATGGTCCTCAGGGCCCCAGGGCCAACCAGGAATCGCTCAGGCTTGAGAATACCAGACAGACCAGGAGGGCCACCAGGAGAGAACACTCCCTCTTTCTCCCTGAGGCCTTGCTCAGCCTTGCCACGTATCAATCTGACCCTCACTTGTACCCCACATGTCTTTCCAAACTTACCCCACCCCTACCCCCCCTTATAGCTGGTCTTTGAGCCCAAACACCCCTTTTGTGTCAGTTGGAAAGCTACCCAGCCTCACCTCTGCAGCCCATGCAGAAGCTGAAGGCCTGTCAGCCTCTTTACCCAAACGACATCTAAATATGCACACACCCCTAACCTCAATTTGACCAGGCTAGCTACAGCAAGCTAGGGACTGCTTTCCAGGGGAGCGCGTCGCACCTTGGCACACACAGGGCACACCAGCTTCGACTTATACTGGCCCTGAAATAGGTCTACGATGAAAGAGTCATTCCTCATCTTATGCCGCTGCCATGCTTCTTCAGCTACCACCTGAGGAGCAGAGTGGTGAAGATCAAGGAGACCTGGGGCCTGGCATATGCGTGAGATATGCCCACCTCTGCCCCCAACCCTGACCTCATCGGGCCGCCCATCCGAGTCCACGGTCTCTGTGTAGGGCTTGTTCTGAATGCGATTCAGGTCTTCATGCAGCCCGTCCAGCAAGAAGGCCATGAACTCCTGGGCGTCATGCTGTGCATAGCCTGTGAACTGGCTGGCCTTGCTCGCCACAATGGCCTGGATGCGGGGGCCAAGTGTGAGCATGGAGCCCCAACACCCACCATGTACCCAGCTGGCCAGCCCTCCCCACCCTCTCTAGCCAGGGTGGGAGTGGCCACAGATCACCTTCAACTTGGAAGGCTGGAAGGCATGGTGGGTGCCCTTCCACAGCGCCCGGAGCAGCACAGCAAAGCCAATCGCCAGACGCCCACCGGTCCCCAGTGGGTTGTTGTAGTTGATCTCGGCCTCAAAGGAGCGGTCTAGGGACAACGGCCAAGTAGAAGTGTGAGCAGGGAAAGGTATCCCCTCTGCCCACGGCCTGGGGCTCCTGGCCCTGCTCTCACCGTGGAAGAAGTCCCGGAGCTCCCGAGTGTTAGACAGAGACTGAATGACACTGTTCATGAAGCAGGTGTTGCCTAGATTGACAAGGCCAGTGAAGCCTGGCAGACACACCTTCTTCTCTTCCTCCTCTTCTTCTTCCACACTATCTCCGCTCACGGGGCTATGGGGCATTGGAGGCACCATACATGTGGGCTTGGGCTGTGGGAGTAAGGAGGGGGATGAGAGAGTAGCCCTGAAGCTCTCCAGCCTCTAACCTTGGCTGTCCCCTCCCCACCCCAGGATTCTCACGGAGGCCAGGTGTGGCTCTGGCTTGGGGGCTACATGCTCCATGGGGGTGCGGGCCGCTACACCATCCAGCCCCGTGTCCTCAGATCGAGCCTTGGGTTTTTCCTTCTCCACAGCCCGAGCTTCCTCCTGGCCTGTGAGGGGATGGGGGGCACCTCCTGGTGGGGTTGAATCCAGAGGGGTTGGGCCTGTCGGCACGGCAACCTTTGCACCACCCACTGCACCTTAAAAAGGGGGAATGAGGGGGCTGGTGGTTAGCAGCACGTGGAAGGGGGTGGGGGTCCGGGTTGTGCGGGCTGGACAATGAAGGGAGCTCGTGTGCAGACCTCGTGCAGCTGGGGCCTCCAGGCCCCCCCAGCGCTGACTTTGCCGCTTACGGAGACAGATGTCAATGCGAGAGGCCGTGAAGCAGAAGGTGCACTGCTCTGGCTCAATCAGGTTCCTGTGGGGAAAGGCTGAACTAAGGGACTTAGGTGGAGTAGGTGTCGGGCTAGATGGGCCAGGGAGATGGAGCCCAGGGTGGGACAGGCATAGTACTGGGGCCAAGAACCACCCACCTGAGCTTCACCTGCCAACGGAAGATGGTATGGGCCCCACAGCCCGGGTGCAGTCTCAGGAAGTTTCCATCCCTGCCGAAGCAGAACAGGGCAGGGCAGGAGGAAGGGTGGGAAGAAGACCATGAGACACACTGTCCTGCCTGAAGTGTGCCCTGTGCCTCATGTCCTGCCCTCCCACCCACCTGGTCTGGAAGATAAGTGTGAAGTCCTGCTCGCGGAAGAGTACTCGAGAGGTGTCCCTGCGGATTTCTTTCACATACACGTGCACCACCACTGAATCTGGCCCCTTCTCATAGGAGTCATTCTTGACGAATGCCAGGTTCACCATGGACTCCGGCTCTACATTGAGACCACAGCTCAGCACCACCCAGGACAGATTCTGGCCCACTGCTGTTCTATCCCCAATCCACCCGCCAACCTTGCAACCCAACCAGGGCTCTGCCTGACCACCCCCAGCCCCACCTTTACCATCCACCAAGGTTATAGCATCTGCTGCCACTGCCATCTCCTCTTTGGAACGGTCACCTTTCTCAGGGTCTCTGCTCCGGGTCATGGCTGGGGAGACTGGATCATTCCTGGGGGACATAGTCTTCTCTCCTGCCAAGAGCGCTAGATTCTCCTCTGAGCCCAAGAGGCAGGTCTGGGGGTTCAGTGGTGGTACCCGGAGCTGTTCCTCAGCTTCAGCCTATTTGTGGCAAGATTGTGGGCAGGATCAGCTATAGGTCTGGTAGGTGGCCCCCCACTCAGTCTATCAACCCTCCCATCTCCCAGCTCCCACAGGTACCCCACTCTCACCTGGGTGGCTGTCTCAGCCAAGAAGGGGGGGGCATCACCCCGGGGTCCAGGCCCATCTCTGGACCCTTCCCCCTCTGGCCCTCTTCGGAGATGCACAGCCCTCTTGGCGCTGGGCCCTGCCTGGGCCCCGGGGCCAGCCCCTGCGCCTACCTCACCACGGCCCTGGGCCCGCTTCTGGTTCCGGGCTTCCTGTTTAGCCCGACGGGGCTCAGGACCTGGCTCCAGGGCAATGGGAGATGGCTCCTGCCCATTCTCCTGGCACCGCAGCCCTGGTACCGCCTCCTGGGTCCCTAGAGGTTTCTTCTACCAAAGATACAGCAGTCAGGCCCTGTCAACCATGCTGGGCATCCCTACCCTACTCTGCTGTGGAACTTACCAGAAGAGAGGGCCATGTGAGCAGAGGCACCTTCTTGGGCAGTGCCAGCTGCAGGAGGCCACCTTTACGGGCTTGTACTTTGGTGCAAGAACTTTCTATCTCAGCATAGAAGACACCACCCCACTGCCGACCATCTGGAGAGAGAGTAAGGGCAGTGAGCTGGGGTGGGGGAGATCAGAGGCTTCAAATATATTGCTGGGCTCAGGGCAGATGGGACACACCTGGAAGCCGCACCACGCCGTCTGTGTCTGTGAAAGCAGCATCCACTTCCTCCAGCCGCAGGGGACCCACTCCCACACGCAGCTTGACAATTACCTCATCGGCACTCTGCCTCCAGTCAAGCAACAACTCTGTAGGGGGTGTGCCAGTGAAAGTATGAGGGTCTCCATGAACTCCTGTGGGGGTGAACAGCTGCAAGAGACCCACCCCTAACAGAGCTGCTCCAGATGAAGGCTATAGCCCCAGTGCTCCCTCCTCATCCCTAGCACTATACCACCTGCACCCAAAAGGCCTACTCATTACTCACCCTCTTTGGCCTGCTCCTCCCGAGAGCATGCTGACCCTGACAACAGAGAAAAGAACCAGGAAATGATGATGGGGAGGCAGCCTCCAAGACCCCAGCACCCCACCGAACACCATCTTCAGGATCTCACCCAGGTATGTAGACCTTAAAGCTGAGGCTCTACCCAGACTGCTGTGAGTCCTTCTCTTAGTATCAGACCAAAACAGGAGGAAGAGCAAAAATGTCACCTCTCAAACCCTAATCTGTATGCTCAACAGGGTGGAGAAGGAGACCATAAGCACTCTGGGAATGCCACAATCACCTCTCCTAGGATCTCCATCCTTGCTCTCCTGGTTTGCTCGATCCTTCTGCTTCTTCTTACTGGTAGCCTCCTCCAATCCTGGGGGACCTCTCCTTGGGCCCGTGGCACTGGCCCCGCCAGACATCTTGAGCCGCTTGGTCGACAGCCAGAGTGCCCCAGGGTCGGCAACGGCGTCTGGGTCAGGGCTACGGCGCTTTCTTCCTGGCCCAGCTATCTTGGCAACTCTTTGTGGCCAAATTCTCCAACAAGGAACCGACAGCCTAATGAGAAGGGACCACTGATCACCATCAAGGCCCAACAATTTGCGCCTTGGTTACAGCCCAGGGCTCAGCAACCCAGAATACAACCAAGATGCTACAGAGCAGTATCTCTCCACCACCTAATGCAACCCTGGACGCTCTCAGACTGTTCTGAAGGAGGAATAAACAATATAAGTAGCAACAACAACTTCTGGCAGAGACTCCTAGAAGCCTACCATACAGGCTCACAAAGATGGGAGCCTCACTGAGGAGGCACCAGGTCAAGGCAGCCATGGCCTGGAACCAGGCTCCTCAACCAATCTGGAGAGGAGCCATGGCTCCAGCCCACAGGGCTGGCACTCTGAGCAGGGTGCTCACTTTTCCTCACTCTCACTGGCTGCTTAGTCACCACCCGAGAAGTAGGAGGTGGAGGAGGAAGGCAGAAAGAAGACAAGCGAGCAGCAAGGGGAGCAAGCTCTGTGGCTGAAGTCAGGCTCAGCCCAGGTGCTACCACTGCCCAGGCAAGGTCCTGGGGTTAAGGTGTCCCACCTGCCACCTGCTGGCTCCCACCCTCCCCTGAACCTGTTCCTATGCACTGCTTGGTTTTTCTTCCTACATCCCAAGAGGGATTTTTCTCTCCCACTGCTGTCCCAAGCGGAGAGGGGCCTGCAAAAGCTGGGGTGAAAAGGGTATCTAGCTGTCACACTACCCTTTCAGGAGCAACTCTGCCCCAGAGCCAAACCAGGAGGGGCAACCAGTTTGAGAATGAAACAGACATCATCCCCTTCTTTCCCAGGTCCACTCACTCATCAGCACTAGGCTAGAGACCTTCTACCCAGTTTCCCTCAGACCCACCAGTAGATTCTGGACTGTTTTTCCATTCAAAATAAAGTTCTCAAAATTGAGATAATGGTGGGAATGAACCATGAATCTAGGACCCATGGCAGCCTCAAGCCTGCCCTGAGATGGCAGCAAAGCAATTAAGTGACGACTTTGTGTTCCCCAAGGTGTACGTGTGGCAGGGACAGAGATGGACATTCTTCTGTGGGGTACTAGTGGGCTGGATCTTTAATGACAACAGATCCATAGCCGAGGGGTGGACATCCTCCACTTCCTTGCACCAGGCCTCAGCTTAAGGTAGCGTCCCTCCCCATTCTCCCGGGATCACCGAGACAAGAAAGGGCCTCTCTAGAGACCATGCTGGCCTATACTGCTGCGGGGGTTACTAACTACAGACCAGCGCCCCGGCCGGGCTGCTACTCAGCTCCAGCCTCCGAACCCTGGGCCCGCCACCACCTCCTCCGGGAAGCCGCCCTCGCTCGTCGCCAACCCTCTCGGAGGCAGGAGGCCGACTCCAGGCGTAGAGTAACGGCCCCGCCTGCATCAGTGGGCCCGGCCCGCCGCGAGGCTCGAGGGTTCGAGGCTGGCACGGCCCGTGACCTTGAACAGGCAGCCCGGGGCCCGCGTCGCGGCCTCCCCGGCTCCAGCCAGACAGGCCAGTTGCGGCCCGTCCCACTCACCGAGCGAGGCCGCCGCCGCCAGCCCTCTTAGGGCCCTGGCAACCCGCTCTCGGTTCCGGTTCCGGCGTCTGGTCGGTTCCGGTTCCGGCGCGCCCCTCCCCCGTCCCGTCGCCGCCGCCTCAGCCGCTTGTTTTGTTTCGACTTCTAGTTACGGCCGCGGGTGGCTAAGCGCCTAGCAGGTGACGCACTTCCGGTGGGAGCGGGCACGCGGCGGCGGGTAGCTCCGGGGCGGACCCGGACGGAGGAGGCGGGGCTCCGGTGCCTTGGCTTCGCCCTGGCCCATCTGGTGGCGTCCTGAGGTTCCGCCCAGAGACCCCGCCCCTTCCCAAATCAGAGTCCAGACGACACAGTGGGGATTCACAGCGGTTTATTGGGGGCCTGGTCAGACTGGGAACTTCGCCATGCAAAGACAGTAACGGGGGCGGGGCTGGGAGCTGGGGTAGGAATCCTGCAGGGGTCACTGGCAAGTGTTGTAGATCTGGACCTGCAGGTTGATAGCTTGAAGCACACTACGCATCCTGGCCTCCAGCCCATCCAGCTGGGCGGCTTTGCCTTCCAGGGCCCGTTCGTTCTCCTCATAGGTGCCCTCCAGCTCTAGAAGGGTCAGGTCTCAGCTGAAGGGTCCTTCTCCCACAGACCCACACCTGTGGCATTCCACCCACCCGAGTCCTCACCTTGCAACCGTTGCAGCTTGTCCTGAGCAGCCTGCAACAAGCCTCGAGCCTCATCCCGAAGCTGCTCTGCCCGCTCCTGCGCAGCCAGCACACCCTGGGCCTTGCGCTCAGCCAAAGCCTTCACCGTCTGGTACTGGTCGCCTACTGGGCCCTGCAGCAGCTGCAGATAGAGACGGCAAAGTCAGCGTGGTGGCACAGTGAAGGCCCAGCCTCTAGCCCAACCCCCACCAGCTGGCTCTGCCTCAACGCACCTGCTCAGCTTCCCGGGCACGACCCTGGGCATTGCCTGCTGTTTCTTCAGCGCTAGAGGCTGCCAGGCTATTCCCTGCTCGTTTCAATTTCAGAGCCTCCAGGAGACCATCCAACTCCTGAGCCCGCTCGCCTGCAGAGCTCAGTGCCTGCTCCGCACCTGCCACCTTCTCCTGCACCTGTCACAGGTGGACACAGGGTTAAACAGGTCTATGGGTGCATGCCCATAATCTTTTCCCATGATGTCCCAGGGAGACCACACCTGGTGCAGGGTTCGCTCGGTGTCCTGTGTGTCAACTACTGCCCCCTGAATGGCACCCTGAGCAGCACCCTGTGCCCTCTGGGCTTCCTCCAGTGCTGCCTGTACAATTTCTGCCTTCTGTTTCTCACCCTCAGCCCGGCTCCTGAGGAAGAGAGGGAATTAGGGCCTGTAAGTATCAGGACCAGGTGTCAAGGATAGGGGCCAGGGTCATGATCAGACCTTGCCCGCCGTGCATCTTGTAGTAGCTGCTCTGCCCGACGCACATCTCCCACAGTACGGGCCAGGATTGTGTCCACATCTGCCAGGCTCCGGACTCTCTCCGCAATCGCGCCTGCCAGGTGCTGAATCTGCTCAGGTGATGCTGGGATGGAGAGCTCTAGCACTCGTGTGGCCACCATCTCAATGCTATCGGGATCAGCCCCCTCCTCTATGGGGACACAGGCAAGGCCTTAGGCACACAGATTCTCCAACACAGGCATCGGATACAATCTTGGGGTGTGGGACCACACATGGAATGTGGGTTTGTTAATAGGCACAGTGATGGAACTATAAGTGGGCACAGGCTTGGGGTCATGGATTTTGGGACCACATAGGCAAAGGTTGAGGGACTAGACATGGGGTGATAAACACAGGTCCAGTGCAGGCCCTGACCCAAGTATGAACCCACAGACACAAGTATGAACACAAACACAGGGAAAACAACCACATGGCCTGGGCTACACGGGAGGCTCACGGCTGAGGAAGTCCTTCACATTCTGGATAAGTTCCCGAAGTTCTTGGTTGGCCTTCTCCACCTGTCCCCTGGAAGCATTAGCCTTGTCCAGGGCTGCCTGGGCCCGCTGCTGTGCCTCGCCTGCCTGCCGACGCGTCTCAGCCACCTGGCTGAGGATGCCACCACCTTCTGCCAGTGCCCGCTGCAACTCTGCCTGTGTGTGCCTGGCCCGGCCCAGTGCCAGGTCCGCCATGGCTACTGCCCCACTGCAGCCGAGGCCCCCACAGCGGGGCTGCCCATCCTCGTCCAGACAGCCGGCACCCCCACAAGGGCTTGTAGCACAGGGTGCATCCCCTGGGGGTCCACACACCTGCCAGGCACAGAAAAGTCAGGGCCCTGCAGAAGGAACAGCCACAGCCACAAGTCCCACCCCACACTGTGCCTTACCAGTTCATTTATGGCTGTCAAGCTCAGGGAATGGGTACGGGCAGAGAGCTCGCCTAGTGCCCTCTGGTTGGCCATGTGTTTGCGGTTGAAGTCCTCCCTCTGGGCAGCCATTAGCTCCTCTGTCCGGTGCCGGGTATCTGCTGAGTTGCTCACAGGGCTGGGCATTGTCAAGGCCGATGCGTTGGCACGATGTTCTGCCTCTGCAGACAGACTGTGGGCGTGGCGGATGCTGTCATAGGCACCTATAGTGGGCAGAGGCTGGCAGTCAGCTAAAGATCACCTAACCCGGGGTGCCTGGGTTAAGCATCCAACTCTTGATTTTGGCTCAGGTCATGATTTCAGGGTCGTGAGATCAAGCCCCACGTTGGGCTCTGTGCTGGGTGTGGAAACTGCTTAAGATTTCTCTCTCTCTCCTCCTCCCTCTCCCCTTCCCTTTCTCTCTCTCTCACTCTCAAAAAAAAAAAAAAAAAGATCGCTCAACCCTGGTCCACCTGCCAAGCTGGCCGACAGCTCACCCAGGAAGTTTGAATGCTTGAGCAGGTCTAGATGCTGATCCAGCTGCCGCAGTGTGAGATTAAGTGCAAGCCCATCTCGCTCCAGACTGCTCAGTGCATGGTTGGCGTTGAAGTTCTCATCCTGCACATCTGTCAGTTCTGCCTCCAGCCGGGTCAGGTGCTCAGTGGCCTCTCCAATTTCACGCCTGTGCCAATGGAGGTGGTGTTTAGAGAAGCTTAGGCCCTGGTCCATTGGGTCTCTACCCCATCCCTCCACATATCCTCAGGCCCATCCGCACCGCAGCTCCTCTGTGGACTCCATGAGCTGTGCAGTGGAGGCAGCTGAGGCGTTGCGGGCACCCACAATCCCCTGCACAGTCCCCAGCTTCTCCTGTATGTGCCAGAAACTGCTCTCAAAGGCGCCCAGCACACCCGTCTGCTGCAGCTCCTGTGCCCGCTGTTCCAGGCGCCGTGTACGGGCAGCCAAGTCCTGGACCACTCGGTCCCAATCCCCGAAGCATGCGTGGCATGGGTGGCAAGCAGGAAAGACTCCTGAGAAGCCTCGGGCACACTGGTCACAGCGCACGCCTGACACGCCTGGGCGGCAGCTGCAGTGCCCTGTGGAGCGGTGACACTGAGGTGTGTCTATTCCACGAGGGTCACAGTCACAGACTGCAGGAAAGGGCAGATCACAGAGTTAGGGTGCCAGTAGAGCATCCTGGGAAGCCCCCTAGCCACCCTGGCCCTGTTGGCTTACCACGGCACTGCAACCCAGGGTCTCCCCAATGGAGCTCTTGGCACTCAGAACAAGTTCGCCCACCAAAGCCAGCACGGCAGTGGCACTGCCCTGTGAACTAGAGTGGGAACAGGGCAGAGGTCAGCGCCTCCATCAGAGGCTAAGCTCTTGAGACTGGAGACAGACAGCTAGCCCCACCCACCCAGGGATCCACAGCAGGGTCCTATACCTCATTGCAGGTGGGGCCTCTGGCTCGGCTTGGGTGGCAGGCACAGGGCTGGCAGCCATGGCCGCTGGTAAGGTTCCAGAAGTTGGGGGCACAGCGGTCACAGCTAGGGCCCTGGACATTGGGGAGGCATGGGCACTGCCCACTGCTTGGGTCACAGTTGCAGCGGTCAGTGGACGGGCAATGCCGGGGATCGGTACCCAGCAAGTTGCAGACGCAGCCTGTGCCGGTCAAGCACATTAATCAAGGGGAGCCTGCACAGCAGACCCTGACCCCCCCACCCCAATCCCTTCCCAATCCCACACTCACGGTGACAGTTCTGTCGGGCAGCCTGCCCATGGAAGCCAGGCTTGCAGTGGGCACAGTGGGGCCCCTCCGTGTGGTGTAAGCAGCGCAGGCATTGTCCCGTGCGGGGGTCACAGGCATCAGGGTCCGTGGGGTCAATGTTCCCACTGCACTCACACGGTTGGCACTGGCCACCCGGCCTTGACGGGTCCCCAAAGTACCCAGGGGCACAAGCATCACACCGCGACCCTGCCCACAGTTGGGGAAGGCATGAGCGTTCAGTTCGGCTGCCCCACCCTGACACCACACCTGCACCTTATCTACTCACCTGTGTAGCCCGCCCTACAGTGGCACACGATCTGCTGGGAGTACCCATCCCTATGGCAGGAAGTAGCAAAGTGCCGCCGGCTCCCAGGGCCTTCAGGGCAGGGACAGGGCCGGCACTGGCCCCCATATGGGAGCCGTGGGTCCCCATGGAAGCCAGCAATGCACCTTCAGGGAGTGACAGGAAGAGAGATGTGATCCCGGAGCTGCCTTCCCACCCACCCACCCACCCACTCCTAGTTGCTCCAGGCTCACCTTTCACAGTGCTCACCCCCGGTGTGATCACGGCAGCCCAGGCAAGTGCCCGTGCGGGTGTCACACTCGTCTGCGTGCCCGTTGCAGACACATGGCTGGCAGCTAGGAAATCCCCACTGGCCACGCTGGCAGCGATCGCACCGAAGCCCGAAGGCCCCAGTTCGGCAGGGGCATTGCCCACTGGTCCCTTCACACAGGCCACTGAGTGCCCCCTCGGAACTGCACTGGCAGGCTGGGGGCAAGGCAGAGGCTGAGCCAGGGAAGGGGTCTGAGGGAATCTAGGTGGGGTTAGGGTAGGAAAGTCGAGAAATCAAAGAGAACTTCCAGTGCCCCAGTGCTGGGAGTGTGGGGCCTAAGGCAGAGTCAGAGAAAGAAAGAAGCACGGTCGGAGGGAGGGAGGAAGCCAGTTGTGGCGAGGAGAGAGAATAAGAGGGAAGAAAGGCAGGCAGGTACCTTGACAGCCTGTGGGGCCAAAGCCGTAGAAGCCAGGGGCACAGACGTCACAGCGGCGCCCCACCACCGCAGGCTTACACAGGCACTGGCCGCCATGGGGATCACACTCAGAACTTAGGGAGCCCTGAGGGTCACACTGACAGGCTGTGGGGCAGGGGGAGAGGGCCAAGTCAGGCTGGGGCCCCACACCTCTGCCCCACCAGCCCACAGCACAGACACTCACGCAAGGCACCGTTGTAGAGGACGGCGGACAGGCTGATGAGGAGGGGGGCGCAGGCCTCAGAGGGAGGGGTCTTACTGGGCACCAGCCCCTCCTCATGGCAGCGGTAGCGTTCAAAGGTGGCACGGCGCTCCAGAGCCTCGGCGTCCCCCCCACTAAACATCTCTAGCACCAGGACACGGGGCAGCAGCACCAGCTGAAGCGATGAGCAAGGAAGAGTGAGGCCCAGACCCAGGACCCTATTGGCACTGCCAGAGCAATGAGCACCCCCCTGGGCCTGCCTCTTCCATCATGGGCCCCTCCTGTCCAGCGCTGCTACAGGTCCCATCCCACAGACCCTGACTTCTTGATCAGCGCGGGGAAAGGGGCTATTCACCGAGTCAATGAGCAGGCTGGGTCCAGAGTAGGGAGCATCCATCTGGGTGCTTCCCCCTGTTCGCACCAGCTTCAGATGTACTTTGTAAGACATGCCAGGCTCAAGGCAGACAGGTCTGGGAAACACCATATACCTAAGGGGAGAAAAAGACAGGTATGGGGTTCACCCAGGGTCCCTATTCCCATCAGCCTAGGCCTCCCCAACCCGCACACCAGCAATCAACTCACTGGCCAAGAAAGACATCAGGTAGGGCTGGGTCATACAGACAGACAGCTGGACAGACTGACAGAGAATCCATACAGGAGATTCCCACAAACATGCCTCGCCAGAGTCCTACGCCTGTGCAGACCCATCTCTGAAAACACTCCCTACAACCCTGCCACCCACACAGCATTTTCCCAGCACAAATACCTGCTAATTTTTATTTAATGGCCTCCTCGTCCTTCCTCCAACCTTGACCTCCAACCTCTGCTTCTCTTCATCAACACTACATCATCCCCCCTCTGCCTCCTGGCCTTGCCTTTCCTAGGTCATTCTCATCTTCCTGCAAACCCATGCTAGGGTTCTTTTATCCCCCTTGAAAACATCTTCCCTCAATCCCTGAGTCTCCCTTAGCTGTTACCTTGTCTTTTCTTTCCTTCCCAAGAGATTCCTAAAACTCGACTGTGGTCACTGCCTCCACTCTAGCCTCCCATGCCAATGGAGTTTCTATGCCAACATGCCAGGGGGACAGCCTGTACCAAGCTCACCATCGACCTCCATGAGGCCAAACCCAGCATCCTCTTCTCTGTTCCCATCTCCTCCAGCATTTAGCGACATGTGAAAGCAGGGCATCCTTCTTCCTGACATACCCTTCTCTCCCCTTCTGGAATCCTGTCCACACTCCTGATTTTCCCCCACTCCCAGCTCCTCCTTCTCTACTGGCCTCAAACACCCCAAAGCTTGGTTCTGGTCCTCCTTCCTTTCTCTGGTCATTTCATTTAGACCTATCCCTTTAGTGACAAGTCCCAAATTTATATCTCCAACTTGAGCCTCCCAGTAATTCCAGACACAGAAATCCAACCACCCACTGGACTTTTCCTCCATCCCTAAGTACCTCGGAACTGCTTCTCCCTATGTCTCTATTCAGTAAAGGGCCCAATCCTCACCCAGATGAACAAGACCAAAATGCTAGAGTCATCTTTCCACTTTCTCTCCCTTGCCTACATGTCTAAGCCATCAGCTCTGCCGCTGGAACCCTATGGAACCTTCACCTTGCCACAATTGCCACTAAACCTCTGGCCAACCCACTGTCACTCAGCTAACTGAACAACCTCCACCTTTAAGTCTATTTTCCATTCAGCAAGTAGACGGATCTTTGTTAAATCGCAATTGAAAAAATGTCTACAATGGATACAGTCCATTACATGCTGTTCTCTCCACTTCTGTGTATTGTTTGAATACCTACATAATAAAATGTGAAAAAAGGTGATAAAAAAGGTACATGAAACAAATACAACCCAAAATGTAAGAAAACAATCATCAGACCAGTCACATCCCTGCTCAGAAGGCTCTGATGCCTTCCCTTCCCCTGTGGGCATTCCCTATAGTGACACTGAATGGCTTCCCATTAATTCCAGCCACAGGCCTCTGGAACTTAGACCCCTAAGAGAGTAGGCCTTGTTCTACTCCTTCTTCTGACCTGTGCCATTCCTAACAGCGCCTGGCAGACAGCACTCAGGAGAAAACACTTGAAGCAAGGGACAGATGAATGAGCAGCAGTGTCTTCCAAGTGCCCTTCAGGGAATTATGGCTGGCCCACAACCCTCCACTGTAACAAATGCTACCATTAGTACCCTCACCGGGTTTCTGGTCGCAGAGTCCCTGGGATGTGGTCATCCTTGGGCAGCACATGCCCACACAGGCTGTGGGCAGACACAGGCCCTGGGCGCTGCACGGTCACTTCCATCTCTGCCCATTGCTCAGGGACCTGGGGGAAGGGGATGATGAAGGAAATGCTACCAGACCCGGAGGTTTGGCTAAGGTCAGGTTTCAGAGGGTCTGACCTGGGGCTCCAAGCGCAGCAGCAGGTCGTAGTCCATGGCTCTCGGCACAGAGGCGACCAGGAACTCCAGCATCTGACCTTCCTGCAGCCTAACAAAGCCCCGGCCTGTCCAGGATGGAGTCCCACTAGGGGTCGCCAAGCGCTCCACCACGTCGACCATCTGTGAGGGGCGCAGCTCAGTGTGGGTGCTCAGGTAAGAATCATCTCTTCGGCCACAGCCTGTCCTCACACACAGCTCTTCAACTGAGGCCCTGTCCAAGGCTGGACACTCAGCCCAGACAAAGTACCACCCATAACGCCACCTCTCCAACCCAAGCCCTGCCCCCCAACGTGGCCTCCTAACCTGCCCTTGGGTGTCCTCTGCCTCCCAAGTTAGGTGGTCCAGGAAGGGCCGGAAGTAGCCAGGCTGCACCTGCTCACAGCGTCGCCCCACCATGTGCTGGCGACAGCGGCACTGACCTGTGGCCTCATTGCACCTGGGAAGCCCAGAGTTACTCAAGAAGGGCCCTTTATCCTGCCCAGGATCTTTTCCCACCCCTCCTGGGACCCCTTATACAGCACTCACTGGGGATCCAAGGCACCACCCACGTCGCAATCACACGGACGGCAGCCAAGCAGATCATGGCTCAGGCCCCAGTGACCAGGCTAGGGGAGAGGAGGATGCTGGGGGCTAGAAACAGACCCCTTCGCCACCCATCCAGGAATCCAATGACAGCTCTCAGCCTCTACCACCCCTTGGTGAACACACAGTCCCTAGACCATGGCTCCCACCCTTCACCTCCCAGACCTGACGCCTCTCAGCCAGGAATGGACCCTAAGGTCTCAGCACCCACCCAGTGGGACACAGACACCACCCTCTCGCCCTGTGCTCTGAGGATAAGTGCAGGACCCCAGAACCCCAAGCCCCTCCAGTCATACCAGGCAGCGGTTACAGCCACGTCCAGTCACTAGACGCTTGCAGAAACAGGTTCCACTGTTGGGGTCACAGGAAGTGACCCCAGGCACTGTGCCCCGTGCATCACACTGACACCCTGCGGGGAAGGAGACCCATCACACTCTGGGGAGCTGTGGCTGTGCTGCTGTTGAACTGGGTCAAAAGTAAGAAGTCAAGGGTTAAGGGCAGTACAGGAGCTAGGGCAAGAAGCACATACTCCGGCAGCCTGCAGGGTCGCTGGCACTGAGCCCAAAGAAGCCATCACGGCATTGCTGGCAGCGAGAGCCCACCACATGTTCTTTGCAGCGACACTGGCCCGAAACCAGCCCCATAGCAGGATCATCATGGGGATCACAGCGACCACCGTCTTGGGAACCCATGGGGTCACAGTCACAGGCTGAGGGCAAAAAGAGATGTAGGATCACCCTTATCCCAACTAGCCCAGCACCACCCATCTCCCAAGCCTCCCTGACACTGGATTCCCAGCCTGGCTCCACCCTCCACCCCCCACCACCACTACAAGCCCCTGCAACCTGGACAGCAGTCTGGCTTCCTAGTTCCTACCCCAGACTCAGCCTTCCCTCTCCCATGCCCAACCCCAGCCTCACAGCGGCACACAGCTGGGTCCCGCAGGTCCTTGCTTGGGTCACGGTAGAAGAAGGGTCGGCAGAGCTCACAGTGGCGCCCAGCTGTATTGTGCTGACATCCATCACACACGCCTCCACTCACGTTGCCAGACGCCAGGTATACGGCCATGTCAAAGTGGCAGCTGTGGGCGTGCCCATGGCACTCACACTCTTGGGGAAGGGAAAGGCAGGACAAAGGCCAGTTGAGGGACCACGTCCTGAGGATAAGGGGTTCCGGGGTCCCACTGACACAGCAGGTCCCTGCCATAGGCCAGAATTTGTGGGTGGGGGGCTCAGGTACTTAAAGGTTTCAGCATCACACTGAGCCCCTGCCCAGAGTGGACTGGAAGAGAGTTAAGGGAGTCCCTAGGAGCATCAAGGCCTGGATACCCTTCAGACATAGCCTGGGTGTTAGACGCTTGACCACCCAGCTCTAAGTTCTACCCACGGCACAGCCAGGCCACAGCGTTCTGGAGATAGAGGGGCCAGGATCTCACTTACTCCTGCAGGCATGACTGTGGCCATCCTCAGCTGGACGCCAGGGCAAGTCATGATAGAAATCCTGACACTGCTCACAGTTGAGGCCACGAGTGTTGTGTTTGCAGACGCAGGCCCCATGAACCTAGGAGGCGGGCAGGCAAATGGTCAGCACTGTCCAGCCAGGCCTGTCATTGCCCCCAGCCCTATTCCAGCCAGCTGAAGTCCCTCACCATGCCCTCAGCATGGGCTGGTGCTCCTGGGGCGGGTGCACACTGCGAGGCATGTCCATAACAGAAGCAGTTGCCACGCACAACCAGCTCGTAGAGGGCGTAATAGTATTTCTCACGGATCTCCCGCCGTGGGTCGAGCAGGTTGTCCCCCAGTGTGTGCAGCCGTGTCAGGTTCACCCGTAGGTTGGTGATCTTCAGCAGGTCTAAGTGTGGCGGGGGGGGAAGGATAGGGAACCAGTTGGCCAGGAAGAATCTTGTTGCCCCATGCCCACTCAGGGGTTACAGCTGCCAGGTCACCTTGGGAGACCTCCTGTCTACTGCTATCTGAGCTAAATTGGACTTGGCACCTGCCCTAAGAAGCACCCAAAATAGCTACTGAGGTCCCAAATAGCAGTTGGATGCTGGGACTGTGCCAGGCTCAAAGAGAGGAACACTCACTCTGGATCCGTGGGCTATACGGGTCTGGGATAGGGATGGCAGGATCCAGCACACGATAGATGACCTAGAGGGACATGGAGCCATTAGAGACACTGGGCCCTGCTTCAGGCCCATCATCCCCCATCTTCCTGCCCCATGTCATATCCCAGCTCTCACCTCGCCTTCAGTAGATGGCTCAATCTCTGAGTAGCGGGACTCACAGACTATGTCATCCCAGTGCCGTGGGGGGGCCAGTGGGACTCCTGGAAAGTCAGCCCCACAGTCATAGGAAAAATATCGGTAGACATGCCAGGTGCGTCCAAAGTCAGCTGAGCGCTCCACCAGCATGGCAGCAGGACGAAATGTCTGGGTGGGGTGCATGGCTGATCAGTGAGTATCAGGACTCAAGTCCAGCCCAGGCTCATCAAGAGAGCCCTGCTCCCAGCGGGGGCTTGCCCCTAAGCAGCTCACGGGCAGGTGGGGGTGACCGCTAGAAGCCAAGCAATAATCAGGGAGGGTAGCCACTGCTTGGGGGAAGGCTCAGGGTCATAGGGCCCAGGGAGGCAGCATGTAATCCAGCCTCAGGTTGGGGCAGCATGGGAAAGGCCTGGAGGCAGAAGGCAACAGAAGGTGTGGGAGATGAAGGAACTTCCCATGCAGAACACAACATATGAGCTCAGTGGGGCTGGGCTAAGGAGCTGGGACTCTGTTCAGGGGCAATGGGGAGCCAAGCAGGGTGATTCAAGCAGGCTCCCAGACATGCGGGCACCTTGAAGGTCATAATGAGGTGCGTGAAATGAAACTCAGCCTCCAAGTCCAGCTGGATGGTGACCACGGGGACACCTGGGGCAGGAGTTGGAGGTCAGGGACTTGAGACTACAGGTGGGCAACCCTGCTCACCCCATGCCCCGCCCATGACCTCACCATTCTCTGACTGCCACCAGGCTGTCCGGCGCTGTGGTGCAAAGCTGGTAACTACATTCTGGATGCGATGGCTGTTTGGGTTGTCTCTAGCAGAGAAGGGGCGCCGGGAGTCACACAGGAAGCACTTCTTCTCATCCTGGGTTGGGTCAGAGTCAAGGTCAGGGTCAGTGTCTCAGGCAGTGCCAGCACCCCCGCCCCAAGACCCTCATCCCACCCAGCCTCACCTGCAGGTGACTAACAATGCAGTAGGGTTGGGGGCCATGCAAGCCACAGGTGGAGGAGGCAGTCAGTCTGTCAGCACGGCCCACTAGCAGGTCACCTGTGGCAGGGTAGCAGCTTCCCCTCGAACAGGCTGGCACATCTGGGACGAGGGCCTGGGCCAGGGCGGTGGCCAGCACTGGGAACAGTGGGTCAGTCAGTTCTGCTGCGCTCCCACCCAGTAGCCCCAGGGCTGGCTCCCCCAGGGCCCACCATCACATCCCACAAACCCCAGGCCTTTTCAGGCCCTCTCACCACTCAGCAGTAGGCCCAGTCGAAGAGCCCAGGGCCCCGGCTGTCCCCGCAGGTCCCTCCCTCGGTCCCCTGAGGCCCGCTCCATCCTGAAGAGGAGGGGAATCCAGATGAGGGGTGATAAGAGGTCGGGAGCCTGTGCCCACCTTCCCCCTCCCTTGGGGTCCCCTGCAGACCCTGCCCCCGGAACTCCGCGCTGATTTCCCACTCAATCCTCCCACTGGCCGCCCCTCCACTAGCTGAGTCCTGCGACTTTGAGCAAAGTTGAGAAGCACGGCAAGAAGGAAAGCATGGAGTGGATCTTGGGCAGGAGTGCAATACCATGTGGAGGTTCCCCTCCCACCTCTCCAGAAACAACCCTCATTCTAGACACAGGCAAGCTCCCCTGCAAATCTTTATTGTGCTCCCTTGTCCAGGCCTGTGCAGAACAAGGGAAAGGGAGGTTGGCTTTAGGCGACCACAGTTTGGGGGCACAGAAAGGAGGGGGTGTGGCATGAGCAAAGGAAAGGAGACTGATCTGAGACTTCAAATGGTCCACGAAACACAGCTTTTGTCCCTAGCATTGTAGGAGCTATGGATGTCACCATCAATGAGGCTGCTCAGTCCCGGGGCTCCAGCATAAGCAGGGAGGTGAGAAGGCACACACAGAGACATCAAGCTCCTCTAGGGATGTGGGAAAGTTTAGGTTGGCCTGGACCTAGCAACAGGACAAGATGGGGGTAGGAGTTGAGATGGAGAAAGGCGATCCCCCGCCCAAGTCACGGCTCCTGGGCTCTCCATCTCCCTTAATCACTACAACAAGTAGGCACAGGAAGTGCTGTCTCCGTTTCCCAGTGTGAAGGTGGGCGCTGGGCCGTCGACGACAGACAGTGAGTGAATCCAGATCTTATGGCTAAGTATCCACTCCATATCTTCCGGACTACCAGGAGGCCAGAGCCCAGGCCTGGAATGCGAACTGCAAGCTAGTGCCCCACCCTGGCCCCTGGGACCAAAGGCGGTGACCACGGACTCCACAGGTCTGTAGGGCTAGGGCCTAGTGGATCTGAGCTCCCACAGCTGTGCCCACTCTGTCTGGGGCCAGGTGGAGAGTAGCCAGAGCTGCGGGACCCGGGGAGAAAGCTGGGGGTTCTTCTGGGGAATCACCAGGTTTCTCAAGAAGTCTCCGGAGCAGGGCAGCAGTCAGACTACTGGACTTTAAGGGTCTCTGAGAGTTTTTCCTGTTATCTGGAGTAGGGGTCTCCAGTTACCCCGGGGTTCTTGTAGTCAACCTGAGGGTCTCAGGGATACTAGAGGAGACTCAGAATTTTAGATCACTCAGGAAAGGATCTACCAGGTTCAAAGGCACTAGATGGCCTCTGTCGAGTTTTACAGGATATCTGGTTTCTCAAGGACAGAGGATCACTGGAGGATATCATGGGGTCCCATGGGGAGTTACTCAGGGTCAATGGGCCTTCAGTGGGGTCCTTGGTCTCTCAAGGTCAGGAGATTCTTGGGTAAATCACTCCCAGAGTCTCTCTTACTGGCATGGCATCCAAAGACCGCAGTCAGCAGGTGGCATACACATTTGCCCACAGCCGCCTGTGCTCAGCAGCTCTGCTGCCCACTGCTCCAGGGCCCACGGAGTGGCCACCTTCTTGCCCTCTGTCTGTTCGTTCTGCACCAAGGGGTGCTCCAACCCTGAGGACCAGGTCCTGTGAGCCACCCTCTGACCTTTGGCCCTACTCCCTGACCCTGGTCCTCAATTCTGTCATGACCTTAACTCTGACCCCAGCCCTAAATGAGTTCTAACCCTAATCAAAATTCTATCCCTGTTCTGAACTTTGACCCCGGCCTGGACCCTCCCACACCATCCCTGTTCTGACTCTGACCCTCCCATCTGACCCTTATCCCACCCTATTGCCACCCCACTGTGGCCCATCCATTACCTTCTAGCTGGTTCCAGCTGTTCTGCGCCCACTTCAGCAGCTCTTGGACCTCTGCTCGTGCCTGCTGGGCCCGCTCTCCTGAGGCCTGCCCCGTGGCCACCAGGCTATATATCTGTGCCCTTCTGCAACTCTGCCATGCCTAGTAGGGCCACCTGCAACTCAGAGCAGGACTCAACCTGAAACCCACCCCACCTAGATCCTACTGTCTTAGGCATATTGCTACCTAAGGTTCTTGAGGTGGGGGGTGCAGGGTAGGGGACTTTAGAGCTGAGACCCTGCCTCAGCCCAGCAGACCCCAGTCCCACCCTAAATCCCACCTGTGAGACCTCAATGCCCCATGTACCCATCTCACTTGCCCAGGCTCCCAGCCATGAAACTGTCTCCTGGGCTGGCCGTTGACTCTGTCCTAAATGGGTCCTACAAGCCACAGCTGCACTGGACAGATCCCCCAGGACTGGGGTCATCTCCAATGCCAGTGTCATCTGGGCCACGTGCCCTGCCAACTGGGGCAAAGGTCAAAGGATCACTGGGAGGTCGAAGCAGGGTAGCAACTAAGTAGGGTGCTTTCATGGTCTCTGTACTTAGTAGCGCCACAGTATCACAGTGGCTCAAGGATCTCAGGGGGAGAATAGCGGTAATAGCAGCCACTGAACAAGAGGTGTGAAGGAGCTGAGGGGTATGGGTGGGGTGTCACCTCCTGTACACTGGCCTCCAGGCCTCGGGAGTATTCGTTTTGCCGCCTGCAGCCCTCACTCTGCAGCCCTCCTGTGACTTCTCACCTCAGCCAGCACCCCCTGAACATCCAGGGCCCTAGCTGTCCCCTCCCTGAAGGGTGCAGATGATCAGTTGGGCATCCCTTTCCTCCCCACCCTCTGACCTCTGCCTCCATCCTCCCGGCCCTTAACCTGCTCTCCGGGGCCTGATAGAGGATGCCTTCAGCTCTGGGCAGTTCCTGTGGTGTCTGGTGCAGGGAGGGCACCCTGGATCTGAACCCACAGGAGGGCAAGGCCCACTGCCCCACTTTGGGGAAGGGGCACCACCAGCCCACACCATGCCACCAGCTCCACACTCACAGCATCTGCACCGTCATCTGTGACAACTGGGGTAGGAATCTCAGATGTGAACTCTGACCTCTGACCCAACAAACGCTGACCCTGACCTCTCATACCCTGCCTCTGACATGACTACCTGGTGTGCTGGGGGCTAACAAGAGCCAGGTGTTAGGGGCACCTGGGTGGCTCAGTGGGTTAAGCCTCTGCCTTCGGCTCAGGTCATGATCTCAGGGTCCTGGGATCGAGCCCTGCATTGGGCTCTCTGTTCAGCAGGGAGCCTGCTTCCTCCTCTCTCTCTGCCTGCCTGCCTGCCTACTTGTGATCTCTCTTTCTGTCAAATAAAATAATAATAATAATAATAAAAGAGCCAGGTGTTAAATTTTCAGGAATTTTGTGACTCAGCTTGTAATCGGTAGGTAGACTAAAATCAGCCGTGGTAGATTTACTTACACCATGGAAACTGGCAAACACTACATATCAATTCCCTCTGACCTCCAGCCAACTGTTAAGTATTTGCCAGGGGACTAGTACTCCCTCCTGACCCCTGGTCAGGCCTTATGAGTAGTCCTCATTCTGGAAGGAGTATCATAGCAGTGTCCCAGATGCCTACCTGTCCCCGCCCTTGGCTGTGAACAGACACACAACAAGCAGACAGGTACCCAGGAGGAAATGCTGGGATCTGCACATGCTTGCACATGGGCTATGGTGACCACACCCCAGTGCCCCCTTGCCTGAAGCCATGTCTCCAGGGCCGGGATTCCTGTGGTGCTTGCCGTGGCCTGGATTTGCTGCAGCTGGTGGGGGTGGGTCAGATGTGGAATGTGTCTCCTGCAGTCCTATGGCCAAGCTATGGTTCCCTATAACTTACCCCTTGGCTCCCATTCATGGCCCCAGTGGCTCTATACCAGTTGCTGATGCTGCTCGAAGGGCGTGGCAGCTATGCTCAGGCTATTGGAAGAGTTACAGGAAGCAAGCAGAGCCTACTGGGCAATGCGCAGGGTCCCAGGACAAGAGGGAAAAGCACAGGGTCCAGGAACACAGGCCAGCCCAGATCTCCAACCCCTGCATTCCTGCCAACCAGAAGGTGATCTGGTGAGAAATGCATGTCCCAAATCCCCTACTGCCCTACACCCAGGTTACTGCTGGAAGAGAGTCCTTGCCTCTGCAGAATCCCTATAGCAACCCATATCTCCACCCACCACTCCAGCTTTGACTAGGAGTCTCAGAAGCTGTGGATCCAACATCTGGACCCTGTTGACCAGCTCCTTCTGTTTCAGCTCCCACACAGCTATCCCTGTCCCTGGCTGGCCCATCCCCTGCAGCAACTTCTCCGTCCACCACCAGGCCTCTCAGGCCTTTCCCAGGATGTTGTCTTGTTCTCTAAATGTGGCCACACGCTGGGCTCCAAGCAGAGCCTCCTGGGAAAACAGGGCAGTTGAGGCGACCTGGGCCACTGCATCTGCAGGGGATGGTAGGGATGGATAGAGGGGAGACTCTGGGCTCCACTGGCTGAGGCAGGGCCAATCAGCCTTCTGGGCTCCCCAGGTACATAAGCAAGGACACCTAGTCCATTCCTTCTGCCCCAGCCTAGCCCCTACCCTCACCTGCCCACCCACCCTACCATTAGACCCCACCTTGGGCTCCTGTAGTCCTTTTGGGCCAGGCCAAACCCTTGACTCAGTCTAGCTCCCGGGATAAATCTTCCAGTCGTCCACACTGCCTCCTAACCCGTGGCTCTCTTTCTGCCACAAACTGCCCTGTGGCCCACAGCATGTGTACCAACACAGTCACTTTCCTCCTGCAGGAAGATGGAGGCATCAGCCTGACCAGAGATATACCATCCTCTATGACTCCTCACTCAAGAAAACCCACCTGACTCCCAAACTCAGGACTCAGACAGGACAACCTGAGACCCTCTGAAATCCCTAGCCCTGAGAAACTAGCTGGAGACCTCCTCCTTACTGACCCAAGACCCCTTGCCTGAATCCAGCTACCCACTCTGTAGGTTGCTCCAGAGTGCCCAAAACAGGTGAAGAAGATTCCAGGAGAATCTGTGCCTGCTGGAGTATCCCCTCCAGGGCCCTGCAGGTGTCTACCTTGCCCCCAGCCAGGTATCCCCTGGTGTAGGGAGGTGACCTTCCAGGCCACAATTTCCAGCTGCAGCTGGAGCAGAGTTAGACGTAGGTTCCAGGAGATGAAACAGGCAGGGCAGGACATGCAGCCTGGGAAGCCACCTCTGGAGCCACGGACACATGCCTGGCACCTCATCCCTGAGATGCCCTCTTTGCATAAGCAGGCGCTGTGTGTGGATCACAGCTGGGCAAGATGGAGCCCTGTGGGTCACAGGCACAAGCCGCTGGGCAGAGATGGGCAGGGCAGGGAGCAGGCAGCACTTGCCCTAGCCTTGCCTCCAAGAAGCCCGGAGAACAGCCCTGTGTGAAAGGGAGGGTGCATACAAGCCTTTGCCTAAGCCACTGCTCAGAACACCATGGGCACTGGCATCTTCCCTGACCCCAGAGGTTACATGGTAGGGCAGCCTCTGGGCAGGGAAGCAGCACAATGCTCTGGAAGCTCTATCATCCAGTCATGGGGCAGCTGTGGTGAAGGACTGGCAGATGGGTTTAGAAAAGAGCCACCTGCTGTGTGCCCTCTGTGGGCATACCCCACCTGGCATGGCCAACAGCTGTTTTCATGAACATTTCTTTGAGTTTTGGGAGAAACAGCAATAGACGTGCTGTGTTCTCCCCCAGGAAAGCCCCGCTGCTCCCCTGTTCTCCATACTCAGGGAAGAGTCACCCCTGGTGGTGTGGATCATGGGACTGGCCTTCTCACCTCTGGATTCCTGCTCTGCGTCACCCTAGTACCCATGCTGACACCTGGAGCACAAGCAGCCCCCAAATCCCACCCAGCAGGTGCACTGACTCATGACCTGAAGGAAGAGAGCGTGGGACAGGGAGTAGGAACACTGATCCTCCTCTGGGCCAGGGAGAAGGACACGGGTATTCAGAGGCAGTGTATGCACACCGAGCACAGAGTCTTCTCCCTGTCCAGTTCCTGCCCCAGGCAGCACCCACAATGATGCCTGGCTGAAGGCTCCTCCCTTCTGGCTTCCTCTAGCCTGACCTCCTTGGCCAGCCCCCACCTTCCCACATGGCCAGCCTCCCACAGACCCTCTGGGTTCTCAACTCCTGTCCTGCTGTTCTTTGCTTCTCTGTGTCCTGATCTGAACCCCCCTCTGTCTCCATACCTTCACTCTCATGCCTCCTTCACCCTGACTCCCACCGTCTCTTTGCTCAGGACCAAGAACCCACACTTCAGGCCTCATTTCACTTGTTTGCTGACCATTCTTCTCCTGGAAACTCTTGCTCATAGTGGCATCCCCCTCTGCCTGCATCAGCTCTTAATCCCCACCCTTTACCTGTGTCTCCTCAGCCTCCCCACCCAACCCCTGCCATGTTCACTCCTCTTGCTGGGACCCATTCACGGTGGGTCACCCATGCACTAGCACAGGGCTGCATGGGGGGGGCTGTCAGGCGTGTGTGGTCTCATGTCTGCTTACACCAAGTCCCGCCACTACCTTAGAGTTGATGTCACACAAAACCAGAGACTCACACAGCTGTTCACAGCTACACCCCCCAGTGCTGGTAGCCATGTGAACCCTCACACCAGGCACAAGTAACACCTTGTCAGAGACACACACACCTTCACTCACACCCGGACACTGCCACAAGCCATGTGCAATGTGGCCTCACTCACTGGGTGACATGTCAGCTGCACAGTGTGTTGTGCATGGCAGTCGCAGGGCTCACAGCCCCGGGGTCCCCCCAGGTTCCAGAAGAGGGGGCACAGTGGCTACAGTCCCACCCCAGTGTGTGCGGGCAGTAAGAGCCCACTGACCTGGCCGCAGAAGCAGGCTTCAGCCCGAGAGGTCCACCATGCCGGGACAGTGTCCCAGGGGTCACAGCTGCAGCTGTGAAGAGGAAGAGGAAGGATCTGAGGAAGGAGAACCCACTCACCTGCCTTGGGATGCTCTCACCCATCCTAGCCACTCACTCACGCCAGAAGCCCCCTGGATGCAGAACACTGCCATGGAAGCCAGGCCTGCAGTGGGCACAGCGGCAACCGGCAAGGCTGCCTGGCATGTGCACTGCCCACTCACAGGGCTACAGGTGGTACCAGTGGCCCCTCGGTGTGGCAGTGACACTCTGCGGGGAATGACAGGGCCATCAAGCCATGAGGAGAAAGGAGATGGTTGTTCCCAGACCTCACTGCAGCCAGTGGGCCCGAAGCCATGCGGCGGTCACAGGTATGACCAATGATATTAGGGCAGGGGCACTGCCCACCTGGTGGGGTGCACTCAGTACTCAGGGAACCCTAGGGGTGGCACTCACATGCTGGCAGGAGAAAGAGCAAGATAAGGTGAGCCTCACGGTGCTTCCTGCACCCCCCATGCTGCAGCCCTCTCAAGCCAGGGCTGCATACTCACCAGGGCCACCCCCGTGGAGCAGAGCTGAGATGCTGCAGGCAAGGCAGGCACAAACCTCAGGCATGGTGCTGGGGAGGCCAGTCTTGGCTGCCTCCATGCTGCCTGCCTTGTGGAGTTCCTGTAAGTGCCCCGTGGTCCCAGGGTCCACAGATCTCAGCCCAGGTAACTCCTTCACACAGTCTAGTAGGAGGGTGGAGGGTGGCAGGAAGAGGGCAGTGAGCCCAGCCTCACTCACTGACACCTACTAATTACCCTTCCTTACAGTGGATCTCACAGCCCCTCCTGCCCCTTTTCCTAGTTCTCTTCTGAGTCTCTTTCTCCTTCCTGTCCAATGGCTCCCATCTAGTCCAGGCAATGTCACCTCTCGCTCAGAAACACTACAGCAGCCTCCCCCTAATAATCCACTCTCCCCCACGAATCTTCCTTGTTCAAGATCCTGCCATGGCTCCCCACTGCCCCACAATAAATGTTAAGCCCCTCTCCTGGCGCATAGGATCTTGGAGGTCTGGTGGCTGCCTGTTCTCCTTTTCTGTCCTTGGCATGGGCTTTGTGGCTGCCTGGATCAGCCTCCTTACACTGTCTATCCACCTGTCTCAATTCTCTTGGTGCAACTCCAGGCCTCTGTGATGCCTACTCCCCAGCCCTACGACATCCACATCACTCTGCTATAATTTATCTCCCCCAGATGTGGGGTGGGGCCCCAAGGACCTCACTGAATCCAGAAAGATAGTGCTCCCCTCACGTCTCCGCACCCCCTTGGTCCTCCATAGCCGCAGAATCACGGAGTAGCGTGTCCCTGGTTCAAAGCAGAAAGGTCTGGATAAAACCACAGGTCTGCAGGGAGCAGGGAAGGTGGGATAAGGAGGCTGTGATCATGTGGCCCGAGGAGTGTCCCATTTCTGATGCCTTCAGTATTTCATCATATGACCCATGCAAAAAAGACCAACTTCTTAACTCTTGCTGTTTTACCTTCAGTCCCTGTTTTGATTGCTCTACGACATGAGGAGATTCCAGATAGGAGATTTTCCACTTTGAGTGTTGTTTCAAATGTGTTGGTGGCATAACTGAGTTTTGCTCTTGGTGGTTCTAGGCTCCTGCCTACCTGTGTGCATAGGTCAAGGCCATCTGGAACAGCTGCTGTGAGCGCAGATGGGCACAGTGGGTGCTCCTGGGCAGGGCTTGGGCACAAACACATACTAATGCCTGTCAATCTTCGGTGCCTGCGGTTAGGGGTCAGCAGTCATAGAGCTGCCCCTGCCCCCCACCCAGAATCACCCATTCACCTGCTTGGCACCTATGTCATGGACCTTGGTCTCATAGCGCAGGATAATGTCATACTCCAAGGCATGAGGCACTGTGGGCGCCAGCAGAGAAAGGCCAGTCCCATCAACCACATGTACAAACCCCAAGGCAGTCTGCAAGAGCAGGGGCTCCTCTGGGGCCTGGATGTGAGACACAGACTCCCAGACCCAGATCACCCCAGACCTGGACCTCAGGACTTAGGTTCCCATTACCCCAAGACCTTAGGGACCCATATCGCCAGGCCTTGGGCTCCATCCCTACTAAGACCCTAGCAACCTACGACCCCACCCTCTTCCTCACACTCCTCACTTTGGGCAGCTGGGTGCTATAATAGGCTTGCCTAGCAGGGTGGCGAGCACACCAAGGGTCACATTGTCTCCAAAGTCGTGGCCAGAGCCAACCAGGAGAGGTCCCTGAGGTTTGTGTACAGTGGGCAGGAGCAGGCCAGGGGGCTCTCTGGGGGCAAGCTGGGCATCAGGGTCTTCCAACATTCTGGCCCTCTCTTCTCCCACATTGCCCTGAAAATATGGGTTCTAAAACACCAAACCTCTGACCATGACTTTCCCACCTTCCTAATCTTACTGAGCCTTTTATTCCAACTGGTTTTCTCTATACACTCCTCCCTCCCCTGAAAACCAAGTCTGAGCCTTGGTTTCCTCCTGCCCTTGCCCCTACCCCTCCCGGACACTCAGAGGTGACTGGGGTTCAGCTGGCTGGAGGCCCTGGCAAAGCTCAGCTTCAGCAGTGGCTTGGTCAAGAGCATCACAGAAGTGCCCAGATTAGAGTTCGTGGCAGTGGCAGCCACGGAGGGTGGCACAGGCAGAGGCCCTCCCCAGCAGAACACCTGAGCAAGCACGGGGGGGAGGGACAGTCAACTCTTGATTCTTAACACCTGATCCCAATTCCCAGGCCCTGCCTTATACCTGTTGCTGTACCCCCAAAGTCACAGTCACAGGACCAGCAGCCTAGAGAGTCACTGCTCAGACCCCAGAACTCAGATTGTAAGAGAGAGCAAGTAGGTGGGAAAAGGACAGGAAGATCCGGAGCCTGGGAGGTCATATACTGGGACTACATGTTGCAGGAGGAAAGGGCATAAGCATGGGCTTGAATGCTTCTCTGCTTACTCCTGAGAGAGGGTGAGGAGACCCCAGTGTACTACATAAGTACTTCATAAGAGGTAAGATGAGGACACTGCAGGGGTTGAAGTAAAAGTTAAACAAAGGATTTACATTCAAGGAGAGGCAAAAAAGGATGGAACTGTTTCTTGGCCTGAGTTCCCTCAAACATGTTTGTTGCAAAACACCTTTAAACCCAGTGCTTTAAACCAATACTGTTATAACTTGTTTCATTGCTTTTCCTTTTTAGGCTCCCAAAGCTCCCACCGGACGGCATATGCTGGTTCAGCTAGCTGAGGTGGCATTGACCCTGATGACCAGATCAGGGAGTCAAACCAACCCATGTGCAAGGCTCAGTCTATAGTCACACTGATTATAGCCTTATACTTATCAACTTCTAGAAGCTCAGTGCCCAAGACCGAGGTCAAATCAGAACGTGGGTCAAAGCTTACCAGACAGGGCGCCTGGGTGGCTCAGTGGGTTAAGCCGCTGCCTTCGGCTCAGGTCATGATCTCAGGGTCCTGGGATCGAGTCCTGCATCGGGCTCTCTGCTCGGCAGGGAGCCTGCTTCCCTCTCTCTCTCTCTCTGCCTGCCTCTCTGTCTACTTGTGATCTCTCTCTGTCAAATAAATAAATAAAATCTTAAAAAAAAAAAAAAAGCTTACCAGACAACTGCTACAGTCCCATCCAGAGACAAAGTGTTTTCAGTGACAGGCACTGCTGGAGGAATCACGGGCATGAGTGCCACAGACCTGGTCCTGGGGGTCACACCTGCAGGCTGGGGCACAGGGCTCCCAGGGTGCTACTGGGACTGCTACAGGGCTAGGCACATGCATGTGTTATTAGGAGAATGATTGGGGGGAGAGCAAGGACATGGGGTTTGGGGTCCACTCCCAGGGTAACTCACACTGGCAACCTCCTGTGTGGGTAGGGCTGAGGCCAGAGTGACCAGGCTGGCAGAAGTCACAGCACTGGCCCCAGACATGAAATCTGCAGCAACACTGCCTAGAGAGGAGGCCACAGGTCTCATCTGGGCATCACACAAACCATCTTCCAGGGTCCTTACAGGGTCACAGTCACAGGCTGGATCGTGGGTCAGAGGTGAGGACAGAGTTAGGTCAGAAGTCACCGTGGAGGGGCGCCTGGGTGGCTCAGTGGGTTAAGCCGCTGCCTTCGGCTCAGGTCATGATCCCAGGTCCTGGGTTCGAGCCCCACATCGGGCTTTCTGCCCAGCAGGGAGCCTGCTTCCTCTCTCTCTGCCTTCTTGTGATTTCTCTCTGTCAAATAAATAAATAAAATCTTAAAAAAAAAAAAAAAGTCACCGTGGAGCTAAAGGATCAGGGTCAGAGTTGGGACTGGGGATTTGAGGGCTCACGTTTGCCAGAGTGAAGGGAACGGGGATCCTCCCTGGGATCTCAGTAGAAGAGCTGGCAGAGCTCACAGTGGCACTCAGCTGTGTTGTGCTAACATGTGTCACACATACCTCCACTCACATTGCCAGATGCCAGATACAAGGGCATGTCAAAGTGACAACTGCGAGCATGCTCATTCCACTTGCATTCTAGGACAGAACAAGGAAGGTGGATATGGAGTGGGCTGGCCCGGGCAAGTATGGCCAGGCAGAGAGGGTATAGCACCTACCCTGGCAAGTGTGAGGCTGCCCAGGCTCTGCTGCACACCATGGGTGGTCCTGGTACAGGTCCTGGCAGTGCTCACAGTGGATACCAACTGTATGATGGTGGCAGATGCAAAGGCCATGCACCTGCCAGGGAGGAGGGCAAGGTGAGTCTGCCCCAGTCCCCTGAGCTTGCCCACTTCTTCAGTCACAGGATGCCCCTCTCGTGGTGCTCACCATGCCTTTCACATTGGCTTGAGTCCCAGCTGTAGGCTTATACGCAGAGGCATGGGCATGGCACAGGGAGCTGCCTCTCGCCATGAGCTCATAAATGGCATAGTAGTAGAAGGGGTGTCCCTTTAGGTCTCCCAGCGGTCACCCAGTTTGTGCAGTTTGAAGAAGTTCACATGAAGTTTGTCACACACAGGAGCCCTGGAGACACAGACCTGGGCTGGGCGGGGGGGCGGTCTCAGGTACACTGGGCATCATTCCTCTACTGCTGGGATGGAAGGGGGAGGAATGGGATATGGTCTTGTCTCTCTGTGTCACTACCGACACCTCCTCCAGCATTCATGCTGTGGCATGCCCCCATTCCTGCTCCTCTGAGCATACCATCTCAGGGCGACTACAGCCTAATGGTGATAATTCCTTCTGCACAGCTCCCACTCTGGTATCACTCCTGAGCGGAGACGGGACCATCCCACTGCTTCCTGGACACCCCATCCTGGAATCACTAGACAGCTGAAACCTACTTCCCCAGTGCAATAAAGCATTCCATTCCCCAGCCCACCATCAAAACCACTAATCAGTTTATCATTCAGCCAAACCATCTACGGTATTAGTTGGCTTATTTATCCAGTTTTTCTCACTTACATGTCAGCTACAAGAAGACAGATACCTTGTCTATCTGTTGCCCGCTGAGCACTGCTCAGTAGATAGATGCTTGGCACACCACAGAGCTCAATGGGCACTTGCTCAATGTACACATGGGAGAGATGGGTCCATGGCTTCTTTCTACTCTACAGCTTATGAGCCAAGATTATCTCTTGTACTGCTCCTTTGCCAGATGTCTCTCTCAGAAGAGCAACAGCTGCTTGGAAACCTAGCATGGGGACTTGGTGAGCAGTTGGTAATAACCAGTCAAGGTGGATGGAGAGTGCAGAGAAAAAGCTAGTTTTGGGTATGTTCTGCTCTGGTACTGACCTGACCTGACCCTGGGCTCCCCTGCTGGATTTAGGTTATGTGTCTTGTCTTTCAAGACTCCTACCTTACAAGAAAGAGGTTACAACCCAGAGACGCCCTGGCACCACCTAGAGGCAGCTGCAGAGCTGCAGGGTACTAATAAGGCCCAGATGATGAATCAGGGCAGGGCAACACCAAGGGACCAGGATGGGGGCAGTGATGGAGGCTCATAAAAGGAACAGTTGAGGTTCAGTGATAGGTGCAGTGATGGGGTACACTGTTGGGAGCTGGCAAAGAATAGTAGTAATGAGAACTGCAATGGGGCCCCACATAGGAGCTATGATGGGGGCAGAGATGGAAACAGCTACACATAGACCCTATTCACTGGGCATAGGTACGGGGAACAGTGATGGGACAGGAATGGAGGGCCATAACAGGGCCCACATAGGGAACCATGATGGGGCAGAGCTGAAGAATGATCCTGGGTTGCCTGCCATCCCTGCCCCACTTGTGTACACACAGGACCTCCCCCCCTCGCCCCCTGTATCTGGCTGTCCTAATATGTAAGGAGTACAAGATTGGCTTTGGGGACGATTACCCTGAATCTTGGGGTTGTTTGGGTCCTCCACCAGAATGGCTAGGTCCAGAACTTTTGAAAACTACCTGAGAGAAGAAAGCAAACCTGAGCCTCTGGCTTCACCCCAGGGCCCAAACCCCACTTCCTCTGGGTCTGACCTTGCCCTCAGTGGAAGGCTTGATGTCAGAGCAATGCTAGTTACAAACAAGGTCACTGACTCTGTGGCCAGGAGGAGCAGGAAGGATCTCAGGAAGAACGCCTGAGCAGCTGTAGGCAAAGAATCAGTACACATGCCAGGAGTGGCCGTGGTCCACTGAGAGCTCCAGGAGCAGAGGTGCTGGGTGGAATGTCTGGGGAGAGGAGGGGATCCTTGGGTCACCAGGGGCAAACATCACTGGTGGCCACCATGTCAGGAGGCACAGAGCAAGTCTTCTGGCTGGGGCATTGGAATACCTTGAAAGTCATGGTGAGGTGGGGAAAGCAGAAAGCACTCTCTTCGTCTAGCTGGATGGTGGCATTCTCAACACCTACAACCACAGGGCTTGTCGGAGTGACCAGGCCCTGACCCTAGACCTGCCCACATGGGCACACAGGTACCCTCACCACTCTCTGCCTGCCATCAGGTCTTGTTGCTGTCACGACCACCATTCCAGATCACATTCTCAATGCTATTGGCCTCCCTGGTCCCAGGAGTCACAAAAGAAGCAATTATCAGATTCCTGGGGGAATGCCCGAGGAGAATGACAAGAGGTACGTGGTTGGCCTCCAATTCCAAAACTGGGGAGCAAAGTCCTCTCCTGCAAGCCCCCAGCAATGACCTGAAGCCCCACAAGAGCAAACCTGCCCAGGAAAACCCAGAGATACCATCTCCAGAGCCCTCACACTCCTCCCCACCTGCAGGGACTGATAATGCAGTAAATTCTGGCCATGGCCAACCCATCAAGTTGTCAGCAGGTGGTTAGCAGCTGCCCCTAGAGCAGCTGGGTGGGGGTAGTGTCTGTCACCTCTCCAGCAATTGTTCTGAGAGCCTGGACTGGGAAGGACAGGGTCCGAGTAGAGATCCTAGGGGTAACCCTCACCTCACTCTGCCCCACAGGGAGGTCTGGAGAGTTCTTCTCCCCCTCTGGATGGCTCTCAGGGAAACAGGCAACCTCTCACTCCCTGGTGGCAGCAGCAGCAGAACTGAAAGGAGTACTAGACTGCAAAGGAGGAGGCCTAGCCTGGCTGGGGTTCCTGGGCCATGGGAGCTGGAATCAGGCCGGAGAGAAGGAAGAGGCAAGCAGGCTGCCCTTGAGGAGCGGGGTGTGGCCCCATATGCACATGGTAGATGAAAACAGGACTGCCAGACGACAAGGAGCATGCAGGGCTGTGAAGCCACAGGGAGGCTCAGAGCAAGGGGGTTGCCAGAGCCTGGGAACCAAGGGAGGCTGTGCCCTATTAATGGCACCCACCAGAATCAGAAGGAAAGGAAGGGAAGGGGTACCAAAAAGCAAGCAAAACTTCTCTACAGGTCCGCCATCCAATGCAGCTGGCGCTAGTGAGGCCAGGGTTCAGACTAACCCCCAGAGACAGAGACCCAATTCTCATTCAAATGAGGCTCCCCCCACCCCCGCAACCCTGAAAGGCTGCTGGTCTCTAGGAGCCTCTGGGGAACGTGTCCCCCTCCCTGCCAGCCCCAGCCATTAACTGTCAGCTGGACAGACAGGGAAGTTCTGGCAGATGGGCTGGGAGCTAGTTTTTTTCGGGGGCCCAGCCCCCTCTCCAAAGCTGGACGAGCCTTTAGTGTCTGAAACACACACAGGCCCGTCGGGAAGCTTGATAAGGCTGGACCTGGGAACAGTGCGCTTGGGACTCAGGCAGAAACCAATGCTGATGGGGCAAAGCAGTTATAGAAACTCTCCTGGATCAGCTAAAACAGTACCCCACTCATCCAAGGAGAAAATTCTGCAGTCAGTGAGGACAGATTCAATGGCTGAACAACCCAGAGCCTTGGCCTTGACTCAACCCCCAAACTGTTGCCACCAGCTGGGTAAGTTGAGACTAGAAGGGCAGACAGAGCAGGCTAGGAGACAAGGCCAGGCTGTCTGAATGGCCCCTGGGGAGTGGTACCACAAACATCCCCTTGCCCGGCCTAGAAACCTGCTGGCTGCTGTGTTCCCCACACAGCCTTCTGTCCTCTTGCACAGGCCCTGCCTGGATAACAAACCAGTGTAGCCCGAAGGGGAGGTGTGTCACCTGTGAGTGGCTCTGCCCCTGTCCTCAGGGGCTGCTTCTCACACATCTAGAGGCCAGCACCTCCGGAGGAGCCTGGGAGCTGCTCTTCCCACTCACATTGACGACCTGTCTCAGGCCACCAGGACCCCCTTTGGCAGCCCTATTCCTGAGACCACTTTTCCTAGATGCTCAAGCTGGCCTACCAGCAGCTACAAACACAAAAAAGACCATGAAGGGTGGGCCGGGAGACTGGAAGGTGGAAAGGTATAAAACGTGATAGATGGAACAGTGGAGGTACAACTTGAAGAATAACAAATCACAGTGCATCGCGCCATGAGAACACCCTTCCCACCCACCCATACCACCCCGCATCCTCCAGTCTCTGAAAGGAGAATGGTGGCTCAGAGCCCTGGAGAGGCACCTGGAGTCCTCGGGGTTATAGAATCCATGGGCATTGCACACTGTGCCACTGGCCACGCAGACAACTGGGCTCAGTTTCCCCAAATAGAACTTTACGAAGGAATCAGGGTGCGGAGTATGGCAGCAATGGCTGGAGCTGTATTACAGGGGACAGGTTCACGTGGAGGATCCGCTGAGCCCTTTGCCGCACCTCATCATCCGAGGACCGCCTGTCCACCTTGATGGCCCGGAATTTCAACAGCTTTGCTGTTCCAGGCCCTAGCCACGCCTTAGGGGATCGGGGCCCAAGTCGTGTTCTTTTCCGGGGAGGAAGATCCTTTGACTCCTCGGCCCTTTTCCTCTTCTGCCCCACGGTCTCAGAGTGGCTTTTTGGGCCCCTCCTTGCAGTCCTGGCCTGAACAGACCCTTTTGGCCTGCCCCTGCTCCTGGGCTGGGTCCGAGCCACCTTGCCCTTGGCCTGTACCACCTTGGCCTTGGCCCGCACCGCTTTGGCCTTGGCCCGCACCGCTTTGGCCTTGGCCCTCACCGCTTTGGCCTTGGCCCGCACTGCCTTGGCTTTGGCCTTGATCTGTGCTACCTTGGCCTTGGCCCTGATCCGTGCTGCCTTGGCCCTGGCCCTGATCTGTGCTGCCTTGGCTTTTGCCCGAGCCTTGGCAGCTTTGGCCTGTGTTCGAGCCACCTTGGCCTGGGCAGCTCTGGCCGGTGTTCGAGCTGCCTTGGCCAGGGATATTTTTGTGCCCAGGGCAGAGCCACCTTTCATTCGTAGGCCACTGAGGGACCCGGTTGCCTTGTAGGTCTTGTTCCGGGGTGTAGTGCCTTGTTGGGGTCTGGCCCTGGGGCCTCTGTGAGTCAGATTCTTAGGGCCCTTGCCTGTGGCTTTTCTGGGAGCTTTGGGCCGACAGTTACCCTGCCTCTTCCCTGGACCTTTGCGCAGCTTCAGGGGAGAGTCAGCAAGGGATAGCTGCAGTGACTGTGCCTTGTGCTTGGCACCTAGGCAGGGCATGGGAGCCTTTAGTGGAACCAGGGCCTCAAGGACAACAGAGAGCCGCATAGCAGGGTAGACACCTGGATAGAGGTGGGTGGGGAAGCCCACTGCTGCACCCCGGGCACGGCTGGCACTTGACTGCTTTAGGGAGCTCAGCAGGAGGTTGGTGGTAGCATGCTTGGAAAGGGCTGGTGTGGATGCTTTGGCCAGCCTTCCAGATAGTGGCATAGGGAGCAGCGTGGCCCGGCCTGCAGGTAGCCGCACAGCAGTTCGGGGAGCACTGGCTGGAGGTGATGTGGCAGCTGGGGTGGGGGCACGGGCTTGCAGCTTCGTCTGGCTTGGGGGGTTGGCTGTACATGAACTATAGCCATAGACATCACCGCTGCGAAGGATGGTGGGTTGGAAGCCATCATCCCGCAGGCCCTGCAGGAAGGCTACAAGCTGGGCCTCTGTGGCACTGAGATCCTGGCTCATGGGGTTAAAGACAAGCAGCGCTTCCTCCAGGGCCTTCTTCCCTGCCGTGGAGATCCGCGACCAGGAGTGCACAGCTTTCTCCTCCACATGCTGCACCACGCTCATGGCATTAGGCACTGCAGATCGGCCTGGGTATCCACAAACCAGCGCTCGGCACCTCCAAGACAAGAGGAAAAGAATCAATAAGAACGGCACCGAGGGGCACCTGGCTGGCTCAGTTGATGGAGCATGCTTCTCTTGATCTTGGGGTCGTGAATTCAAGCCCCATGTTGAGTGCAGAGATTACTTAAAAAAATAGTAATACTTCGGATATATTGCATTAAAGAAAAGATATCATTACACAAAACCAAAAACAAACAAAAACAAAAACAAAAACCCAGCACTGAGATAAGGGGCGAGGCAGGTAGATAAGTCCATCAGCGCTTGCATTCTCCATGATAACAACTATCCATACAAAGGGCCTGGCCAGAGTGAGCCACTGCTTGGGGCAAAACCCTGGTCTCCTGAACTCCTGGCAGAGTGAGCCAGAGTGACCCATGTGGGTACCCACTGCTGACCCAGAGTGAGCCAGAGTGACCCAGTGGGTACCCACATGGGTCAGAGGCAGTTTCTTCAAGATACATGTCCAGAAGCTCATGAGAGCCATCCAAACTGCTGTTGGGTCCCTGGGAAGATTTGGGCTTTGTTGGCCCATTTTAATTCAATTCTCCATTTTCTAAGGCCAGAAACCTGTGATTAGACTAAACCCTGGGAATGCAGGTATGTCTTCAAGGAGCCTTATACAGAAGGCAAGAAAGAGACCATCAAAGTTCTTGGGAGTACACACTGGCACCCAGCCCAGCTTGCAGAGTCAGAGAAAGATTCCTAGGAGAGGCAACACCTTGATGGGACAAAACTGAGGAATGGAACTCCAGATGGAAATGGAGCAAAGAGGGGAAGAACTTATGCAATGGCTTGGAAATGAGAAATAGTAAGGCACATTTAATGTGTGTGAGTGGAGTCCGTGGTCAGGGCTCGGAGGTCTAGATAGAAAAACAGTTAAAGGCAGGACAACATGAGCCTTGAAGTCATGACCATCCCTGTTACCCCAGCAGCTGTTGTTCAGGTGTTCGGCGGGGAGGGGTGAACCTCCCTGACTACCAGAAGTTTTGCTTTCAGAGTCCCCAGACAGGCTCAGAGGTCTGATCCTGGCACTGTAACTGTGGAGAATAACCCCAAAGCAAGAGTAAGACTCTCCTTCAACAAAAACTAAGAAGATAAGCAGCAGGTATAAAACACACATGTCTGAGCAATCAGCCAGCCAGCCTGGGGGCCAGGCAGCCAGACCAAGAGCCCAAAGTCTGGCAGCCAAAGGCTCCAACAGGATGGTTAATAAGGTGGACACTAGAAATTTGAGTTGTCCTAACGAGGGTCTGGAGGCTGCAGACCTCAGTACAGCCCAGATGGGAGTTGTCTGGGAACACCCAACTTGTCCCAGACTTTTTCTCTGAAGAAGCTGTGTGCTGTCAGTCAGGACTAATGTCTAATACCCAACCCAACACCGAGAGTTCCCAAAGGGAGCTCCCCAGCTGTACTGAAGCATTAAAAGATCAGCTGGGATCAGGCAGTTCCCTGGGGCCAGGAGGCGCTTCTGTGCAGCTTCTTCCTACCGCCCTAATGAAGCAGAGGAAGTTTTCAGAATCCCCTGGAGGAAGTGCCCTGGGGCTCTTTGTTTGGAAACATTCTCGGATCCTCAGGTGTCTCGGGCACTTCCTCTCTCCAGAGGCCATTCTCCAAGCACAATTTTTGCACATGACTTTAGTTCTTTTATTATTATTTTTTCTCCAGGGGGTGTAGTTCCCGGGACTGTGAACTGTTGAATAGGGAGGAGCCTGTTTCCCCGCAGGCACAGATATTGGGGGTGAACTGGGGGCTCTTCCGCCCAGGTCGGTCTAGACTCTTGAAGGGTCTTCTGGGCCTTCCAAGAGGCTCCGGAAACAGGCTGCAGTCTGGCCCCTGACTTCCCTTCACACGTGCCCCAGGGGCCGACAGAGAAGTTGATGAAAGATGGGGGACGGGAGAGGCCTCATCCAAGGGGGACCGGGTTGGGGCAGATCAGTGCCATTGGCCTGGGAGTCTGTGTCCCTGGGGCCTGAGCCGCGGATAGGAGCAGGGATCTTGGAGGCAGCGAAACGCGAGGGGCGGGCGGGGCGAGCGGGGGCGAGCCCGACCGGGTCGCGCAGCCCCAGGGTGGGGTCGCTGGGCAAGGGGTAGGGAGGTGGGGGGAATCTTGGCCAGGCCGGTGGAGGGCGCGGGTCTCGAAAGAGCCGGCCGCCGGGCCCATCCGCCCCGTCGCCTCGCGGACGGCCCCTCCGCGGCGCGGCTAGGCCCATGGCCCCAACCTACCGGCGCCGCCGCGGGGACCCAGGACGCGCCTCTGCGCCGCCTCCGCTGCTCCAACATGGCCGCCCGCTGCGCACCGGAAATGCGCTGTACTTCCGCTTCCGGGACCTGGCCCGCCCCAGTGACCCTTGACCCCCCGAGACCCCGTTTCCCCCAAAGTCTAGGGACAGGGCAGGTGGGTACCAAGGAAGCCTTCCTGGAGGAGGTGGCAGCGGGAACGGCTCTAAATCCATCCGGACCTGTGCAGAAGTCTGAGGAGCAGAGGTGCACTCAGACTTGTCCCAAACAGGGCTGCTAGGACTGGATTAGGGCCTGACACCCCCTTTGAGGGACCTGGTGGTGCAGCAACATCTGGGAGGGATTCCCTGCAAGCTCCAAGCCCTCCTCCAGGCTCTGGTCCTCCCATAGCCACAGACAGGGCCTACCTCTGTCCCAAGTTCCTGACCAGAAGGAAAGAGAAATGCCCCTTGCCTGCCTGGGAGTGTTGCAGGGGTATCTCCTCAAGGGCAGCAGGCCCTCTAATCTTCCCAAGAATGAGGCCTGCATGTGGGATGAAAGGTTGATGTACACACACATGCTGCACACAATCCCAAAGCTGGGCATGTCCAATCTGAGAGTCCTAGCATACCAGTGTACTTGCCTAGGAATATGTGCATGGTGTGGTGGAAGAACCCTTGCCCAGCCTCAGCCCCTTCAATGGCAGGAAGTCCTGCCTCCAGTCTTAACTCTGCCCAGAATCCTTATCCTTTTGCCTAGGAGACTGGGACCTCAGTCTTGCTACCTGTACCCTGGGGTCAGCAGAGGGCTGGTGGTTACAGGGCCTACTGCCCAAGCAGCATCAGATGTGAGAACACAGATCAAAATGAGCCCTTGAAGTCCAAGAGGTCAGACTCTGACCATAGGCCCCTCTTTGCACCCCCCTACCCCCGCCCAAGTCCAGGCTGGGAGCCAGCATGGAAGCTCTGGTTTCAAGATGAGATAATGGGGACATATGCTCTTCAGTCAGAGCCTGAACTAGGAGGCAGAAATATTGCCACAACACTTGGATCCTGATATGTACAATGGTGCCATATTTGGTAGCTGAGGGGTAGGTGAAAGCCTGTGGATGAGTGGGTGGATGTTTCATTTAGGGACTGGTTAATAGCTTTTCTCCCTCCCTGTATGACCTCATTATCCTTAGGCTTGTTCTACATTTCTGCCAATTTGAAAGAGTCTGGACACCCCTAAAGAGAAACACCCAATGCACGCTAGGCCTCATCTGGTAACTCTGAGCTTCCCAGGACCTCAGCACTGATAGGAGGTCCTCAGTACCTTTGAGCATAGCCAAGGTGTCTAACAGTAAAATGCAAACTCTCCTCCTCCTTTGAGGTCCGTGCTTCTAGCCCTTCATTCTGTTAGAAAGAAGGGAAATGTGGAGTCCCAAGGTTCAGGGTCTCCTGGAACAATCAGGAAGTCCCACCTTAGTGTGCCCAGTCCTCAACTGTGGGTGAGTCCAGTATCTGACCCATCTACGGTTGTGAATTAGCTGCCACTCTCAGGACAAATATCACCTCATCTTCTGTGCCAGTTGTCTTCCACAGCTTCTCCAAAGCCAGCAGTGTTGACCTCCCATGTTTAGGGGGAGGCCAGGACTGTGTAAACAGAAGCCAGTCCCATGAAGAGTCAGAGCCAAGCTTCCAGGGATGGCATGGATTCAGGTGTGTCCTGGAAAGGGGAATCCCTCCCTGGTGATGTCCAGCCCAGAGTTCAGTACAAAAATAGAGGACCAGGTAGGGCAGGCCCCTCCCCAGGCTGTATTCCTTGCAGACATTAGAACTGGGGGGATAGTAGGGTTAGGGTCAGGGTCATGGGTACCTAGCATCCTGAGAGGGAAGATGAACCTTCTTCTGCCTCTTGGTGCTCAGTATGTTCCAGACGGAACTCTGGGAGCAAAGTATGACTTCACCTGGATTTTGGTGGATGCTGACCCTGTAGGCATAACAGGGATTGGAAAGGATGAAGTTGGTAGAGACAACAGGGTCATCCCAGGACTCAGCCCTTGCTCTCCATTTGGCACCTTTTGCAGCCCTGAGTGATGGACCTTAGACCCATTTCCACCTGACCAGAGAGATCTAGTGGAAATCTAGTTGTGAGTGAGACCAGTGGGCCTGGGAGGGATCACCAGGAGGGAGTTTATGTGACAAGGAGAAAAACCAAGGCTGGATCTTGAGGAGCTACTTCCTGGGGAGAAGAGGAAGCAAGCAAGGCATTCAAAAGATCCTGAGAAGCAGGACGAATTTGAGCAGAGGTGCCAAGGTCACAAGAAATGAGCTTTGAAGATGTCAGCAAGATTTCAGTTATGACAAAGACCATAGGAACCTGTAGTATGGTGTTCCATAGTGAATTTGGCAAGAGCAGTTTGGGGGGAGCAGTGGACATAGGGTAGCAGATATGAAGGTGACTGAAGGGGAGGAAAGGGAGACTGGAGGGACTGAGCATACTGGGAGTATCTCAAGGTAGGAAGATTTTAAGTGCTTAATTGGTGGAGAGGGGAAAAGGTCTAGAAAGGGAAGAGTGGTAAATGTAAGGGGTTTTGCAGAGCAATGTGAACACCCTGTAGAGGAAGATACCGGTGCCCTAAGTGAAGAGGAAGTCGGGAGCAGAGTCCACGTGTCCATCTGTCTGTTTACTGATTTGCCTGTGACTATGGGTCGATGCACCCTGCTCTGACCACGGATGGAAGCCTTCTAGCTAGATTCTGTAACTGGCCTTGGTACGACCATTTCCATGGAGGCCTTCCAACTCCAATTGCCAGCCTGTAAAAGGGGCTGGATACCCTCTCTGGTCATGAAAAGGCTCTGCCCACACTCACAGTTGGCTTCAGAAGTTAGGCTAACCAAGGAGTTAATGCCCCCAAGCAGCTCTCAATCCATGACTGATGGAGATTTGAGAATGAATTCCTCAAGCAACCTTTGCTCTGGGAAGCAACCCAGAATGATTCGGTCCCAGTTGCCCACAGTGGTAACTTGCTTGATGACACAGCCTTTATTGGCTGCTTTCTCTTTTTGCCACTCCTCCTCTGGTGTGTCCTGGCCTCACCTCCCACATTAACTGTAGGTACTGGTATCTTCGTTTCCAGATGTGCTTCTGGGGAAAGTGAGACACACACCGTCCATGAAAGAGGGACAAGATAGTAGCGAGCACAGACAACCACAAGGAATTCTCCTAGGTGAACGCCAACCTGCACAAACGTTCTGGCAGCTCACAGACTTAACCGATACTCTGAATATCCCGAAGATAGGCTGGGCTAGGGCCAGGGTCTGAAATAGATAGGGCTCCTGTCACACCAGTTTGCTCTCACCTGATTCCAGAGTTGGCCACAGGCAGGCCCAGGACGCTGGACATGAATAGTCACAAAATGTCTTGGGTTCTTAGTAGCCCAGGCCTCAGGCCCTACATAGTGACCTGCATGGGAGGTCCCCTGGCCTCTGACCCTTGAAGCTCATCCCTTGCTCGGAGCTACCCTCCCAGCAAGAACTTCCCCCACACAGACCTTTGGGAGGGGCTGTCAGGCACTGAGGCCGGCACTGCCTGCTCCTCCATCCCCTGCTAGCCTCCATGTCCACCGCAAGACCTCTTCCTTGTCTTGCTATGTGCCTGGGGAGGTGCTACCCAGCCGCCGCCCCTAACAGAGGCCCGGGCCACGCCCCAAGTGGCCTCCAGGGGGCGCCGCCGCGAAGCCTGTCTTAGAGCTCCTACAAGCTCAGTGCCGGTGGGCGGGCGCCGGCCCCTCAAGCCTGCTGGTTCTGCTGGCCCGCCCCCCCCACCCCGCGGGTGCTCTCAGGCTGGGTCCCGCTCAGACGGTCCCCCACCATACACGTGTTGTGCTGCTCAGTGCTGCCTCAGTTCTCCCCCAGCCCGAGGTCGGACTCTAAATCCTGGGCAGGCCCAGCGTCCACATGTCCATCTGTTTACCGATTTGCCTGTGACTATGGGTCGACGCGCCCTGCTCTGGCCACGGCAGGTGCAGGGTTAAGGGGGGGAGAGTGGGGGGGAGATTTTCCCGAGTCGGGAGGGTGGACGAGGGGCGGACCCGGTCCAGCCCCGCCCCTCGCCGAGCCGAGCCGGAGCCCCGCCGGAGCCCCGCCGGAGCCCCGCCGGAGCCTGGCCTCAGCCCCAGCCAGAGCCCGCACGGAGCCGGAACGGCGGACCCCGCGTCCCGGCGGCGCCGGAGCCCCGGCCGGTGAGTCCCGCAGGAGCCGCGCTCAGGGGAAGTTTGGGGCGCGGGGCGCAGAGCCCCAAGCGCGCTCGCCGGGACCCGCCCCCCCCCCCCCCCCCCGCCTCCCGCGGGCTGGAAGTTTGGGGCCAGGAGGCCATTATGCCGAGGGTCCCAGAAGCTTGGCCCCCGCGGGAAAGGAGAGGCTGAGGAACTTGGGGATCTGCTGTGAGGGGGTTCGAAAGTCCAGCTGCTCATTCCTACTGGAAACGCCCTGGACTATGGGAGTCTGGAGTCCTAATGGTCATGGGATCCCAAAATCATCCCCCTCCCTACTTCTGGACACCAAGGAGACGGGCCTCTGGGAACCTGGCATGGGCGAACCCTTAAGAGTAGTCCTGAAGGGGGAATGTGGGACCCTGGCGTCCAGCTCCTCCCCTCCCAAATGCCCTGATCTTGGCCTTTTGCTGGTGGGAATGGATGATCTCTATGGAACGGCCCCCAAAAGGGTTGTAAGTATACCCTGGAGTCTGATCCCTGGCTATCCAGGGCGCACTGGAAGGCAGTAAGGGGAGGGTACAGTAGGACTCTATTCGTGCAGAGCACCAGCGTGAGGATTGTCAAAAGGAAGGAAGTCAACTGACCTGCTACCTCGACCTAGATCTGAAGGGGGAGGGAATGTTGGGTGTTCTTAGGTGAGGGCAGGGGTTGAGGGGAGAATCCCTCATGCCCCATAGGAAGGGGAGAAGTTCCCTGAGTATTTGGGAATCTGCCCTCTTTCCCACCCAGGAGGGCTCTGGGCTACAGTGGTGCGCTGGCTAGCAGGGGTAGGTCAGGGGTAGGTCCTCCCTGTGCCTTTCCCACCAGTGATTTTGGGCCAGCCCTGCCCTCAGCTACAGACTGCTCAACTGTACACTGAGGGGCTGCTCAGTGGCCCTGACCCTTTGTTTTCCCTCTCTCCTCCAGGTGAAGGCAAGGTCCCTGAACTGGTCAGACACTGCCTGTGGGCCTGATAGAGTCAAGAGAAGGCCCCGTCATGCCCCTCAGTGAGGCCTGCAACCTGAGCAGATAGTATGGCCTGCTGGAGGTGAACACCATGGCTTCAGGCGGTGGCCGGGCCTTTGCTTGGCAGGTGTTCCCACCCATGCCCACCTGCCGGGTGTACGGCACAGTGGCATACCAGGATGGGCACCTGCTAGTGTTGGGGGGCTGTGGCCGGGCTGGACTGCCCCTGGACACTGCCGAGACCCTGGACATGGCCTCACATACATGGCTTGCACTGGCCCCCCTACCCACTGCCCGGGCTGGTGCAGCTGCTGTGGTGCTGGGCAAGCAGGTGCTAGTGGTGGGCGGTGTGGATGAGGGCCAGAGTCCTGTAGCTGCTGTGGAGGCCTTCCTGGCTGATGAGGGCCGCTGGGAGCGTCGGGCCACCCTCCCTCAGGCAGCCATGGGGGTTGCAACTGTGGAGAGAGGTGAGTGGCCTTAAGGGAGTCCCTCAGGCACCCCCACACCCTCTATTCCTTTCTGACTTGGTCCCTTACCCTCAGAGATTGGACAAGAGCTGTACATTTTGCCCGAGTGCCCTGGACACAGCTTTGACTCTTGTAAAGACAGCTCCTACCTAGGTCTGAGTTGAGCTAGCAGCGGCCTTAACTGCCCTTTCCCACTGTGAAGTGGGAGGCAGAGCCCAGGCTGGCCCCCAGCATGCTGGGAGGCCCTAAACTCCTCCTTGCCCATTCCTCTTTTCTAAGAGACAAGGAGGGGTAGCCCAATGACTCTCAGGGTTATAAATAGTCTAGGGGTGGGGGAGGGGAGCAGGGCCTTGGCTCAGAGCCCAGTAAGTGCTTAGATTCCCTCCCCTCTCTTCCTCCCATATACACATTTACCAGGGAGCCTGAGATGGGAAGGCCAAGCTGGCCTGGGGATAGTTGCCATGGAAGCCCTCAGCTGACTGACCCATCTCCCCAAGGCCTCCAGACATACCCCCATATGACCCCGGGGGTGTAACAGGGCCAGAATCTCCTCCAGGGAAAGGATGAGATACAGAGGTGCTGGCAGGGCTTCTGCACAGAAGGCTTGCAGCCAGCACCCCTACCGACAGGCCTAAGCCCCTCTCCTATCCCCCAGCTCATCCCCAGAGATCCCTCCCCAGGTTGAGTTCTATGCTTAATAGATCTGCATATGCCCCTCCCTGGCTTAAGCCATCCTCCAGCCTTCTTCCCCCAGAGGAGCCCCCACCTTGTGGCCTCCAGGTCTGACCACCGGTCCTGCTTGGATGCCAGACTTGGTTGCCATAGCATCTCCAGGGAGACAGAGATGAATTATAATTAGATCATCTGCCTCCTGCTCTTCACTTGGAGGGGCCCTGGCCAGAGCAGGAATCCTAGCTCTCCCAGCCCCCACTCCAGGAAGGAAGGAGGGTTTCTCTGCTGTTTGGGAGGGGTACTACAAACATGTGTGTCCCCAGCCACGCCCAGGCCTGACCAGGGCAGCCGTCAGGATAGGGTGCCCTGGCCAGGCTGAGGTGCACTCTGAATTGCTCTTTTCTATGCAGATGGTATGGTGTATGCTCTGGGGGGAATGGGCCCAGACACGGCTCCCCAGGCCCAAGTTCGGGTCTATGAGCCCCGGCGAGACTGCTGGCTTTCGCTCCCCTCCATGCCCACACCCTGCTACGGGGCTTCTACCTTCCTGCACGGGAACAAGATCTATGTCCTGGGTAAGGGCCTGGGGTATATGGGAAAGGGGCTCAAAATGCAGAAACACCTATCCCTATAGGTTGGCTGGGATCAGGTTTAGCCTGAGATGGCAGGACAAGAGAAGCTTTGAGTGAGCCAGGCTTGCTTGGAGGTTCTGACCTCTGGTGGCCCTCCTGGGCTGGAAAACCATACCCCCGGTGCCCGAGGATCTGCAGGGTAGGGGATCCATGCTCTGGTGTGCACACAACTGGGTATGGGGGTCTAGGGTGGGCAGTGGTGAAGGCTTAGCAACCTGGTGAAGGAGGAGCCTGCTGGGCCTCCAGGCTCTTTCCCAGGTGCCCCAATTCCATTGGCAGGGGGCCGCCAGGGAAAGCTCCCAGTGACTGCTTTTGAGGCCTTTGATCTGGAGGCCTGTACCTGGACCCGGCACCCAAGCCTGCCCAGCCGCCGGGCCTTTGCTGGTTGTGCCATGGCAGAAGGCAACGTCTTCAGCCTGGGTGGCCTGCAGCAACCGGGGCCCCACAATTTCTACTCCCGCCCACACTTTGTCAACACTGTGGAGATGTTCGACCTGGAACATGGTGAGCAGTGGCTAGCCTGGGCTGTCCCCCCACTTTCCATGGGATGGAGGGGCACAGTGTATGTCGTGGGGCAGGATCTGACTTCCCCTTTCTTGCAGGATCCTGGACCAAGCTTCCCCGAAGCCTGCGTATGAGGGATAAGAGGGCCGACTTTGTGGTTGGCTCCCTTGGGGGCCACATCATGGCCATTGGGGGCCTTGGTGAGTATCTGTGGGGCTAGGGAAAGGAACCCAAGACAGGAAGGAAGAGCCCCAAGCATGAGCACTACCTCCTGCCCTTCTGCAGGCACTCCAGGGATCAGGGCTTTGTGACCTTCCCTTTCCCAATCTGTGAAGCAGCCAGGGTATAGTCTGCTTAGCCTAACTCTTGGGGTGCCCCTCAGCACCTGATTGATGGCTCTGCACCAGTAGGGGCCTAGGAGACAGAAACAGGACAAGTGGCCACTAAATGAATGGACAAATAGAAATCTAAAGAAATGAACAAATGATGAATGGGGGCAGTGGGGCAAGGCACTGGTAGCTCATCCTGGGGTGATGCCTGCTGGGCCATCTGTGGGCTCAGCAAGCAAAAGAGTCAGGGCCCTTGCAGCCGGGGTCCTTTACAACTTCTGTCTCCTTCCTGCAGGCAACCAGCCATGCCCTCTGGGTTCTGTGGAGGGCTTCAGCTTGGCACGGCGGCGCTGGGAGGCCCTGCCGGCCATGCCTACAGCCCGCTGCTCCTGTTCTAGTCTGCAGGCTGGGCCCCGGTTGTTTGTCATTGGGGGTGTGGCCCAGGGTCCCAGCCAAGCTGTGGAGGCGCTGTGTCTGCGTGATGGGGTCTGAATGCCTGATGGGGATGTGGCAGCTGGAGCAGCACAGTGCCAGGTGCACAGGTCCGTGGCTCCTTTTGCTGCTGAAGAAGCTCATTGTGGCTCTGTGGGATGCGGGAGGCCCAAGGTCAGGTACAAAGGGTGAGGGCACTTTGTCTTTAGCGCAGGACACATATGCTTATACCCACCTTTATCCCCATTCATTCATTGGACCATGCCTAGCTCCACACTTGCTCTGCAACTACTGGGCCCTCTGTCCAACTGGGAAGTGGGAGGATGGGAGAGCTGGCCTCAGGCCCCACAGGATTAGTGCCTACCTGGAGTTGACCAGTCTCACCCCAGTGGCTGTTCCTGAAAAATCCTAGCTGTCAGCCTACCTTGAGGGCCTCTGTGGCCCCAGGAGAATTCAGGGAAGTCAGAGGACACAGAGGGCGTGGAGGAGTAGATGTAGGAACCTACAGAGGACCAGAGGAATGGTGGCTTTGGGCCCTTTACACTGTTGACTGTGTGACCTTGAGCAAGTCATTTCACCTCTCTGTGCCTCAGCATCCTCATCTGTAAATGGGGATCTCTGAAACCTTCCTGCCCTACCTACCTCACAGGGCTGTTGTGAGGACCCAGGAAGTTCAGATGTGAAAGTAAAAGTGCTGCTAAAATCTGGTGTATGGCCCTCAGTGTGGACTCCTGTGTTGCCCCTGCAACCCCTTGCCCTCCTTCAGGGTCCTTGATTCTCCCAGGGAAGAGGGTTCAGAGTAGCTTTTTGGATCTGGCTTCTGCTCCCCAAAGTGTTCTGGTATCTTAGTCCCACCTAAGCCTTAATTTCCTTTTTGGTGACGTAGGATGACTGCTGCCCCCATTGTTCTGGGTGTTAAAGGGCACTCAGGGATAGCCAGAGAAGAGCTCAGAAAACTACAGCAAAGCATCCCAGGGTCGGGATGACCTCCAGATTCACGTCACACAGGATCTCCTCAAAGTCTCTTCTCACCTCCGTAGGGAGGGGGTGTTCCAGTGGGGGCTGTGGCCAGGGCAGGCTCCTCCTGTCCCAGCTTAGGCAGAACTATGTGGCTTCCCATCAGACCCCTAGAGGCATGATAGCCTCCCAGAGAAATCAGAGCTGCCAGCATTTGCCTCCTCCTCCAGTCTTTGCTGCACACTAGAAGGGCTCACTGACTGCTTTCCCTACAGCTGCATGAGTGCAAGGGGCACACAGCTGGGTTTACTGAAAGAATGGATTTGGGGTCCCAGAACTGATCTGCTATGACCATGGCCGCCCTCCTGGGCCCTTAGGCTCCTGCAGGGTTTTCACTCAGTGGTGGGGTTCCCAGGGCAGCATCTCCCCTGCCCAGCACACAGGTGCCATGGGCCTCACCACTGTCCAGCTTCTAAGAGCCCTTGGACTGCAAGCACAGAAAGGCCGCTGTGTCAGCTGTCCTTGTTTAATAATCTGGACCAGTTTAGACACTCCGAGACCCCAGCATGAAGGTAATGCTGCAGCAGCTTGGGTCTTGGGATCCCTGGGAGGTCAGGCAGTGTGTTGGTGACCGGTCCCGTATTGCTGCTGCCACAGTGGCCACCCCGGGATGGCTGGCAGAAGTTCTGCTGGTAGGTGGTGCTGGTTCGGGGAGGCTCGATCTGCATAAAGTGGATAAGGCGCTGGGGGAGGTCACTGAGTCCTGGGCCTGACCGGAAATTGGCCTGGTAGGAGGATTCAGGGGGCCGCGGCTGGCTCAACTCCAGCTCCTGGGGTGCCCAGCGCAGGAAGGTGTGCCGCTGCCACAGACGCTCCAGGTCTTTCCGCCTTCCGATTCCCTGCAGCAGGCAGTAGGGGCCCTCCTCAACGGTATGGGCCCTTGGCCCACAGTCCTAGCACCAAGCACCCCTTGGCCCCTCCTCAACCCTAGCCTACTTGGTGATGCCTGGCTCCCCTGGCCTGTACCCCAGCCTCTTTGGCATGCCTCCCCAGTCATGCCTTCCATTCCAGGGTGAAACCTCCAGAAAGCCAGTGGCCTCTAGAATATTTGCACATTGTCAGGCAAGCTAGTAGATGAAACCAAAGCAGAGGTACCTTTGTTTGGGAAATGGGTTGTTTCCCAGACAAGAGAGGTTTTCAGGAGCCCTCCCTCCCCTCAGTGTCTTATCCCCACCACCCTACCTCAACTTCAGTCTAGGCTGGGGCCCTGCCCGCTCTCGTTCCTTTCTCCATCACTCACTTTGTCGAAAGAAGTACGGTTGTCATGCTTGGAGAACAAGTGTTGCTGTGCTGGCTCCTTTAAAGACAGTGAGAAAGAAGGTGAGTGGGGGGAAAATGATGCTCACCTACCCTTCAGATGTTACGTCAGAATGGAGGGAAGCTGCCAGGAGCCACTACCCCTAAACTGTTAAAATTGCCAAAATCCTGAAAGAGCAGCTAGAAATTAAAGAAATTAAAGCTGTCTGCCTTACTCCTAGGACATCTCCTGCTGGTATTTGCTTCCAAATCAGAAGTCTCTAGGGCTGCTGATTGAAGAAGGGGCTGAGGCATCTTCGAAGACATCCTGCCACCAGAAGGGCAGTGGTTTAAGTTTCATGTCACGTCCTTTAACTCTTAGATTGTCCAGGACCAGGCTTCAATTCTTTCCTCCCCTCTGTCCACATTTAATCCTTCATCAACAACCCAAGCTCTTGGCCCTAAGTACCACCTGGAAATGGCCATTTCTCTATCTAGCTTGAGCTCTCTCCTGATCTCCAGACTCAATAGCCAAGAAGCTATTCCATATCTTCTTGTAAATGTCTTACAGGTATCTCCAACACATGACTGAGCTCTGGATCATACCCCAACCCCAGCCCTCCAGAGCCTTCCCCAGGTCAGGTCATGGTAGCTAGATCCTGCCAAAAACCGTGGAGTCCCCTTGATTCTCTTCTTACACATCCTATATCCAAAGTATCAGGAAATCCTGTTGATTATTCCTTCAACATATGCCCAGGATTGGACCACTCCTTAGCATGTCCACTGCTTTCCCTGATCCAAGAAGCACATTCTTCTCTTGCTTGAATTATTGCAAGAGCTTCCTACCTCGTGTCCCTACTTCCAAGCCTTCGCTTCCAGTTTATTGTTCTCTTAGCAGGTAGAATAACTCTTCTGATATGTAGATCAGATCCATCTCCCTTGTTTGCTGAAAGTCTACAACAGTTCCTCATGTTTGTAAAAGCCAAAGTCATCGTAGTGGTCCATGAGACCCACACAATATTGATCTCTCCATTACCTGCAACCACACTGTCATCCTTAATGCTTCTGAAACATACCAGCTATATCCACTTTGGGCCTTTGCAACACCTGGGTCTTCTGTCTGGGACTCTTCTTGTAGCTGGCCGTAGGACTCCCTCTCACTTCCCACTTGGGAGGATTTCTTCGAACACTAAGACTATCAAGTGCCGTCACCCCAACTCTGCATTTTCCCCCTTCTGGCATACTAGGTGACTACATAGTATGATGTTGCCTAATGTTCCTGACAAGAACGTAAGCTCCTTGTGGGCAAAGATTATTGTCTGTTTTGGTCACATCTATAACTCCAACACTGAGCCCAGTGCCTGGGCAAATACATGTTTGCTGTTTAATTAAAGGACAGGGTTCAGAAAGTCCTCTGGGCATTTGCTTTGGCTCAGCTGGAGCCATAGAACCATAACCTATCCCCAGGCAGAGAAAGGCCACCCCCCAGGCCTCCAGACTTCAGTAGGAATCTCTCCTGAAACCATCCACCTTGACTTTGTGCCTGGTCTCTGGCCCTAGAGTTCCCTGTCCCCAGCCATTCAGCTTCTCCTGCTGCAGACCTGAATGAAGTGTCTGATCTGATGAGTTCAGTCTTGGCTGGGTTGGGGTATGAGCAATGGCTGACAGCAGGTTGCTAGATAAAAGACTGGGCTTAGCTCCATCCCAGATCCCTGAATCAGAATCTTCTGTGGTATGTATCTTTAACGAGCTCCCCTAGCAGGACCTCCTGCCCTAGGCAGCTGGTGTTGGTTTCCAAGTAGAATGAAAGCTCCATGAAGGTGGGAAGCCAACCAGCCTTACCTTTCATTCCTCATAAAGCAAGCTGACACAACAGGGATTAAAAACCCAGGACCCTTTTAGAAAAAAAACAGGAAAAAATTTTTAGTATTTAGAACTAGGCAAAGAGTTCTTTGACTTGATACCAAAAGCAAGAGCAATAAAAGAAAATTGATAAATTGGACCTCATCAAAAAAATTTTAAAGTTTTGCTCTGTGAAAATTTGTATAAAAAAGATGAAAAGACAAGCCACAGACTGGGAGAAAATATTTGCAAACCAAATAGCCAATAAAGGAATAATATCTAGAATATATAAAGAATTCTCACAACTCAACAGGAAAATAACAATCCTATTAGAAAATGGGCAAACGTCAGATGTCTATTGATGGATGGATAAAGAAGTGCATGGAATGTTATGCAGCCATCAAAAATGAAATCTTGCCATTTGCAACGATATGGATGGAACTAGAGGATATTATGCTAACGAATAAGTCAATTATAGAAAGACAACTATCATATGATCTCAATGATAGGTGGAATTCAGGAAACAAGGGAGAGGATCGTAGGGGAAGAGAAAAAAAAAGTGAAACAAAGCAAAACCAGGGAGGGAGAAAAATCATAAGAGACTCCTAATCTTAGGAAAGCTGAGGGTTGCTGGAGGGTAAGGAGGTGGGAGAATGAGGTAAGGGGGTGATGGACATTGGGGAGGGTATGTGTTGTAATGAGCAATGGGTATTATAAAAGACTGATGAATCACAGACCTGTACCCCTGAAACAAATAATACATTTTACATTAATTGATTGAATTTAAATTAAAAAAAAGAAAATGGACAAACAAGATGAAGCCATTTCACTGAAGAGGATATACACATGGCAAATAACACATGAAAAAATGTTCGCCATCATTAAACACTAATGAAATGCAAATCAAGATCACAATGAGATATGACATATTTATCAGAATGGCTGAAATAGAGACAGTACCAAATGTTGTTGAGAATGCAGAGAAACTGGATCACTCATACATTGCTGATGGGAACACAAAATGGTACAGTCACTCTAAAAAACAGTTTGGCAGGGGCGCCTGGGTGGCTCAGTGGGTTAAAGCCTCTGCCTTCGGCTCAGGTCATGATCCCAGGGTCCTGGGATTGAGTCCCGCATCGGGCTCTCTGCTCAGCTTCCTCCTCTCTCTCTCTGCCTGCCTCTCTGCCTACTTGTGATCTCTATCTGTCAAATAAATAAATAAAATCTTTAAAAAAAAGGAAAAAAACAGTTTGGCAGTTTTAAAAAAACTAAACATGCGGCCATCATATAATCCGGCAATTGTACTTTTAGGCATTTAATCTAAAGAAAGGAAAATTTATGTTCACCCAAAAACCTGAAGCAGCTTTATTTGTAAGAGCCAAAAACTGGAACCAGCCTCGATATTTTTAATAGGTGAATGGTTACACAAACTGGCATATGCATGCTATAGAATACTACTCAGTAATGAAGAGGAATGAACCATAAATCACCTGGATGAATCTCTAGAAAATTATGTTGAGCAAGAAAAACCAATCTCCAAATATTGCATGCCATATCGTTCCATTTATATAATATTATTGAAATGACAAAATTTTAGGAAGGGAGAAGAGGCTGGTAGTTGCCAGGGATTAGGGACAGAGAAAAGGTAGAGGAGCAGGAGGCTGGTGGGTGTGGTCATAAAAGGGCAGTACCAGGGATACTTGCGATGTTGGCCAGTATCTTAACTGTGGTGGTGGGTACACAAACATAAATAAGTGATACAATTTTATAGGTCTTAATGTATACAAGTGAGTGTAAGTAAAGTGGAAATCTGAGATAGGTGGGTTGCATTAATGTCAGTGTCCTGGTTGCAGTATTATACTATAGTTTTGCAAAATGTTTTCATTGGGGGAAACTGGGAAAAGTATAGAAAGGGTCTCTATTATTTCTCACAACCAGTTACGAATTTATAGTTATTTCAATAAAAATTTCAATTAAAAAAACCTTGGGAGTATGCAGCAAGTTCTAATTGACCCCCAAATTTCTTCTCCATCTCTATCCTTGACTAAAAAATTGTACACAGCCCTAGAATGTGGATGCCTCTGTTGTTGGAGGCAGCTCTGACTCTGAAAACTCACTATGCATTTTTGCCTTTTGATTTTTTTTATTAATCCAAAAAGCTTCATTAAGAAAAATTTAGCTTTCTGACTTTATGCTTGTGCCTTCAACACTTTCACAGTGTTATTCTGCTCCTTGGTAAGGAAAGCACACTTGATCTGGTCATAGACACACTTAGCATATAGGGAACCACTACAGGCCCTGCTGACATGTTATTTGTTTGTTTCAGACAACCTCATATGAACTTTAGGTTTTACAACACAAACTTCTTGAAGTCAGCCTGGTCACATGCCCCATGTGGATTGTGGTGCTTTCCCAACCTTGTTGATATAACGGTGCACAATTCTATTACCAAGGGTTCAGAACAGCTTAGTTTTGTTAAAGGCTGTATTATAGGACAGCCTATGATGGTATGCCAGATTCTGGATCATTCTGAATGCCTCTAGACACCATCCCTGGAAGAGTGAAACTCACTGTTCTAATGGTGGTAGCATAATCTATTGACTTCCATTGACTCAAGTTTTGTTCTCACAATAGTGAAAGCCTGGTAAGAAGTGAAGTCATTTCCTTCCACGTAGGCAGTTCTGAGTATTCTTTTTCCTGGAAAGAATTTCACCTGCATCTTTGTTTCTAGGGATCCTTTTCAATTGAGGTGGTAAAACCCATGGTCTCTGAGCAGATGGGCTTGGGCTTGGGTTCCAGCTGAAGAGACCGTGGAGGAAAGGTAGATTTCCTGGGATGGGGCAGTAGTTGCATGTGGGAGAGCTAAGGACCCTTGTGGAGGCTGGGTATTCTGCAGTCGATAGGATGCTGAGTAAGGAGCCCCTGTGACAGACTGAGGCATGTCAGTGGTGGGACAGGGATACAACAATCATGGCACTACCAATGAAGGACCTACTCCAAACCATGAGTCCTTGGGACTCTTGTCTGACCTTAAGAACAAACAGGACCATTACAAATAAAAGTAAACTCTTAAAAAAAGAAGAAACAAACAGGACCAGGATTACATGTCCCAAGAGTCAGGCAGGTAAGTACTAGAAATAAGTTAATCCAGTCTGGAAGAGAGAAAGAAAAAGAAGAGAATTTTCTTGCATCTGAATGACACAATTTCTACCTGCCCCAAACTAAAGAAAAGTGGTGTCACATCTTAAAAAGTTTTTCAACAATAATAGCTGCAAGCAGCTGGTTGAAACCTGGTATCTCTTAGCTAATAGAAAAATAAAATGTGCACCTTCCCCAAACAGTTCCACTAATTAAAAGAGCTTTAGACATAGAAAGAGCGACCAGACTTTGCATTTATACAATCTGAGCCCAACACTCAGAGATCATGCTGTTTGGGGATGCTGGTAATGCTAGTAAATGCTTTGTGTAGCAAGTCTTCAATTAAAACATGTCCCAAAACATGTTCCCTACTTCTGTTTCTGGGGGACAGATTGAATGTTCCAGTCTTAAGGATGACAGCTGGCACTGGGCTACTACAAACACCCAGAACAAAGTCCCCGGTTTGCCTCTGTCCCTGAACTACCCAGGTCCCATTATTCTCGAGGGAAAAGTGATCCCAGATAAGTGGTCTGGAGCTGCCTTTGGACCCAGCTCTCTCAGTAGGCAATGCCAGGCCCTCCTTCCAACAGAGAATGCTAAGGAAATTCAGGCTCCATAGCATAGCAGCCTCTAAGACCCTGTTCTTGGCCTGGAAAAGCAAGTCATGGAGAATTCAGATGGCAGATCAAGCAGGATCTGGCTAGAGGCTTGGGAGCAAGAAGCTGCAGTGGGCAGAGAATGTTCCAAACACTCCTCCAGGTTCCTTTCCATGTTTTCCATTCTCCTGTTGCCCAGGGGGCTGATCCGAGTGCATTTCTCGGCAGCTTGCCTTCCCTCTGGCCATTGAAAAGCCCTGAGAAGAGATGGAGGGAAGGAAGGAGAGGTCTCTTCTCTTAACTCCATCCGAGACTAGCCCCCACCTGTCTATCTCTCTCCCCCCATGATCACCACTCCTCTCAGGGTAGTTGTCTCCAAACCACCCACTCCTTCTGGGTTCTAGGAGCCATACTTTCCCCTGTCCCTTTGGGCCCAAATGGTACTGACCACTTGGTTGTTACCAGCCTTTGATACCATGTTTACCTGAGGCCCTCACATCCAACTCCTTTGCATGTACACTCTGCTGAGTTCTCCTGTTTTGAGTGAGATTTTTATTGTTGGGACCCCAACTGATGATCAGTGCCCCCTCCTTGTTTCCAGACCTAGAAGCAGTGGAGGGTCTGGGCTCTCTATATATATCTCTCTCTTGTTCTCTGGAAGCCTTTTCCAGCTATTTCTCTCATTACTCCTTTCCAGTACTCCTTGGCTACACATGTGGGTGGGTACCCAGCCACTTTATAGGCTGCTTCCCTCACCAGAGGAGGCCTCCTGGGCCCCTGGACTACAAGGCTGACTGTGGATTAGGCCATGGGCTTTCATGACATTAAGGAATCTGAGCTTGAGAGCAGTTGTTGGCAAAACTCAAGGCTTACTTCCTGGATTCTGGAGGGTCTTTCCCCATGGCCACCTACCCAAACTGGGTCCTGACCTTCCATCCACCTAGAAGAAGCAATGAGCAAGAATTTCCAGCTTGGTACTAGCTCTTCTCCACCCTTTCTATAGGTGGAGATCTGGAAATATGCTATTTCAGAGACGAGTGGCCAGGGCTCATGCATTTTCTGGGGGATAAGCTGGCCTCAGGTGTCAGTCCAGCAGTGGTAGGTCTGGGGATGATGCTTTTGGGTTCCAAGAGAAATAGAAACTGGCCCAGCCACCCCAGCTGCCCCCAGGGCTGCCTTGTACCTGACATCGTTGCAGGAACACTGCTGGAGGTTGGGGCTTGGCTGCAAGGCGGTATTCTTGAGCGCTTTCACTCTTGAATTGGCCTCTGTAGTGCCCATAGAAGCCAGTGTTGTGCTATAATAAGGCAGGCATGAGGGTGAATCCCTCCCAAATGCTTACCCTGAGTCTCAGACCTGGTCCCCAGGCCAGAGCCCTCTCCTGGGAGCTACTGTCAGAATAAAAAGAATCTGAGGACAGAGATGCACATCTGTCACCCATCATTAGAACAATTGGTCTCGGGACACCTGGGTGGCTCAGTTGGTTTAGCAACTGCCTTCGACTCAGGTCATGATCCCAGGGTCCTGGGATCGCATGCTGCTTCAGACTTCTTACTCAGCAGGGAGATTTCTTCTCCCTCTGCCTGCCCCTCCCCCTGCTTGTGATCTCCCTCTGACAAATAAAATCTTAAAAAACAAACAAACAAAACAGTTGTCTCAGCTGTGCTGGCCCACCGAGGAGGGTTATGTATGTATGTGCCCTTTCCCTTTTTTCCTTTTTTCCATTCTTCCCCTCTTTCATAAAATCCCAATATAAGCTAGGGAGAAAATGGTGAAAGGACAGAAATATCCTGGTCCTTGTGAGACTTCCTTCTGGTGAAGGAGTGGGACACAGCAAATAAGGTCAGGGAAGAAATAACCTGATGACTAGATCAAGAGTAACAGGGAGGGACGCCTGGGTGGCTCAGTGGGTTGGGGCCTCTGCCTTCGGCTCGGGTCATGATCCTGGAGTTCTGGGATCGAGCCCTGCATCGGGCTCTTTGCTCCACTGGGAGCCTGCTTCCTCCTCTTTCTCTACCTGCCTCTCTGCCTACTTGTGATCTCTGTCAGGTAAATAAATAAAATCTTAAAAAAAAAAAGAGTAACAGGGAACACAGATAATGTGTTCATGATAATGTGTTCATGATAATGAGGGTGGGACCTGAACATGAGGAGGAGTCAGGTGTGCGAGGAACAGAACGGGAACGGAAAGAGCGAAGGTTCCAATGCCAGAAAGAGAGAAATGTGTTGGAAGAACAAAAAAGAACAAAAATCCTTGTGACTAAAGGATTTTGAGCAAACTAGTCAGGTAAGGTCAGGGAAGGGCAGGCCTCACACTAGTTTAAGAATATGCATTCTCAGGGAACCTAGGTGTCTTAGTTGGTTAAGCGTCCCCCTTAGACTCAGGTCACGATCCCAGGGTCCTGGGATTGAGCCCCACATCAGGCTCCCCCCTCAATGGGGAGCCTGCTTCACCCTCTCCCTCTGCCTTCCACTTCCCCTGCTTGTACTCTCTGTCAAATAAATAAAATCTTTAAAAAAATATATGGTTTCTCTTCTAAGAGCAAAGGGAGACTTTTCAGGAGGGGAGGGGGACCAGAGAGTTTGGGTTGGGATGGTTCAGAGCACCAAGCAGAGTTTTGAGAACAGGGCCACTGACTGGTCATACGATCTTCCCTGGGGACTGAATGGTTCCATCCTGGCCATCTATTTACAAAACCGTGAGCCCTTATTTGCCACATATCCTGCTGTTCTGGGGTAAGCAGGGCACCCTCTGAAGCTGGAACACCTAAGCAAGGGATATGCTTTTCAAAAGACATACTTTACCAACAGGGATACCTTCTGGAGAGGATTTTAGAGACAGGGACTGACAAAAGACAAAAATGAACATTTATGAGAGGTCTAAGAAGGAGCTACACTGTATTGTTATCATTAGGTGGATGCCCTGTGGACAGCAATGATATCTACCCAGGGAGCTCCTAGAGCCCAACTGTTTGTTCTAAGAGCTCCCTGCAAAGGATGGGTATGTCTGGTCCTCCATGATCATAGCTCTGAGCAGAAAGAATGTGACCCAAGTTTGGCCTCTGGCCATCACAGGAGCCTCCTATACATGACTGAAAAGCCCTTTATCTTTTCATTCCACTGAGGGTTTGGGTTGCCCAACTTGTCTTTTTATTATCTGTTGAACTTGCCCTCTATTCAGTTTATTTTTTATTTTATTATTTTTTGCTCTCTATTTAGTTCAATATTATTGGGCCGCCTTTACTGCATTTCAGGCATGGGACTGGGCATGGGATATACAGGTGGAAAACAGTCTTTGCCCTCAAGATGTTCCCAGTATAGAGGGCAGTCAAACTCCAGAAGTTTGGGAAGACCAAGCAAAGAACTTGGAATAAATAAGGTGGCTAGACGACTAGGAGGTTCAGCTGGTTAGCACAAGACCAGGACATAGAGGAAAGGACATGGCACCAGAAAGACTAGGTAGGTTCTAGGGGTAACCTTAGAATAGCAGAGGGGGAGTGGGAAGTTCAGGGTCCTACATCAGCCTGGACGCTGGATAAAATCCTTCTTGTTAAATTTACTCCCATGACTCATTCAAATTTCAGGTACTACCCCGGGGCCAAGAGCGAAGATTAATTGTAAAGTGCACTCTTACCCACGAGCCTACTAAAGCACTTTGCATCTTTCCAGGAAGCAAGTAGAAAAAGCAAACTTTCCTTTTGTCTTTTTGAGGCTATGTCTGAGCAAAGAGAATCTCAACTTCTTGTTGCTTAGTGACAAAAGGAGGTTGTGACTGCACAATGCTGCTGAGATCGTTGAGGCATTGCCCAGTCTGCTACCCCTTTGTGCTTCCTGCTCATTTTTACTTCTTTATGAGAGAAATTTGCCCCTCAGCATTAACAGCCGGATAGAGCTCTTACATATAGAAACATATACTCTACAGTAGAGTGTGATGAACTCAATGAAATATCAAAGAACATTTTTTAAAAAGATTATTTATTTAGACAGACAGAGATCACAAGTAGGCAGAGAGGCAGGCAGAGGGAGAGAGGGGGAAGTGGGCTCCCGGACACGGGGCTCGATCCCAGGACCCTGAGATCATGACCTGAGCCAAAGGCAGAGGCTTTAACCCACTGAGCCACCCAGGCGCCCTTTAAAGAACATTTTAAAGGTGAATCCTGTGTTGTAAAATTGTGTAACCATATTGCCAGGAACATAAATTTAGAAAGCATTCCAGAATCAGAAGAAATGTTAAAAGGGTTGATGCTTCTTAGGATAAAATTGCTGTTTCAGAATAAGGTTCTGTCAGATTTTCTTTTAGGAGTCTGTAGCACCTGAGAACACTGGGCAGGTGGCTGTTACCAGGGCCCCAGTAAAGAAGGAAAGCATAACAGAGGAGCAAAAAAAGGAGCATGGAAATATTGTGCTTACCTTCCAAGCTGCCCTTGAGCAGATTACTGTCTTTCTCTTCCATTTGTAACACAGGAACATGAACAGTTCACCCTGTTCACTAACCAAAAGGACCTGGCAATCATCCTCTAAAAAATATGCCAATAAAAGTTTAATAGCAGAAAACATTCACCCTGCTGGGGTCACTGATCTAACCCTACCAGCCAGAAAACCCACCCTTACAGTAGTTACTCTGATGACCCAACTCTCACATGTATTCACAGGTATAAAAATTTCCAATGCAGCATCTTCAGAAGGGAAAAACTGTAAGCAGCTGAGTGTTTTACCAATAGGGCAATAGGAAAGATACTTTTATATACAAATATATAGATCTTTAAAAAGGTGAGTCAAAAAGTCAAATTGTAGAGGGATGCCTGGGTGGTTCAGTTGGTTAAGACACTGCCTTCGGCTCAGGTCATGATCCTGGAGTTCCGGGATCAAATCCCACATCAAGCTCCCAGCTCCACAGGGAGTCTGCTTCTCCCTCTGACCTTTTCCCCTCTCATGCCCTCTCTCTTTCTCTAATACATAAATAAAATCTTTTTTAAAAAAGTCAAATTGTAGAAAAATGCACCAAGTATACCACTTACAAAATGATACAATCATGCAAAACAATGCTATATATTATTTGCAGATGCAAACATTTGACCTAAAGGATAAAACATACATAGAAATGATCAGCATCAAATTCAGGATAGAAGTCACCTGGGGAATGGTATCAGAGAAGGTAGAGTAGAGCTTCAATTGTATCTGTAATGTTTTTATTTTTCAAAGCTTTATTTAAGTATAACTAACACAATAAACCACACATATTAAGTGTACAATCTGACACATTTTGACCTATGTATACATGCATGAAACATAGCCAAAACGTACCCATCACCCCCAGGTTTCCTTCTGTCGGTTGGTACTCCTACTCTATGGCACTCATTGGTCTCAAGCAACTGCTGGTTGACTGTTGCCATAGATTACTTTGCATTTTCTAGAATTTTATATAAATGGAATCATTTGATATGTATTCTTTGTGTCTGACTTCCTTCACGCAGCATAATTATCTTGTGTTTTATCCATGTCATGGTACCTATCAATCACTCATTCCTTTTTTTTTTTCAAGATTTCAATTCTTTATTTGACACACAGAGAAAGATCACAAGTAGGCAGAGAGGCAGGCAGAGAGAGAGAGGGGGGAAGCAGGCTCCCTGCTGAGCAGAGAGCCCAATGCGGGGCTCTATCCCAGGACCCTGAGATCATGACCTGAGCCGAAGGCAGAGGCCTAACCCACTGAGCCACCCAGGCACCCTCACTCATTCCTTTTTATGGCCTAGTAGTTTTCCATTGTATGGATACACAAAGATATATATATATATATATATATATATATATATATATATATATATAATTTTTTAATAGAATTTTAAGAGCAATTTTAGGTTCACAACAAACGAGTAGAAGGTGCAGAGATTTCTCGTATACCTTCTGCCCCACGTGTGTATAACCTCTCCTACCAATCTCCCCCACCAGAATAGCACATTTGTTATAATTGCTGAACCTACAGTGACACATCTTTATCCCCCAAAGTTGATAGTTTACCTTAGAGTTCACTCTTGCATTTGTATATTCTATGAGTTTAGACAAATGTATACTGCAATTACATGTATACACCATTATGCTATCATACAGAATAGTTTCACTGCCTTAAAAATCCTCTGTGCTCCAGCTATACATTCCTCCCTCCCCCCCAATCCATGGCAAACACTGATCTTTTTTACTATTTCCATAATTTTACCTTTTCCACAAGGTCGACCCTATTGGAATCCTACAGTATATAGCCTTTTCAGATTGGCTCCTTTCACTTAGTAAAATATATTGAAGTTTCCTCTATGTCTTTTGCTAGCTTGATAGCTCATTTCTTTTAGGGCTTCATGTTCCATTGTCTGGATTACCACAGTTTATTCATTCACTTACTGAAAATGACTTCTTGGTTTAAGATTTACAATTATGAAATAAAGCCGCTATAAATACCCACATGCAGGTTTTTGTGCAGACATAAGTTTTCAAGTCCTTTGGGTAAATACCAAAGAGCATGACTGCTGGAAGAGTATGTTCAGTTTCGTAAGAAACTGCCAAACCATCTTCCAAGGTGGCTATACCATTTACCATTCCCATTCCTCACCTGCATATGTGTTATCGGTGTTCTGGATTTTGGCCATTAGGATAGGTATGTAGTGACAGCTCGTTGTTTTAATTTTCATTTCTCTGATAACATATAATGTTGAGCATCTTTTCATATGCTTGCTTATTTTCTGTCTGTAGATCTTTTTTGGTGCAATGTATTAAACCCTGCGTTGGCCTACTTATTTATTTAGATGTGGGGAGAGGGGCAGAGGGAGAGAGAATCTTAAACAGGCTCCATGCCTATTGCAGAACTTGACACGGGGCTTGTTACAACCCTGAGAACATGACCCGAGTCAAAATCAAGAGTAGGTCACTTAGCCCACTGAACCACCCAGGTGCTCCTGGCCCATTTTAAAATCAGGTGATATTCTTAAAAAATAAAAAATAAAATCAGGTGATATTCTTATTGTTGAGCTTTATCGGGTTCTTTATATATTTTCTTTCTTTATCAGATGTCTTGAATCCAAACACTAATCAGGTTTTTGTCCCCACTAAACCACTCATCAAGTTCACCCAATAATTAATTCTCACTCTTCATTTTCCTTGACCTATCCGCAGCATTTGACATTGATGAAGCAGACAGTTAGACAGGACCTGAGGCAAAAACTGTGATAAACAGGTGACCCATTAGAAGCCTGAGGGCACAACATCCTAACTTCATGGCTTTTAGCATCCTGGTCTTACTGCTTCCAAAACCCAGGGAATGAAGAGACCACGAGCCACAGATGCAGAACATGTGCTCTCCTTTTCAACCTCTGCTCCAGGGTGACCCCCTACGTTCATTATATTTACATTGATTTTTGACCCTCAGTGAGGCAAGATGGTCATGACAGTTCCAGCAAGAACCTGTAGGGCTCAGGGGCGCCTGGGTGACTCAGTCGTCAAGCGTCTGCCTTTGGGTCAGGTCATGATCCCAGGGCCCTGGGATTGAGCCTGGCATCGGGCTCCCTGCTTGGTGGGAGCCTGCTTCTCCCTCTCTCATTCCCTCCACTTGCATTCCCTTTCTTGCTGTGTCTCTGTCAAATAAATAAGTAAAATCTTAAAAAAAAAAAAAAAAAAAAAAAAAAGAACCTATAAGGCTCAAAACTCCCTCTCCTAACCAGTTGGAGGAGTCCCTTAGATTGTTTGGAAACAACCTTAGTCAGAGATCTCCCTAGCTGTGACCCATAATTTGCAAACATAAAAAGACCCCCCTCACCCCAGAACAGCTCCCATCTCTGAGCCTGCCTACTCTCCCATCCTTTTTTTTTTTTTTTAAGATTTATTTATTTGACAGAGAGAGTGATCTCAAGTAGGCAGAGAGGCAGGCAGAGAGGGAGGCTCCCCACTGAGCAGAGCGCCCAATGTGGGGCTCTATCCCAGGACCCTGGGATCATGACCTGAGCTGAAGGCAGAGGCTTTAACCCACTGAGCCACCCAGGCGCCCTGTACTCTCCCATCTTAAACTTAATAAATTGCTTTGTGCTTTCTATTTTCTTTCTGGCAGCCTTTATTCGAGTGGGGATCCTCATATAAGTCTTTCATGGGGAACCCAAGAACTGAGACCTCCACACCTCCATTCTCCCACTAGTAACAACATAGCTCCTCTTTGAAGGATGGTCCAGGAGGCTTCCACAGCACCTCTCTCTCTTGGGTGTCCCTCTTCTGTCCCTGACCATACCTGTTTGGAGTCTTTTGCTGCTTTTTCATTACGTAGGCCTCTATAAAGTTGTGTGTCCTGGGGCTCAATACAATCTGTTTTCCATCCATACTCTTTCATTATCTGTTTCATGGCTTTAAAAACCATCTATAACCATCAGAGACAGTTACACAGACCCCTCCTCCCTATACCCTCTGCCCCTGCCCACCATGCCCTCAGATTGTCTCAGTATCTAGCAGACCGGGTTCCCTGCACTATTTCTTGCCTTTTTCTCCCCACCAGGCTGCCAGTTCTGTGTCCCCTTTTGACCACCGCCCCTCTCCTCCCAGCGGCTTTCCCTACCCAGGTCTTGTTAGGATCTCTTGGGCCCCAGCCGGTGCCGTAGCCCCTGGGCACCCAGTCCACTCCACATACAGCAGGGTGGGTCAGGTAACTCCTGAGCAGGTCTGCATTGGTGAGCGGATGCCAGCTGGGGTGCGGGTGGCAGCAGGGGTGTGACTGTGGAGGTGCGCGGGTACATCTTGTGAGGCACACGTGGGTCGTGCAGCGGTATGCGGTGAGAGGTAGGCCACCCGGCCAAGCCAAGGAACCTGCGGGTAAAACCGTTAGGACCGTTAAAACTGTTAGAACCTTTAAAACTGTTAGAACCGTTAATCTCGAGCAGCGGAGGGGGCGGGCCCAGAGGCGGTGCCTAACCCTCATTGGTGAGATCAGGCCCTGGGGGCGGGATCACGCATGCTCAGGCAACATAGGCGGGACTGGCCTTGAGGCGAGATCAGAGACGCCCCAGGTGGGGCGCTTGTGGCGCGCGACGGCCCACAGAGGTTGAGGCGGGAGGGGTTTGGTTAGAGACAGCAGGGAGGGGAGGGTGGGGTGAAGATGGGGGGTGGTTGGGAAACCTTATGGGGCTTTACTATAGGTTCGGGATTTCCGGGGGCCTCGAGGAGTTTCTTGGGACGCTGGCTTGTCTACTTGATCCTTGTGCTGGAGTTCCTAGCCTGTCATTCTCTCCCTGTGACGAAAGACCGCTCTGGGTGTTCAGGGAGACTTACTTTCTGTGTTTGTCCTTGGAGAGCTGTGTTTGTCAGATTCGCGGGGTTCCACAGCCTCTTATCCCGAGTCCGGGATTAGGAGACTCAAGAGAATTGGCTCCGAAAGTCGGGGTGAACAGGAATCCAGGGAAACCGACTGGGGTTTGCCTTTATTGTTATGCAGTATTCCTTGGCGGCCTCTGGAAAGGACCCTGAAATGATTTAGTCTAGGAGTCCAGAACATGTCTCCTGGTTGAAAAGAGATGAAGATGAGAGGATGGCTGCGTGAGGTTGAAGCGGGTCTCCTGAAGGCCCGCGGGGCCGCAGAGTGTGAGGGACAGAACTGTTTTTTTTCTGCGACCTAGTGGAGGAGCCAGAGTGAGCACGTAGAGGACCTCACACTGTGGCTTTAGGATTCTGTGTTGAAGACGGGGTGAGGGGTATTCTCTGAGACCCGTAGGGTATTCTCTTAAACCCGCTTTTTCCTCCCCTGCCTACCACCTTGCCAGGGCTCCCTGTGGAGACCGTTCGAATTCCTTGCATGCACTTAAGCCTTTCCTCTGCGCCCCCCTTTTAAAAATTCACTTATTTTGGTGATGTTGAGGGGAGGGCAGAGGGAGAAAATCCCCAAATTCCCCCACTGAGCGCGGAGGCCAGGGACTCTATGTCAGGACCCATGAGATCACCCCCCAAGCCAAAACCAAGGCTCTCACCCTCAACCGACTGAGCTACCCATGTGCCCTCCCAACCTTTCCTCTGCTTTTATGCTTCTAATTGGACTGGGGGATGAGAGGAGGAAAAACCCTGCCCTTGAAAGTTTGTAATATGTGCGTCTCAGTTTTCGTTTAACTAGTGTCCTACCTAAGCATGACTAGCTCTTCCTTACTAGCATCTATAAGGACAGGTTTAGGCAGAGGGGATTTCTGCCCTCTGGGAATTTAAAAGTCTATATCGGTAGTAGGTGATGGGTAAGTGCACAGAGAACAGATAAACTTGAGGCTGAGCACATCAAGCCCCATGTGGTCCTTAGACATAGTCAGGGGAGCAACCATGGAATTTTTCCAACCACATTTATGAAAACTCTTAAGAGTAAGTTAGGTTTGGAACCCCCAATGTAGTTATTCTAAACCCTAAGCCATATACTGCATAAATTATTCTCCTCTCTCAGCATAAACAGAAATTGAAGATGATAGAGGATGTATCTTCTAGATGTAGTAATAATGGTCTTGAATAATGGTCTTGTAGTGATGTGTATAAAATTATCTAGATTCCAAATCTAGACTCTAGAAGGAGAAATTTTCACAAGTGTGGATGGGAAAAAAAAATTAACAAGTAAACATAAGAGTTTTTATTTCCTTAAATTCTTCCCCTTTATTAAAATAATAAGTCTGTGGTGATCTAGGGATTTGAATGAAATGTAATAATTGAAAACAAATCGTATGTATTTTTCAGTTTGTGGATACTTGTAAAGTTTTGCTCTCTTGTCCTAATTTAGTTCTCATTTTTAAAAAGATTTATTTATTTGAGAGAGAGAAAGAATAAGCAGAGGAGAGTAGCAGAGGGAGAAGGAGAAGCAGACTCCCTGCTGAGCAGGGGGCCATAAGCAGGACTGGATCCCAGGACCCAGATATTGTGACCTGAGCCAAAGGCAGATGCTTAACTGACTGAGCTATCTAGGCACCCCTAAGTTCTCATTTTTTAAAAAAACTAGTTTAACAGTAAATATTTTCTATTTGTGCCTGGCACAAATATTTGTGCCTAGATTTTGAGGGTATAGTAGGGAACAGAACATACAAAAATTCCTATCCTCAAAGGGCTTGACTTTACATTATAGTAGGCTTGGTTGTGCATGCTGCAGTAGACAAAACAAGATAAATTAATAAGATATATAATTATTAGAATAATGGTGTGCTGTGGAGAAAAAGCAAGGGAGAAACAGTAAATATTGAGGTGTACAATTTTGAATAGATAATTTAAAGGAACACCTGGAGGTGGTGGAGGTGGTTTCGCCTATTATGCTGTTATCTGAGGGAAGAGTGAACCAAGTAGAGGAAACAGTATGGGAAAGGGACCTGAAACTGGTTGTGTGCCCAGCAAGGGAGAACAATAGTGAGCAGCCCCATAAGAGGTGTGGAATGGGGTGTAGATGAGGAAGAAGCAAGGCTAAGGGGAGATGGGAGACAACGAAGATAATCTTGAGAGCTCTGGCTTGTATTTGAGTAGAGTAGAAGCAAAGGGATAATATGATAATATGATCTTTATGCTTCATAAAGAAGAGTCTATAAAGTTGGGACAAAGGTGAAATCAGGGAGACCAGTTTGGAGGCCATTCCAGTAATCAAGCTGGTGGCAGTAGAGTAGTGTTGTCACATTTAGCAAATAAAAATATAGGACACCCAGTTAAAGTTGAATTTCAGGTAAACACACACACACACACACACACACACACACACACATTTATTTATTTAGTACAAGTGTGTTCCATGCAATATTTGGGAAATTCAAATTTAACTGGGTATCCTTCCTATAGTGGAAGGAATGAGAAGTGGACCGATTCTGGATATGTTTTGAAGGAATTAACCATAGTATTTCCTGACAGATTGAATGTGAGAAGAGAGTCAAAGAGAACTCTTAGATTTTTGTCCCATGCAACCAGAAAGATGGAGTTGCCATTAACTGGAATAGGAAGACTAAGGTGGAGAATGTTTGGGGGAAAGATGATCTTGGTTTTGGACATGTTGAGTTTAAGGTATTAATCACCGAGGTAGAGTTGTCAGGTCAGCAATTGAATATAGGAGTGTAAATTTCAGAAGAGGGGTCTGGGTTGGAGGTAACATCTTTGGGAATTTTCAGCTAATACAAGATATTTTTATCCATTTACTTATTAATTTTTTAGTGTGGAAAATTTCAAGCATATAGAAGTAGAAACCATTGGATGAATGAACTCCAGTGTACCTGCCCATCACATAGTTTTACCAAATAACCTAGGGCAGTCTGTAACCTTCTCCAGGTCCCCCAATCTATCTACATTGTTTTAAAGCAAAGCACAAACATTAGATTATTTAAAATATTTGTTTATTTTAGAGAGAGAGAGAGAGTGCATGAGCAGGAGGGACAGAGGGAGAGGAAGAGAGAATCTTAAGCTGACTCCACGCTGAGCACAGAGCCTGACTGGAGTCTTGGTCTCACGACCCATGAGATAATGACCTGAGCTGAAACCAAGAGTCAGACGTTTAACCAGCTGAGCCACACAGGCGCCCCTTACCTTTTATGCTTTAAAAGAATATAGTCATTTAAACTATAGAATTAACCACTCTGGATTTTGCTGATTACATTCCTCTGGTTCCATTTAACCCCTATATTTTCTGTAAACTGGTCCTTAGACCTAGAAGCTTAACAAGATTGTCTCAATATTTTTAGCAAGTATGCTTACTTCTTTGGTAATGCTTGGCATTGGTAATGCAGCCCTGTTGAACTGCAACGAGGGGTTCTTACTAGGGCTGGCATCTTTCTTCATGATGAAAAGATCAGTTGAGAGATTTAGGTGTTTTAAGCCTCATCTATTCATTATAGAGTTCCTCATCAGCCTTTTACCTCATGGTTTTTTAGCAGCCATTGATGATCATTGCCTAGATTCATTATTTTCATTGGACTTCCAAAATGATGATAATCTAATGCTAGCATTCATTCCATGTTTATTAGCTGGAATACTTCTATAAAGAAGAACTTTCTTACCATCTATATGTTGGTTATTTTGAGGTATATCTATTCTAGAAAGGTAAGATAAATGATTGATTCTTTTGCCTATCCTACCAGTTTTCAAAATGGTAACTTGGTTGCCTATCCTCCAAAGTGACTGGTGAGGGTTTTTAAAAAAATGTAATTATATATTTAACAGAGTAAGACCCTTTAAGTTAGGTCTTCAGAAGTCTTTGGTCCTGGTAGTCTGATAACTTCCTTATTCTCTGGGACAACAAGATGTCCCAGACTCATCTTGCACATTTCCTGCCCCAGACGTGGTTCCTTTTAGTGGTGAATGGTATTTCAAGACCAAAAGCTGGGTGTGAATTATTGGCGCGTATGTCTTAGGCAGGGAGCCTGAGGCAGTGCTCAACCAGGACCCAGAGATCATGACCTGAGCTGAAGGTAGACACTTAACCATCTGAGCCAATGTTTGTTTAAAAATTTTATGTAGTCAGGGTGCTGGGTGGCTCAGTCAGTTAAGTGCCTGGCTCTTGATTTCAGCTCAGGTCATGATCTTTCAGACCTGGGATCAAGCCCCATGTCCAGCTCTGTACTCAGTGTAGAGTTGCTTCAGATCCTCTCTCCCTCTCCCTCTCCCACTCAATCACTCTCTCAAACAAACCTTTTAAAAAAATTATGTAGTCAAATTTATAGGTGTTTTATTACTTTTGGATTTTGAATCAAAGTTTTCCCCACAGCCAGGTTGTAGAGGAATTTATCAGCCTCCCCACCCCCTCACAGCCCCAGTGCTTTTATGATTTTATTTTTTATGATCTCTGATACATCTGGATATTTTGTTGTGTATGGTGAAAGGACTAGATTCAGTCTTAATATTTTTTCATATAACTATTCGATTAACTCTACTTCAAAAAAAAAGATTTTATTTAATTATGTTAGAGAGCGCTAGGGGAGAAGAAGGAGAGGGACAAGCAGACTCCACGCTGAATGCAGAGTCCTAACTCAGGGCTCAATCTCAGAACCCCGAGATTATGACCTGAGCCAAAAACACCAGTCAGACAATTAACTGACTGAGCCACCCAGGCACCCCTCAACCCTACTTAAAAAAAAAAAAAAAAGACTTTATTTATTTTAGAGAGAGAAAGAGAGAGAAAAAGAGCACAAGCAGAGGGAACACGGGCAGAGGGAGAGGGAGAAGCAGACTCCCTGTTGAGCAGGGAGCCAGATATGGGGCTCAATCTGAGACCCTGAGATCATGACCTGAGCCGAAGGCAGATGCTTAACCAACTGAGCCATCCAGGCACCCCTCAACTCTACTTTAAAAAAAAAAAAGATTTTATTTATTTAATTTGACAGAGAGATCACAAGTAGAGAGGCAGCTGGGGTTGGCGGGGAGGGAAGCAGACTCCCTGCTGAGCAGAGAGCCGGATGCAGGCCTCGATCCCAGGACTCTGAGGCCATGACCTGAGCCGAAGGCAGAGGCTTAACCCACTGAGCCACCCAGGAGCCCTTCAACTCTACTTTTTAAAATGTCTTTCCTCAATATATTTGAGATGCTACTTTTATCATGTAGTCATATACATTTCCACTTTCAATTAGATCTATTGTTATAATCTATTCTGGCTTGGCTATCTAATCATATACTAATATAATGCTGTAAAATTGTAGAAGCTTTATAATATGTTTTTAATACCTGGTAGGGCTGGCTTCCCCACCCCTTCTTTTTTTTTCCCTCCTTCTCTTTCTTCTCTTTCTATTTTAGAATTTTCCTGGCTGGTCTTGCTTGTTTTCATTTCTAAATGAGCATTATAATCAGTTTTCTCCCTGTAGAAAAAAAAATGATGGTATTTTTATTGGGACATTTCAAAGTTATAAATTAACCTAGATAGATTTAACATCTTTGTGATGTTGATTCTTTCTATCAATGAACATGATATATCTTTCCCATTATATAGGAATGGTTTATAGCTTTCTTTACATAGGTTTTGGGCATTTCTTGTTAGGTTTTTGGGTGGGTTTTTTTTTCACCTTCAGGAGATACAATTGACTAATAAAATTGTAATATATTTAAAGTGTACATCATGATGATTTTACATTGTGAAAGGATCTCCCCCATCTAATTACTACATTCATCACCTCATAGATCACTTGTTTGTTTACATATGTAAGTGTGTATTTATTTGGTGAAACCATTTAAGTTCTACTCTCTCAGCAAATTCCAATTATACAATACAGCATTATCAACTATACTCACCACATTATTCATTAGGTTCTCAGACCTTATTCATCTTACAGATAAAAATTTGTGCCCTTTTATGAGTGTCTTTTGATTTCCCCCACCCTCTAGCCTTTGGCAACCACTTTTCTACTCTCTGTTTCTATAAGTTTGACTTTTTTTCCTTTTTCTTTCTAAGATTCCGCATGTATGTAAAACCATGCAGTATTTGTCTTCTCTGTCTGGCTTATTTCACTTAGCATAAGGCCCTTAGGTTCCATCCATGGAACCATGGAATTTATTGTCACAAATAGAATTTCTTTATTTCTCATGGCTGAATAATATTCCTGTGTGTGTGTGTGTGTGTGTGTGTGTTCATGCACCATACTTTCTTTATCCATTCATCCGTTGAGAGACCCTTAGTTTGTTTCTGTATGTTGACTATGTGAATAATGCTGCAGTAAACATGAAGTTCAGATGTCTCTTTGATACCCTGTTTTCATTTCCTTTGGATATATACCCAGAAGTAGGATTGCTGGATTATATATGGTCATTCTATTTTTTTTTTTTAAAGATTTATTTATCTGACAGAGAGAAATCACAAGTAGGCAGAGAGGCAGGCAGAGAGAGAGAGGAGGAAGCAGGCTCCCTGCTGAGCAGAGAGCCCGACGTGGGGCTCGATTCCAGGACCCCGAGATCATGACCTGAGCCGAAGGCAGCGGCTTAACCCGCTGAGCCTCCCAGGCGCCCCTGGTCATTCTATTTTTAATTTCTTGAGGAAACTCCATACTATTTTTTATAGTGGCTGCACCAGTTTATATTGCCACCAGCAATGCAGTTTCCCTCTTCTCCACATTTTCACCAATATTTATCTCTTGTTATTTTGATGATGGCCATCCTGACAAATGTGAGATGATATCTCAGTGTGGTTTTGATTTGCATTTCCCTGATGAATAGTGATGTTGAACACCTTTTCTGTACCTTAGGCCATTTGTGTATCTTCTTTTTTTTTTTTAATTTAATTTTATTTTTTAAGATTTTATTTGTTTATATGACAGAGAGAGAGCACAAGTAAGCAGAACAGCAGTCGGAGGGAGAGAGAGAGAAGCAGGCTCTCTGCTGAGCAGGGAGCCTGATGCAGGGCTCGATCCCAGGACCCTGGAATCATGACCTGAGCCGAAGGCAACCACTTAACCAACTAAGCCGCCCAGGCGCCCCCATTTGTGTATCTTCTTTGGAAAACTGTCTATTCAGTTCCTCTGCCCATTAATTGGTTTGTTTGTTTGTTTTTTTCTATGAGTTGTGCAAGTCCTTTATATATTTCAGGTATTAACCCTTTATCAGATATATGGTTTACAAATGTTTTCTCCCATTCCACAGGTTGCCTCTTCATTTTATTGATGGTTTCCTTTGCTGTGTAGAAGCTTTTCAGTTTGATGTGGTCTCACTTGTTTATTTTGGGGTTTGTTGCTTTTGCTTTTTGTGTCAAGTCCAAAAAATCATTGCCAAGACTGATGTCTTGTCCCTATGTTTTCCTATAGGAATTTAACTGTTTCAGGTCTTAAACTTAAATTTTTAATTGATTTTGAGTTGATTTTATATGTGATGTAAGACAAGGGTCCAGTTTCATTCTTTGGTATGTGGTTGTCCAGTTTTCCCAGCACTATTTATTAAAGAGACTTTCCTTTCCCTAATATATATTCTTGGCTCCTTTGTCATAAGTTAATCAGCCCTATTAAGCATGGGTTAATTTCTGGGCTCTCTTTTCTATTCCATGGATATATGGATATATGTTGAGTTATTTGTTTTATTATTGAGTTTTAAGAGTTCTTTGTATATTTGGGACAACTGGCTGACTCAGTCAGTGGAGCATGTGACTCCTAATCTCAGGGTTATGAGTTCAAACCCCATATTGGGTATAGAGATTACTTTAAAAAAATAAATATATTTTTCTAAAAGGGTTCTTTGTATATTTTGGATACTTTGGATACCTTTTTCAGATGTCTTTTGCAAATATTTTCTTCCAGTATGTGGCTTGTCTTCTCACTTTCTTGACCATGTTTTTCACAGAGCAGAAGTTTTTAATTTTAGGGAAGTCCAGCTTATTAATTCTTTCATTCGTGGATCAAGTCTTTAGTGTTGTATTTACAAAGTCGTTGGCAAATACAGGGGTCATCTAGATTTTCTCCTATCTTATTTTCTAAGAGTTTTTTTTTTAATAGCTTTGAATTTTACATTTAGGTCTATGATTCATTTTGAGTTAATTTTTTGTGAAAGGTATAAGGTCTGTGTCTAAATTTTCTTTGCACGTGGATCTCCGGATGTTCCAGCACAATTTGTTTAAAAGAGTATCTTTTCTTCATTTTATTAACTTTGCTCCCTTGTCAAAGATCAGTTGACTGTATTTGAGTGAGTCTATTTCTGAGCACTCTATTTTGTTTCAAGGGGAATCCTTGCCTTGTCCCTGATCTTAGTCTGTTCCTTTGCCAGTATCACACTATTTTGATTAGTTAGCTTTATAGTAAATCTTGGAAGTTGGGTAGTGTCAATTCTCTGACTTTGTTCTTCTCCTTTAATATTGTGTTGGCTATTCTGGATCTTTTGCCTCTCCATATAAACTTTATTTTTTATTTTTTTAAAAGATTTTATTTATTCACCTGACAGAGATCACAAGTAGGCAGAGCAGCAGGCAGAGAAAGAAGGAAGCAGGCTCCCCACTGAGCAGAGAGCCTGATGCGAGGCTCCATCCCAGGAGCCTGAGATCATGACCTGAGTCGAAGGCAGAGGCTTAACCCACTGAGCCACGCAGGCGCCTCCATATAAACTTTAGAATCAGTTTGTCAATATCCACAAGATAACTTGCTCAAATTTTTATTGAGAGTGCATTGAATATATAGATCAAGTTGGAAAGAACTGATGTCTTTACAATATTGAGTCTTCTTGTCCATGAACATGAATATCTCTCCACTTATTTCATTCTTCTTTGATATCTTTCATCAGAATTTTGGGGTTTTCTTCATATAGATCTTATACATGTTTTGTTAGATTTATACTTAGAATTTTAGGGTTGCTAATATAAATGGTATTTTGTGCTTAATTTCAAATTCATTTGTTCACTGCCTGGTATTTAGGAAAGTGATTAACTTTTGTGTATTAATCTTTATCTTGCAACACTGGTATAATTACTTCTTTGTTTCAGGAGTTGTTTTGTTACTTCTTTTGAATTTCCTCCATAGAAAGTCATGTGGTCTTGAACAAAGATAGTTTTACTTCTTCTTTTCCAATCTATATACCTTTTATTTCCTTTTATTGTTTTAGTTCATTAGTTAGAACTTCTAGTACAATGTTGTACTGAGAGAAGAAGGGGAATCCTTGCCTTGTCCCTGATCTTAAGAGGGAAAACTTAGTTTCTCATCATTAAGTATGATGTTAGCTTTGGAATTTTGTGTAGATGTTTTCTATCAAGTTGAGGAAGTTCCCCTCTATTTCCTATTTTGCTGAGAGTTTTTCTCATGAATAGGTGTTGGATTTTATCAAATGCTTTTTTAAAAAATTCATTTTTTTTAATTAGGCTCCACTCCTGGTATGGAGCCCAACACAGGACTTAAACTCAGGACCTTGAGATCAAGACCTGAGCTGAGATCAAGAGTCAGACACTCAACCAACTGAGTGACCCAGGCACCCCAAATTTTTTTTAATACCCATTTATATGATCATATGATTTTTCTTCTCTAGTCTGTGACAGTTTACATTATTTGATTTTCAAATGTTGAAATAGCTTTGCATGTCTAGAATAATTATCACATGGTTATATATAATTCTTTTCATATATTGTTGCATTCGATTTGCTAATATTTTGTTGAGGATTTTGCACCCATGTTCATGAGAGGTCTTGGTCTGTGGTTTTCTTTTCTTACAGTGTCTTTGTCTGGTTTTGGTATTAGGATGAGATTTTAGACAACTGGCATACTTTTTTTCTTAAATGTTTGGTAAAATTCACTTATGAACCTGCCTGGACAATATTGCCAGTTTTTTTTTTTTTTTTAAAGATTATTTATTTATTTATTTGAGAGAGAGAGAGAGAGACAGTGAGAGAGAGCACGAGCGAGGAGAAGGTCAGAGAGAGAAGCAGACTCCCCGTGGAGCTGGGAGCCCGATGCGGGACTCCATCCCAGCACTCCGGGATCATGAGCTGAGCCAAAGGCAGTGGTCCAACCAACTGAGCCACCCAGGCGTCCCAATATTGCCAGTTTTTAAAATGAATTTTCTTCAGTTTTCATCTCAATGAAATATTAATTTATTTGTATCATGGATATTAATATTACACTGAACTTCTTTGAAGGTATTCTACACAGTCTAAACTGTGTTCAGGAGTGCTGAGACAAAATAATTAACTCTGATATTTAGTCCCAACCTTGCAGCAACTTTATTCTTCTCAGCTAAGTGAGTGTGAGAGACTTGGTGTGTTACATATGAGAGTCCTTTGAACTGAGAGTAGGTGAATGTCAAAGTCTCCAGGAGACCATGGATTTGTTTTAAAATAGTGGAGCCACAGTCTCTGAGGAGGTAATTAAGAAACCCCTAAAAAGTACCAGTATCCATATCCAGGCACTGTATAAACATGTTCTTGAATCCCTATCTCTACTTTTAAAGATAGGTGTGTTGTCTTCATTTAACTGATGAGGAAACTGGGATTCAAAGAAGTTAACTAATTTGGGGTGCCTGTCTGGATCAGTTGGTAGAGCATGTGACTCTTGATCTCAGGTTTATAAATTTGAGCCCCACATAAAATCTTAAAGAAAAAAACCCCCCCAAAAAAGAGAGAGGTCAGCTAATTTGCCCAAGTTCACAGTATAAATGCAGGTGTCAGGATCTGAACCTTGATCTTATTCCTCTAAAGTCATATCCTTTCAAGTCATTACCAAGCTGCTCATAAAGGGAGAAACACAAAGTTTCTTGGTTCTAGAACGTATTTAAGATAGAGCCAGTGTTGAGAAATGAGAGGACAGCATGCGTGGCCTTTGGTAATGGGTTGACCTAGCATAGAACATATTTGCCTCCAAATCTGGATAGAACTTGAACTAATTATTTAGTCCATGTGCATCCTTACAAACTTTTAAGTGAGGATAGCAACACCTGCCTCACAAAATCATTGACCTTGTATCCTGCAACATATCTAGCACTGTGCCCAACATATAGCAGGGTTATGTAAATGATAATAACTTTCACCCCTTGATCCCTGTGATCTATGCTTAATATTCTTGCAAAACAAGTGGTTATAAACACTCCAATCCATCTATTTTTCTAAAAAATTAGAAAACTTCAACATAACAGATTTATCTAAACAAGGTTAAATTTTATGAAAAGTATACTAAAATGTCTATATTTATTCAGAACTTGTGTTTCAGTTTATCTTGATCTCTGTTGGGACAGTATTTGATGTTGGTCACATATGCCTTCTGTTTGTGTGGGATTCATTTTCTGATGCTCTCAGTGGTATTATATAATCTGATAATTATGAATGTCTGTGACACCAGGGAAACAAAATTTAGAAATTGGGCTTGTTTCATAAAATCCAGGCTCTATGATCATAATAATGAATGTGCAGTGTGTTGGGTTGGCAATGAGCACAGTAGGCAATAAGAGGTATGCTCATAAGAGGTGTGGGAAAACACTTTGCCCAAAGAACTCACTCTTCATCAAGCTTCTTTATTGCCCAAATTCCGCAGTACTCTTGGCATTCCCATATCCTCTGATCTGGGGAGAACTCGTCTTTTTGGGAGAGGTTATAGATTGAGTCATTCATTGTATCAGGCAATGAAAAATAAAGTCTATTGGTCTTTTCCTAAAAGCAGATTATTAATAGAATAGGATGGCAAGAGAAAAGGACAAGAGAACAAGATGGAATGCAAATTTACTGTTTCACAGATGACTAGGCTCTCCCTGGTGTTAAGAAGGAGGGGGTTTGTATGCAATTTAATAACAGAAAATACCTATTTTCTTTTTTTAAAGATTTTATTTTTAAGTAATCTGTACACCCAACACAGGGCTCAAACTCATAACCCCCAAGATCAAGAGTTACACGCTCCACTGACTGAGCCAGCCAGGTGCCCTGAAAATACCTGTTTCTGACACACATAATGGGAGTTTTCACCAAATGGATGGGAATATAGTTGCTGAAATGTCCTTATCTACATATAATAGTTACCAGTAAAGTAATCTTTGGGGGAAAGTTACACTATCTTAAACTTTTAAATTAATATTCCTCTCTTTTTAATAGGGTTAACCATAAGAAATGAATTTTAATGTCTGGAATATCAAAGAGATGCTCAGTATTCCCTCTGGCTCTGGGTAAGTTTTCAGGTTATATACTCTGATACTGAGGATCTTACAGTTGTATTGTTTTCATAGAAAACCCTTCCCTACCTATTAATTAGTAATAGAGTTATTTCCATAGCTTCTTCCCCTTCTCCTCCCTTCTTTTCACTGCTCTCCCATCCTTGTCTTTTTCCTTTTGCCAATTTTCTGATTATAAAAACAATGTAAATTCAACTATGTGTGTTAATTGAGCAGCGGCTCTGTGTCCAGCACTGGGCCTAGGGACTATGGGGCCTGTGAGAATTAGACACCACCCAACATCTAGAAACCCACTTTGGTTGGAGCAATTACTATTGAAACAGCAGGGAGCAAAATCAAGATAATGTTGAGGTACATATTACATTGTGTGGTACGATTTGTAGGTCCTATAGGAGTTAAAAGCCAGCTGTTGACAAGGCTCACTGAGATATTGCCCCTTCTACTACTCCACTGAAGTATTTACATTTGTGTCTGCCAGCCATGCAGTGGGCCTGCCATTGCTAACTTGGTGAATGTGCCCCAGAAGTAGTATATATTTAAGGGATTTCTAATTGCTTTTTGTATGTTTTATTATTGGATAGTTTATTTTCTTCCTAACACCTTCCTGAAGACAGTTATTAATTCAATAAAAACCTAGAGCACTGTGCTTTTTACTTCTTAAAAAGAAAAAAAATGCTTACAGTTCATACAGAGTAGGGAAAATGTTTGTTAAATTCTAGATCATAGCTTTAAGATGCAAATCCTACATATTTCTATAAGCTCACAGATTTTTTTTTCCAGTCCAGCTAATTATTCTCTTTGACCTAAGAGGAGAGTCACAGAGAGCTATTTAAGCTATTTTGAGCAATGATTATGCAACCCATATTATAATACATGTGTGCAGCCCATTACCTTAGCTAATCTTAGAAAATGGTTCCATCAGTGAAGTAATTGCTCTTTCCTGTGCTGAACTATTAGATTTTTTTTTTTCTTGCATCAATATATGATGGTTCCTTTGGCTTTGGATATGTAGTTATATGCTATCAAATTATTTTAGATTTGGCTTATTTATTTCTTGGGGGGGGGTGGAGAGAGAGAGCAAGGACAGGAGGAGGGGCAGAGGGAGAGGGAGAGAGAGAATCAAGAATCTTAAGTGGGCTCCATACCCAGAGCAGAGCCCCAACTCAGGGCTCAGTCTTACCACTCTGAGATTATGACCTGAGCCAAAGTCAAGAGTTAGATGCTTAACCAAGTGAGCCACTCAGGCGCCCCTAGCTTTAGCTTTTTTTTTTTTTTTTAAGATTCTATTTATTTATTTGACAGACAGAGATCACAAGTAGGCAGAGAGGCAGGCAGAGAGAGGAGGAAGCAGGCTCCATGCTGAGCAGAGAGCCTGATGCGGGGCTCTATCCCAGGACTCTGGGATCATGACCTGAGCCGAAGGCAGAGACCCCAACCCACTGAGCCACCCAGGCGCCCCTAGCTTTAGCTTTTTAAACAAGGAATGATTTGTGTTTGTATGTTGTAATGAAAAGAGTGTTTTTTTCAGGTCACACAACAGCATTAAGTAACAAATTCTTACTGAGATGTCTTTGAAGTAAAAACTTGAAGACTGTATTTTACTTGTCTGCCTGCTTTTATGCTGTCTCTGATATAGACTCAGTACACTGTGTTCAAGTGTGATTGTATCATTATCAGTATCACTCTCCCTTTAACAAAGATTGGTGTAGATATCCATGGGAAGCAAGTTGGAAGTCCACAGCTGGAAGTACAAGAATAAGACACTAAAGGTGTGAAAGGGAACACCACCTTGTTTCAAAAACATCCTTCTGTGCACAAATCTGAGTTGATCGTATTCTTCAGTCTGGATGAGGCCTAAATTAGTCTGCTGGGTTGCCAAAACAAAGTACCCTAAATTGGATGGCTTCAACAATAGAAATTTATTTTCTCAGTTTTGGAGATTGGAAGTCCTAGAATCATATGCCAGCTGGATCATTTCTGGTGAGGGCTCCCTTCCTGGCTTGCTGACAACTGTCTTCTCTCTGTGTCCTCATGTGGAGGAGAAAGGAAGAAGGAGGGCAAACTCTGTAGTGTTTCTACTTGTAAGAACCTTAATCCTGTCAAGAAGACTCCACCCTCAGGAACTTGTTTAACCCTAATTACCTTCTAAAGGCCCCATTTCCAAACACTGTCAGGTTAGGGATTAGGACTTCAACATAGGGATTTTTGGAGAACACAAACATTCAGTCTGTAACTAAGGTGTCTTGTGTTTTTTGTATTATGACTCCTACTCTCCCTGTAATCCTGCTCCCTTCCTTCCCTGTAGGCACACACTAGAAGAGTAATGGGAGTTCTAATTCACCTTCTACACACACACTTATATACTTGTTTGGTGTGGTATGATGTAGATTTAAAAGGTTATATATTGCATGGAGCACTGGGTGTGGTGCATAAACAATGAATCTTGGAACACTGAAAAAAAATTAAATAAATAAAATGATCTGTTTTAATACAGCTGAAAAATACTAAAAATAGTACTAATAGCTAACGATTTATTGTATATTGGCTAATCATATATTTGTTTACTGAAATGTTCAGATTTCTTGTTCATTAAAAAACACTGGGTTCTTTGTATTCTAAAAAAAGGTTATGAGTGCCTGGGTGGCTCAGTGGGTTAAAGCCTCTGCCTTTGGCTCAGGTCATGATCCCAGGGTCCTGGGATGGAGCCCTGCATTGGGCTGTCTGCTCAATGGGGAGCCTGCTTCTCTCTCTCTCTGCCTGCCTCTCTGCCTACTTATGATCTATGTCTGTCAAATAAATAAATAAAATCTTTAAGAATAAAAGGTTATATAAATGATATAGAGTTCATTCAATTTTTACTTTTTCTGCACTCTAAATTTTTGAGATTTATTCATGTGGTTCTATGTAAATCTACTTTACTGCTTCTGACTAATGCATCAGTTATATGCATATACCATATTTTTATTTATTCCCTTAGTGATTAACAGATTCAACTTTCTTTTTTAGAGATAGTAAGTGAGAGAATGGGGGGTGGGAAGAAGGGGCAGAAGGAGAGAATCCCAAGCAGGCTCTATGCCCAGCACAGAGCCCTACATAGGGCTCGATTCCATGACCCTGAGATCACGACCTGAGCTGATATCAAGAGTTAGATGCTCACCTGACTGAACCACCCAAGCACCCCCCAGATTCAATTTTTTAAAAGATAATGTTCTTTTAATCCCTAAAGATTTCAGGAACTTTGATCCCCAAAACGTGTTATAGCCCACAGTGCTGTTGTATAAGGAATCATGGTGTCAGTCCTTAACGTCTGAATTTCCATCTGATTGTTCTCAAGTTGCTGTAATGAAAATGCCTGGCTTTCAGAATTTGTTTGTGATTCTTTATAGGTAATACTGAGAGTGTTCAGGGGCCGAGGAGGTCAGAACAAACTAGTACTCTCCCCAGAATATTCTGAAATGAATAGCTGTGAATTACTATTTCATTTGTTCAGAATGTTTGTCCACTTGATATACTTCTCTTTTCTTGCTTAATTTCAGGACTACTAAGGCATCTAGCTGGAATAATAATCAGGCTGATTACTCCAGTCTCAGTGATTCCCAGTTCCTCTTTGGATCCCAGTTCTGTCCAGAAAGTTCAGAGACTCTGTCAGCACCCTTGGATGGTGTCCACGTGAGACATCCAAAACAATCACAACAGAATTCTATGGACGTGAGTCTCATTTCCAGAATTTCTCTGCACAAATTTCATAGTCATCATGGAGATAAGCTATAAAGAAGACTTATTATGTTGGATTATATTTTAGAATTATACACTTCTTTTTTTTTTTTTTAATTTGACAGAGAGAAATCACAAGTAGACGGAGAGGAAGGCAGAGAGAGAGAGAGAGGGAAGCAGGCTTCTTGCTGAGCAGAGAGCCCCATGTGGGACTCGATCCCAGCACCCTGAGATCATGACCTGAGCCGAAGGCAGTGGCTTAACCCACTGAGCCACCCAGGCGCCCTAGAATTATACACTTCTAAGGTTTACTCTCCTAGATGGATTTATACTTCATTGGTTACTCAATAGTCTGATAGACTTGGTTGGTAGTCTAAAATGAAAAAAATACATATAGTGTAGAATATTGCCAGTACCTTGACCCTAAGGGAGAGACAAATATTGTATGACATTTTCTAAGACATACTATTATTTATGAAAATTTCATAAGAGATAAGAGCTTTAGAAAAATGGGAATAAAGTAACATAAATTTTATTTTAAATGGACATTTTTTCTAAGAAACTTTAGGTGCTTTGTGGATTTTAGTCTACTATGCTACATTATCTCCTTGAAGAGGGACATGAGGATTCTGAGGACTTAGTTAATGGATAAGGGCCAGAATCAAGAACAGAGTCTCCTGAGTCCTCAATTTTTTGAGAACAACGTGTCTTCTTTCATGGGTCAGAATTTTTTTTTTTTTAAGATTTTATTCATTTGACAGAGAGATCACAAGTAGACAGAGAGGCAGGTGGAGAGAATGCAGAAAATGACTCACCACATGCCAGCATGCCTACTGTCCAGTCCGTGTCAAACTTACCAACAAGTCTAGTTCAACTAGTAATTGAGTTAAACTTACTATGTAAACTTTAACATATCATCTCAGAGACAGCATAAAGAATTTTGATATTGCCTTCAAATTTGTACAGCTGATTTTAAGCCATTTTAGCTGATACTTTATTTTTATTGTTATTTTTTTTAAGTTGGCTCCATACGCAACATGGGGCTTGAACTCATGACCTTGAGATTAATAGTCATGTGCTCTACTGACTAAGTCAGCCAGGCATCCTGTATACTTTTTTTTTTAAAGATTTTATTTATTTATTTATTTGGCAGAGAGAGATCACAAGTAGGCGGAGAGGAAGGCAGAGAGAGAGGAGGAAGCAGGCTCCCTTCTGAGCAGAGAGCCCGATGCAGGGCTTGATCCCAGGACCCTGAGATCATGACCTGAGCCAAAGGCAGAGGCTTAACCCACTGTGACACCCAGGCGCCCCTACTTTTTTAAGATTTTATTTGTTTATTTGAGAGAGAGCGAGCACAAGCCGGGGAGCGGCAGGCAGAGGGAGAGAGGAGAAGTGGACTCCTTGCTGAGCAGGGAGCCAGATGTGATATGGGACTCAATCCCAGGGCCCTAAGATCATGACCTAAGCCAAAGGCAGACGCTTAATTGACTGAGCTACCCAGGCACCCACAGCTGATATTTTTGGTATTTCTGGGCTGGTAAGGCAGAAGCCTTGTTAATAAAAAGAGTTGCTTTATTTTAATGTAATTTTCTAATATATATGAAATAAAAAGGAAATACTACATGCCATTTTGTTTTTTAGTATTGTGGTTTGCACTTAAATGTGACTACACTGTATAGAAAATAATGAATGCTATAAATATTTTCACATGTGAAATGCTGTGATTTTTTTTTTTTTGTTTAACAGAGTGAACCTAGTATTTTCACAAAGTACCAGACAAAACCCCCGCTGTTTGGAGCAGATGCAAACGATAGAGGCTTATTTCCTCCACCTTTGTCAGCTGGAAAATCAAAGGGCCTGTTGGAACAGTTTGAAGAGAAAAAGAAAAGGGCAAAAGACAAATGTGACAGGTATGCAAACCTTTCAAGTGGGTGAGACATCTCTTTTGAAGGAAACAGAAAATAGAATATTAATAGTCAAATAATTCTATTTCATCATGATAACACTCTTGTCTTTATAGCTCATCTAAAAATTACTCTTTATTTGTTTACTTGTCAGTGAGACTTCTGGCAGATTTGAATTTGGGTGCCATAGTTCTGGCCCTCTGAAAAAGTAAGCTAAAGGACTTCTTAGAGAAACACAATAGTCAAGTAGTGTTATGTTTATTTTGCCAAAATTCTGCCTTTTAATTGTTATCTTTTTAGATCATCAGAGTTAGGAAATTAGATAACAGTTGTTTTAGTGTTAAGAATATAGTACACGAATTCTTTTTCTTTTTAAAATATGTAATGCTTCACAAATGTGCGTGTCATCCTTGTGCAGGGGCTATGCTAATCTTCTCTGTATGGTTCCAATTTTAGTATATGTGCTGCCGAAGTGAGCACAGCACATGAATTCTTTAAAAAGCTGATTGAAGCTATTCAGGTTGATTTTCTCACTTTGAAGTGTTGGTATTTTTTTTTTTTACATTTTATTTTTAAGTAATCTCTACACCCAGAGTGGGGCTTAAACCCTTAACCCCGAGATTAAGAGTCATATGTCACATGCTCCACTGACTGAGCCAGGCAGATGCCCCAAAATGTTGGTGTTTTTTAAGATATACCCTAAATTTTATGCACAGTCTTATTTGTTAGTTTTATATTCATTTATTTACCTTAGCAAATACATGATATAAGTTAGGGCTCCTAAACTAATTCATAAATAAATAAGTTGAAGTCACTGAGGAAATTAAGTTGTTCATTTCTTGGTAGTAAGTTATCAGGGAACATCTTTAGGTATCATGGAAATCAAAACACTCAAGCAGAGATATACTTTATTATTTTTGTGACAGTGAAGATGTATCACTTAGTGTTACCAATAGTACTTTCATGTTGAAAAGCCAGAATTTCGGGGCACCTGGGTGGCTCAGTGGTTAAAGCCTCTGCCTTCGGCTCAGGTCATGATCTCAGGGTCCTGGGATCGAGTTCCCGCATCGCATCATCGGGCTCTCTGCTCAGCAGGGAGCCTGCCTCCTCCTCCTGTCTTTCTCTGCCTGCCTCTCTACCTACTTGTGATCTGTCTGTCCAAAAAAAAAAAAAAAAATCTTAAAAGAAAATCTTAAAAAAAAAAAAAAAGAAAAGCCAGAATTTCTTTAGGGATTCTTAGACTAAGTATCTTTTCTCTTGAATACCTGTCTTCCTTTAGGGAGAAAAGCAAAATGCTCTATTTGAAGTGTTTGATTCTGTTGGTAAATAAACATGTCCCAGACACTGAGAGACTTCTTTCCCCTAGGAATCCAGGCTCTAGGACCCTACCAGTTTCTCAGAGGCCCCTCATGACTATTAGGGGGCTGCAGAGTACTTACCTTCTTACTCCTTCAGTTAGATCAATGTTAAATTTTTTTTTTGTTCTCTGGACATAGGATAATATTTTGTTTGATCAAGATTTCTGCATCAGGTCAGGCTGGCTGACTCTTGGTAGAGCATGTGACCCTTCATCTCAGGGTTGTGAGTTTGAGCCCCACGCTGGGTGTAGCGATTACTTAAAGAAAAAAAAAAAAGATTTCTGCAGCTAAAAAATTTTTTTTGAAATGTCAAATTTCAACATTTTCTTCTTTCCTTCCTTTCTCTCTTTCCCTCTATCATTTGCTTCTTTTTTTGTAGTGAAATGAGTTTCTGTTAACGATTATTTACAACATAGCAAAAATATGTAGCACTTAAATAGAAAAATGAGGACTCTGAAGAATCTCTCTCCATTAAAAACTCAAGCTTAAGGGCGCCTAGGTGGCTCAGTGTATTGAGCTGTTGCCTTCAGCTCAGTTCATGATCCCAGGGTCCTGGGATCGAGCCCTGCATCAGGCTCTCTGCTCAGCGGGGAGCCTGCTTCCTCCTCTCTCTCTGCCTGACTCTCTGCCTACTTGTGATCTCCCTTTCTCTGTCAAATAAATAAAATCTTAAAAAAAAAAACCTCTGGGCGCCTGGGTGGCTCAGTGGGTTAAGCCACTGCCTTCGGCTCAGGTCATGATCTCAGGGTCCTGGGATCGAGTCCCACATCGGGCTCTCTGCTCGGCAGGGAGCCTGCTTCCCTCTCTCTCTCTCTGCCTGCCTCTCTGTCTGTTTGTGATCTCTGTCAAATAAATAAAAATAAAATCTTAAAAAAAAAAAAAAAACCTCAAGCTTAAGATATTGACATATGATAGGCACAAAAAATCATAATTTTAATATATTCTAGCAAAAAAAAAACCAATATTTTTAAAAAGATTTTATTTATTTATTTGTCAGACAGAGATCACAAGTAGGCAGAGAGGCAGGCAGAGAGATAGGAAGGGAAGCAGGCTCCCTGCCGAGCAGAGAGCCAGATGCAGGGCTCGATCCCAGGACCCTGGGATCATGACCTGAGCCGAGGGCAGAGGCTTTAACCCACTGAGCCACCCAGGAGCCCCATCAAATAAATAAAAATCTTAAAAAAAAAAAAAGGTAAACATAATTTACTATATGCCTCTGTAATTCCACTCCTAAGCATTTACCCTAGATAAATGAAAACTCATGTCTACACAAAAGCCTGTACAAAAATGTTTATAGCAACTTTGTTCATAATCACCAAAAACTGGACACAACATGTATGTCCTTAAATAAATAAATGGATTAACAAACTATGGTATGTCCATACAACAGAACACTACTCAGCAGTAAAAAATAATGAGCTACTGATATACAACTACATGGGTGAATCTCAAAGACACTATGCTGAGTGAAAAAAAACAGTCCAAAAGTTATATGCTATATGACTCCATTTACATGACATTCTGAGAAAGACAAAACTATAGAGATGGTGAATAGATCAGTGATTATGGAGTTAAAGATGTAGGCTGGACTTCACCACAAAGGGGCAGCATGAAGGTTTTCTTTGAATACTGCCCTCCTTATTGTGGTAATGGTTACATGAACCCTGAATTTGTGTCAAAACTCAGAATTGTGTACATACATATGCAATTTTTACTTACAAAATTTTACTTTCAAAAACATACGTACAAATTTTAACTTAAAAATTTTTTAATGTTGGGACGCCTGGGTGGCTCAGTTGGTTAAGCAGCTGCCTTCGGCTCAGGTCATGATCCCAGCGTCCTGGGATCGAGTCCCACATCGGGCTCCTTGCTCGTCGGGGAGCCTGCTTCTCCCTCTGCCTCTGCCTGCCATTCTGTCTGCCTGTGCTTGCTCTCTCTCCCTCTCTCTCTCTGACAAATAAATAAAATCTAAAAAAAAAATTTTTTTTTAATGTTAAAAAGTAATTAAAAGATATTAGATGGGTTATGAGTGTCAACTACAATTTAAAAAGAGAGTAAAAGATATTGGGTGGCTCAGTTTATTAGCTAGGATTATGTTCAACTGTTTATAACATATGTACACACTCATAATAACAAAGATTTAAAAAGATAGATGTTTATAAATGCAAAAATCATCCTGAAGTGTGTAGTCCAGGGCTAGAATGGTAGCTCCATGGTTCTCAAGGATTTGGCTCCTTTCAGCACTCTGGTCTCGCATCCCTAAAGTGTGACCCCTCTCCTCCCAGTGCCTGGTGGCTGCTGGAGTTCCAGCTGTTGTCAGAGTTCCAGACAAATGATGGATGCAGGAAAGAAAAAAACGTATCTTCCTTTCCCTTTAGGACTCTTCTTGAAGTTACATGCTACACTCCTTATACCTCACACTGGCTGAAATTTACTCACATGGTCACACCTAACTTCAGGGGAGTCTGGGAATTTCATCTATCTGGATGGCAGTGCATCCAGGGAGAAAAAAATTAGGATTCTGATTTCCAAGGAAGAAAATGAGGCCATTTTTACATTTTTGCAACAGTCTTGCAATTGCTAAGTGCTACCCATCATGGAGAATTCCCCAAACCCAGCCACAAAATTAGTCCACTACAAATTCTGCTGCCCACTAACGCCTGCCCAGAGGATAGTAGACCCTCCCTGCACCCTTTTACCATTCTCCGAGAGGTCTATATTCCTTCTACCGGAGCCACAGCAATTAGAGAACTCACAGTTTTTTTCTCCTGACTCCTAGTCTGACAAGTTATGTGTCAAGAAAAGGGCCAGTTCAGGAGAAGCTGAGAAAGCAAACCCCTCTGGCACCCTCAGCCTCTAGCAGAAGAAAGATGCTCTTCTTCCCTTCAAGACTGCTAACCTGAAGAACTACTTAAAAAGAAAAGAGGGTCAGATACAGACCAGCCTAAAATAAAGACTGGACTTTCCACTCTAAATACAAAGTTGTAAATGGTATAGTAGATGTTGCATCCAAATGCTTTGGAAACCGAGGACAGGCTACCAGCTCTGACTGTGGACATCAGGAAAGACTCCACCCAAAGGGTCACATGTAAACTGAATGGGAGTTTTGGGCAGAGATCTTGGGTCTGTCAGATCCTGAAGTGTGCCTCTTGAATCAGTTTACTCTGTGAACCTCCATTAACAATGGTTTATATAATGGTGCTCTATTTTTAAAAATAAAAGTGTATTGTTTCCTATGGACTTAAAAAAAAAAGATTTTATTTATTTATTTGACAGAGAGAGACACAGCAAGAAAGGGAACACAAGCAGGGGGAGCAGGAGAGGGAGAAGCAGGCTCCCTGCTGAGCAAGGAACCAGATGCAGGGCTCACTCCCAGGACCCTGGGATCATGACCCCAGCCAAAGGCAGATGCTTAACGACTGAGCCACCCAGGTGCCCCTCCTATGGACTATTTTTTTTAATCTTCTTTTTAGATTTAATAATCTTTAATAATTATGTTTCTATTCCATATACAAAACAATTTCTAATGGTTGCATTGTACTCTATCATGGATTTTTCAGGGAGTTATGTTTTAACTATTTAACACAGTATGAAAGAGTACCACAAATACACAATGGAAAAGGTTAATCTTTTCAATAAATGGTGTTGGAAAAACTGGCTCCATAGGAAAATAATGAAAAGGGACCCTTATCCTATACCATACATAAAAATCAATTCAAAATGGATTAAAGACCTAAACATAAGACTTGAAACTATAGAACTCCTAGAAGAAAAAATAATATATAGGTAAAGTCTTCTTGACATTGGCATTGACCATGATTTCTTGGTTATGACATCAAAAGCATAGGCAGCAAAACCAAAAATAGATAAGTGGGATAACATCAAACTAAAAATTTCTGCACAGCAAAGGAAGCAATCAACAAAATAAAAAGGCAGCCTACAGAATGGTAAAAAAATTTACAAACCATATATCTAATAAAGGGTTAATAAATATATAAGGAGCTCCTACAGCTCAATAGTGTAAAAACAAATAGCCCAATTAGGGCTATTAATTAGCCTTAATTTGGCTAAGTAATTAAGGACAAAGAAACTGAATATACATATATGCAAAGAAGACATACTAATGGCCAACAAGTGTACGAAAAAGGTGCTCAAGATCACTAGACATCAGAGAAATGCAAATCAAAACCACAATGAAATATCTTATATCAGGATGGTCATTATTAAAAAAACACAACAACTAAGTGTTGGTTAGAATGTGGAGAAAAAGGATCCCTTACATGCTGCTGGTGGGAATGTAAATTGGTGCAACCCCACTTCTAAGGGTATATTCAAAGGAATTGAAATCAGGATCTCAAAGAGATAACCTGCATTACCATATTCATTGCAGCATTCTTTACAATAACTAAGACATGGAGGCAACCTAAGTATCCATCAATGAGTGAATAAAGAAAATGTGGTATATATGCGATGGAATAGTCTTCAGCCTTAAAAAAGAAGGAAATTCTGTCACTTGTGACAACATAGATGAACCTGGAGGATGTTAGGCTAAATTAAATAAGTCAGACACAGAAAGACAAATACAGTTGACCTTTGAACAACACAGGTTTGAACTGTACAGTTCTCCCTCATGTGAATTTTTATAGCACAGTACTGTATTTTATGATTTTCTTTTTTTTAAAAAAGATTTTATTTATTTTTTGTCAGAGAGAGAGAGAGAGCCCACACGCAGAGGGAGAGGCAGGCAGAGAAGGCAGAGGGAGAAGCAGACTCCTGGCCGAGCAAGGAGCCCCATGTGGGACTTGATCCCAGGACTCTGGGATCATAACCTGAGTCGAAGGCAGTGGACTAACCAACTGAGCTACCCAGGCATCCCTGTATTTTATGATTTTCTTAACATTTTCTCTTCTCTAGCTTATTCTATTATAAGAATACAGTGCATAGTACATATAACATACAAAATTTGTGTTAATTGGCTCTTTGTGTTATCAGTTTCTGGTCAACAATAGGCTTTTATGTTTTGGGGAAGTCAAAATTTATATACAGATTTTCAAATGTGTGTGTTGGGGGGGTCAGCCTCCCTAACCCCTGAGTTGTTCAAGAGCCAACTGTACTATGATACCACTTATATGAAGAATGTAAAATAGTTAAATTCAAAGAAGCAGAGTATAGTAGGATGATGTTGCTGGGAACTGGAGTGTGGGACAAATAGGGAGGTATTAATTAAAAGGTACAGAGTTTCAGTTGACACAGTATGAATAAATCCTAGAGATCTACTGTACCTCATAGTGCCTATATTTAACAATACAGTATTGTATACTTTAAAATTTGCTAAGATGGTAAATTGTTTTTTAAAGATTTTATTAATTTATTTGACAGAGACAGCACAAGTAGGCAGAAACAGGCAGGGAGAGAGGGGGAAGCAGGCTCTCCACTGAGCAGAGAGCCCGATGTGGGGCTCGATCCCAGAGGTTTAACCCACTGAGCCACCCAGGCACACTAAGATGGTAAATGTTTTAAGTGTTTTTATCACTACTACTGCTATTAAATAGAGTGAGAGAAAGCTTTTGAGGGACGCCTGGGTGGCTCAGTCGGTTAAGTGTCTGCCTTCGGCTCAGGTCATGATCCCAGCGTCCTGGAATCAAGTCCCATATTGGGCTCCTTGCTCAATGGGAAGCCTGCTTCTCCTTCTTCCTCTGCCTGCTGCTCCCCTACTTGTGCTCTCTCTCTCTGACAAATAAATAAATAAATCTTTAAAAAAAAAAAGAAAGAAAGCTTTTGGAAGTGATGGATATGTTTTCGGAATAGATTGTGGTGATGATTTGATAGTTGTATACTTATCTCCAAACTTGTATACATTAAATATGTACAGCTTTTTACATGTCAACCTTAATTCAATAAAGTGATTTAAAAAATATATAGCTTGAATACTAACCAGTCAGAACAAATGCTGACTATAAGCAATTGACGTAGCTATGTCCTCATGCAAGATTGCTGTCAGCTTTGCATGTACTATGATTTATATAAAACATTGTTATTGGACATCTCAGTAAGCAGAAGATTTGATTCAATAAGTTTGATCAAATTTTTTAATAAAGAAGATCACTCAATTTGAGTGGATCTTAAAACCACATTCAAAAACACCACTAGGTAAACTCACTGAAGGTAGGGAGTTGAATTTTTTTTATGCATATCACTGAAGTTTATAATCAAGGACCTGTCACAAAGGAAGGCTCAATAAATAGTTGTTGAGGGACGCCTGGGTGGCTCAGTCGGTAAAGTGTCTGCCTTCAGCTCAGGTCATGATCCCAGGGTCCTGGGATCAAGTCCCACATGGGGCTCCTTGCTCAGCAAGAAGCCTGCTTCTCCCTCTCTCTCTCCCCTTGCTTGCATTCCCTCTCTCGCTGTGTCTCTCTCTGTCAAATAAATAAAATCTTTAAAAAAAAGTTGTTGAAAAAATGAGTGAATTTTCAAAGCAAAATAATTCACTAACATTGGACAGTACAGAAATTACCTCCATTCTTAAAAATAGATTGTGTGTGTGTGTGTTTTAGTACAGATAAACAATTTCCTAATTGACTTTTTCTAGAGAAAAGATTAAGTCATAGTTGACTTCCTATGAATCTATACATGATATCAGGTGGGTGGGAAATCTCTACTTTTAAGCAACATTTTTCTATTTTATTTTGTTAAAAAATAATAAAAATGGCTTCCAAACGAACACTGCTTTTTTATGGAAGTTTCAATTATCAAGCTTTTAATGTTTTCATTGTTATTAAGCATCTTAATTTAGGACTTTGGGTAAATCAGAACTTAACATTTCAATTTAGACAGGTGGAACCAAAGATTAATAAACAGTTAAGGTAATGGGAGCTATCAGTTATACATAAAACACTTCACTATAGGGACACCTGGGTGGCGCAGGTCGATGAGTGTCTGACTCTTGGTTTTGGCTGGGGTCGTGTCTTCTGGGCTGAGATCCAGCCCTGCATCAGGCTCTCCACTTAGCACAGTCGCTTAAAGACTCTCTTTCCCTGTCCCTTGCCGGCCCCACCTCTCAAAATAAATCTTTTTAAAAATTTCAATAGGGGCGCCTGGGTGGCTCAGTGGGTTGAGGCCTCTGCCTTTGGCTTGGGTCGTAGTCCGGATCTTGGGATCGAGTCCCAAGTCAGGCTCTCTGCTCGGCAGGGGGCTTGCTTCCCCCTCGTCTCTCTGCTTGCCATCTCTGCCTACTTGTGATCTCTGTCAAATAAATAAATAAAAAATAAAAATAAAAAAATTAAAATTTCAATATAAAATTATATACAAACAGCATTTATTTGTATAATATAGTTTTCCCCTGTTGGGAACATTGGTTTCTAAATGCAACTAATAAGGAGTGAGGTCCTAAGAATAAAGAATCACTCTCAACTGGTGGTATACCATGGTATAACTGGTAGTATAATAGAGTAGGGGCTTTCATGAGCAGCATTTTGGTAGCATTATTAGACTTTAGGACATCTTTACATTTTTATTTTTAAAGATTTATTTCAGAAAGAGAGAGAGTGCTCAAGTGGAGCACTTGAGCTCCAGTGTTCAAGCCACCAGCGCCCCAGGTACATATTTTTAAAGATTTTATTTATTTATTTATTTAGGGAGAGTGAGAGGGAGGAGGGAGAGAAAGGATCTCAAGCAGACTCTGGGCTGAGTGTGGAGCTGGTCATGGGCTTGATCCATGACCAAGATCATGACCTGAGCCAAAATCAAGAGTTGGAAGCTCGGGGCGCCTGGGTGGCTCAGTGGTTTTAAAGCCTCTGCCTTTGGCTCAGGTCATGGTCTCGGGGTCCTGGGATTGAACCCCGCATCGGGCTCTCTGCTCAGCGGGGAGCCTGCTTCCCCCTCTCTCTCTGCTGCTTCTCTGCCTACTTGTGATTTCTGTCTGTCAAATAAATAAATAAAATCTTAAAAAAAAAAAAAAAAGAGTTGGATGCTCAACCAAGTGAGCCATCCAGGCTTTCCATACATGTACACAGGTTTTAGAAATATAATTAGGGGGGTGCCTGGGTGGCTCAGTCAGTTGAGTATCTGCCTTTGACCGGGGTCATGATCCTAGGTCCTAGGATTGAGCCCCACATCAGGCTCTCTGCTCAGTGGGGATCCTGCTTCTCCCTCTCTGCCTGCTGCCTGCCTGTGCTCTCTCTGTCAAAATAAAATCTTAAAAAAAAAAAAAAAAAGCCACATATGCACACACACATACACATACTTTAAAAAATACGATTAGGGGGGCGCCTGGGTGGCTCAGTGGGTTAAGCCGCTGCCTTCGGCTCAGGTCATGATCTCAGGGTCCTGGGATCGAGCCCCGCATCGGGCTCTCAGCTCAGCAGGGACCCTGCTTCCTCCTCTCTCTCTGCCTGCCTCTCTGCCTGCTTGTGATCTCTCTCTGTCAAATAAATAAAATCTTTAAAAAAAAAAATACGATTAGGGGTGCCTGGGTGGCTCAGTTGGTTAAGCAACTGCCTTTGGCTCCGGTCATGATCCCAGGGTCCTGGGATTGAGTCTCACATCAGGCTCGTCCTGCTCAGTGGGGAGCCTGCTTCTCCCTCTGCCTCTGCTTGCCACTCCCCCTGCTTGTGCTCTCTGTCAAATAAATAAAATTTAAAAAAACAATAAAATTAGGATTATATTGGGGCGCCTGGGTGGCTCAGTGGTTAAAGCCTCTGCCTTCGGCTCAGGTCATGATCCCAGGGTCCTGGGATCGAGTCTCACATCGGGCTCTCTGCTCAGCAGGGAGCCTGCCTCCTCCTCCTCTCTCTCTCTGCCTGCCTCTGTGCCTACTTGTGATCTGTCAATAAATAAAAATCTTTAAAAAAAATTAGGATTATAGTGAAAAACAGCAGGCCTATCTTTCCCCCACTTTTTTTTTTTAAGATTTTATTTATTTTATTTTACAGACAGAGATCACAAGTAGGCAGAGAGGTAGGCAGAGAGAGAGGAGGAAGCAGGCTCCTGCTGAGAAGAGAGCCCGATGTGGGGCTCCGATCCCAGGACTCTGAGATCATGACCTGAGCGAAAGGCAGGCTTTAACCCACTGAGCCACCCAGGCGCCCCTCTTTCCCACTTTAATTCCCTTTTTGCTTTTTGCAACCAACTTGCAAACCCTTTTAGCTATGCTAGTATTTAGGTCCATATATCTTATGGTATATGCTAGCGAGCTTATATTGTCATTTGATTTTTTTTCAGCTTCAGAGAATGAGTTTCTACCCTGGAATAAGAATTTGCTTCTTGGCCTCCTCCACCATAAACTCTCATCTTCCATCATTTTAGTTAAAATCAGTTTTCAGGGACGCCTGGGTGGCTCAGTTGGTTAAGCAGCTGCCTTCGGCTCGGGTCATGATCCCAGCGTCCTGGGATCGAGTCCCACATCGGGCTCCTTGCTTGGCAGGGAGCCTGCTTCTCCCTCTGCCTCTGCCTGCCACTCTGTCTGCCTGTGCTCACTCTCACTTCTCTCTCTATGACAAATAAATAAATAAAATCTTTAAAAAAAAATAAAATAAAATAAAATCAGTTTTTCATTTGAGATGCCTGGGTGGCTTAGTTTGCTTAGCATCTGCCTTTGGCTCAGGTAATGATCCCAGTGACCTGGGATCAAGTCTCACACTGGGCTCCTTGCTCAGTGGGGAGCCTCTTCCTTCTTCTGCCTGCTGTTCCCCCTGCTTGTGCTCTCTCTCTGACAAAGTCTTTAAAAACAAAAAATCAGTTTTCAATCGTTAAATCCTTATCTAGATATCCTAGAAAAACTATATATATATATATACCATGATTAAATTTTCCTAATGTTAAAAATTACCTTGTTTCCTTTCTGCTGAGTTTTCTATATAGGAATCACAGTTTATCCCCAAATTCTGCAGCAGATGTTTTATTTTTTCTTAAAGATTATGAGAGAAAGAAGGTGTGTGTGTGTGTGTGTGTGTGTGTGTGTGTGTGCGCGCGCGTGCACACGAAAGAGACAGAGAGAGAGACAGACAGACAGACAGACACACAGGCAGACAGAGACAGAGAGCATGAGCAGGGGGTACCCAGTGTGGGGCTCAATCCCAGGACCTGGGATCATGATTTGAGCTGAAGGCAGACGTTTAACTGACTGAGCCATCCAGGCACCTCAGAAGCTCCCTTGTTTTATACCCAAACACATCAGAAATTCTTCAGTGTCATTTTCTTCTCAGAGTCATCTTCCTAATTCTGACCTGAACTTAGTACTCTCTTGCTCTGCAGTGCAGCTGTCATCCTGAGTCCTCCCTTCACCGTCATCCTAAACGTTCCTACCTCCCCTCTCCTGCATACCCACTTCCTCTCCTGTGTTGGATTCTTTGTTACTTTGATCCTATGTCCTTTTTGTTCTTAGTTTCCTCCTTGGATTTGGTGAAACATATATTCCAAAAACTTCCTGACAACAGGTACATGGCACCTAAATAATTTTTTGAGACATTGCTTATCTGAAATTCTTTATTTTCCCCTCATACTTGATTGCAAATTAGGCTAGATATAGAATTCTAGATTGGAAATTATTTTTCCCAAAAATTTCTAGTTGCTGTCATCACCACATCATTTTATATGTTGCTTTCAAGAGGTCTATGCCATTCTGAGACCTGATCCTGTATACATCACTTGCCTTTTTCTTTCTGCAAGTTTTTAAGGCCTTCCCATTATCTGTAGACTTCCGAAATTTTACAGTAGGTGCTTTCATTTGGCATATCATCATCTTTGGGCATCAATGAGTTCCTTTTGACCTATAAACTTGTGGGTTTTTGTTCTGGGAATTTTTTCTTCTGTTATCTTTGAAAATCTGTTTTTATTCTTCTTTCTTCTGAATCTCTAGTTTTGGGTATATATTAAATCTCCTGCATTTATCCTCTTTTTTTTTTTTCTGTTGATCTATTTTCCATCTCTTTGTATTTTGTTCTATTTTCTGTCCTATTTCCTTAACTGTATCTTCTCTAACTATTCTATTTGTTTCTGCTATTTTTAATTTCTAGATCCCTTTCTTATTCTTTGCTTTTATAATTCAATAGCATTCTTTCTTAATATCCTTAATTTTTTAAAGATTTATTTGTGAAAGAGAGAATGCACATGTGTGCATGTGGGAGCAGGGGGGAGGGCAGAGAGAGAATAAACCAGACTGCCCGCTGAGCCTGGAGCCTGGCACAGTCAAACCCATGACCCTGAGGTTATGGCCTGAGCTGAAATCAAGAGTCAGATGCCCAACTGACTGAGCCACACCGGTGCTCCTAACTCATTAGCTGTTTTATGTTAAATATTTTTATTGTTTGCCTGGTTTGCCTGGCAATGGTCACAAAAAGTCTATGTTCTCGTTTTTTGTAGCTGGACACTAAAATTTTTCACTTAATGTCCCAATCTCTTTCATAAAAAGCATAAGGTTTGTAGACCCCTAATGATTCTATAAAATCCTCCTTTTATTTATTTATCTCTTAAAGATTTTATTTATTCATTTAGAAAGAGAGCACATGAGGGGCAGAGGCAGGGAGATACTCTTAAGTAGACTCCCCACTGAGCAGGGACCCCCCCCCAACATGGGGCTTCCTCCCATGACCCCAAGATCTTGACCCCAAGATCACAACTTGAGCAAAAACCAAGAATTGGCTGCTTAACTGACTGAGCTACCTAGCTGCCCCCAAATTCTCCTTTTAAAGTCAAACTGGTGGAGCATCCAAAAGACTTGGTATGAAGAGTAGTCCTATTAGGGTTCACAAACTGGATCTGCATTTATATTGCAAAGAGTGAAGAAACAAAACCTGTAAAAAATTTTAATGGAAATTCATGTCTGAATCTTTTCAAAAGTGGGATATTTATTTGAGGAATAATTGTTATAGTTTCTTTTTCATTAAAAATTAATATTGCTGGGGACTACTTGGTGGCTCAGTTGGTTAAGCTTCCAACTCTTGGTTTTGGCTCAGGTCTTGATCTCCCAGTTGTTAGATCAAGGTCTAGGGCAGGCTCTGCACTTAGCACAGTTTTCTTTGGATTCTTTCTCCCTCTCCCTCTGCTTCTCCCCAACTATAAATAAATAAATAAATAAATAAATAAATAAATAAATAAAACAAACCTTGGGTGGGGGATGGAGAGAGACACCTGAGTGTCTCAGTGGGTTAAGCCTCTGACTCTTGATTTCTTAGGTCATAATCTCAAGGTCATGAGATGAAGCCAGAGTAGGCTCCATGGTCAGTGGGGAATCTGCCAGAGATTCTCTATCTCTGTCTCCCTGTCCTGTTCTCTCTGTCTCTCAAAATAAATAAAATTTAAAAAAAGAAATTAATAGAGATAGTTCTGGGAGTACCCAGAACTATCTCTACCCATTCCTACACTCAAAGAAATAGTCATTAGACTAAAATGTTTCCAGAGTCACTAGCTTCTGAAGCCATTGTTGCTATGAAAATGAAAGCTGATCTGTTTTACTGTAGTAACCACTTGAGTTGCTAGTATTTGCTTATTTAAGATACATGTAGAGTAAATTTTAAAAAGCAATAAATGGTTTGTTTTGGCAATGGTCAGAAAAAGTCTATGTTTTCATTTTTTTGTAGCTGTACACTAAAATTTTTCAGGGTTGAGTCTCCCAAGTCTAATCAAGCACTGTTTTGATGCTCTACCAGGTGAAGTCCTGCCATGTTCATGGAACCAATTCTGTTACATACTTTTTCAGTATTCCACAAGGATTTAATTTCTTTTTTCTCGTTTATTCTAGTGAGACTCTATACAACCTCATTTCACATATCAGAGAAAGCATTCACAGGGTAAGTAGAGCTACATGTCAAAGAATTAGAACATTTTACATTTTAAGAAGTTTGCTAATTACATTGACCTTAATTCATATAGGATAGCAGTATTTTAACTACCTTTTTAAAAATCACTTAATGACAATACTCCAAGGTAGGAAAATAAGGCAATGGTCTGTGAATTCATTCTTAATTTGGGGGTGCTTAGTTGCAGACATCTGTGGAAAAGTCTGAGGAACATCTCAGCTCAAGAAGCCAATCTATTTTGGATGGTTTGGAGACCCTGGCCAAAACCTGTGAGTATCTTGTATTTGAGGTTATCAGCAGAGGGCACTAGTGAGCAGTGAACTGAACTTTCTGACCCTACCCATGTTTCTGTCAGAGGTGAGGTTTTACAGTGTTGCAGATGAGATGATGGGTACATTAGGTTAGCCCTGAAGAGATGTGGATCACGCTCAGCTGGGTAGTGGGGCTCACCTAGATGTTGGGAATGTTCCTGGTCCCTAGATACCCTCTGTGAAGCTAATCCTCCACCAGTAATCCCGATGCCTCGGTAGCTCTGCCAGATTTCTCATCTCACTGCCTCAAGTGAATCAGCAGCATCCCTGAGTCCCTAACGAGTTGCTGGCTGTGCTGTCTATAAAGACATTTTTCCCTTAGGACTTAGAAATAAAGACTGCTCCCTTAAGAGTTAGAAATACTCCAGTCACCTCATCTTCTTCTTGCTGCCTTGGTTTCAATGAGAGCTGTTTTGTAGTGAATCACAGCATCATTCTCCATTCCAGTTAGTGGTCTGTAAAGTCTCCTGTTCTACCAATTAGTGATTTATGTTTAGATAAAACCATGGGCCTGTCTCTTACGAAACAGAAGAGTCATAACACTGCTCTTCTTGGGCGGACACCTCTGTAGGACCAGCAGCTTCTCAACTAAACAGCAAGACGATGACAGCATCTGTACTTGTTTGGATTTGTCTGTGTGTTTATTTTTTTATTTTAAACAAATTGAAGTCAACTTATTTAAATGCCTTGGAATGGATTGCTCATGATTTATGAAAATTAATGCCTTTGTGTGGTTTAGAAATTAATCTCCATCTGTCTGCCAAAAAGCACTGTACTGTCTGCTGGCTTCCAACCTGGGTATCCCACACACAGGGCAACTGTGCGTCTGTTTGGAAACCCGTTCTGGAAGCCTGGGACTGTTGCCCTCACAAGAAGTAGCAAGACAAAGAGCAGAAGCAAATCAGGAGTGCTTCCTTTGTATAGCACGATGGAGTAACTCATTCGTAAGTGCCTGAGGAAAGCACTCCTTTTGCTTTCTACATTTGAAACTAGGTGAAGTACAAAAAGGAGGATTGCAGGCAGCGAAGGTATGACATTCTTGGCCCAGATCAGGGAATGGAAGTGCCCAATCTCCCAGTACAAGATCAAGGCAGAGCGAGGACTAGAACTGGGTCTGGGTTATAGTAGGCAGAGGGATCCTGATCCTTCATCCTGATGGTCCCTTTTTAGAGGATAAGACTCAGGAGAAGGAGCCACATTGAGAGGGCAAACAGTAACAGACACTGTGGCATCATATTATTTACAAAGCCAGATAATTTTTTTAAAGATTTTATGTAAGTATGTATTTAAAGATCTTGAACAGGGGGATGCATGGAGAGGGAGGGAGAGAGCAAATCTCCAGCAGACTCCACACTCAGCATGGAGCCTGAGTTGGGATCAAGCAGGCCTTGATCCCAAGACCCTGAAATCATGACCTGAGCTGAAATCGAGAGTCGGATGCTTAACCAACAGCTACCCAGGTGGTCCTGGAAAGCCCGATCATTCTTGAAAATGGTACAAGTATCCTGTTCAAAGTCATTCCTTTTCTTGGTAAGTAGTGATCAGGATCAGGAAGTTAGTCATTGAAAAAGGAACCAGCCAAATCCTCTATCATCATATGGTGTGGCCCAGTCTAGCTATCCTGAAGCATTGAATCTGCCAGTCAGTACAGTCTGCAGCCTTCAGTATGCACTCACTGTGGCTCACAAGGGAGAGGGAAAGTGCTATTGTGTTAATAATGTAATGGGTACCTTCACAGAATGCAGTCATGAAAACTTTCCCTAGTCACAGTCTGTCTGTTCAACCATAGGGATCACTCAAAGCTATCTAATCTAACTTCTCTTGTCCTTCAGGTGAGGACTGAGGACCAGAGTAATAGAGAACAAATTACCGGGCACCTGGGTGGCTCAGTGGTTAAGCCTCTGCCTTCAGCTCGGGTCATGATCTCAGGGTCCTGGGATCGAGTCCCACATCGGGCTCTCTGCTCTGCGGGGAGCCTGCTTCCTCCTCTCTCTCTCTCTGCTTGCCTGTCTGCCCACTTGTGATCTCTCTCTGTCAGATAAATAAAATCTTAAAAAATAAAATAAATTAAAAAAAAAGAGAACAAATTACCAAGGCCATCCACACCCTACTTTAATTTAGGTTTAGGTGGGCTAATTAGTAAAGAGCACTTCTACCTAATAGGTATCAGTTCTATTGAAAAATAAGATCATTAGGAAAATAAAAAGGAGTGCTACTCAAAATCAGAAAATGGGGGCACCTGGGTGGCTCAGTCAGTTAAGCATCCAACTCTTGATCTCAGGGTTGTGAGTTCAAGCCCCATGTTAAAATAATAAAAAAAAGAAAGAAAATCAGAAAATGTCTTCTTTGGAAAACATATAACTCTATACATAAAAATAAATTCCATATAGGGGCTTCTGGGTGGCTCAGTGGGTTAAAGCCTCTGCCTTCGGCTCAGGTCATGATCCTAGGCTCCTGGAATCGAGCCCCGCATCAGGCTCTCCGCATCAGGCTCTCTGCTCAGCGGGGAGCCTGCTTCCCCTTCTGTCTCTCTGCCTGCCTCTCTGTCTACTTGTGATCTCTGTCTGTCAAATAAATAAACAAAATCTTTAAAAATAAATAAATAAATAAATAAATAAATAAATAAATAAAATAAATTCCATATGAATCAATATGGTAAGGGTAATGATAAATCATAAAAAGAACTATAAGAAAAATGGACAACGTTTTTATAATTTTGGAGTGGAGAAATGCCTTTCTAAGCAAGGCACATATAATCATTATGAAGAATGAGGTCTATCTTTATGAACCATGTTGAAATGGAAAAAGCTATTCATCATTAAATAGTAACAGCAAGGTGCTGCTTATGTGCACATAATTTACTCCAGGACGCATCTTGTGGAGGACTGTGACCAGTTAGTGAAAATTGGGAAGGCTTTCCCAAAAAAAATGGGAGACTCAACAATCTCTTCTTATACATGGAGGCTTCCAGACCTTTCCACAGGCTGTCATCAGCATGGCAGGAGAGCAAAACTACAGAGTACGTAAATAGAAATGAATAAAAAATTCATCTTCAAAGAAAACAGAGATACAGTCCAGAATATGGAAATGGATTTTCAATGGCATTTTTATGAAACAAGCTAAAGATACCTGATGTTTATGGCCAAAGCAGAAATGAAATGAGCCCTTCTACAAAACACCCATACATATACATACACACACACACGATCTATAATCTATACATGGATATGCACGTGTATCAATGTATCAGTGCAAAGTTCCAGAAACTGCTCATAATGTTAAATTCCAGAAAGTGGACTCAAGGTCTGCATAGGAGAGAATCAGCCAATTTTTCATTGCATACCTTTTTATACTGTTATAGGTTTGAGCTATTAAACTTTTTAAAACGAAAAAGAATAAACTTTGGAAGTAATGAGCTCGATACAAAAGCTCTTGTGAGAAAGAGAAGATCTCAGACATACATTTTCCAAGGGCCAAGGAAAGAATATACGGGGCCACAGAGAGATGCTTTCTGAGTACTGAATCTGGAATTGAACAATTTTCTTGCCTTCCCCATTCTCTGCTTTTGTGGTTGGTAATGTTCACTGTTGCTAAGAAACATTGCTATTTAGGAATTCATCTAGGATAGGATAATTACATTTGCTTTCTACTACAAATATCTACAAGAATGTCTGGAAAAATATTTGACTAATTGAGTTTAGGAATAGGAATCCAGTATTTGAAACATAAGTAAACAGCCTTTTTCTAATTGGTTGACATATGGAATTTAACTTTGTATTGAGTAATAGAAAATTTGCTTTCTAAAAACTTCTTTTTTTACTGTGGTAAAATATACATAACACAAAATTTATCATTTCTTACTGCTATTTTGCAAGACTACACTGACTTGCCTATTTCAGTCATAACAAGCTCTTTCACTTTGCACTTGCTGTTTTCTCTATCTGAATAACCTTTCCCTAATCTTTGCAGGGCTAGCTCCTTTCAGTCCTTCTGGTTTCACCTTAAAAGTCTCCATCTCTGATGACCTTATCTGAAATAAGTGTCCCCCACTCTGTTATTTTTGTGATAACCCCTATCATAGCATTTATTACAGCTTTCACTTATTTATGTATATGTTTATTTACTTTTCATTTTTATTTTTTCCTTTTCAAAACTGCAAAAATTCATGTATGTGGTAGATAGTTTTGTTCAAGATCGTTTCCATGTTCCTAGCACAGTATCTGATAATAATTTTCAGATGAAACTATAAATATCCAAATAATACATTCAAACACATCATGAATTCTTTCTGTTTTATTTTCTCATTAGAGAGTTCTGCCTGGAGCTCAGTCTTCCAGCTCCAAACTGGGCAGGTTACTCCTGAGGTCCCAATCCTAGGACTTGTCTTCACCATCATTCTGAGGATCCTCTTTCTTTCATCCTCAGTCTTGGATCCCTTTGTTTCCTGGACTTTGGTTTACACTTGTGTTTGGTGATACACATCTTTCAGTAGGTTTCTAAGAAAAAATATATGGGAGGGAACTTTCTTATCCACGCATGTTTGAAAATGTCTTCTATCTCCACATGGGTGTAGAATCCTAGGGGGAAATGCTTTGTCCTCAGAATCTCTAAGGCATAGCTCCATTGTCTTCTATTTTTAATTTGCTTATTGAGATGTTTAATGCCATTTTGCTTCTTGATTCTTTGTTATCTGGGTACCCCCTACTATCCCTTATAGACATATTTTTTGAGCCTCATGTTTTCCCTTGATATTTTGAGAACCAACTGGAAAAGTGCCATAGACATAATTTAGTAACATAGCAGAAATTAACCAAAAAATGAAATGAGAAAAAAAGATGCCATTTATAAATCTAACACAGAAGACAAACTACCCAGGAATAACTTAACAAGGACATGCAACTCACCCATTTTTTTTAATGGCTTCTGGGTTTTATGTCTTGCTTGGAATGGCCTTCCCCTGCAAAGTTACAATTTACCTCATGTTTCCTTCTTGTACTTTATGATTTACTTAATTATACAAAAATTGTTAATCTATCTAGAACTTATGTTAATGTAAGAAATCTGAAATGTAAGTCTCCTTTTGGAAGGGGATTATGTTTTAAAGAGAAACTGAATAAATCACTTAAGCTTTATTAGATAGCGTGTGTTAAATTCCTACCCTTGGGCTGACAAGAGAAGACAAAAGAGACAGAATAGTTGGAACATGGGGAACTAACCAAAGCAACTATCAGATTGAGGCAAGGTTTCAAATAAGATTGAGGAGGGTTGTTTTTTTTTTGGGGGGGGGGGGCTTTTGTGTCCCCCCCCCACCAAAGATTTTATTTATTTGTCAAAGAGAGAGAGAGAACACCAGCAGGAGGAGCACCAGACAGCGGGAAAAGCAGACTCCCCGCTGAGCAAGAAGCCTGATGCAGGGCTCAGTCCCAGGACCCCAGGATCGTGACCTGAGCGAAAGACAAGACACTTAACTCACTGAGCCACCAGGCATCCCATAAATTTGAGTTTGATATCCTGTCTTTTCAGTCACCAGATGTCACTCTGATGTTCCTTCCATTTATTGCAAAGAGTTAAGCACTCTTTTGTTGCCAGATTGTTTTTTACCCACCTAAAATGAAAAAAAATTTCGTCAAGAATCTTAGAACGCCCTTTAAATAGTTATGAGAAGATAAAAAGAATATCTGGTGTATTATTCCTGATTATTTATAAATTATACTTGTTATGCATTTAGAATGTATGTGAACTCACAATAGTTTATAGTGTATAGTAGATACTCATCAAATATTTGTTGAATAAATGTAAGAGTGTCTTCACATGACCTGCCATTTAGCAAGAGAGAGGCAATAATTGCAACACAATGCGTTACTAAGTGTGTGTGTGTGTGTGTGTGTGTGTGTGTGTGTGTGTGTAAAGTCTCCCTATGCTAAAGAGACAAATCAGTATCAATCCTGAGTGGTTAGCATTCATGTCACCGGGCTCATTACCGCCCAAATGTAAATAGGGCATAAATAAGTGATGGGTGATGGGTGGTAAGTGCTGGTAGAGCACACACACATCGTGCCAACAGCAGAGAAAAGGAGCCCCCAAGCTAGCCAGGAAGTGCTGTTTTCCAAGGAGGTGACTGCTGAGAACAGAGGGAAGAACAGGAATTAACCACACTGAGTGGCACCTGGGTGGCTCAGTCGGTTAAGCATGTACCTTTGACTCAGGTCATGAACCTGGAGTCCTGGGATCAAGCCCTGTGTCAGGCTCCCTGCTCAGTGAGGAGTCTGCTTCTCCCTCTGCCCCTCCCCCTACCCATGTACTCTCTCTCTCTCTCAAACAAATAAAACCTTAAAAAAAAAAAAAGAATTAGTTGCACTAAAGTGGTGATTGAGGGGAATGGGGTAGAGTCTAGAAGGATAGAAGCGTAAGTACTCCAAGGGAACAGCATGCACAAGGCCAACGGTGAGAGACTGACTGCGTAGGAAACAGACCTCAGCGATATGGAGGTGGACGGAGAGGGTAAGGGAAGTGAGCCTGGGTCTTCATGGCCAGTTTAAAGGTTTGGACTTCCGGGCTGCCTGGGTGCCTAAATGGTTGGACATCTGCCTTCAGGTCATGATCTCCTGGTCCTGGGATCGAGCCCCACGTCGGGCTCCCGGCTTGGCGGGGAGTTTTTCTTCCTCTGCCTCTCACCCTGCTTGTGCTCTCTCTGTCTCTTGTCTGTCTCTCTCTCTCAAATGAATAAATAAAATCTTTTAGAAAAATAGAGATTTGGACTTCATCCAGTGGCCAGTGGGGTGCTATTGAAAGTTTCAGTATAGGTTTCAAAGGAGGCATGATCATATCTACGTTCTGAAGAGGTCACTCTGATGACAGGACCAAAAAGGTAGGCCAAGGAGGAGGTTGGTGCCATCATCTGGGCAGCAGGTTTCAGAGTCCCCAGGAGGTGCTGAGCTTGGGTCTGCCTTGGTCAGAATGTTCTCAGGGAGGAAGGGAAGAAGAGACAGTAGAAGAACCACCCTACTCTGGCTTCCTCTCCTCACCAAGGCTGATCTGGCTGGAGAGGCCTGGGCACTAGCAGAGCAGGCTCAGGTGGCGCATGCCAGATTCCAGCTCCGCCCTTTTCGCCATTGTGGGCTGGGCGGGGTAGGGCATGCCATAGTCTTCATGGAGTGATTGTCATTTTTCTGTGTTTAGTGCAAGAGACCGTGCGGGCCCAGAGTGATCTGGTGTTGGAAACGGTGCATGACAAAGGCAAAATGGAGCAGGTCATCTTTGAGATACAGAAAAGATTTGAAGCTGTAAGTGTGGATCCCAGCCTCTTTCCTCAACTATATTTTTAGCTTTGTCACTAAGACCCAGAGGGACTCCTTTAAAGTTGCAATTTTTTTTTTTTTTTGCAGCCAAGAGCAGAAGTCAGATAGGTCCCTTGGTAATGGACCAGGGTAGGGGCAACTTCCATCTCTAAGGTTCTCTGGCATGATGGGGACCCAAGGGGCCCTGCTCCAGAATGTTGCCATGCTTCTTCTGGAAAGCACCCAGCCAGGGACAAGCTTTGGTTCTGTTAGCACATCCTTTGGTTGGTTCCACGTTTCATTGTGCATTCTGAGTTGCAGTGCCTATAACTCTTTTCTCACTGTCTTTCCCTAGAGACAAGCAGAGTTTATAGAAATGAGATCCGACCTGAAGCACCTTGAAGCTTTAGTGGCCCAGCAGAGTAAGGACTTCCAGCAGCTGTGTGAGCAGCTAGGCCAGCTAAATGTGGCCAGTGTCCTGGCAGAGCTGAAGAGATTGATTCCAGTCCCTCGGGTCGCCGGGCATGTGAAAGACAGCACTTCCCAGACCTCACCACCTCTGGCCCAGAGCCTCCATTTCACCAGGCAGGGCAGGTACGCTTCTGAGGAGGCAGTTCTGTGGCGGGCTCAGGCCCCCGCTGCCGTACAGACTCGGAGTATGGGCTCCCCGCAGCCTGGAGAGTTTGGTGTCTGTGGTGAGAGAGCAGAAAGCAGTGCGCTCCAAGAAGAGGCTATGCAGCAGGCAGCTGGAACCAGCAGAAGAAACAGGCAAGTCAAGGCCAGGGCTGTGCAGACCAACCGCAGGAACTGGACCAGTCCTAAAACCAGCTCTGAGAACCATGGCTCCGGCTCCTCAGGCCCCAAAGTTCCTGGTGGTAAGGACTGGGTTTCTCAGGGAGCCTCAAGGCTTCTACCCCTGGACTCAAACAAATTCGCAACCAGCATTAAGAACACCTGCCAAAAATGTCAAGCTGAAGGTGTGTCTCCATGTGATCCTCGTGAACAAAGGCTAGTGACTGCACAGAAAAGCAGAACTGTGGAAAGAGGGAGGAAAGGCAAAAAGGCGCCCAGGAAGTCCCAGAGAGGCAGGCTCCGAGCCAGGAAGCAAGAAGAAGCCCCTAGCAAAACCTGTGCTTCCATTCCTAAATACCCTCAGCCTCCAGTTTCTGGCCCACAAAGCCCCCCGCTGGAGCAGCAGAAACCCGGCGCTCAACCCCTGCCTCTGTGGGGCCCCAGCAGCCCCACAAAGCCAGTCGGCGCTGTTCTGGGAGGAAGAGTCATGCGCAGTAAGGCAGTGAGGGCCGCGCAGGGAGACATCTTACAACTCAGTGGGTTTTCTTCCCAAGACGACAGCCTGCTTGCGACCGGTTCCCAGGGGGACCACCAGATGAGCTGGTTCAGCGACCTCAACCTCGGAAGTTCAGACCCCCCTGTGTGCAAGGAGCCAGGGAAGAGTATGCTCTATGATCTGGGTTTTGATAGCAGTGATGATGGCTTCTGACCCGCCCACAAAATTCTTCAGCTGGTAGTTGATGGGTGGCAGCTGGAAAGACACATGATCCCACACTGAGGCCGGCGAACGGCAGGAAGTCCCTGCCGGGGGTCAGTGCAGGATGGGTGCGGGGCCGGCGAAGCAGATCTGGCCTGCTGGGTACCCGGTGCTGCCCGTGACAGGCGTGAGAGCTGCATGCGTCCTTATTTCTTGGAGGGAAGTGTGTGAAGACGGTGGTGCGGAGCTGGGCCAGCAGCCTGGGTGCAGGGAATCAGGAGCGGTGTGTGGTTTCGGTGGAAGAGGAGGGCTAGTGAGGGGCAGCAGTGCTCCCACAGAACCGTTGTGTGTGGCAGCAGGACTCCCCAACACAACATTTTTGGTCTTCACAGTATTTCCTGCACATAATCAATACTTTTCCAGGCCTCAGTATTTTTGTTGTTGTTGTTTTTATCCAGTTTTACTGTCAGAGTGCTTGCATGTTTTGATCAGTGGATGTATTACTACAGAACACGCTAAGTCTGTCCTCTTGAGCACGGAGAAACAGAGAATGTTAAGCTGCCAGTGGAAGAGAGGTGACCCGCACCCAACAGATGCCAGAGGGGCGCTGTACACCAGCCACGCGCCCCGGTTTTCTTCTTGGCTGTTTCCCCCAATCCTGTTTCCAACCATTCTTCAAGCAAGTGAGAGCATCTAAGGGCCCAGCGATATTTCTGGAGAGCATTGGGCTTATATGAGACTTTGGCTTTCTTACAGAGAGTTTTGAATTGTTGTTACACATATATATTTCTTTTGTAATAAAAATGAAAACATATAAAACATGTAAAAGCATGTTTTGGGGGGGCATCTGGGTGGCTCCGCGGGTTAAGCGCCAGACTCTTTGGGCGCAGGTTGTCCTCTCAGGTTCTGAGACTGAGCCCGGAATGTGGCTCGGCACTGAGCGTGGAGCCTGCTTAAGCTCTCCGTCTCCCTCTGCGCCTCCCCCGACTCATGCTCTCTCTCTCTCTCTCAAAAAACCCACAAAAATCCAAAACACTTAAAAGCATATTTTTTTCATTAAGTTTATTTATTTTTTTAAATTTATTTGACAGACAGATCACAAGTAGGCAGAGAGGCAGCCAGAGAGAGAGACAGGAGGAGGAGGCAGGCTCCCTGCTGAGCAGAGAGCCCGATGTGGGACTCGATCCCAGGACCCTGAGATCATGACCTGAACCAAAGGCAGAGGCTTTAACCACTGAGCCACCCAGGCGCCCCTTTCATTAAGTTTATTGAAGGGATATCCCATCAACTTAATCAAATGGATAAGAGAGATACCATCTTTTTACCTGTAGGCTTTTCCCAAGATGACTTTGATAAATAACACCCTACTCAGACTGGTTTCTCTTCCTTTATTGTTTGGGAAAGTAAAAATCCTCACTGGATGGATTGGCTTCCAGAATCTGCTCATTTTCTTGTTTTAATACTCCTTAAATTCAGATTAATTAACATACAGTGTGTCATTAATTGCAGGGGTAGAGTTGAGTGCATATAACACCCAGTTGCATATAACACCCAGTGCTCATTACATCATGTCCCTCCCCAGTTACCCCGTCCCCCCACCCCGTCCCCTCCAGCAACGCTGTTTGTTCCCTAGAGTTAAGAGTCTCTTATGGTTTGTCTCCCGCTCTGATTTTATTTTTCCTTTCCTTCTCCTATGTTCATCTGTTTTGTTTCTGAAATCCTACCTATGAGTGAAAGGATAGATTTGTCTTTCTCTGACTTACTGCGCTTAGTATAATACCCTCTAGTTCTGTGTCGTTACCCATTTTTAAGGCAGTAGTAAATGACTCTAGGGCCTCTGAGTGGACCATTATAGAAAGCAATGGTTCTTGATTTTTTCTTATTTTTACATTCATTTTCAAGGGGGTGTGTCGCACAAAAGTCTGAGTTTAATTTGCCTTCAACACCTTTGACAGGGATACCAGGCACCAGCCTAAGCTGCTCTTACTCTAGTTTCCAGACCGAGGACATCCTGTAGCCTGTAGCTGGGAGCCACAGGCAATGGCAGCAGCCCTTTCCAAGGCCAAGGGTGTAGACTTGGACTCCCTCTCAGGCTGCCCGGCCTTTTCTCTCCCTGTGAGCCTCACTGGATGTCTCTTTACCCTGCCCTCTGCCAGCCTCTATAGCCTTCCCTACTGGTTTCCTCTGTTTGTGCAAGGAAAGCATGGGAGGAAGGGGCCCAGCCCCGCCATGGGTTCCTTCCAGCCCTTCTCAAACTTGACTACAGGTGGCTGCTGCGTGGTTAGCATAAGGCTTGTAGACCATAGGGGTTTGTATCTGGAAATCTTTTATTACTCTAAGTTGAAAAGTTTAATCATTTTGAGGTGCCTGGTGGCTCAGTTAAGCAGCTGCCTTCAGCTTAGCAAGGAGCCTACTTCTCCCTCTCCCTCTTCCCCTCCCCCTGCTTGTATTTTCTCTCTCTCTCTCTCAAATAAAATCTTTAAAAAATTAAAAAGTAAAAGAACAGTTTAATCGTTTCAACTCAAAGTTGAGAACCTGTTGAGAGAACTCCATTAGTATTTATGACTGTGGCCTTCCCATTGAAGGGTCTGTCCAACTCTGAAATGCCAAAGGAGGACCCTCTGTTCTTTGATTCTGCTATGAGTTACAAAATCCTGTGTTTCTTCAGAAGTATGTCTTTTTGTGTTATGGAGTCAAAGATCAAGTGACTCAATGTTCTATGAGCTGGGTGTTTTGTAGAAAGAGCAGTAAATTTATCTCCTAACAAGCCTGGGTTAATTAAAATTACACTGCCTGTCTCTGGTAATCATCAGGAAAGGATATTCTGTTTCTTATTTTATTCCTAAGACTTTTTTTTTTTTTTTTTAAACTGTGTTCCTGCCAGATTTGGTGAGCGTGACATAGCCCAGGCACATCCCCAGAGCACACAGCGTTTTTGGCTTTTTGGATGCTGAGAGAGATGTGGCTCCACGGTGGGGGGAGGGGAGGTGTCGTGGGAGGTCTAGGGACCTAGAGCCCAGAGAGCCACCTAGGGCTGCCTCCCTCTGACAATGACCCCAGCCAACCACATCACCTAATTGTCTTGACATTCAAGTATCAATTTAAATGTCACCTACAGAGAGGTCTTTTTGTGACCTTTTCTGTAGAAGCTTGCCTTACTGCCCATTGCCTTCCCTTGTAATTTTCTCCCACAGCTCCATCTCAAATGGTGTATTGCTGTGCACACCTATGTTTTACCTGCCTTGCTGGGGGGGGGGGGGTATAAACCTCGGAAGCAATAACAGCGTCTGCCTCACCCCTGCGGTACCCCCAGCATCCGGGAGAGCGTCTGACACGAGCAGACACTTGACAAATACTGAGAGCGGAGATTTCTTGCTTGCCATTTGAACAGTTCCCTGCAGCCCTGTCCCAAAGTCAGTTCTCCAGCATCCCCTTGCAACCTCCCTTTTTAGCATTTTGTCTCAGAAGTTCCAAAGGGCTCCTGATGAGGGGTCTCCCACAGTATGGCCTCTTCTCTCCCCGGCCAGATGCCAGAAACCCTTCTCCACCCAGAGGGCCCAGAATGTAGCCTTTCTGCACTCAAAAAAAAGTTGCTTCCTACAAGGGTTGAGCAGTTTCGAAAATTTTTTCATGCCAGGCCTTAGGCCAAAACCTTTCATCAAATCAGTCATCTTCCAGCTGGCCGAGCACAGAGAGTCCTTCCCCACTAAGGCTAGGATTCATTGTCAAGTAGATTTCCTAAGTAAAACTTTGTCTACTCTATAAATATTTATCTGGAACATAAAATATTAACATTCTCCCACATACTCCAGGGAGAAAGCAGATTGCCAGAGCCTCAGACGGTCTTGCCATGAAAACCTTTTCAGTAATTATCTGCAATCAGGTGCAGTGGCCTCTGTTGTCTGTGTGCCTTCTTCACGGGTCACTGCCATATTAAACGTCCTCGGGTCAGCTGGCGGAGATGGCACGCTGATACCCAGTGAGCCCCAACCTGGCTATTCAGGAAGAGGGAGATTGGCCTGAATTAGGCCTCTTTTGCAAATCTCTTCCTCAATTTCTTTGACCACTAACAGCTCACAACTCCTCTAGTGGGAGGACGCTGTCGCCGCCCTACCAGCACATTCCTGGGTGCACAGGGGAGGGACACATGCCCCCAGGTTTTCTGTTCCCTTCTGCTGGGTCTCTGATCACTTTGCGGTTTGCCCTGGGATTAGAAGTGGGGGTCCAAGGAGTCAGAACAGGTGGGCCAGGAGGTAGCTCTCCTAGTCCCCCAGTGAGAGGGAGCAGGAGGCAGGAGGTGGGGAGCCTGGAGACCCAGAGATGAGAAGGCAGGCCCCAGTGCCTGGTTGAGCCACACAGAGGCAGAGGCTTACTAACCAGAAGTGCCCCCAGAGCTCACCTGGCAAGATTTCAGACTTTAGCCGCAGGTGGCTAGATAGCCATGTCCAGGAATGTGGAGAACGTGGCAACAGGGACGAAGCTGAAGCCAGGGTCAACATTTCCAGCCCGTGGCCATCCCTAAATTCTCCTTTTGAAAGAACTGTTCCTCGGCGCTCAGGCCTTAGCTGTGGCTCTCTGCTCCCTGACCTTCACTCAACCATTGGCTCATCTCTCCATTTTCCTACCCCTTCTTCCTCAACTGTCCTTGCCTGCCCCCCAGCAGGTCCTAGGAGCTTCTGTGGACCAGCTCCCACCTTACAAAGTCTTACTAGTCTGCATATAGAGCTGCTTTCTAGTGGCTTGGGCAGGGACACTGGTGGGATGCAGCCAGGGGACCTGGAGACCTCTTACAGGGCTAGATGGGCCCCCACTTCTCACGTGCCTTGTGCTGTGGCTTGAATTTGCAGTTTGTGACTAGCAGGTTCCAAAGCTCCTATTTATTCTTGAGGTTGCCTTGTTTCTATTTTGAGTCTGCTAATCCAAATCACAGTTTGGTGTTTCCACGGAAACAATTCAGTGTTTGGTTTGCCAAGATGAGCTGCGGGGGAGAGAACCAAATGACGTAAAACATTTTTAGTTTCTCAAATATGACTATCATTTGTCTCCCCGAGAAGCCTTTGGTCCCAGCCCCCTGAAAACCTGAGGAAGTTGTATTAAAATAAATGTTCTAGACTCCTGTTCCCCTTCTAGCTAAGTCCTTGGAGCCCCACTCCCTGAACACCCCCGCTGTACGTGCGTGAGCACACATCTGCCCAGTATAGCAGATGACAAAGGCAGGAAGGTCTCCTTGGGGCACCTCAGGGAGTCAGGGATATGGAGACAGGAGTCCATGTCGCCAGGGAAATGGCCATATGGCTCCCCCTGTTAGTCTGGGACTGGAGAGCCAGAGGCTCAAGGCTCACCTGCTTTAACTGAATAGCTGTGTTTCTACAGTGAGGGAAATCTCATTCAAGGATCCCAGGACGAATTACCCCTCTGGTAAATCTGAATTTTTACATAAAGGCTTAGCTAAAATAGCAATATGTCTGCCTGTCCCACCAGGGAGAGCTGGGTCCCTCCCTCATGCTGACCCTTGTTCTCAAAGACCATAGTCTCCTCTACAGTCTCCTCCAATCCTTTCCTTTGTTTTTTGTTTTTTTTTTTCAGTCGTCTATGGTTAGGGCTAGGCCCCCGTTCCAGCACCCACCCCCCGTGCAAAGACCCTGGGGGAGCAGGAATGGAATGCTGAGCAGCAGCTCCAGGAGACCTAGAGCTTCCAGTCCCTGGACCCCTGCATCCTCAAGGTCAAGGTCCTGTGAATCCTCCCATTGCCGGTCTGACCTCTGCTCCAGCTTCTGGGGACTGTGAAAGTCAGTTCTGGGCAGTCAGCGGGTAGGGATACCGGTGGCTGGTTGGTGGAGATGAGGGCTTTAAGAAGCTGTGCATGTCCACTGCAGATAGATTAGAAAATATGGACAAGGGGGGAAAAAAGACAAACCCCCTTGTCCCTCCGTGACAATCTCCTGCACATGCTGTGCTCACACACATCTGTACAAACTGGAGACCAAGTGCACTTTCAAAAAATAAATACGCGGGGCGCCTGGGTGGCTCAGTGGGTTAAGCCGCTGCCTTCGGCTCAGGTCATGATCTCAGGGTCCTGGGATCGAGCCCCGCATCGGGCTCTCAGCTCAGCAGGGACCCTGCTTCCTCCTCTCTCTCTGCCTGCCTCTCTGCCTGCTTGTGATCTCTCTCTGTCCAATAAATAAATAAAATCTTTAAAAAATAAATAAATAAATAAATACGCTTGAAGTTTTGGAATAACTAGATTTACAGGAAGGTTGCAATGACAGTTTGTATCCACCCTTCACCCAGCTTCCCCTTGTCTTACGTAACTGAAGCACATTTTGTCAAAGCTGAGAAAAATACATGAACTCTGGCCTTTATTTAGACTTTGCTGGTTTTTCCATCATCTTCGTTCTGCTTCCGGATGCAATCCCAACTACCACGCAGAGAATCAGTGTGTCCCCTTAATCTTCACTAGTCTGTGACAGGTTTGGAGTCTTTCCTTGTTCTTCATGACCTTGACAGTCTGGAGCGCTGGCCGGGCGTCCTGCAGGACACCCCCAGCCTGGGTTTGTCGGCCGTTTAGCTTGTGATTAGACCAGGGACATGGGCTTTGGGTAAGAAGTCAACGGAAGTGAAGGCCCCTTCTCCTTGCTCCCTATGGCCGGGGGTGGTGGTGGTGGTGGTGGCGGCGGTGGTGGCGGCGGCATCCACATGACATCACTGGTGGTGTCCCCTTTATCACTTGCTTGGGTGCCATCAGGCTTCTCCATAGAAATTTACAGATTTGGGGAGCCTGGGTGGCGCAGTTGGTTAAGTGTCTGCCTTCGGCTCAGGACCTGGGACCGAGCCCTGCACTGGGCTCCCTGCTTAGCAGGGAGCTGCTGCAGCTGCTCCCCCTGCTTGTGCAAGCTCCCTCTCTCTCTTTCTGCCACATAAATACAATCTTTAAGAAAAAAGTAATGTTTTTATTTTTCCTTTTGTTCCTAGGAAGTGAGTCACTGAGTGGAGTCCAGCGTCAAGGGGTGGTGAAGGGATGGGGTGGGATTAGGCAGGCGGATTAAGCGCCACCTTCTCCCCGGGAGACTGTCCACATCAGCACTTACTATTCGAACGCACTGTCATGAGCCCTGGCTTTCTCGGGTATCAGGTAGACATCTCTCCGCACACAGACCACCCTACACCTGAGCAGGGCCTCCCAGGATGCTCTGAGCCTTTCTCCTCATTTGCTCCTGTCCTTCCTGCTAAGGGAGAAGAAACTCCCCACCCCGCGGGGCGTGAGTGCTTACTGAGGGTGCCGCCCGCTGTGGGGACTGAGTGTAGGGTGGCTGGGGAGGAGCTTCTGGTTAATCTTGTCCCCCTCTGCCCCAGGCAGGGCAGTCGGGGGGGGGGGGGCGTCCCGAGGCCCTTCCCATGGGGAGGCCCATCCCATGACGTGGCTACCCTGTGGGAAGCAGGAGTGCAGTCTCTGCCTGAGAGTGGGAGTCACCAGACCTGGTGACCAGCCTGCCCTGTGCTTAGGTCTGTAGCCTAAAAGAAGTCATGGCAAGGGGGCCCCTTGGCCAACGGGGCCTTCCTTCCCAGTTCTTTGGGTCTTACCAATAGCCCCTGTGCCAGCCTCCTCACCCCATGCTGCCCATCTGAGCCCAGAAGGCAGGCACTTCTCTGGGACTCTGTGTCCAGGAGGCATCAAAGCTTGCCTCCCTTCCTGATGATGTCCTTGTCCTTTCTTTCCAGGGGTATGGCTGGAGCCGGCCCCGCTAGGCTTTTGCTGCCAGGCTTTTAGGCCTAGCTCCTTCTTTGTCCCTGCCCCTTCTTGCACTAGTACCTGTGGCTTCCAGGGTCTCCAGGCCCGGAGTGGGACGCGTGAGGCCTCAGGCATGAAGGTGGATGGGCAGGACCCGTGTTTACCTTTTTCTCCCACTGCCCTGTGTTGGGGGCCCGGGTGTCCGATGTGGGGCGTGTGGTGGGGAGGCCTCACGGGCATGTCCTGTCAGGTGGGGATCAGCCCCTCCCACACAACCATGAGGCCCCAGCAGCAATCTTCAAGCTGAGCAGGGTCAGGGTTAGGGGTGCGGAGGGAAGGTTGGTCTGGACATGAGGAGGGTCTGGAGCCCAGGCAGAGAACAGATAGCCCTGTGTGCAAGGCGTGCAAGGGGAGGAGGGCTGGGGGCCATGGTCTGTGTGGGCTGGGCTGGCCTGGGCTGGTCCCAGGGGGTACACAAAGCCCACCCTGGTTGTGGTCCCAGTACTTCTTCGGGGGCCCATGGAAAAGAACACTGGGAGACACAGCAGAGGCCACAACCAGCACCTGCCTTGGGTACTGGGTGTATTAAATACCAATCAAAAACACAGTTTAGATGTAAAGAAAAGTGAAAAAAAAAAATCAACAGTGAGAAACAATTCAAAACTACAGAATAAAAAAATTGGGCTTTCAGCTCAAAAAGGGACACAAGTGCAAGTTAAAGGGTGTGGCATTCTCCGATCCTGCCAGCCACGCGGCAGAGGCCCCCAGGACGCTGACCGCTGCCTGAACGGCAGCCTGCTCCTCGAAAGAACCAAAGCAACAGGCAGCTGTCCTTACTCAACCTGGTATTTGAAAGAGCTCATTAAATTGTAGTCCTCCTCCAAGTCTAGCACAGTCTCCACGATATTGTGATCGTCAAAAGCCTGCTTGAGGCTGCCGGGGTCGCTCTCCGGGCCCTTCTGAGGGCTCTCGTCCACAAGCAAGGCCCAGGCCTCCTCCCTGAAGGGCGAATCTCCGCAGCGGCCACACACACGGTTCAGCTCGTTTTCAAATTCTAGTTTCCCAGCCAACTCTTCAATAGTTCGGATGCTCGTATGGTCTTAAAAGTAAGAACATTCAGCATTACGATTCCAGTGAGATGTTTCAGGAGACGTTTCAGGCACCAGTGAAAACCCACAACGGGCAACCCTCTCTGGGGACATCAGGGCAGGCGGGCTGCCAGACTGAGCCCCAGATGCTGTGGTGGTCTTGGTGCCCACCCCTCTGGCTCTGCGTTTATTGAGCCCAACTACCCGCCGGTCCCCCAGGAAGGAGGACTCAGACATGTCTGGGCTTGTCTTGGATCTTAGGGAACTCCCTGACCTGCAGGCATGGCAACATATCCTGTGAGAAAAATGGAGCCTTCAGCAGAATCAGACTGCTGCGCGGGGCTGGCAAGGAGTGTGGGGGGGTGGTGAGCTGAGGCAGAGGACTCCGGCTCCCTTCTGCAGCTACCCCAGAGGAGATGCCAGCCACTCGCCCAGTGGCTTGGTAGGTATCTTGCTCCGTGGCCTCAGGGGAGCCTCTCCTCCCACCAGGTCTCCCTTCATTCCCTAGAACCTGGAGGCCCTTCCAGAGCCAAGAGGTTCAGGCAATGCCCTTCACTGGGGGCTGTCTGTCCACTGAGCAGTGTTGAGTCATTTGAAAAAAAGAGCATACAAAAAATACACAGTTCCCACACAGAATGTACAGATGTGTAGGAAAAAACCTCTGGCAGGATCTCCAGCACTGTTAACGTTGGCTTTCTCTGGGTGTTGGCATTACAGCGGAGACGTGAGTTTCTAACTTTCCTTCTAATCTTGGGGGACCACCCCCCCACCCCATCTTTGCCTATGTCCTGTCTCCAGATCTAAGCTCAACAGCCAAGTCCTGGGGACGACTGTCCCTTATGCCCAGGGATTCACTGTAACCAGACATTTATGAAATGACCTGATTCCTGTGCAACTCCACCCGCTATCAGCTACATGAGGGTCCTGTGCAGAGAGCCTGCCATGGGCAAAACAGAGGCACCATGTAGACGGATGAGAACTGAGAGAGTGGTTTTGTTTTTTAAAGACACCTGCCGACTCAGGGGCCTGCATGAAGGACCTATCGTCCCAAGGAGGGGTCAGGTGTGCCCTTTGTACTCACCGATCATATCAAGCAGATCTTTTGTGACCTCTTGGCTAGAATTGCTGAGTGGCATGTTTGAGTCAACCTTCAAATCTTTCTCCGTATCTTTCCTGCAACCCCCAGGTAGAAAAAAAAAGAAAAGGTGGAGGGTTAGAGCCTCTTCAAAGAAAACCTTGTGGAGAACTCAGTGTTCATCTTAAAAACAAAAACATACTGGTAACTATGCTGTGATTACAGAGATAACTGGAAACTGCTGAGTCAGTGAAGTCGACTAATAATATCCTCGCAACTCACGAGCATCACTGACAGCGCACTGGTGACAGCACCTTTGTGACAGTGCCTTTCTGCCTACAAACGCCCGTATTCACATGTCAGAATGGAACCCATTCAATGGCTTCTTCCTTCTCTGCTTCCAGGGCAGCCAAGATGGCAGGACCTGAAGTTCCATCCCATATGGTCATCCTTGCTCCAGCTCAAGGTGCCTAGAACCAGGCAGTTTAAACCTTACCGGGGAGAGGGGCACCCGGCAGGCTTAGTTAGAACAGCATGTGACTCTTGGTCTCAGGGTGGTGAGGGAGCCCCACGTTGTAGACATTATGTAAATAGAGAAACTTTAAAGCTATCAGGGAAAAAAAGGTCTAAGGGAGATCTTAACATGAGGTCTAAGACCTCATGAGGTGGGGAGCGGGAGTAGGTTAGGGATGGGGGTGAAGAGCGCAGAAACAAGGATGAAAGCAGGAAGTAGGGACCAGCCACCCATCTGACCTCTCCCTAGCAGGGACACTGGAATGAAGATTTTCCTTTCTGCAGTATGAAAAACAGTGACTTAGAATCAGGTTCTCTAACGTTCACTACCACTGTGGGACCGGCAGAGTGGTCTCTAGGAAGGGTCTGGCAGTCCTAGGGGCAGGCAGAAGCCATGCTGCACTCAACTCAGGAACGTGCACATTTTCAGAAACCAGGGCCCCCTGACTGTAACTTTTTACACTGTCAAGTTGGAATCACCTTAGGCTGTCTTTTCTCCAGTTCTCCCCGTCTCCCGCGGCTCTCCAGAACTGTCTTTCCGGTGCCAAAATGGAGGAATGCATCAATACGTTTTCCTTACTGGTCAGAGGTTTTCTTTTCGGGCTTGAAGCCTGTGGCTTTGCATTCACTGGGGCATGGTTGGGCGCAAAGGCTGGGCTCTCGTTCTCAGGAGCGCACGGGACTGGAAGGAAGGGAGCCGCGGAGGAGGAACAGGCCGCCTGCGGGTGCCTCCTGCAGAGGAGCCGGTGCACGGGGAGGGGGAAGGAGAGCGGCGCGGCGTCCAGCTCCAGCCTTGGCCGGCCCGAGCACTCCTGGGAATGACTGACGCCTTCAAAGGCCCGGTCAATGGCCGCAGTCAGCTCCATTCTGCATCTTCGCAATTTTTCAGACATTTCCCCTAAAAGCGACCACGTCTTTATTATGTAACACATTGGAAATGCACATTGGAAGAGCAACACGAGAATAACGTTACAGACGAAGTTCCAAACCACCCCCAAAGGGCGCATCTCCTGGAGCTTGATCCACGCCACCGGCCAGACGGCAGAGGAACCCACACTCCGGGAGCCCTCCTGCCCAGGTGGCGGGTGTGGCCCACGGATCTCCCAAAGGAGTCAGCGGTTGGACTGGAGCCCCAGGGACGCCCAGCCCCGCCTTCCCCGGCTCCGGGCCCGCCCGCCCGCTCCAGCCACCCGCCCCAGCCGCCTCTGCAACCCCTCTCCGCCCTCGCCAGCAGCCCGCAGCCCGCAGCCGGCCCTCCGGCGGAAGGTCCGCAGGCGTGTCCTCACCCGCCAGTGCGGCCACACCGCCACCTGGGCCAACGGTCGCCGCGCGCGTACTGGCCGGTCGCGTGCCCGAGAATGGCGTTCCCTGCTCCCCCCACCCCCGCCAAGGTTAAAGGTCAGACAAGAATGCCCGGACTGACCACCGCTTCTTTAAGACCCACTCGGTGCAGCGGAAGCGAGGGCCCCCCCACCCCACCCCCCAGCGAGGGACGCGGCCGGATGCGGGGGGTGGGGGGGACAAGACCAACCAGAAACCGCTGGTGGGGGGGGGGGTAATTTCATTTCTTACCAAAGTTGGCGAGAAGGGAAACGTTCCCATTCTCAAGCCAACGTAGAGAGAAACTGGATGGGCCACTGGACCCAGAAGTTTTGTGTACCAACTTCTTTTAAGTGATATCTAATAAAATTGCCACCCCGTCTCCAACCGTCTCAATTCATCAAGGATGGTGAGGGACATAACAGAACTGCTAGGTTCCACACGAGATTGAGGGGCGGGAGACCCCAACACCAAGTATCTTCATTTCATTACCGGGAAGAAAGATGGAAACTCCAAGATGGCTCAAAGGGAAACAGAAATGGGCTTCAGGGACCAATTTTGAGGGAATTATAAACCCATGTCAGTGCACAGCAAGGGAGAAGGGGACAACATCAAGTGAACTGGAGGCTTGGTTTACTGTGGGCAGACTGCTGGGGTGACCAGGAACCAGCACCAGAATGAGAAATCCAGGAACTCAGGGCGGCCTGCAGTGGGTCTTCGTGGCCACCGCACTCAATGATAGTGTTCCTCTCCATTCTTTGGAATTCCTCGGCCTTACTCCACTGTGCACCCCCCTCCCGACCCCCCATTTTCCAGCTCCACAGGTCTTACAGAAATTTCTCACCACCTGTATAAAAAGAAAAATAATTCAGCCTCTTGACATAACCCTTCTGAGAAAACAGGGTCTTTTTTTTCTTCTGCTCATAAAAGAAGGGGATTTCCTCATCTGGTTTTTAGACGGAACACTAGTAGTCTTCAGAGTGTCAAAGATGTTCTCCTGGGGGATTACACTGGTGCTGAGGGGCAGCAGGGTCTCGGAGGCAGCATCAGTTGGTGTCCATGCTGCAAGCCTCGTCTTCCCCCGTGCCCTGCTGCGAGCTGCCTGGGCTTGTCCCTCCCTCGGAGGATCCAGGAAAACCGACGACTGAAGGCGTCTTATAAAATTCATCATCTCGACGTTGGTAAAATAGCACATAAGCCGCTTTTGTCTAAAACACAAGAGAGGAAAAGTTCATTCACCGGTTGGAATGATCACCCATTCTCCCAGCTTTTCGCTCACTATTCAAAACAGGGCTTTTTTCTCGGGGCTCTGCCATCTTGCCCTGTGCAACCATGCACAGAAGCAAACAGGAAGGTGACCCTGCCCAGAGAGTGGGGAAGGGCCGGTGCCTGCGACCAAACCCGGAGAGTGAAGTTTCTCATTTAGCAAGGGTTCTGGAAGGAATGGCAGTCAACTCTTTTGTCTACCACTCCTAGCTCCCACTGTCACATCAGGATGGCCCGGGAGACCCTTCTCAGCTTTAATCCATCAGGTAAGAGGAGGAATCAAGCACTAGAGCCTACTCACCACTATCTGATCCTCAGAGGCCAGGGACACGTTGCTATCATCAAAATAATACCATTTCCCGTTCAGTTTGTTCTTCGCATATGCAGTGTCTGCCAAGTCAACAAAGAAAATACCTCTAGCAATCACCAGAGAACTCATCTGGCTAGTTTATTAGGCTTGCACTAAACAACAATAAAACTCTAAAAAAATAAAACAAAGGCCCTGAAATTAAAAGTAATTTGGAGGTGACAACTAAAAGATAACTCTTTTTTTTGAAATCTGTTCTTCCTCAAAAAGGGTAAAAATGGGGACCCTGGCGGGCTCAGCCAGTTAAGCATCCGACTCTTGATTTCAGCTCAGGTCATGATCTCAGGGTTGTGATTTTGAGCCCTGCACTGGGTTCCATGCTGGGCATGTAGCCTGCTTAAGATCGTCTCTCCCCCCTTCCATAATCTCTCTCCCTCCTGCCCTTAAAAAAAAAAAGGCGGGGTGGTGGTAAGAATGGAGCGGTCAGGGACCAAGGCTTTAAGCTGTAATTTTGGGAAACTAATCGAAAGAACAGAGAAATCCAGTATCAATCTTCAGGATGGCTATAAGTAATCATCCAGAGCCAAGGGACCCACAAAGGAAGCTGATAGTTTAAGATTTTAGCAAAAATGGCTCTCAAAAAAACCAGTCAAGTCAAACTTCACTTGGTCCAGCAGATGGCTACTACTGCCTCTTCCTACCTCTGTATCCTCCAGGGTAATCCCGGTGAGGGACACCCTGGGCATCTGGCTTTGCAGAGCTGGGATATGGACAAGATGCTTTAAATGTATCTCTGAAACTGTGAAAAATCTGTGGCTGGGTAATAATTCCTCACAGTGGGCCTAGCATTCCCCACAGCAAACACTACCTGTCTTGATTTTATACTATTCCCCAGCAAGATGTGTTTACAACAGTAATCCCAGCAGCGATGAGGAGTTCCTGTCCCTTCCAGACTCTACGAAATGACAGACTCTAATGGAGAACTGGTTGCTTGTCCCCACCTGCTGCACTGACTTTGGGCCAGCCCTTCATCCCTCACTGTACTGCCTACCCCAGGGGTGAAGAATGTAGAAGGTGCCCAGGGCCTGTCCCTACAGTCCCTCTCCCTCTGCCCCTCCCCACCGGCTGCCTGCTCTCTCTCTCTCTTAAATAAATAAATCGTTTAAAAAACAAAAACCTACACATTCCAGACATTGTGGAAGATAAGGTAAAGCTGAGAAGGTTTCCTTGCTTTCTGCTTTAGCATAGCTGTGATACTGGCTTCTGCAATGACACAAGTCTGAACACGTCCTGGGCATCTCCCCATGTTATCATTCATTTTCTTTTGCAACGGCTGTGCGCTCTTCCAACACATAGGTGGAGAGCAGTGCCAACTGCTGGGTCACTGATGCAGCTACTAATTTTTCACTACAATAGCTGAATCTTTGTGCATAAAGCTTTTTCCCAATATCAAGTACTTTCCACAGGACAGATTCCCAGAGATGGGACTACTGGATTCAAGAATATGAAGACCAGGGGCGCCTGACTCCTCAGTCAGTGGAGCATGAGACCCCTGATCTTGGGGTCATGAGTTCGAGCCCATGTTGGGAGGAGAAAGTACTTAAAACTAAGATCTTAAAAAAAAAAAAAGAATATGAAGAGAAAGAGAGAGTGAAGCAGTACCAGCAGCAGTTCAACAAAGCCTGACACCTTGACGATACAGGCTTGAGGCACTGTGTAAGGTGCTTAGGGGAGGGCCCGGCACAAAGGAAAGGGCCAGTGAGACTGGCCGAGGGCACGTCAACACGTCAGAAGCAGCAACGCCAGTACTTACAGTGGCCAACCCCCATGGCTCCATAATGATTAGACACAGCAATGAGGTCGTACACATAAGGCCTCGCTGACAGGTCACACACAAACTCCGACATGTTCAGAGCTCTGAGCACAAAACACAAAAATGGCCTTTAATACATTAACTCAGAGAGAGAAGCAGCAGTAACCCAGCAACCCCTTTAATGCACGAGGCTGGAACACAGGAGCCCTCGAAGGCAAACCATGGCAGGAGCAGATGAAGAGGCCGTGGCAGCTGGGGCCCAAGCACTGGCTCAGGCTGAGCACTGGCCCATGCAGGCTGCAGAGAAGCTGCCCGAGGAGCTCTGGCCCCGCACCCCGCGGTGAGGACGGGCTCTGGGCATGGACAAGAGGGCTACAGCCGCTATGTGGATCCTGGTTGTCAGGATCAAAATTACAGCTGGAGCCATAAAAACCTCAGCTATATGCCAAAACAGGTCCCAGAACACATTTTCCCCCAACATTTATTTTGAAAAATTTCGAACATACAGAAAAGTTGAACACATTTTTAGACAAACGTCTATACTCTATCCCTCTACCTCCACTCCCACCCCCCCAGGAAGCATTTTAAAATCCGCACTTTGTGGACGAACTCTTACTTGGTTGACTTACTTTCCTGGGCCCATCACTCTGCCTCCTGGGACCTGGGGACACGAGTAGGCAGCCAGTCTCACTCTCTGCCCCAGGGACCGGACAGGTGGCTCTGCGCCCCTGCTGCTGCCCCCAGTCATCCAGTTTTCTGGAGCAGCAGCCCTGTGTGTCTGCGCCGTCCGGCTGAGCCCAGGCGCCCTGGACCCATGACGGACAGGAGGCCCAGCTCAGTTAAGGGGCTACCCTGAGCCTGGGAAGCGCTTCTGCCGAACAATCTTTTCCCCAGGGGTACGAGGATGGGGGGGGGGTCAGCCGAAGTCCAACTGCCTGCAGCCCAGCAACACACATCCTAATGCAGGAGAATCTTTGGTGACAGAACTCTCAGCCAGCCGGTGCCCCGGTCTCCTGCCGACTTTTTAATTTTCCGAAGCTCGGGGACCCACCTGACCGGGAATTCCACGACTGTGTCGAGCTTATCCCTCCAGTATCGGTTGTAGGAGAAACGCTTGAGGTGGACCACCAGGATCTTCGGCAAGGACCACAGGTCAAACTTCTTAGTGGCCTGCTGATGCTTCTTACAGGTGGGACAGTACCTGCGGAGGAAAGAGAAACCTCCACTCAGTGGGGAGGTGGCGAGCCAGGGCCCCCAAGCACAGAGGCTCAGTCACAATCCCACAACATCCTCTCCTGCGCTCCGCATGGCTGCTTGGAGAGGCGGAGTCAGCTCTAAGCCAGCTTCTGAAACGGGGGTCGGGGGAGATGGCTTTCTCGGTCCGGAAAACAACTGGTACAGAAAGACTGCGATAGAGGGTCAGTCATGTAAAGAAGGGACAAAAAGTGACATATCTCCCTGCCCCCATAAAAGGGTTTTTATATACATAGATGGACCCAGCAGATCTCAGTCCGGGCTGCACGGGTGTCCGCCCACAGACTGGGGGGCTGCATACCAGGGGTCGTGCTCCCCAAGGGTCTCCATGGTGGTGAAGAGCTCGATGCAGTCTCTCAGGGCCACGGCAGTCTTCTTCTTCTTCTGAGGCTGCAGCATGCTCACGTGCTTCTCATAGGCCTGTGGGGGACAAAGTGCTAACTTCCGGCAGGGACATGAGTTCTTCCCAGGTAAAGCCACAGCCTCCCAAGCTCCCATGCCCAGGATATAATGTATTTTCTGGAGCCTCTGAACATATAATGACAAAATCTTTCAGTGCTTTCCATTCTCAGTCTGACCCAGGGTTTGTTAAATTGCTGGGGAACTGGTGAGACTGATGCAAGTGCACAGCGAGGGCAGAACCCAGTTCTCCTCCCGACCAGGAGTCCCCAACCCCTTACCTCAGACTCTTGCTCATCATAGTAAAGGCTCCGGGTCTCACTGTCCCAATCGATGGCCAACGTGGATCGAGCTGAGGAGGAAGACCCAAATGTCACTCATTACTAACAGCCAGCACTCGGGGAAGGAGTGAAAAGAAAACACTCAGGCTGCGCCACCAACTCCTGTCCCCCCCTCACCAGCCACAGCAAGACGATGCTCTGCCCTGAGCCAGCCCCCAACGTCCTTTGGCAAAGATTCCCTCAGTGCCGCAGTAAGCTCCAGAAGCGGTAACCATATATGATACCGAAGGGGATGAGGTCAAGATGAAGTGACGGCGACCAGATTTACCCTCCCGCCTTAACTCATGAGAAAACCTGACCCAACAGCGGAAGACTGTTTTGAGGCGGGGTACAGGGCAGAGGAAGAGTTTGATCGATCCCCGAGAGAAGGAAAACAAACAAGGTGCTGCCCACAGGGGCCCAGCCTACTGCCTGCAGGCACTGTCCAGGCCGCAGTGTGCAAGAGAAGGGGAAGGAGATAGAATCTGCAATGCACTGACAAGAGGAGGAGGCCTCACAGAGAGGAGGGAGCTGCCAAGACAGGGAGAGAGAGACCTGAAAAGGCCTTAATAAAGCTGGTAAGAACACACATTTTTAAAGAGATCCAACAAAAAAGAAAGAGAGTGAAAGAAAGCTAATGTCTTTTCCAGTGAAGGAGACACAAAATGCTTCTGGGCAGGGGTCTTCCCCAAACCTCTCATGCTCTCCACACCACGCGCGTCCGGCGCGGCCTCTTCCATGTGCTCAGCAGCCCGTGTCACAGGCTCCAGCTAATGAACAGCCCATGAAATCCATGACCATCATCTAGATGGGTCACATGTTCTGAGCAGTCTTACGGAACAGAAGAAACAGGCACGTAGTCTCATGAGCAAGGAGTCCGCTGCCACGCAGGAGGCGCGAGAAGTGTTATCAACCCAGCGCAGAGGCCCCAAGGGTGGTGGCGGTGGAGGGAAAGGACCAGAGAGACAAGCCTGGCAAGATGGCGGGGGCAGGCACTCGGGCCTCGGGAACAGTCTTTAGGGAGATTTAAGCCAAGGCCCACACAAGCGTCTATTCATGGAGCTCCAGGGAGACGGCGAGAGCCCAGTGCAGTGAGTACCGGGTACAAACAGGATTTTCAGACAGATTCTCAGCCCCCTCACCAAGCCCAGTGTGAAAGGTTACGGAAAGTGCTTACAGTTGAGTTTAAGTAGTTTTCCATCAGTTGCAAGGGAATTTATGTCAGCTGTTCCATAGGAGTTCACGAGGCTAAAGGTAAAAAGCCTTTTTGGGCAGGGCTGGCCTTTGACCTTCTTTTGGGTGGTCTCACCGTGGTCACCACCCAGCTCATCCTCCCCACTGCCTTCCGTTTCTGAAAGCTGCTCTTTGCCTTCTTCCTGATGCTCCATTTCTTCTTCGTCTTCTCCTGGCATACAAACAAAAACCAGTGTATATAGTCTGCCACCGCTTCAATGTTAACAATTTTACTTCATACCTAACTCCGGTGCTTCCTCCCACAGTTTGTCCCGTGTATGTGAACCTCCATCTAGCCCCTACAAAGCACCTGAATTCACCCTCACCACGAGGCAGTGAGACACACACAGGGGCCCTGCTAACGTGTGATGAGGGAGCATGGGCCCACGGAAGCTCACCGAGGCCCCCGAAGGCACAGGGTGAGTCAGCAGGCCCACCTGTCGTAATGGGGGCCCCTCTACACTTGGTACTTTACTGGGCTTCAACCCACATCCTATGACTCTTTCAACTTCATCATTTGACCCACAGAGAGAAAAGGACCAAAGGGTTAAGAAACATAAAAGTCACTTTTAAAAATATTACTATGATCACAAATGCTGAGCAAAAGCCTTCAGTTCCTCTACAAGAAACATGCTGACTGTCCCTTCAACAAGGAGTCGGTGAGTGTCTCTCCAATGTAGATGCCAGGCTGGGTCCCGGTGACACAGCAGACAGCGCCCTACCTTTTTTTTTTTTTTTTCTCATTATTCATTTGAGATTGCTGAATTTCAAGAATTTTGTTTTATTGATTTTTTCATGGTAATCTACACCCAACATGGGGACCAAACTCAAGATCCTGAGATCGAGAGTTGCATGCTCTTCCGACTAAGCCAGCCAGGCGTCCCTCGGGAGTTTTAACAGGCATTCTGAAGACATACACTTCCATTTCCCAGGTATTTCCAGAGAACTGGTATGTGTGGCGGCAGTAAAATGATCCATACACATAGCCATGGCACTCTTTGTTGTGGGGAAAAGGGGAAAGTCAGGGTATTGGGTAAGTAATTTGAACAAAGATGGGACAACTCCAAAAGGTGATGTAAAAGTAAGAGAAGAAAATACGTAAAATATCAAGTTTATATACTCAGGAAATAGCAGTAAGACATGGAAATGTTGAGAAAAAGAGGACGTTCTAACATAAGAATCCTCTTTTCTAAAGCCAATCTGCCTTCAGAGCGCTCCTGAGGAACGAAGTCAGGCTCAGGACAATGCAGCAATTTCCTCTCAGGTCACAGGACAGCACAGCCTCGTATGAGGGTGTGACATGGACCCCCAGGGGCACCGTTCCCAACAGCCAGCTGGCCTACTACAGCAAGCCTGGCCCTCACGAACACTCTTTTTCCTGACCAGCTCACTTGGCTCCTGAGACAGCTGCACCACCCCTTTCACTGCCCAGGTGAGCCTGCCCCGCTCCCTACCTGCTCCCCCTCGAAGAGGGACACAGCCAAAGCCTGCTTCCTCCCCGCTCAGTGAACAAACAGAGTCCTGGAACTATAAAAACTGTGTTTCCTGGCTATGCCACTGGCTGCCAGCTACTCAGACAGTCTTAGGAAACTAATGCTAGCGCAGGAGTGGGTACCATGGATGAGAAGAACAAGCAGAGTCCACTGAAAGCAGCTACCCCAGATCACTCAGAGTATCAGCAGGAGACAGGCACCATAGGCCTGACAAGGAGCCATGGCAGTAAAGATGCAGAAGTATTTCAGCACTGAACGGAGTTTGAAGTCTATGCACCAAGACTCCATTAAAGGATTCAAAAGCAATATTTGCAGCAATAGCAGTAAGAGATAGAATGTCTATAAAGCAAGGCTAATTGTAACAACAGCAAACACTTCCATGGTATGATGATTAACTGAGCACCTACTATGTGCCAGGTACTTTGCCCCACATTATCTCATTAAATTGTAACCTCAACTCTGTGAAACAGAGATGTTATCATCCCATTCTACAGATGGGTGAACCAAGGTTCAGAGGAATGAAGTGACTTGTTGAAGTCCACCCCACACTTTAAGCTAGGAATCACAGTGCTTGAACCACCTGACTGCCGAGAACCCATGGGTCACCCCAGGTCTGCTCGGACACCGCCATGGCTACTCTGCCGTCTCAGCATGTGCGGCCTGAGCAGAAAACACCCTCCTCTTCATCCCTAGTGGGAGAACATGATATTCTGGGCAAGAATAACATAGGACTGGGGCACCTGGGTGACTCAGTCGGTTAAGCAACTGCCTTCGGCTCAGGTCTTGATCCTGGAGTCCCAGGATCGAGCCCACATCAGACTCCCTGCTCGGTGGGTAGTCTGCTTCTCCCTCTGACCTCTCCCCTCTCATGGTCTCTCTCTCTCTCTCTCAAATAAATAAATAAAATCTTTAAAAAAAAAAAAAAGAATAACATAGGACTATACTAAACACTCAACCTAAATTACTTCTCATGTGCAGTATCCCGTGAGGACGGAGCCTTATGGGCATTTTCCAATACCAACTCTCACTTTCCAAGACTGTGCATGTCTTGGAGAAATCTGAGCATTTGGATTTGCAGCTGAAAAGTTATAGCAATAAGTTGGAGGACATTTGTGGTTTTATAGTGATAAACCCACTAAGTCACATAGGCCCCAAAAAGAAGGGTGACAACCATAATGCAGGTCAGACACAGCTCCCCAGTCAGAGATGAGCTTGTGAACCTTTAGCCACGGGAGGACAGCGAGGGCTCCGGGTTTCCTGCAAACAGCCTCGCCGGCCACTTTGCACACGGTGGCTTGCTTTGCTCCCACAGGGGGAGCTATCACAAGTTACCAATCACGGGTAGCTTCCTGGGTAGAATGAAGGAAACACTCAAGAAACTGTCTCTGCCTTCTGACTGGCTGGCCAGGACTCCTGTCCTTCACAGTGGAGCTGCTGCACCAGAGTGACGGGTAAGGGTCAACATGATAGCTCTTCCGATGGAAGCCAGGTCATGGAGGCCGTCAAGGGCTGGCTAAGCACCAACTCTGCCAGCCCCAATGGACCAGAATCAATTCCTGACTTGGCCTCGTGACCCTGGGTAAGTCACTCAGTCCTGTCAGGCTAGCTCCGCCTGAGGTGAAAGCCAGCCTACATGTCTGAGAGATTCCACAAGGTGCCCAAATTGGACAACAAGCACTGGCAGTGTGGAGCGGGTGCAACAGGGTTCCCAGACTTCCTCTCCAGCCAGAGCCCCCGCCCAGCCTTACAGCCTCCCTCTCCCGTGTGTACACCTTTGGAAGAAGAGGGAGGTCAGGAGAGATTTGGTCAGTGACAGCCCCATTGCGTGGCAAGTGCTCACCTTCACAGCTGCCCCTGGAGCCATTGCAGGCCCCCGGCTCCAAGGGCAAGCCACCGGACTCTTCAGGCAAAGGCTGTTTTATATAGCGGCTGGGAAAAAAGGACAAGGAATTATTGTTAAGCCATAACATTTACCTGTTTCTCTCCACTACTCAGCTAAACGTGGTTCACAACTGACATACAGCCATTCACAGAGCCATTCAGATAACTAAAAGGACTTTAAAATCAGGGGATGGCTCAGTACTTCAAGAAACTGAGACAAACCCAAAAGATGTTTAAGTACCAAGTCACTGGAGACTCTGAATCATCTGTGAATGTCTGTTTCGAGTCTTCTACGAATGTCACGTGGCACCGTCATTAAAAGAAATATTTCTCAGTAACATTAATTGCCAGCTTCAAAATGATAGTGGAGTACTGTGGAAACGGTATTCAAACACAAACTGACATCAAAGCACTAGACAGCCTAAACCCAATGACTGACAAGTGTGACAGACACAATTCCAGGGACCACAGAGGAAGCTGAGGTGCCCAGTGTCACGGCACTTAAGAGGTGCCAGACGCCCTGTCCCCACAGCACCTGTCCTGGCCCTGCCAGGGGGCAGGCCCAACTACCTTCTCACAGGACTGAGCACCCGGACCAATACAGGCACCCAGTGCGGTGGTGGGGGGGTGTGGGGAGTGGTGGTGTGCGGGTCACTACTGTGGCTGGGCCCGTAGCAATTTTAGGCAACAAGCAAAAAGCATTCCTGCAACCCACCTGATCCGCTCACAAACAGCCTGGTACAAAGACTCGAGGGTCAGCTTGTGCTTGGCAACAGAAACCAGTAGTGGTTGCCCGTATAGCACGGCCCCAGACGAGGTGCTCGACGGCCTGGACTTCCTTTCCCTGAAGTAGACTGGAAGCGTGACACACTCAGAGCCATCAGCGGAGGTGCCGCAGACCTCATACCTACGTCAATCACACAAGAAGGCACCTTCAGCAGTGGGCCACTATGAGCAGCAGAGATCTGAGCTGCAGCTACGTGGTGGCCAGGACTGTGGTTGCTGGGACAGACCATACCTCAGTATAAAAGGTGGATAAATCATTTCCAAGATGATTCTAGAAGCTGGGTCAGCAATCCTAAGGGTCACTGCCAGCAAAACGTGAACCGACACAACCTGGGACTCGGGGCTAACATGATTCTCTTTCCCCAACCATGGCCTCGACTCTGTGGTCCTTCAAATGGAACTCAACACAGATGACAGCCATCATCTGGACCATCACTGCAGACACAGAGGCACTGGGGATGGGGGGGAGGGGGCGGTGCCTGGCCACCAAGCTCATCATCTTTTGTAACCAAGGAGCTCAAGTTTTAAAAAGGTTATTCCTATGTGCCCTGACCTTTAATAAAACCAAACATCATACAAGAATGTATACCCAGAATATTAGGCAAAGATTCTTTATTTCAAATAAGGAAGCAAATTTATAAAACTTACTGCCATCTTTGTTCAAAAACATTGAAATTAAAGAATCATATTTATTTTTTTAGAAATTAGAGATAACCAAAGAAAATGCTAAATACAAATCAACGATTTTGAAAAATGTGTCTTACTTAGTGAATACATGGGATTGAGGAGATTTATAGATGTTTTATCCTGGAACAGATGTTACCAAAATTGCTGGCAACCGACTGTAGTCTTTCCCTCTTCCTATAGGGGGAGACACAAACTTACTGATTCAATTTTTGAAAACTATAAACACAAACACACACACACAACCCTCCCCAGATGTCTGGCAAACGATCCTAAATGAAGTATGTGCAGGAGGAGTTCTAAGAACAACTCATAAAAATGTCTAAGACGTGCTCTAGGTAAAGGCCCTATGGTCCAGCATTAGGGTCAAGAACCAGGTCTTGGGCGCAAGGCTGGCCCAGATTCCACGTTGACGCTATCATTTTCTGGCGGCTATAACAGGGCTAATTGCTCCCCTTTGACTCTGCTTACTCGGTGAAGAATGGGATTACCCACCTTAGAGGGCAGTGGGGAGAATTCAGTAACTCAGCAGCACAGTGTTCCACATGCTCAAAAAATATTCGCGGTACTAGCGTATTTTCATGACAATTACGACTTCATCTTTAAAACAATTTGCTTCCTTATGGTTAGCACTTGGGCCTCCACAAATTCTTTCGTTGGTGGTGGTTTGCCAAGCTCCCCACATGGAAATGCCCCAGTTCCTCTAAGCTCTGGTGTGTGCAAACACTGGTTTCTAGAATTGAGGGGAGACGCTGTTCAGGACTTCGGCTCAGAAATGGACAGCCTTAGTCCAATGGCCAGCATGAGCCCTGGTGCCCTCTGTTTGTAAAGTGAGCGAAGATGGCTGTGAGCAGGGAGGCAGTGTGCACAAGTGTGAACAGAACCGGGATCTCAGATGTGGTCAAGAAGTACTCCGTTTAGAGTGATCTAGATGCTGCAGGCCCGAAAACTTAAAGGGAAGGAAAGACCTCCTTTGCGTACTGCATTCCTCAACCAAAACACAAACCAAAACGATCCTAAAAACTTCAAGTTTCCAGTGAGAGGGAATGAGGGAGAAAAAGCATCGGTGTGGTCCACATCTGAGCTTCCCCAAGCAAGTGGCTGTCAGGGAGCTCGGGCAAGCTCATGTTCCACTCCACCCCACCTGAGAGAGGGACACAGACACAGTTACAGGGCCTTGAAGTAAGGGGACTTGGAAGGGGTCCAGGAGGCCTCTGGAGCTGATGGAGTACTATCCCCACCCAGATGAGAAAACTAAGTCTCAGAGCTTACAGAACGTTAGAATGGGAAAAGGCTATTTGTATCAACCCTCCCTGTCACTCTTTAAACTACCTATCCGTGGGGCGACTGCCTGTACCACATCCCTTCTCCTCTCAACTTCCCATGGCCCCTTGCGCAGCTCTAACTCTTCTTGAGAAAAGCATTTCTGGCAGAAAGTCCATCTGTAGAACCATTAAACAGGTCTTCTTAAAAGGTAGTAACTATTGACAAAAGGCTATGTCCGTGCTAAAGAGAATTATCTGGAATGCCCAGCTCTGAAGTGCCAGGAGGTGCTTAGCACTAACGGCTGCCCACAGTTCTCTGAACATCCATCCCTTACGCCAGGGAGTCAGGGGAAATCCACCTGAGCACTGACTACCAGATCTTCTGCTCTGGAGACACCTACAAGGCAAAGCCTCTAGAATGTTTTCTTCAACCCTGCAGCAGAAACCACTGAGTACTCACACAAAAATGTCATCCCGAGGCATGATGTGGTTTAAACCTTCATCCATTTGGAAAATTTTGTGGAACCGGTGATTATATACATCTGTGACCACCATCTAAGAATCAACAGCAACAGAAAGATTACAGGATGGTTAAAAGCCTCTACGTACAACCCAGAAGCAAATGAAAACGATGTGCTGCCAGTGTGGCCTCCAGAGAGACCGCCAGGCCACCAGCCCCAGAGCTCAGGGGCCAAGGCCCAGGGGAGAACAACGTGACTGCCCCCAGCAGAAAACATGCTGGTAACATCTGTCCTGAGGTTTACAATGGGATCTGCCCTCAAGTGGTAGGGATGGTGAGGAATGAGTGCTGACCAGAGACTGGTAGTCATCCAGAAACCTCTGGAGTGTCCCCCGGGGCGAAGAGTCTCGAAACCATCCTCAGCACATAGCTGAACACACCAAACCCCAAATATACAGCCGCCTAAAACCAGCAGGGTTCCAGGAGAGCGGGGCTGAGCGAGGACACTGACTCGCGCTGGGACAAGGGAGGGACTCAGAGCATACAGGAGGATGGAGGAAGGGATCTTCACTTTCCCCACCTCCACACAGGGCCAGCCTCAGCAGAAAGCCCAGTGAGGGGAGTTGCTTTTAAATAAAGATTTCTGGGGCGCCTGGATGGCTCAGTCATTAAGTATCTGCCTTCAGCTCAGGTCATGATCCAGGGTCCTGGGATCGAGCCTGCTCAGCGGGAAGCCTGCTTCTTCCTCTCCCACTCCCCCTGCTTGTGTTCCCTCTCTCGCGGTCTCTATCAAGAACATCGTAATGTCACTCTAGACTTACAGGTAGGAAAGAACTTCCAGCTTCTTATACTACAGAAAAGGTCATGTGCAAAGGGGCAGGAAAGCTAAGAGCAGAGCCCTACTCCTGGCCCTCTGATCATGACTAGTGTGCCATCAATGGAGGAGAAAGTGTTCCCCGTGCTGAAGGGACAGTCTCAGATGCAGTGTGCACAGTGAGCACGGGCCAGGAGGTCTGAGGCATCCACACATAATCATGTTTGTGTTGGCCAATAAGAACTACCCCCTAAACATGGCTACAAGTTTGAAAATACACTCCCAAGGACTATGAAATGGCCCCAGTAGGCTGAGCGCCACTGACCACCCCGCCTTACGTTTTCCGCAGCAACACCAGACAGCCTGGAGAGAGCCTCGCACAGGTCAGACACGGCCCCCATCAGCGGCACAACCACACGGTACTGCAAAAAGAAAGATGGGAGGGGTGATAAAGGTGCTCAGCAAAGGGTAGGAGATGAGCTGGTTGAAGCAGGCATCACAGAGCACAAGATGACCTCTTATGAGTCACACGTGGTCAGGGCCCTGAGGAGTGGTCAGGAGCAAACAGCAAGTCCTCTGCCTCAGCATCCTCCTCCCTATTTGGGCAGCAGCACAGGAGCCGGCCATCTCTTTCCCTCCTATATACTGCTTTGTCTCATTCTTCACTTTCGGCAGTCATCCGCTACCTCCTTTAAGGAATGGTGGAAAATTCTACAGACTGCCACATAATGGCATCTGTAAGAGGTGAAGAAATGCAAGCCAGAAGACGAAGCAGTAGAGTCCTCCAGTAAGCCTGCAGCAGGGCAGGACACTAAGACCCGGTGGCCATGCCATCCATCTGGCCTTCTGTTCTAGTAGACTCTCTGGGCTGACTGACCAAGAAGTACCCTGCTGCTGCCTCCCAGCATTCAGATGCCAGGACCACTCAGCAGATCAGTCATATTACCTTAGCTGAATGAATGGAGCAGGGGCGGGGAGTGACACAGAAGCCCAGAGGACCTTCACAACCTTCCCTGAGTGACAGAGGATCACACAAAGGTCTGACGGACGCCAAGGGCACACACTTAGGCCAGTGCCACAGGGATTCAGAGGCAGCTGGCAGAAGAAGCCACACTCAGAGTCCCACGGTGAGGGGTGCCATTAGGGTGCAGATCCCCTTACCTGGGTAGGTCTGCAGCGAGGGTCAGCAGGAACCAGAAAGACCTCCATGACTCGATCTTTCTTTAGGGGCAGTGGCAGAGTTAGATAGCAAAATGGGTCAAAGGTAACGGAAACCTTAGCACATTCTGGGCAAACCAAAGTAGATTTGAAGAGGCCATGGAACGTGTCCACAATCACAGAGTCATTCCTTAACCTGTGATTCTCCCAGGCTTCCTTCGCCACCACCTGGAAGGATAAAGATAAATTAGACATTCTCAACACACCTGAGTTGTTTACCCCTTCCTCCGGAATGATCCACAACAGAATCTGAGCTGGACCGTGAGGCAGTCTCTATAGCAAAGAACTTGATCCAGGTCCGGCCAGGGGTGGGACTGCTTTCAGCAGACCATTCTCATTATCAGATGCCAGCTCCACGCCCATTCCCACAATTAACAAAGTCTTCATGTAGGACTGTGGGGCATACAGGCATCTATGTGTCCTCTGATGGGAGCCGGACAGCCCTGACAGCACTGGGGGCAAATGGACCTGACGAGGGCAAGACTGCCTCCTCCAAGGTGTTCAGTGATCCAAAGTCCCTGCAGTGAGTTTTTTTTTTTTTTTTTTAAGATTTTATTTTTATTTGACAGAGATCACAAGCAGGCAGAGAGGCAGGCAGAGAGAGGAAGAGAAGCGGGCTCCCCACCAAGCAGCAAGCCCGATGCGGGGCTCTCTAAGATCATGACCTGAGCCGAAGGCAGAGGCTTTAACCCACTAAGCCACCCAGGCACCCCTGCAGTGAGGTTTTAATTCATACTATAGTTCAGCTAATTCACTCAACTCATAGTCTTTCCTTCAAGCTATAAATACAACTTTAAAGTTTTCATATGATTAAGCCCAATGTGATAGGGTAAAGTTAAATACCAAATTCCCTTTCTATAGATCAGAAAGTCGAGGCAAAAAAAAAAAAAATCAGTGCCTTGGGGCGCCTGGGTGGCTCAGTGGGTTAAGCCGCTGCCTTCGGCTCAGGTCATGATCTCAGAGTCCTGGGATGGAGCCCCGCATCGGGCTCTCTGCTCAGCAGGGAGCCTGCTTCCTCCTCTCTCTCTGCCTGCCTCTCTGCCTGCTTGCGATCTCTCTGTCAAATAAATAAATAAAATCTTAAAAAAAAAAAAATCAGTGCCTTAATAATGTTAACAACAAACTATTTTAATAATCATGTATGTATTTTAATGAGAGCAGCGACACTCCCAAGGCCCATACTAGAGTCACTTTGGTTTTCAGACTGCCCTAGTTTCTGGTTCAGCAATGGAATTACACTCCATAAACGGACACTGACTTCAAGAGCCCCAAGCAGAAGAATTAGGAGTAACTAGAGTTTGCCTCTTTCTGACCCGAAATGCATTTCTCTACCAGAGCCTGTGTCCATGTCATCAACAGCAAAGGGCAACCAGAGCCCTGGCACCAACACTCAAAGACCCTGCAACTCTCGGTAGGAGGCAACTTCTATGAAAAGTTATTGTTCAAAGATCTTCAACATCATACCGCATCTGGCCGCCCATTGGCATCCTTCAGCTCCAGGTAGGGTTTCTTCTTTACTCGGTTCAGATCTTCGTGCAGACCGTCCAGAAGAAAGGCTAACAGCTCCTGAGAGTCCTGTTGCTGGTAGCCAGAAAACTGAGGGGCGAAACGTCCCACTTGAGTCTATAACAAAAGCAATCACATCAGAAGGCATAAGATTTAAAGAACCAGATGAGAACCTGCCATCAAAAATAACGTTGCAGGGTCAGCTGGGACAGTAAGGGAGAACATCATCTGGCCAAGTGGCCCAATTAACTCCTCAGAGCCTAAAGGAGGCCAGTAGTTCTCGCCAGAGAGAGGGCTCAGATCAAAAGCCAGGACAACAGCGGACCTGGCCCCTGGGCCACTGCCCTAAAAGAAGAGTAAGTGAAGGGGGGCACCCCAAGGGGGAAACACCTTGCAAGTACCGACACAAATCCCTCTCTTATGTCCTTCTTTGGTTCAGAATCTCCACGAGAACTTTACAAACGGCATCTGCATCAGCCAGAGGAATCCTCCTGTACCTAACAGCCCCCCTGTCCTTAAATGACTGCCTGCCTTGCACTGTTCTGCATCTACAATCCTCAAGAGCATGGTCCCCAACTAGCACCACTAGCATCACCTGGGAACTTGCCAGGAGAGCACAGTCTTGGGCCTAATGCAGAACTACAGAATCAGAAACTCTGAGGACAGATCCAGTAGTCTGGGTTTAACAAGCCCCCCCAGAGGTTCCAATGAATCCTGACGTTGGAGGATCCATGCTCTCCCACCTGTGTTGCCCAGTACCAGAGCCACGGGCCACATGTGACTACTGAAATTAAAATTAAATACAATAAAAAAATTCAGTTCCTTGCTCACACGAACCACATTTCAAGTGGCTAGGGGCTGCCTGGCTGCCATACGAGACAGTGCAGAGAGGAAAAACGTCCATCATCAAGGAAACTCTGCACTCCCCCTAATACCTAAATATGGTCCTCCAATTGTTCATTTCCGTGAGTTTGAGCTTGACGTATCATCACCTGATTCTAGTCTCTGACTTCATGGCATGGGGACAGTAATTTGCACGTATCTCCCATGGATTAATGTGACCACAGGGGTAAAAAGAATTAGTTTTTAATTTCAATAAACCATTTAAATTTTCTTACTGAGCCAAGGTGCTATGACCCCCCTCCCCTTTGAATGAAAAATCAGCCTATCTTTTCCTACCACAAGCTTCATGAAGGTTCCTTAAACTCTACTGATGCAGGCTAAACAGGGTCTCTCAGATTTCAAAATATGAAGGCAAGATCCTTCCCCTCAACAGGAAAAAATATTTAAGGCAAGGGAAAACCCAAGTTGCTCCAAGAGCCCACTGCAGTTCACCCACTCTTCCTAGCTGAGGGATCCAAGTGAAAACTGACTTTCACACCACACTCCTGGAGTATCAACCCAGTTCCTGACTTAGGCGGCCCACAGTGGGTGTAGGGTCCAGGCTCAGAGAACCTGGGAGTACCCTTCAGATAAAACCGGAAATTCAAGTGAATTGTTACACTCTGGCTTAGGATGTTTCCTACTTCAAGACTGGCACCACAGAACACAGCATTCTGAGCAACCAGCCTACAAATGCCCTCTGCGGCAGCCCCAGCCCACAGGCGGGGGCTGAGGTCGCTTAGAGTAACCGTGTGCTGAATACCTGGTCAACAGAAAAGGAGGATCTCCTCGTGTGGGGCTTTTCATCTCAGACCCCCATCTTAACCCCAAAATGCAACTGGAATAACACTAAATCACTCTCCCCAAAATGGAAAAAAGGAAGTATCTACAGCAACCTACTTTGAACATGCGAGGTGCCACGTGCGAGTCCCTTCCAGACCACATCTGTTTAATGAGCTCTGCATAGGCTTCTGCAATCTCCCCTTTCATTCCCAGAGGGTTGTCTCTGTTGATTTCAGCCTCATATTCATCTTTAAGAAAGTAGTCAGTCAGCGGTGCAGTGTTGCTCAAGCACTGAAAGAGAACATGATCAGAGCTCACACCCCTTCTGAAGCACACAGAGATGAAGATAACCAAGTTATTAAGGGCCAATGAGGGTTGACTCCCAACAAAATGAAGTTCTCCGCAGACTCTCCACAAGGCTCACAACTGTAAGGGACAGCCTCCCAGAAGCCCAGGCTGGTGGCCTGCCTTGCAGCTAACCTCCCAAGGACATGGTGTTGGGGTTCACGCTCACTGTCTAAGAACTGTCTCTGAAATAACTACCAGAGGGCAAAAGCTGAATGCCCCAAGTGCCCAATAGAATACTTTTCTATTCAATGAAGGATGGTTAATTTTTATCATCATAATTTTGAGATTTTTAAAAAAGATTTTATTTATTTATTTGACAGAAAGAGATCACAAGTAGGTGGGGGGGGGAGCAGGTTCCCTGCTGAGCAGAGAGCACGATGTGGGGCTCGATCCCAGGACCCTGGTATCATGACCTGAGCCAAAGGCAGAGGCTTTAACCCACTGAGCCACCCAGGTGCCCCATGAGATGATATTTATTTTTTTTAACTGGAATTGATTACAACATTCCACTGTCTCATGGGAAGATAAAATATAAATGAGCTGAAGGCAAAATGTCTTACTAGAGTTGAAACATTATGTGGGAAAAGATCAGGAAAGATAGTAGAAAAAATAATAACATCAGTATGCGTGTGTACATACTAATTTTAACTCTTCAAATTCAAAAACTTAGTTTTACCAAGTGTTTTTCCTACATCTACTGAGATGGTCATATGGTTTTTCTCCTTTATTCTGTGACCTGGCTAAGTGACACACATCAATTTTTCAGGTGTCAAACTAACAGTTCTCCTGGTACAAATCGTACTTGTTCTACACTTTCATCTAAACATCATTGACTTTGATTTGCTAAAATTTCATTTACATTACTTATGACTACAATAATGAGTGAGATATGACCATCAAAAATTTTCCTTTTTTAAAAAATTCCTGTTGCAGGTGCTGGCTGGCTTAGTTGGTAGAGCGTATGATTCTTTGATCTCAGGGTTGTGAGTTCAAGGTCCACACTGAGTGTAAAGAGTACTTAAAAATAAAATTTTAGAGGGCGCCTGGGTGTGTCTGTTTGTCAAGTGACTGCCTTTGGCTCAGGTCATCATCTCACAGTACTGGCATCAAGTCACACATCAGGCTCCCCCTGCTATGTGGAAAGCCTGCTTCTCCCTCTGCCTGCCACTTCACCCTGCTTGTGCTCTCTCTCTGTCAAATAAATAAAATCTTAAAAATAAATAAATAAATAAAATTTCAGGAAAAAAGGATTTCTTGTCAATTTTTGGTATCAGAGTATGCTGCCTTGTAAAATGATTTAAGGAGTTGTCCCTCTTTTCCCATTTCCTGAAAGAGTTTATATGATTGGTATCACTTCTTGCTTTAAATCCTTGAATATGGGGCGCCTGGGTGGCTCACTGGGTTAAAGCCTCTGCCTTCGGCTCAGGTCATGATCTCAGGGTCCTAGGATTGAGCCCCGCATCCAGCTCTTTGCTCAGTGGGGAGCCTGCTTTCCCCCTCCCCCATGCCTGCCTCTCTGCCTACTTGTGATCTCTCTGTCAAAGAAATAAATAAAATCTTAAAAAAAAAATCCTTGAATATATTCACCAATAAAGCCATCTAGAACAAGAATTTTCTTTGTTGTAAAGCTTTTAATCACTGAGTCAATTTCTTTAACAAATACAGGACTATTCATATTTTCTATTTCTTCCTGTGTAAGTTTGATAAATTATGTCTTTCTAAGCAACTTGTCCAAACTTGTCATCTAAATTGTCTTACTGGCATAAAGATGTTTCACTATGTTCACATCTTTTAAAATTTTTTAAAAACTTAATTTAATTGTATTCAGATTTTACTTACTGAACATAAACTGCAATACTGGTTTAATTTACTATCCTCTAATCTTTTTAATGGCTACAGGGTCTGTAGTGATATTCTTCTTTCATTCCTAACTTTAATCATTTATATTTTCTCTCTTTTCCTCTTCATCAGTTACCCTGAGCACTTATGGCAATTTTATGAGTTTTTTGTTTTTTTATTTCCAAAGAATCACATTTGGCTACAGTGTTAATCACCCCTTTATTTCATTAATTTATGCTCTTCTCTCTATTATCCCCCTCCCACTTCATTTGGGTTTCATTTGTTCTTTCCCTAGCATTAAGAGATAGAAACTTAAATGATGGTGGGGCGCCTGGGTGGCTCAGTGGGTTAAGCCTCCACCTTCAGCTCGGGTCATGATCTTAGGGTCCTGGGATCGAGCCCCACATCGGGCTCTCTGCTCAGTGGGGAGCCTGCTTCCCCCTCTCTCTCTGACTGCCTCTATGCCTATTTGTGATCTCTCTCTGTCAAATAAATAAATAAAATCTTAAAAAAAAACTTAAATGATGGAATTTAATCTTCTTTTTTTCCTGAAATTTACATGTAGAGCTATAGACGTCCTCATTATCATTATCTTCATTTAACAGTTGAGGGTAATTGAGGATACAAAGAGTTGAGAAAAACCTACCCATGAAAAGCCAAATCTCAAGTTTCTTTTCTTCAGTACTCTGCTCTTCCCATCTCACCACAGTGGGAAAAAATAATTTCCAAACCTAAGAGTCACCTATTTTTTTACATATCTTTTTATTTTTTCCTTTCTACTCCATGAAACTTCAAAGTTAGATTGTTAGTCCTGTGAGTACAAAAAACCATGTCTCATTTGCTGACCACTGAGTCTCTATGTATAGTAAAGCATCGCCTTACCCAAAGAGAAAGGCTGGCTCTTGCCCTTGGCTTCTGTACTTGTACAATTTTTTATCTTTTTTTTTTTTTAAGTAGGCTCCACCCAACATGGGGCTTGAACTCACCACCCTGAGATCAAGAGTCACATGCCCTACCAACTGAGCCAGCCAAGTGCCCCTTGTCCTTGGCTTCTGGAAAGTACTCTGGTGACCCCTGGAATGTTATCCCTGACAGGAATATCTTTGTTTGTCTGGAGGTCATCAGTCATACTGGAGAATCTAATGTGGTGATTCCAGTGTTGTGGAGAATCTCATGTTGAGGTGGTGGTGGCCACACATTGTCATCTTAGGGTGAGAACCAGCCACTCCAGAAAAACCACCACCGTGGCCTGTGGGGAGCAGGGGATGAGGGTGGGGGGCTTGGGTCACACTGTATTAGTCTACCTGGAGACTGAGTTTAACCACCTGGGCAATTAATTAATCATGCCACGTGATAAACCACCAATAAAAATTCTGGAAACCAAAGCTCGGGTGAGTCTACATATTTGGCAATACCCCATGCTTACTGTTACACATCAATGCCAGGAAAATAATGCATCCTGACTCCACAGGAAGAGAAAAACAGAAGCTCCACACTGGGGACCCTCCTGGACTCTCCTGATTTGCTCCAACCATTGGCTAATTTTAACTTGTATCCTTTCACTATAATAAACCACAACTGTGAATATAATAGTTTTATTTATTTTAAATAAAATTAATTTAAAAAAAATTAACATCTTTATTTAAAATATATGTAAAATATTAAATGTTATTTTATTAAAATTAAAAATATAAATATAAAAAATTGTTGATTTAAATAATGTTAATACTTAATATAATAGCAAATTATTGAAACCAAAGGCAGTCTTGGGGACTCCCAAACTTGCAGCTGGGATCAGAAGTGAAGGCAGTCTTGGGAACTCTGCCCTCCTAACTCTGTAGCTGGACTCTAACTCCAGCCCATGTCCACCACAGTATGGTCACACAGTATGTCCCCAATAAATATTTGATCAACAAACAAATGAAGTATCAAAGGAAGGACTTTTGGATTTTGCACAATCGGGGCATGAGATTAGACAGCTATCATTGGCGCAGTAAATTCTCATCCCATCAGAAACCAATTGGGCAAGTACATCGATATTTTCTGGGGAGATCATCCCTAGTGGCCAACAAAATTCAAAATATTTTTACTGTAAAACCAACCCCAGGACTGATTCAGGGCCATTAACAGCGATAAGGCCATTCTGTACTAACCAGTGGGAGGTACCCTGACAGGTATTCCTGAAGTACTAACAAAGGGTAGGCAGGGATCCCTGGTAAAGGGTCCCCCCAACATTTTAGCATGCCTTTCCTAACCACGCCCCAGTCCTGTGATGAAGCAGTGTTACTGAGATGACGATTCTCCCCTCTACCTGCAAAGCGGAGTTCATGAAGCAGGTGTTCCCCAGGTTTCCAAGTCCGCAGAGCCCAGGCTGAATGTGAGAAGATGGCGACTCCTGACAATTATACGAAGCAGAGAAGCCAGATCCACTGGAAAACACAACCCACACCAGCAATAAAAGCGAGTGCTGTGCACAAGCCCTCAGGAAACCTTGTGAGGCTTCTCCAGGGCCTCTGCAATCCCTATCTGGTAATAATTCCATGATAGGAGTTCTTCCTACACCCCTCGCCAGCCCTCCAGCCACTCCTCTTCTCCCACCCCTGCCCCTGATTTGACACGACAGCAGGTGGTAAGCACATCCTTAAGGGGAGAAATGCTATCTGAGTTCTCTACTCTCAGGCTTTTGGCAAATGCTAACTGTGTTTCCCTCTAGAAGGCTAACTGCCACGTGACTTCACGGAAGAACATGTGGTTACCAAGATTAAGAGCTCACACCTGCTACCACTCACCAGGCCACACTTTGTCCTAACTGTGCATAAGGATTCACACACACTCTCACCTCACCCTCCTCCTCCTCCATTCAGTCTGTGCTACATGGCAGACGCTCGTGAGATGCTCGTACAAAGGAGGGGGAAACAGGCAGGGATCCCCCACAGCTGAGAACCATTCCCTCAGAGCTATTACTGTGCTGTGATACAGCCAGCCCATCCTTTCACACGAAAAGTGGTGATCCCCCCCAGGATCACCAGTGACTTAGGCTGTGCGCATAACAGCAGCTCATCTAAGGACAAGCAATGTAAGTGAGAAGTAGGAGACATACTCTACGGTGGGTATGAAATGGAGAGAGAAAACACATGCAGCATGCTCCCAAGGGGAAGCCTAATCCCACTAGGCTTAGTGTTGCAGCAGAAGAGCTCTCCAGACACAGGCTGGGAAAGGACTCAGAGGGAGGGAAGCAAAGTGAAAGGGCCTGCTCTTACCCCCTGCTGACACCGGAGCTGTGCATCCCAGAGGTGTTAGTGCTATCACCATTTGCAATGGGAGAGGCAGACACTGAGGAATAGGGACTTGCTGATGATGTTGGAGAGGTAGGAAAATTTCTGCTAGGCGCAGTACTTGATCTGGGAGAGAGAAGCAGAGACAACGCTACTGACTTTTTGCAAAAAGCAAGCCCTACAGAATGCCTTAGGTCTCTTTTCAAGAAATAAATGTTCTCCATATTCAGTTATTTAAAATAAATTGCCAAAGGCCTACTGTCATACTACTTCAAGATTAATTTTACTTAAGTGAGTAAAAAAATTAATTGGTCTTCCTGGTCTCATTCATTCATGTGGTCGCCCACCCAATCTCTCAGTAGGATAAACCACAAAGTTGGTCTTTAGGGCATCCTGATTTGATTTATAAATCATAAGCTTCCCTAATAAGAGTTACCCGTGAAAGACAGAGAAAAATGTCAATAAGAGAGGAAAATCCCCAAAATACTTGACCCGAAATGAGCAGCTGGCTTTGAGTATACTACAACAGGAAAATGGTAGTTTGGTTTCACTACACTATTCAAGGAGAATTGTTTTTGCTTCCTCAAATTTATCAAATGTGAGTAACCTCTGTTTCAAACTTATGTTTCAATATTTTTCACAATATATCTTATTTTAGATTTATACCAACTTTCTGATTAATAAATGCAAGTGCTATCCCAAACACTAAGTTGGTATGATTTTTTATCAATTTTCTACTAAAATCTGTATAAGAACATGTAGAAGAAAGTGGATCATTCTGCTCTGTTTCAAATATGTACAACTGTGATTTTCCTTCTTGATTTGGGGTTATTTTTAGACTACAGAATATGATTATGATATGCCCCAGCAGCAAGCCCAACCTAAGGGATCTGATCTCAACCAGGGTTCTCTACAAGAAAGTGAAACGAGGCAGCAGAGATAAGGAGTGACCCTGCACCCACACCTGCAATGGACAGACATCAGGAAACTATCCAGGGGTTTAAGTTAGGCACCAGGAACTGAGTTCTGCTCCACACTCTGACGTCACAGTGAGGGAGAGGGAAAGAGGGTTCCCCAGCGCCTCTCCTTCCCAAAGGGAAATGCACCTTTCTCAAATCCTGAAGAGTAATTGCTTCACAGAGCTTCATCCTCATGCTGCAAAAAAGTCCAAGAATCCAGATAACCTCAACAAGTGAGACTCGGCAGAGCCAAGGGCACTCTCTTCCACCACACAGGTGACTTCAGCACACATTGGAAACCTGTCCATGGTGATAAAGGCAGGAAGGCTACCCGAGGCTAGTCTGATATGGCAGACCATTCTCAGGTCTGTTGACAGGTACTATAAGATAGTGAAATACGAATTCTAACATGCAGAACCTCAACGCATATAATTTAACACTCCCCTTTTTACTAACTGTTCACTAGTAACATTCTACTTCTTTGAACACAAAAGGGGAATATCCACAGAAGCCATAACCAAATCTGTCAATTCCTTAAACAGACATTTCTGGTTGAAATGAAAGGAAACAAAGAAAAATTTTATTTGACATTTGTTTAAAATGGTTCTAGAAAATACTGCCAGTAGTTTTCAGAGTAAATTCAGTCAAAAAGAAATCCAATGATGACTACATAAGGATGTCTTTTTATATGCTTGAAAATTTACATAAGAAAATCTTTCGGGGCGCCTCTGCCTTTGGCTCAGGTCATGATCTCAGGGTCCTGGGATCGAGCCCCACATGGGGCTCTCTGCTCAGCGGGGAGCCTGCTTCCCCTTCTCTCTCCGCTTCTCTACTTGTGATCTCTGTCAAATAAATAAACAAAATCTTAAAAAAAAAAAGAGGGGCGCCTGGGTGGCTCAGTGGGTTAAGCCGCTGCCTTCGGCTCAGGTCATGATCTCGGGGTCCTGGGATCGAGTCCCGCATCCGGCTCTCTGCTCAGCAGGGAGCCTGCTTCCCTTCCTCTCTCTCTCTGCCTGCCTCTCTGCCTACTTGTGATCTCTGTCTGTCAAATAAATAAATAAAATCTTTAAAAAAAAAAAAAAAGAAAGAAAATCTTTTTTTTTTTTTTTTTTTAAGATTTTATATATTTATTTGAGAGTGAGAGAATGAGAGAGAGAGAGCACAAGACGGGGGAAGATCAGAGGGAGAAGCATATGCCCTGCCGAGCAGGGAGCCCAATGCAGGACTCGATCCTGGGACTCCAGAATCATGACCTGAGCCGAAGGCAGTCACTTACCCAACTGAGCCACCCAGGCGCCCAAACTTTTTCTTTTTTAAAGACATTTATTTATTTCAGAGAGAGAGAAAGCCAGTTAGCAGTTGGGGGGAGGTACAGAAGGGGAGGGAGAGGGACAAGTGGACTCAGCACTAAATGCAGAGCAGGAGTGGGGGTGGAATCTTGATCTCAGGACCCTGAGATCATGCTGGAACTGAGTCAGACACTTAACCCACTGAGCCACCCATACGCCACAAGACCAAATTTTTCTTAAATTCCACCCTTGACAGACAAAAGACCTCTGTGCAGAAAAGTGACTATCTGGGAAACGCCTGGGCACTTGGCACTTGTCATCAGGCAGCTTTAGAACACATTCTGGGGCACTGCAGGTGGGAAACATCTTAAGCTCCAGGGTACAGATTAGTTGAGGCAAGACCTCACTGGGTCTCATGCCACAAACACTCTGATAACAGAGGCTACAACTCCAAAGGATGCTTCTGCTCCTTTAAAAGACACTCTGGTCAAGCCTCTGGTCTCTCAGTAGCTTTCCACCCAGGTATTTCCTGCTTCTGGGCATATCTAGTCCTTACCAGTCACAACTAGAACATACCCTGAACCCAAGATCCAGGTCCTGTAACACACTCATGCCTGTCCTCCTTGTTCCACTGACCTCTGCATGCTTCTCAGATGTTCTCCAGGCTGAAAGCTGCTCTGCAGACGAACCCACCCTTTAGGGATGACCTCAAGTAACCAGAGTCTAGCACCTGGCATTATCATTAAGATAACAATGAACTGGCTGGCTAGTGGTAACAATGAACTTGCTGGCTCTACTGGTAGAGCATTCAATTTTGATCTCAGTGTTGTGAGTTTGAGCCCCAAATTCGCTGTAGAGATTACTTAAGAATAAAATCTTTTTTTTTTTTTTTAAGATTTTATTTATTTATTTGTCAGAGAGAGAGAGAGAGAGGGAGAGAGAGCGAGCACAGGCAGACAGAATGGCAGGCAGAGGCAGAGGGAGAAGCAGGCTCCCTGACGAGCAAGGAGCCCGATGTGGGACTCGATCCCAGGACGCTGGGATCATGACCTGAGCCAAAGGCAGCTGCTTAACCAACTGAGCCACCCAGGCGTCCCTTAAGAATAAAATCTTAAAAAAAAGAAAAGAAAAGAAAAGAAAAGAAAAAGGTAACAATGAACTCTTACTGGAATCCTCACTGCCTTCACAACACCCTAAGCTGTGTTCTCCCCACACCAATGCTGTCAACCCTCGTCTGCATGTACCCACATCTCCGCTTCAAGAATACTATCCTCTTCTACTTCTGGACAGGCAGCCTCAAAAGGGGGCCATGGTGCAGTTAACCAGGAATTAGAGACCTCGGGCAAGTAAAGTCAGAGGGAGACAGAGTCAGAGAGAGAGAGAGATGGAAGTAAGGCCTGCTCTACAAAAAACTTTGGAAGCACGAACACAAAGGTTTGCACAATCCACTAGGAAGAGAAGATCGTCTTAAAATGTTCAGAATTTACAAGGTGGCCCTCACTAATAAAAGAGCTGAACACAATTTATGCTGTTCTCCTGCCACAACACGCGTTAAACTGACTCTATAGGTAGGTTAAAGGGGGGGGGGGGCTAATCAATGACTTCCCCTGAATAACAAATTCGCTTGTCACATTTTACCACTCCCTCAGGGTTAACCTGTGTCTGCTTGACAGATGCATTACTGAATATAAAGCTGTTTTTGTTTTTTAAAGAAAATCTAATAAAAAATGGTAGCTCAGTTGGTTAAGTGTCTGCCTTTGACTCAGGTCATCATCCCAGGGTCATGGGACCAAGGTGCACCAGGGAGCCCACTTCTCCCTCTCTCTATGCCCCTCCTTTATGTGCTCTCTCTAAAATCTTGGGTTGCCTCAGTGGCTTAGTCAGTTAAGCATCTGCCTTTGGCTCAGGTCATGATCCCAAGGTCCTGGGGCTGAGTCCCGCATCAGGCTCCCTGCTCAGCGGAGAGCATGCTTCTCCCTCTCCCTCTCCTCCTCAAACCCCACTTATGTTCTCTCTCTCAAATAAATAAAATCTTAAAAAAGAAAATTCCAATCTGAGAGTTTTGATGAATGAATTTTAGCCCATTTATAGTTATTTTAATCACTTTTCCAGCTGTCCTTAATTCAGCCTCCTTATCTCATGTTTTCTAATTACCAATTCTCAGTTGTTCTTTTTTACTTCCTGCCCTCAATTTCCCTTCTTAGGTATGGCAGTTTCCTAGCTGTCTTCAGTACTGTGATTTATAAGAAATATGTATTTTTTAAAAAATAATAAGAAATATGTATTTTGGGGGCACCTGGGTGGCTCAGTGGGTTAAAGCCTCTGCCTTCGGCTCAGGTCATGATCCCAGGGTCCTGGGATCGAGCCCCGCATCGGGCTCTCTGCTCAGCGGGGAGCCTGCTTCCTCCTCTCTCTCTGCCTGCTTCTCTGCCAACTTGTGATCTCCATCTCTCAAATAAATAAATAAAATCTTAAAAAAAAAAAAGAAATATGTATTTTGGCCTTGTCCAAAATTCCTGGCACACAGTCCCTCAGTAATTTCCTCAGTAATGAGTGATGGGAGCATCTTCTGTTATCCTTGCATTTCTGCCCTTGGTTCGTGAAATAGCTTAAGTGTTAAAAGCAAAAGGAATGTCTTATTTCCAACACACCCCTTTCAACAACCTCAGTTTACATTAGTGACTTTTAAAAAGTCACAAAGGATGGGGCTTGTCAGAAGATCTAACCATGTGATTAGAGGGTTGGAACTTACAGCGGCCCAACACCAAACCCCTGGAGAGGGGAGAAGGGCTGGAAATCTGAGTTCAGTTACTAATGGCTAAATGATTTCATCAATCATGCCTACTTATGGAGGCTTGCACAAAAATCCCTGCAGTATGGGAACTTTGGAGAACTTCCAGGTTGGTGAAAACATGGAGGTGCCAAAATGCTGGAATGACTGAGGGCAGCTCCTCACCCCTTTCCTATACCCACCTGGTACCTCTTCCATCTCACTGTTGCCGAGTTATAACCTTTCTTGACAAACTGGTCTTCCTGAGTTCTGTGAATTGTTCTAGCAAATTATCAAGTCCAAGGAGGGATCATAGGAACCTCTGATTAACAGCCGGTGATCCCAAGCACAGGAAACAACCTGGACTTGGAACTGGGCCAGTTCTGATGGACTGAGACCTTAACCTGTGGGATCTGATGGTACTTCCAGGTAGACTGTGCTAGAATTGAGTGGAATTGTACAACAGGTGTCAGAGAACTGGATGGTGTGAGAAAAACCTACACACATGTAGTGGCGAGTGCCCGTAGACTAGAGAAGAAAAAGAGGATTTGTTTCCCCCCCGTTTTGTCTCCCAGTAAGTTATTCTAACCTTTTTCCTTAGAGACCCCAATTTTTTAAAATCTTTTAAAAGATTTTATTTATTTATTTGAAAGAAAGAGTGAGCGAGAGGGAGAGAAAGATCACGAGTAGGGGCAGAGGAAAGGGGAGAAGGAGACTTTCCTGCTGAGCAGGGAGTATGACACAGGGCTCAATCCCAGGACCCTGGGATCATGACCTGAGCTGAAGGCAAACACTTAACTGACTGAGCCACCCAGCCACCCCAAGAAACCCAATTTTTAGCTAGACACCTTGCAACCCTGCTAAAAGGCATTTTCTGGCTCCCCTAAAGCTAGGTATGGTCATATCATTGACCAAAGAGAAGCAAAGCGATGTCTTATGTATGATTTCTGGGAAATTTCCTTAAAATGAAGGGCTATGTCCCTCCTTTTCCTTGCTTCCTCCTCCTTGTCACTTGAATGCAGGTGTAACCAAACAGCTCAGGATCCTAAACCCAGAGGGAAGAGCCTCTGAAGCAGAAGCTGCACATAGCAGAATAACATGACAGAGCGGCTGGGTTTCTAATGATACCAGCACTGGACCACCCGCCTCAGAAATTTTTTTTTCAAGATTTTATTTACTTATTTGAGAGAGAGAAAGCGAGCGAGTGAGAGAGCATAAACAGCAAAGAGAGGGAGAAGCAGGCTTCCCATCCATCCCCCAGCAGGGAGCCCGATGCGGGACTTGATCCCAGAACCCTGAGATCATGACCTGAGCCGAAAGCAGACGCTTAACCCACTGAGCCACCACGGATACCTCAGAAATTCCTCTTAGAAAGACTTAAAGTATCATCTTTCTTTTTTTTTTTTTTTTTTTTTTTAGATTTTTTTTTTTATTTATTTATTTGACAGAGAGAGATCACAAGTAGACGGAGAGGCAGGCAGAGAGAGAGAGAGAGGGAAGCAGGCTTCTTGCTGAGCAGAGAGCCCGATGTGGGACTCGATCCCAGGACCCTGAGATCACGACCTGAGCCGAAGGCAGCGGCTTAACCCACTGAGCCACCCAGGCGCCCCAAGTATCATCTTTCTTAACTGCCTTCAAACCTTTCCTAATCAACACAGTATATTTTAAAGATATATTTTCTACTTTTACATTTCTGGCAGTTACTCCATTAACTTATTAGAACCTACAACTGTTTTTATTTTTGCCCATCAACTACTTAGACTTGTAACATTCCCATCTCTCTCAGCTCTGTACTGCCTCTCATTTCCTCACTTGTCTTCCATGTTGGCATTAGCCAGAATTAACTTCTGGACTGGTATTGAGATGGGTTGCTTTCTTACACCTATCATACTATTATTCAACTTTTTACTGAAGTACTACAAAGAGAATACATAAATCATGAACGTCAAAATCAAGAAATTTGAACCAAATGATTACATCTACATAACCAGTACCCTGACCCAGAAACAGGACAGCCCTAGACCCCAAGTGTCCTCTTCATACTCCTGTCAGTCATGATTTCTCCCATAACTAACGACTACCATGACCTTGAGCCCCCTAGGTAAGTTTTGCCTGTTCTTAAACTTGGTATTAAGAGAACATAGGATGCCATGTTTTGTGTCCAGCTTCTCTCATTCAACACTGTTCACGACACACAACACTAACGGGTCCCTACAGACTCTCACTGGGTGAATACACTACAATGTCTCTATCCCCTCTATTTTTGGACATCTGGTTTAACTCCAGTTTGTGACTATGACAAGCAAGCAGTGCCATCATGAACATTTTTGAACATATCTTTAAGTGAACATGAGATGTATTTCTGTTGGCTGTATGCCTAGGACTGGTTCACAGAGTTGTAGAATATGTACATAATTCTTCCTCTAGTAAGGGTTGCCAAATCTCCTAAAATCACATCAATTTATATCCCCTAACAGCAGGGCCCAACAATCCAAGGTGTTCCACACCTCAACATCACTTGGTACTGTCCATCGTTTTCACTGAGCCATTTTGGGGGGTGTGCAGGAGCACTGTGTTATGGTTTTAATTTGCCATTTCTGGATGATTGCAGAGGTTAATACCTCTCCATATGCTTGCTAGCCATCCAGACATCCTTTTTGGTAAATTAACTGTTCAAGATGTTTTGCCCCTTTTCTAATGGGGTTGCCTAACTTTTTCTTACTGACTTGGGAGGCGTTTCTTCAAAATTCTGGAGATAAGCAATGTGTCAGACATATTATTGCAAATATCTTTTCTCACCCTGTGGCTTGCCTTTTTACTCTCTGGTGAACATTCTTAAAAGTCACAGTCACCCCCTCTATCCATTTCCTCCTCCAAGGTTTCTGGTGTTGTGTCTTCTGTCAGAAATCTTTGCTCACTCCAAAGTCCTAAAAGCCCTTGCTTTTCTGGCCAACAGAACACTTTCTTATGAGCGTGCTCTCTCTCACATTACAGATTCTACCGCATGCCCCTGGGCTCTAAAAGTAATTCCTCCACTCAGGAGCCTGGTGTGGAAAACCTTCCAAGGTCAGCTATGCTAAAGGAAAAAAATATTTCAACTTTACATTTAAATAAGTTTAGCAGGATTCACAATTCTGCTTTTCAAGTTATTTACTTTGACCCTGAAAAAGTCTCTCTTAGATCCATTACTGCTGTCAAGTTTGATACTAGTCCCCTTATTCCTTTGTGACTTTGTCTTTCAGAAAGACTTGAAATTCTCTCTACATCTTTGTTGTTAGGTTTTTACTGTACTGTCTAGGCGTGGGATTTCTTCCTTCCATCTGTTGTGTTTAGCATTATTTAAATTTCAGACCTTTCCTCTTTTATGATTTCTGGGAAACTCTGGGTTATTATAATCTCATACATTTTCTTCCCCTTCCTCCGGTCACTTCCTCTCTGCCTTGGAGATTCCTATTACACAAATGTTGACATTTCTACCCCATCCTCCATAGCACTTCGCTCCGCCTATCTTTCACCTCTCCATCCCTCCTAATGCTGCACAGAATCCTTAGACCTGACCTTCCAACTTCTTCACTCTTTAGCAACATCCATTCTGCTACTCAACCCATCTCCCGAATTCTTTGGCCCCAAGTATGTCTCCTCATTCCTGCTTCATGTCCCCACTTGCTTTCCTTGATGATACTCATTATGCTTACTCCATGCTCCCAGGAGGCTGCGAGCACAGATTATGCTCCACTAGCACAGGCCGTCAATGGGCCATTTTCTTTTCATTCGACTATACCTGTCAGCTACTCGTTATGGCTCCCTTGAGCTGTTCACCAGGTGAGACCACATTACTCCTCCACTCACTGCACTGCCTCCAACAAACTCTCTACCACCACCACCCCCAAGGTACACCTGGAATCCAGACTCTCACATGGCCCATGGGGCTCCCCACGTCGTCCCCTGAACCCTCCTGCAATCAGCCCCAACAAACTCCCACCAGTCTTCAACAAAGCCTGCTTTGGCTTCAGAACATCCACCATGGCTGACACCTCAGCCTCACAATCTTATTCTCATTAAGCACTCCACTCACTGCTGAGTCCCTCACTTCCATTGTGACCATGCTCAAATGGCACCTCAGAGAGGCCTCCCTATCACCCTATTTAAATCTGCTCCTTCCTGGGGTGCCTGGGTGGGTCAGTGGGTTAAAGCCTCTGCCTTCGGCTCAGATCATGATCCCAGGGTCCTGGGATCGAGCCCCGCATCGGGCTTTCTGCTCAGCAGGGAGCCTGTTTCCCCTTCTCTCTCTGTCTGCCTGTCTGTCAAATAAATAAATAAAATCTTTTAAAAAACAAAAAACCTGCTCCTTCCCAAAGCCTAGCCCTTGATTTTCTTCCCTGATTTTTTCCCACAGTAGTTAAAAACCATTGTACCTGTGGGTAGTTCTTGTCTACTTACTGTCCCTTGAGGATACAAACTTTACTACTGTATCCTCAGTATCTAGAACAGTGTCTGGAACTTTTAGGAGAGTGAGGAGTGTACCTCAGGAATCTCGCTCTGGGCTCACTGGCCACGGGATGCACTTTGCAGGATGAATCTAACCTTCAGGCAAATTCAAGGAGGCACTGCTCTTTTCCAAAAGCTATCTCCCTTCACTGGAATCTGAGACCTCAAGGTGTGGAAGAGATGGGAAAAAGCAACTCTGGGAAAAGAAGGCAGAACCTAACAGTCTTCCTAGGCCAGTATATCCAGCCTCTTCCACTCCAAGTTGTCAACCCTACCTCACAGATCCACCTTCTGTCTCCCCTGGGAGGGTCCTCACAGTTTTTAAGTAATTTTCTCTCAGTTCTGTGGCACTTCCAGTTCGAAGAAGGGAGTCAGCAATCTAGGCTAGGCTTCTGACTGCTGCTGTCACAAATTACCAACAACTTGCTGGCTTAAAACAACAGAAATTTATTATCTTAACAATTTTGCGGGTCAGAAATCCAAAATGATTCTCACTGAGCTAAAGAGCTGTGTTTCTTTGTGGAGCCTCTAGGGACTTCTAGAGGCCACGCACGTTCCCTGGCTCATGGCCAGTAAAGCCTTTCTATTCGTTTTACATCACGTGCCCTCCATAATGGCCATCACACAGTTACCCCATCCCTCACCCACCTCTAGCAACCCTCAGTTTATTTCCTATAATTAACAGTCTTATGGTTTGTCTCCCTGATTTCGACTTTATTCTTCCCCTATGATCCTATTTTGTTTCTTAAATTCCATATAGGACTGAGATCATATAATTGTCTTTCTTAGATTGACTCATTTCACTTAGCATAATACCCTCTAGTTCCATCACATTGTTGAATGGCAAGATTTCAAATTTTTGATGGCTGCATAATATTCTACTGTATTTATATCTATATTTATATCTATATATAGATATAGATATATGACACATCTTCTTTTTCCATTCATCTGTTGATAGACATCTGGACTCTTTCCATAGTTGGTTATGGTGAACATTGATGCTATAAACATTGGGGTGCACGAGCCCTTTAGCTCACTACTTCTGTATCTTCAGGGTAAATACCCAGTAGTAGTGCAATTGCTGGGTCACAGAGTAGCTCTACTTTCAACTTTTATGAACCTCCATACTGTTTTCCACAGTGGCTGCACCAGCTTGCATTTCCACAAACAGTGTAGGAGGATACCCCTTTCTCCGCATCCTCGCCAACATGTCATTTCCTGACTTGTTAATTTTAGCTGTTCTGATTGCTGTGAGGTAGTATCTCATTGTGGTTTTGATTTGTATTTCCATGATGCCAAGTGATGTTGAGCATATTTTCACGTGTCTCTTGGCCATTATTGTATGTCTTCTTTGGAGAAATGTCGTTCATGGGGCGCCTGGGTGGCTCAGTGGGTTAAGCCTCTGCCTTCGGCTCAGGTCATGATCCCAGAGTCCTGGGATCAAGCCCCGCATCGGGCTCTCTGCTCAGCAGGGAGCCTGCTTTCTCCTCTCTCTCTGCCTACTTGTGATCTCTGTCGAATAAATAAATAAAATCTTAAAAAAAAAAAAGAAATGTCATTCATGTCTTCTGCCCATTTCTTGACTGGGTTATTTGTTCTTTAGGTGTTGAGTTTGATAAGTTCTTTATAGATTTTGGATACCAGCCCTTTATCTGAATGTCATTTGCAAATATCTTCTCCCCCTCTGTCTGTTGTCTTTAGGTTCTGTTGACAGTTTCCTTTGCTGTGCAAAAGTTTTTATCTTGATGAAGTCCCATTACTTCATTTTTGCCTTTGCTTCCCTTGCCTCTGGAAATGTGTCTAGCAAGAAGCTGCTGTGGCCAAGGTCAAAGAGACTGCCACCTGTGTTCTCTAGGATTTTGATGGACTGTCTCACATTTAGGTCTTTCATCCACTTTGGGTCTATTTTTGTGTATAGTGTAAGGAAACGGTCCAGTTTCATTCTTCTGCATATGGCTGTCCAACTTTCCTAACACCACTTGTTGAAGAGACTGTCTTTTTTCCACTGGATATTCTTTCCTGCTTTGATGAAGGTTAGTTGACCAGAGACTTGAGGGTCTATTTCTGGGTTCTCGATTCTGTTCCACTGATCCATGTGCCTGTTTTTGTGCCAGTACCATACTGCCTTGATGATGCCACAAGCTTTTCTTTTCCAACTTTCCTTTGGTGATTTGGGGTCTTTTCTGGTTTCATACAAATTTCAGGATTATATTTGTTCCAGCTCTGTGAAGAGTTGATGGTGTTTTGATAGGGAACACACTGAATATATAGATTGCTCTAAGTAGCACAGACATTTTAACAATATTTGTTCTTCCAATCCAAGAGCATGGAATGTTCTATTTCTTTGTGCCTTCAATTTCTTTCATAAGTGTTGCATAGTTTTCTGAGGACAGATCCTTGCCTCTTTGGTTTCCAGGTTTTTTTTGCTGTTGTTTTGGCTTTTTAAGATTTGAGACAGAGAGAGCACGAGCAGCAGGGAGGGGCAGAGGGAGAGGGAGCAGCAGACTCCCTGCTGAGCGAGGAGCCCAACGTGGGTCTTGATCCCAGGACCCTGAAATCGTGATGTGAGTGGAAGGCAGACATTTAACTGAGCTACTCAGATGCCCCTCTTTAGCTAGGTTTATCTCTAGATATCTTATGGTTTTTGGTGCAACTGAAAATAGGGTCAACTTCTTAATTTCTCTTTCTTCTCATTGTTAGTGTACAGAAATGCAACTGATTTCTGTGCCCTGATTTTATATCCTGCTACTCTGCTGGATTCCTGTATGAGTTCCAGCAATTTTGGGCTAGATTATCATGTCATCTGCAAAGAGTGAGAGTTTGACTTCTTTGCTGATTCAGATGACTTATTTTTGTGGTCTGATTGCTGAGGCTAAGACTTCTGGTACTATGTTGAAGAGCAGCGGTAATTGTGGACATTCCTGCTGTGGGGGATGCCAGACATCCCATCCTGATCTTATGGAAAAGCTGTTTTTCCTCATTGAGAATGACACTCGCTGTGGGTTTTTTGTAGATGGCTTTTGATACTGAGGTATGTTCCCTCTAACTCTACACTGTGCAGAGTTTAAATTAAGAAAGGAAAAAAAAAAGGAAAAAAAAGGGGAAAAAAAAAAGGAAAAAAAAATAAATTAAGAAAGGATGCTGTACTTTGTCGAATACTTTTTCTGCATCTATTGAGAGGATTATGAGATTCTTATCCTTTTATTAATGTAGCATATCACATTGATTACTATGTGAAGTTGAACCACCCTTGAAGCCGAGGAATAAATCCCACTTGGTCGTGGTGAATAATCCTTTTAATGTACTATTGGATCCCACTGACTAGTATGTTGGTAAGAATTTTGGCATCCATGTTCATCAGGGGTATTAGTCTGTAATTCTCCTTTTTGGTGGGGTCTTTGTCTGGTTTTGGGATCAAGGTAATGCTGGCCTCACAGAAAGAGTTTGGAGATTTTCCTTCAACTTCTATTTTTTGAAACAGCTTCAGAAGAACAGGCATTATTTCTTCTTTTAGTCTTTGGTAGAATTCCCCTGGGAGGCCATCTGGCCCTGGAATCTTGCCTGTTGGGAGATTTTTTATTAACCTTTCAATTTCCTTGCTGGTTATGGGTCTGTTCAGGTGTTCTATTTCTTCCTATTTCAGTTTTGTTAGTTTATATCTCTCTAGGAATGCATCCATTTCTTCCAGACTGCCTACTTGTTGACATGTAATTGCTTATAACATGATCCCTTAGTGTTGGTTGTGATCTCTCCTCTTTTATTCATGATTTTACTTATTTGGATACTTTCTCTTTTATTTTTGTTAAGTCTGGCCAGAGGTTTATCAATCTTATTAATTCTTTCAAAGAACAAGCTCCTAGTTTTGTTGATCCGTCCTACTCTTCTTTTGGTTTCTATTTTGTTGATTTCTGCTCCAATCTTTATTCTCTTCTCCTCTGGGTTTAGGCTTTATTTGCTATTCTTTCTCCAGCTCCCTTAGCTATAAGTTTAGGATGTATATCTGACACCTTTCTTCTTTCTTTAGAAAGGCTTGTACTGCCATATACTTCTGTCTTAGGTCCACCTTTGCTGCATCCCAAAGGTTCTGAACAGTTGTGTTTTAATTTTAATTTGTTTCCATGAATTTTTTAAATTCTTTTTTAAATTTCCTGGTTGACCCATTCATCCTTTAGTAAGATGTTCTTAAACCTCCATGTATTTGAGTTCATGTAATTTCCTCTTGTGACTGAGTTCAAGTTTCAAAGCATTGTGGTCTGAAAAATACACAGGGAATGATCCCAATCTTTTGGTACTGGTTGAGACCTGACTTGTGACCCAGTATGTGATCTATTCTGGAGAAAGTTCCATGTGCACATGAGAAGAATGTGTATTTTATCGCTTTAAGATGGAGTGCTTTGACTTTATCTATGAAGTTCATCTGGTCCAGTGTGTCATTCAAAGCCCTTGTTTCTTTGTTGATCTTCTGCTTAGATTATCTTCTGCACAGAAGGAGGTGTTAAGAGTCCCCTATTATCGGGGCGCCTGGGTGGCTCAGTGGGTTAAAGCCTCTGCCTTTGGCTTGGGTCGTGATCCCAGGTTCCTGGGATCGAGCCCCACGTCGGGCTCTCTGCTCAGTGGGGAGCCTGCTTCCCTTCCTCTCTCTCTGTCTGCCTCTCTGCCTAGTTGTGATCTCTATCAAATAAATAAAATCGTAAAAAAAAAAAAAGAGTCCCCTATTATCAATGTATTTAATTTTGCTTTTAATTGGTTTATATAATTGACTATTCCCATGTTAGGGGCATAAATACTCATAGTTGTTAGATGATCTTGTTGGAGAGACCCTTTAATTACAATATAGTGGCCTTCCTCATCTCTTATTAGTCTTTGGTTTAAAATCTAGTTTGGGGGCGCCTGGGTGGCTCAGTGGGTTAAGGCCTCTGCCTTCGCCTCAGGTCATGATCCCAGGGTCCTAGGATCGAGTCCCGCATCGGGCTCTCTGCTTGGCGGGGAGCCTGCTTTCCTCCTCTCTCCCTCTGCCTGCCTTTCTGCCTACTTGTGATCTCTGTCAAATAAATAAATAAAATCTTTAAAAAAATAAAATCTAGTTTGTCTGATATAAGTATTACTACCCAAGCTTTCTTTGATATCCATTAGTATGGTAAATGGTTTTCCACCCCCTCACTTTCAATCTAGAGGTGTCTTTGGGTCAAAAATGAGTCTTCTACAGATAGCATACTGATGGGTCTTGCTTTTTTATCCAATCTGATACCTTGTGCTTTTGACTGGGGGCACTTAGCCCATTTACATTCAGAGTACTACTGAAAGATATGAATTTAGCGCCACTGTATTGCCTATAGTCACTATTTCTGTACACTGTCTCTGTTCCTTTCTGTTCTATGTTACTTCTGGACTCTCTTCACTTAAAGGATCCCCTTTAATATTTCTTGCAGGGCTGGTTCAATAATCACAAATTCTTTTAGTTTCTGTTTGTCCTGGAAGCTTTTTATCTCTCCTTCTATTTTGAATGACAATCTCGCTGGATAAAATATTCTTGGATGCATATTTTCTCAGTTAGCACCCTGAATATATCATGCTAGTACTTTCTGGCTTGCCAGGTCTCTGTGGTAGGTCTGCTGCCTATGTAATGTTTCTACCCTTGGAGGTTACAGACCTCTTGTCCCGAGGTGCTTTCAGGATTTTCTCTTTGTCTCTGAGATTTGAAAGCTTCACTATTATATGTCGAGGTTGTAGACCTATTTTTATTGATTTTGAGAGGGGCTCTCTGTGCCTCCTGGACTTGAATGCCTGCTTCCTTCCCTAAATGAGGGAAGTTCTCTGCTATAATTGGCTCCAATATACCTTCTGCCCCCCTCTCTCTTTCCTCTTCATCTGGGATCCCAATTATTCTAATATTGTGTTGCTTTATGATATCACTTATCTCGAATTCCTTCATGATCCAGTAGTTTATCTCTCTTTTTCTCAGCTTCCTTATTCTCCATCATTTTGTCTTCTATATCACTAATTCTTTCTTCTGCCCCATTTATCCTAGCAGTTAGAGCCTCCATTTTTTATTGCACCCCAATAATAGCCTTTTTTATTTCAATTTGGTTAGATTTTAGTTTTTATTCCTCCAGAAAGGGATTCTCTAGAGTCTTCTATGCTTTTTATAAGCCCAGCTAATATCTTTATAATCGTTACTCTGAACTCTAGTTCCAACATCTTACTTATATCCATACTGATTAGGTCCCTGTCAGTCAGTACCTCCTCTTGTTCTCTTTTTTGAGGTGAGTTTTTCCATCTTGTCATTCTGTGCAGAGAAGAATAGATGAACAAGAGAACAAAATACTAAAATGGCAATAACAGCCCCAGAGAAATATATACTAAACAAATCAGAAGAGACCCAAAATAAAAAAATAAATAAGTAAATAAATAAAATCTTTAAAGACAGAGAGAATATAACCAGACAGGTGAACAGAGCAGAACAATACACTGGATCCTGTGTGTATTTTGGTCTGTTAGAAAACTAGATCCCAAAATTGTGAAGAAAGAAAAACTTCCACAAAAATAAAATTAAGGGCGCCTGGGTGGCTCAGTGGGTTGAGCCGCTGCCTTCGGCTCAGGTCATGATCTCAGGGTCCTGGGATCGAGTCCCGCATCGGGCTCTCTGCTCGGCAGGGAGCCTGCTTCCCTCTCTCTCTCTCTCTCTCTCTGCCTGCCTCTCTGTCTACTTGTGATCTCTCTCTGTCAAATAAATAAATAAAATCTTAAAAAAAAATAAAATTAAAAATAAAAAAAATAAAATTAAACTTAAGAACATAAATATAAAATTAAATATAAAAATTAAATATAAGAAATGTAGATAGAATAAAACTGTAAAAATAAAAATGAAAAAGGACAAAAGAAAAAAAACAAAAACAACAAAAAAGAAAAGAGTATAAACAGACCGGTGAATGGAACAGAGCAATATAATATATTCTGGGTGTATTTTGGTCTGTCTGTTTGAAGAAGCTACATTCCAAAACTATAAAGAAAGAAAAATTTACATATATACAAAAATGAAATAAAATACAATGAAAGGATAGAATGTAACTGTAGAGATGAAAATTTAAGACTTTTAAAAGAGAGAGTATAATCAGACAGGTGAACAGAACAGAGCAATACACTAGAATCTGGGTGTATTTTGGTCTGTTACAAGAAACTGCATCCCAGAACTGTACAGAAAAACTTATATATATACAAAAATAAAATGAAATACAATGAAGGGATAGACTATAACTGTAAAAATGAAACTTAAGGGATGCCTGGGTGGCTCAGTTGGTTGGACGACTGCCTTCGGCTCAGGTCATGATCCTGGAGTCTCGGGATCGAGTCCCGCATCGGGCTCCCGGCTCCGCGGGAGTCTGCTTCTCTCTCTGACCTTCTCCTAGCTCATGCTCTCTCTCACTGTCTCTCTCTCAAATAAATAAATAAAAAATCTTTAAAAAAAAAAAAAAAGAAACTTAAGATTTTAAAAAAGAGTTAATAAGAAATTGGTTGAAAAATAAAGAAAAAAGGGGCGCCTGGGTGGCTCAGTGGGTTAAGCCACTGCCTTCATCTCAGGTCATGATCCCAGGTCCTGGGTTCAAGCCCCGCGTCGGGCTTTCTGCTCAGCAGGGAGCCTGCTTCCTCCTCTCTCTCTGTCTGCCTGTCTGCCTACTTGTGATTTCTCGCTGTCAAATAAATAAATGAAATCTTAAAAAAAAAAAAAAGAAAGAAAGAAAAATAAAGAAAAAAAATTAAAATTCAAAGACTAAACAATCAGAAAAATACCATGAATTCTATACACTATTCTTCCCTATTGCTGGACTTCTGGAGTTCTCTATGATGGGTAAAAACATGGTCTGAGCTTATTAGGATATTCTTGCTGATCTTCTGGGGGAGGGGCCTGCTGAGGTGATTCTCAAGTGTCTTTTTGGGGGCAGAGTTGCACTGCCCTTGACAAGGGGCCAGGCTAAGCAAGCGGCTCCAGATTGCTCTCTGTGGCTTCTGTTCCCTGAAGGCTTTCTGCGCAGCTTTAGAGGATGAGAATGAAAACAGCAGCCTCCCAATCTCTGGCCCTGGAACAGAGCTCGGGGACCCACTCCTCTGTGTGCCCTCAGGAAAAAGCAATCACTCCTGTCTCCCAGGTCTCCAGCCGCACTCCATGCTCACCCAGCCTGTGACCAAGCATTTCTATTTCAAGCACGTGACCCTGCTTCGAGTCTCCAGAAGGGGTGGGTCTTGCGGTGGTTCAGCAGAATGCTGGGCCCCTGCTCGGAGAACAGTTGCCCAACCACGCCACAGTCTGCAGTTTATGGCAAAACCAAGCTGAAAGCCCACTCGTGGGTTCAATGATAGCAGCTGGCTTCCCCACTACCATGCCTGGGAACTCTGCCACACTCAGGCACCCCTGATGTTTCTGTGACCCAGAGGATCCTGAGACCACACTGTCCCATCTAAGATTCTGCCCCTCTTTGCCACTTGAGTGCCTTTCAGGCAGGGACCTCCCTTACTGGAGCTGACTTCTAAAAGTTCTGACTTTGCACTCAGCTGCGGTATCGGTTTCCTATGTTGACTGCTGCATTCCACCCCCGCCACAGTTTATCTTCCCATATACTGCCTCAGATTCACTTCTCCACACCCTCTACTTTGTAGAAAGTGGTCACTTCTCTATCTGTAGAATTTCAGCAATGCTTTTCTTTCTTTCTTTTTTTTTTTTTTTAAGATTTTATTTATTTATTTGTCAGAGAGAGAGAGAGAGAGAGAGAACGAGCACAGGCAGACAGAGTGGCAGGCAGAGGGAGAAGCAGGCTCCCCACAGAACAAGGAGCCCGATGTGGGACTCGATCCCAGGACGCTGGGATCATGACCTGAGCCGAAGGCAGCTGCTTAACCAACTGAGCCACCCAGGCATCCCTCAGCAATGCTTTTCTTAGATCTCTGGTTGAGTTCACAGGTGTTCACAATGATCTAATTAACTATCTAGCTGAATTCCTAGGACCCGATGAAACCAAGGTCTCCTACTGTGCCATCTTGGAAAGTCGCCGAGTGAAGTCTTTCTCACATTATCATCACTTAGGCTCTGCTTCTGTCCTCTCATCTCCTGATTCTTTTGTCTCCCCCATTCACCCTGTGATTATACGTAGTCCATCCAGATAATCCAGGATAATCTCCCCATGTCAAGACCCTTTAATCACCTTGCCATGGAACCTAACATATTCATAGGTTCTGCGGATTAGGACTTAGAAATGGAGAGGTGCATTATTCTGCCTACCACAGCTATATATCATCCTGTCAGGAACTGGTGACCAGGATTTCTAAAACTGGAGTCCATGGTTAGGCTTCAGGTTATCTATAAAACCCCTGAGATTGTTGGCAAAATGTATCTTCCGACGTGTTTCTCAAGAGAGCCCATAGCTTTCGTGATTCTCAAAAGAGCTATGTATGAGCCCATTACTATCAGTCACTGTCCAAGAACTGACTGAGGGAAGAGAGCAAAAACCAGCACTATCCCCATAACTATCAGAACAAAGACACAATCCTCCCCCGCCCTTCAACTGTAAGAAAAACTCATCACCACTTCTGTCTCCTCCTCAGGACATGCACAATTCCAAACCACACACAAACCTCTCCAGAGACAGAGGTGCCTGGGGTCCCAGTTTAAAGGCAAAATAATCCCCCCAGTATGCAAAAAGGGTAACAATAATAGGCCTGTGGGTAAAAAGTGGTGTGGGATCAAACTTTAAGTCATATAGGACCCCATGCCTGAGCCCTCTTCTTTTCCAGCCGAGCTTCTAATCACAGGTAGAGAAAATAACAGCCCTCGGCAAAAACAAAGCTGCCTCTTGGCATGAAGCATTCCCAGACCCGGGCCCCTTCTCTTCTCTTATTCTCAAGGAGAGGAGGCTCACCACGGTGTTCACACACTCTGACAGCTTTCCTCAGACAGCTGCCCAAAATGCTGCTTACCCAAACAGACTCTGGATATGAAACAGACTCTGAATATGAAATGGATCACTTCTTCCTCTGACCCCGAAAAAATTTTACTTAGCACAAGTAAACGCCTTAGAAAATAGTGTCTCTCTTACACCTGTGTGCCCAGCCACAAGAGAGAAAATGGTCACTTACTTTGACTGCAAGGTCTGCCTCGGCCATGTGCCATCTTCATTTTGGGGCTCAATTACTAGCACCTGAGTGAAAGGGGAAACCAAATAAGGAATATGCAAAAGACCTCACTGGTGACAAGCTCAGAACCAGAAGATATCTTGGCCATGCACCCTGGCAGAGCAGCCTGCTGGGCATGGCCTGAGCCCTCCTACCTGACCCTGGTAGAGCCCAGCGTCCTGGACAGTGTTGTCCAGCTTGCTCAGCTGCTCGTAGGTGTTGCTCATGTACTTGTTCCACAGCCGTGTTTCACGCTCAGCGGGGATATTGAATAGCTTCCGCATCTCCTTCTCAATGGTTGCTAGAGACGGACAGAAGGATCACTCAGGACTGAAGATCACTCAGATGGACAGAAGGATCACTCACCTCACTCCATATGCAAGGCTAGTAACAGCCGTAGCAAGCTAATGCTCATCCTCCCTCCTGTTCGGACCGTCAGTCACAGGGTGCTTTGGAACGAAAGTTCCGACTGACCTCGGACCCTCAATGATTAAGGCCAAATGTCTTCCATGGGCATCCTCCTGCGCTCACACACTTAGAAACCTTCCCTATGCTTCTCCTTCTTCAATAGGTGGGTCCCATTTACAGCACACAAGCAACACAGAAAGGTGACAAAACCTTCCTCTGAAGTTAAGATAAATGTGGTTTCGAATACCAGCCCTGCCACTTTCTCACAGAGATTTTCTTTTAAAGATTTTATTTATTTATTTGACAAAGAGACACACCAAGAGAGGGAACACAAGCAGGAGTAGTGGGAAAGGGAGAAGCAGGCTTCCAGCTGAGCGAGGAGCCCGATGTGGTTCTCAATCCCAGGACCCTGGGATCATGACCTGAGCCAAAGGCAGATGCTTAACCAACTGAGCCACCCAGGAACCCCCTCAGAGATTTTTTTTTTTTTTTTAAGATTTTATTTATTTATTTGACAGAGATCACAAGCAGGCAGAGAGGCAGGCAGAAACAGAGAGAGAGGAGGAAGCAGACTCCCCACTGAGCAGAGAGCCCGATGCAGGGCTCGATCCCAGGGCCCTGAGATCGTGACCTGAGCCGAAGGCAGAGGCTTTAACCCACTGAACCACCCAGGCGCCCCCCACTCAGAGATTTCTTAATAAGTAAGTATAACCTCCCCAAATCTGCATTTCCTCATTTTTATCACCGTATCATGTATCATGGTCAGGAAGCATGTCCAAGAGTCTGTAAAACATGATTCCCAGGCCTAGCTCTCCACAAGAATCAGGTCAGGACTGGTAACCACAACCTGAGACTATGTGGGTAACAACTCTGGAGGGGGTGCCTGGCTTCACTCTCATCGGCCACAATGCTCCGCGCTCTCCGCCTCCGGAAATTCGGAACAGCAGCCCAGCTACTCACCGATAGTGTCTGCCTTGCTGAAATGGCAACTCAGCACATTGGTGGGGTCACTATTCTCACAGAGCTTCAGTTCCAGCAAATAGACCTCCACCTTGCAGTGCTTGACGAAGAGGCCGTGCTCCACCACCTGCAAACAAGAGGCACAGGTAAAGCAGCAGCGGTTCCACACCGGGAAGACTGGGAAACAATAGGTTTCATCAGTGGTAAGGGGGCAGAATCCACACAATAATCACTTTCCCTAAGTGATCAGGGGATCAGGACAGATCTTTAAAGCCACCAGTATCTGTCCAAGAGTTTCAAATCTTGCTTCCCTTCACAAGAAAGAGTACCGGGTAGAGCCATAACCAGCTAGCTCTAACAGTGCACAACAGGGAAGTCACTGTTCATCTCTAAGTCAGAATCATGAGGTCTCCCTTGCAGGTTTTGCTGAATGAGAGGACTAGAGAATGTAGCTAAAACCCTGGGGCAGCAGAACACTCACCGTATGGCAACACTGTGGGCATTAGGGGACATCTGCCAGACTGGCACACCTCCAACTTTTTGATCCCTAACCCCTCTCAGGGGCCCAGGTTTCCAGATACAGAAAGAATGTAGTTCTGGCCTCAAACAATGACTGTTAGAAGCATGGCCTCAGGACTACAGATCTTTCCTACGCTGAAAAGGGGAACTACATACCAGGGAGAGTAAGAAATTTACCCAATGTCTACCTCTTAGCAAGCATGTGATTCTCCCTCTGGTAGGGGACAAGCAAATGACTGTGGGAGTCAGGGTGGATGGTCTTCTCCTAAGTCCCATCTACCAGAGGGGTGAAGAATCTGGATTTCTACCTCATAGCCTGCTTTCCCTCAGGAGGCTATGCTTCTCTGGCTTATAAACACCTGCTTTTTGAGATATTCAACAGTGTGGCCCAAGAGTCATAAGCACAGAGGAAAAAACAGTCTCAGAAAGGTTGTAAGATAAACAAGAAGCAGTACATTACTGTATGTCCACATGACCCCAAGTAAACTTTCTCTCATAGAGCCTTCCAGAAAGTGCTCTCATGGCACTGCTGGACACATCCCAAGCCATGGGAAGCTCTGATGTTTGGAGGCCACTCACTGTAACATCTCAGGTGAGCAGCCTCACTCACCACCACTCACGACCACAATTCCCTAAAGAGAACCAGAAAGAAGGCCTCAAATACCTCTATTCCTCCACTTAGGCACATCCAATAACCCAGAAAACCAACACCAGTCAGTGTCCCCAGGGAGCACTTGCAGACACTGACCAGCAGCTGTGACAACTTGTGTACTCACTTTTCTGACAATGGGCTGTTGGCCTTCTACACAGCCATACCAGTTTAGTAATTTATTCCAGGCCTCCGTTGGGACCAAAACATAGTCCAATTCATCAATTAAATGTTCCTTCAAGGTCTGACTCTCAGGATCTGAAAAAAGAAAACACCTCATAACTCACTGCTCTTCTCCCCAGAAATATTTGTTTTACAGGATTCTTATGTACTTTTCAGAAAGAAAATTATTTATAGAACAGGTACAAAATTCCAAAATTCTGTCACTGGCCATAACACAGAGCAGACCTGACAACTGTATTCAGCCACGCCTTCATAGGAACATGTATTTCTTCTATAACGAAATGGAGTAGAGAGAATAAAAAACTCCAGTTTACATTTTCAATATGCTTCCAGATTCCACAATGAAAACTGTTAATTATGAACATTTAACATAATATTCTGCTTAGGGAAACTTCATTGAGGTCAAATATCTTCTGAAAGATTTACTAAGAAAATAACGAACACATCATTGAAGTTAACTTTATTTTACCAAGAGTCATTCAGTATTCTTAGTTTTCCACAGGCCAAGCTGAAACCCAGCTGAACAACCTCTTATGGAGGGGGGAACGTCTTTAACACCCAAATGTGCTCAACGTCCACCTCACACCCCCCACAGGCAGGCAACATGACTAGGAGTGGACGTCCACGATCTGAAACACTTCCTCAGCTGAAGACCAAGGAACTGGATCAAGGGAAGACTGATCACCTCCCACCAATGGAGCCTCCCTGTGCCCAGCAACACCTACTCCTGCCGTAATGGTTGTAGAAGTACCCAGAGTGGTGCAACTCATCTGTAACTCGAGGCATATGATGTTAAAAACCAAAACCAAAACCATAAACAGCATTCACAAAGTGACGGGGGCTTCCCATCACCCGCATCCCCTGGTGCCCCCCACCAGTTTTTACCCAACCCATCAGCTCTTCTGCCTTTCCTTGCAGCAAGCCTCAGACCTGACCCACCTCTGCCTTTTTCATCTGGAGGGAGAACAGGAAAGGAATTAAATAGCAGCGGAGGACAGAAATACCAAGGTGAGATGGACGATCGGATAAACATGATGGGGTATATACCTACAGCAGAACACTATTCAGCCTTCAAATGGAAGGAAATTGCAACACATGCTGCAACGATGAACCCCGAATATTACACTAAATAAAATAAGGCAGTCACAGAAAAACAAATACTAAACAATTCCACTTAAGTGAGGTGTCTAGAGTAGACAGATTCAGACACAGAAAGTAGAATGGTGGCTGCCAGGGGCTCAGAGGAAAGGAGACTGGGAGTCACAGTTTAATGGGTAGGGTTGCAGTTCTGCATGGTCAAAATGTTCTGGAAATTGGTTGCAGAACAATGTGAATATACTTAATACTATTGAACTGCACACTTAAAAATGGTCAAGAGGATAAACTATTATGTGTATTTTACCACTAAAAAAGGTGGGGGGAAGCACCTGGGTGGCTCAGTGGGTTAAAGCCTCTGCCTTCAGCTCAGGTCATGATCCCAGGGTCCTGGGATAGAGCCCCACATCGGGCTCTATGCTCAGCAGGGAGCCTGCTTCCTCCTCTCTCTGTCTGCTTCTCTGCCTACCTATGATCTCTGTCTGTCAAATGAATAAATAAAATCTTTTTTAAAAAGGGGCGGGGGAGCCTGGATGGCTCAGTGGGTTAAAGCCTCTGCCTTCAGCTCAGGTCATGATCTCAGGGTCCTGGGATCAAGCCCCGCGTCAGGCTCTCTGCTCAACAAGGGAGTCTGCTTCCCCCCTCTCTTTCTCCCTGCCTCTCTGCCTACTTGTGATCTGTCAAATAAACAAAGAAAAAAAATCTTTAAATTAAAAAAAAAAAAAAAAAAAAAAAGGATGGATGCTCCTTATTGATGAGCCAATCACTTTCCATAACCCGTCTGGCACAATTATTAACACTGACAGCGCAGGCCTTTTCTGCTGAGGAACAGAAGGATGATCCACTGGTATCAGTCTGCTTGAGACAAAAGCTTCCCCCTGAAACTGACACTTCTCTGACAATTGATTAATAAATTAAACTTCTGATTCATAAATTCAACTTTTCTCTGATTTATAAATTAAAAGTCATTGAAGTTATTCACTTCTTGTCTTTCTTGCGGATATATGCTTCTTCGTTTCTAACACTAAGCACTATGCAGATCTGGCTACACACACTGTGCCAAGCAGCAGCCAGAAATCTCTAAATGTGGTAAAGGAACAACAGCTTTCAGCATCACCAACTCCAAGTACATCATTTCCACAGGCCATTTTCCCCTCTAAGGATCCGTGATGATTTTTGCACACATCAAGCTTACACGCTCAGTGCAAATGCAGGGAATATGATTGGAATTCCCAATGCAGTTCACGACTTTCACTTGAAACAGGACCAGTCTAAAGGCATCATGCTCAAAATCACACAGAGGTTTGGGAATGAGGATTTAGTCTCTGCAAATTTCTTTCACAGAGGAGCATAAACGGGGAAAATGAGAGCACAGCTTGGCCTAAGCACAAGGATTTCATTTGATATACAGTAGAGGCAGAGGTGGCAAGCAGAAAAGGGGTGCTCTAGAGACAACGTAAGGAAGGACAGGCTAGACCCCATCCTTCCCACACTTCTAAGAGCTGTATCTAGCCAATTCCACGTTCCTACGTGAAAGGTAGCTGGATTGGGACTGAGAGCTGACTGAGAGCCTGGGAAATAAGGGGGTGATTCACCAGAGACAGGTCATTCCTGTACTGTCAATGTACTAAGCAGGTTCTAAACAGAATGTACTTCTTACCTCCTAAGCACAAAGCAAATGTTTCAAGGAAAAGCCAGATGACATTAAATTGGGGGACCATGGAAGAAATGCTTTCCCTTAGCTGAAGGTCATCCAAATGATTTCACAAAGCTCCTCTAGCCCTTATCATTAGTATTCTTATAAGCATTAATAAATCTATTTAAGGGGTGCCTGGGTGGCTCAGTGGGTTAAGCCGCTGCCTTCGGCTCAGGTCATGATCTCAGGGTCCTGGGATCGAGCCCCACATCGGGCTCTCTGCTCAGCAGGGAGCCTGCTTCCTCCTCTCTCTCTGCCTGCCTCTCTGCCTGCTTATGATCTCTGTCTGTCAAATAAATAAATAAAATCTTTAAAAAAATAAATAAACAAATAAATCTATTTTAAAAAGAAAAAAAAAAAAAAAAAAAAAAAAAGAGAGGCACCTGGCTGGCTCAGTCAGTAAAGCATATAACCCCTGATCTCGGTGTCATGAGTTCGAGCCCCACACTGGGGTTAGAGATTCCTTTAAAAGAAAGGGGGGTGCAGGGGGAGGAAAAGTGCAAACACGCTGTTGTGCTCCCTTACGCCAACTTCATGGTGTGATGCCACCATCTGACCTACATCAGGAAACAAAGCAATGAATTATGATGTCACCTGACCTCTCCTAAAACAAGTCTCACCTGAAGCACTGCCCATTTTTTAAAAACACCCAGGTTAATGTTAAGTACTTGGATCAAACCTCATACATGTCTGCCTTCCTACTGCTCTGATTTTGAACACAATCAACAGATCACTCTCATTCTTCTTGCATGGGAGTCTGAAGCTAAGCAGAACACAGCCTGGGAAAGGTCAACTGTCTTATCTATGCATCTACAGGTACAAGCCCAACTCTGGTATGTCATGCATCATTTTTTCAATCACTTCTTCCAATGGGAGCTGACCGTGATAATAACTCTACTTTCCACCTCTCCTCACACATTCCTATGACAATCACCATAGGAATGCTAGATGGATGTAGACAGGTCTGCAAATTGTTCCACTGCAAAGGTAACACAGAAAATTCTGCTACCCAAATTTCAGACTCCAGATGCAGTTTTTAAAATAATAACCTATTTCTTTCCATTCCACATGCTAATCTAAAATCTGACAGCTCTAAAAAAAACTAATCCCCAAAAAGAAAAATACGAGAAGCACGCTCGTATGTGAAGCAGTTAGTTTAGGAAAAAAGTAGCTTCATTCTTCTCAGAGGGTCTTACAAAGACTTCCGGTACAGATGCTAATCAAAGACACTTGTTTCTATCCATCACAACAGGAAAGTCAGGTTCACAACATCCATGTTACTGATAAAGGTGACCTCAGGTCACTGCCTAGGTGGGTATTTCAGTTAGAAAAGCAACAGGATACTATACCTGAAAAGAGTCCGGAGTTATCTATTGGGCCAGGAAATAGATTGTGTTCACCCACATTGTACATATCCCAGCTGTCAAAACCCACATACTTCTTCCACTGCTTGAACCACCGGCTGTCAATAAGATACCTAGAGACAGATAAAAATTTACTATACCAGAAAAACTGAGGTTATAAGTTTTTGCAGTTGCTCCTTTAATTTTTTTAATGATCTTTCCACCCAGGGAACACACATTTCCCATTCAGAAACATATTGCAAGAACAAGAGCAGGGCTAGGCCTCAGATGGCACAAAGAGCCTAGCCCAGGACAAGAGTCCATTAAGTGAAATGTTGAAAGAATGAATATAGGTGCTTGGCTGACTCAGCCAGTGGAGTGTGTGTACAACTCTTGATCTCGGGGTCGTTGAGTTCAAGTCCCATGTTGGGCACAGAGCTTACTTAAAAATAAATAAATATTTTTATTAAACAACAACAACAACAAAGACAGGAGTCTGGGTAGTGCAGTTGGTTGGGTGTCCAGCTCTTGATTTCAGCTCAGGTCATGATCTCAAGCCCCATGTCGGGCTTCTCAGCGTGGAGTCCGCTTGAGATTTTCTCTCTCTCTCTCCTTCTGTCTCTCCCCTGACTCACGCATTCTTACCTTCTCTCTCTCTCAATAAATAAAATCTTTAAATTAAAAAAAAAGAAAGAAAGAAAGAACAAGGGGTGCCTGGGTGGCTCAGTTAAGCATCTGACTCTTGGCCTCAGCTCAGGTCCTGACTTCAAGGTTGTGAGTTTAAGCCCAGTGTTGGGCTCTCCTCTGGCATGGAACCTACTTATTAAAAAAAAATAATAAGGGGGCACCTTGGTGGCTCAGTGGGTTAAGCCACTGCCTTTGGCTCAGGTCATGATCCCAGGGTCCTGGGATCCAGCCCCACATGGGGCTCTCTGCTCAGCAGGGGGCCTACTCCCCCCCCCCCGCCTACTTGTGATCTCTTGCTGTCAAATAAATAAATAAAATAAATAAATAAAATTTTTTTAAAAAGGAATGAATGAATAAAAGGAAATGACTGGCTTCAAAATGCTTATTTAAGTGAAGTCCTCCTATGGCTAAAATCTTGTTTGCCAATGAGCAAGTCATTAATTTCATAACGATCTTTATAGAGGTCCTTGTCCAGAACAGAAAGTTTGGTTATACTGCTCAACATGAAAAGCATTAAACTAATTCTCTCTCTGAAAATGGGATGAAAACACCATACAATTCAAGTTTTCTTTGAGTACCAAAGAAGACATTATAAAAAATGTGTACTTTAAAAAAAAAAAAAAAGGTACACACACACATATAATAGTGTCTAGGTATGGTACTATACAAATATAATAGTCTCTAGTTATTCCTGATCTGGTTATATTTTTAAAGTATCCCTATGAAAAAAATGAAAAAATAAAAGAATCACTATGCTGTTTTACAACTAAGAAGTAGTAAATCTCTCTGGGGGAAAAAAGCACAACATTTATATTGGTGAGTCCTTTAAGTAATTTTTTTTTTTTTTAAGATTTTATTTATTTATTTGTCAGAGAGAGCGAGGGAGAGAGAGCGAGCACAGGCAGACAGAATGGCAGGCAGAGGCAGAGGGAGAAGCAGGTTCCCTGACGAGCAAGGAGCCCGATGCGGGACTCGATCCCAGGACGCTGGGATCGTGACCTGAGCCGAAGGCAGCTGCTTAACCAACTGAGCCACCCAGGCGTCCCTAAGTAATTTTTTTTTAAATACTTTATCTATCTATTCATTTGAGAGAGTGTGGGAGAGGCAGAATGAGAGAGCACAAGCAGGGGGAGAGGCACAGAAGAGAGAAAAAGCAAGTCTGCCTGCTGAGCAGGGAGCCCCACTCCGGGGCTCCATCCCAGGGCCCTGGGATCATCACCTGAGCTGAAGGCAGATGCTTAACCAACTGAGCCACCCAAGCACCCCAAGTCCTTTAAGTTTTTATAAAAAAATAAACCTCAGCAATCAGGCAGCTTCCCAGAGGCCACAGGATCCATAAGTACATCCAAACCTTTAAAAGGCTCTTTTCCCTCCAAACCCCTTGAACAATATCCTCCAAACACTTTTAGTGTGTGATCTTAGTCTATATCAAACTTCCTCTGGTTCCTCTGAATATTCTTCATATATCACCCCTATGCAGGATAACTTCTGCTTGCCCTGCCTCTCACAGCTTGGCCAGCTGTACAGCCCTATCTGAACTCCTAATCCCAATGTTTCCCTTCCCTGGTCAATTCCTCTGTTACCATAAATGGCATTATCAACACCACCATCATTTCTTAAAAGATGGATGTTCAATCATATTGGATGTAAAGCCAAGCCCTAGCTTTCTACTCTCACATGATAATATCACCCAGGAACATCTTCACTAGTAGAAGTATTGTCTCTTCTACTAAACAATTAAGAAACCTCATGTCTCAGACTTGCTTTTCTAAACCTTGTACTTTTAATCTTTTCATCTAGGAGCTAAGCTATCCTCCTCTCCCGCTCCAAAATGCTGCTGCCACAATTATTTTTGACATTTGCTACCAAAATAACCTGGAGTTCTCAAACATTTGTCCAACTTCTGACCTTGACATCTGTTGGGCAGTTTACAAGTTACAAAAGTATCTCTTCTCCTGAACCCATAAGGTGGGGGTGCCAAATACTGCTACCCTGGCTTTAACAGTAAGGCACAGGGGTCTGGGAGGTGTGGTCGCCTTCGCTCAAGGTCACACAACGAATCCTCGAAGGCAAAGGGCTCTTCCCATCCAGAAGGTCCCCTTAAGCACTCCCCTTCTCCCCTTCCTGCAACCCTTGCCCCCACCGGGTCCGCCCTCTGGGGCTCGGAATGGGCCAAAACAACCCTCACACTTTCCCCTAGGAGATTCTCCTGAGAGGCAGGGTTCAGGACACCCCTCTCAGGGTCACTAACACCGCCCCCGCCCGGCCCCTACCCAAGCCGGAAAAGAGGGGTCCGGTCTGAGGGCCAGAGTCCCTGCCCCTGAGCCTGGGCAACGGAAACGCGGGTCCGGTGCTCACCACTGCGCCCCTCGTTGGAGTGTGGTCCTCATCAAGGCCCCGAGCTCGGATTTCTGGGTCTCCGCATCCGGTCGCTCACGACAGCCTCCACCTTCCGCCATCTCGTCCGCGGCCCCGGCCCAGCCGGCCCGGACATCCGCCTCGCGCACGGCGTGCTGTGGGCCGCGCCCACGCACGCACGCAAGCACGCACGCAAGCACGCACGCAAGCGCGCGCGCGCCCAGGCCCCACCTAGCGCCGCGTCCTGGAACGCCCGCCCGCCCGCCTCGCATGCACCGCCCTTCTCCCACGGGTGCGCGGCGGAGCCAGGAGAGGACCGGAAGAGGAGGTGGGCGCTGGCAAATTAGCCGCCCATTCCTCCCGTCTTGCGGGCGGAGCCGCGGGGTGGTTGTTTTGCACCCCTTTCTCCATCTAGCCCGGCCATCTCTCTAAGCACTTGACCACAGGCCCCTCGGCCCTTCGGGCACGCCGTCCGGGCCCGCGGTGTTAGCCTGCTCTTAGATAAACCCAGGCCAGGTACGAGAAGCCATGGAACTAGCTCTTCTTGCTTTGAGCTGGAGACCTTAGGCCAGTCGTTAGCCGCCCAAACGTGGGATCGGGGTGCCTGCCTTGGAGGCCCCACAGGGATTTGGGGGACTGCTGGGTGCACCACCGCCGTGGGACCGGGACTCGAAGATGTGATCTAGTTATTAACACTCCTCTCAAACAGTATAGACGCCAGAATCGTAGCCCACGACTGAATTCCCCAAACCCTCCACACTGAGCTAGCTACTTGCCTTGTCAGGGAGACAAGCAGCCGCTGAGTGGCGATAGCAACAGGGGAAGGAGGTTCAGGTGTTTTCTCCACATCAGGTGCCCAAGCTGCTGCTTAATTTGTTGCAGCAACAATATGCAGTGTCCTGAAACTGTATGTTTTCCACTCGACCCTACATACAAAAAGCACAGCCCTCCTCATGGAGTGGGAAGTAAGCCCGGAGCAAGGAAGAGACCGGGCAGCTGGCTAGCAGCTGGTCTAGCAGTTCCTGCCCTCAAAAATAAGTCACAGTGTGTGACTTCAATCTAATGGGGGAAGAGATCCTCCACAAATAACCCCAGGGTCAAGCAGTGTGTAGTAGGTTAAGTGCCATTAAAGAGTATGAACCAAAGACTGTAGACTCCCAAGCTTGTGAAAGGCAGACTTTGATTTGGTAGCATTTGAGCGTGGTTTTAAAGAAACAGAAATAAATGGTGGTGCATCCTACAGGAAGGGAAATTACAGGATCAGTTTCTGGAACAAGAAGGGCAGAATCAAAGAGTGAGGGTTAGACCAATTAACCTGGGCACAGACTACTGGAAAGAACCTTCCATCTAAAGCTAAAACAGAGGCCAGAAGGGTCACATATTCTGCCCACAGATACTGTAAAAGGTTTTGGAGCAGAGACAAAATGGCTGAGGGTGCTTCGTACCCACAGTGGTGAAGCCCAGGAGAGACCTATTAAGAACCTTTAACTGGAAAGATGGCAATGAGGGAGGAGAGGAGAAACATCAGTTTTGGGGATGGAGGAGGGAGCACTGACTAGGTTAAAGTGTGGTAGGTCATTTGAGCAGATTTACTATTTTCATGTGGGGTTTTAGCTAATTGAAATTAACATGAATCGACTTTGCACTGCCTGGGACACCCCTCAGGCACCATCTGGTAACACAGGGCCTCTTGGCAGTTGGGTAGATAGGAGAAGAAAATGAAAGGAAAAGGAATTAAAACTGCCTTGAATAACGGAATAACCTTATAGCTTATGGCTGTTAATCCTCCGCAGACAAGAGTTACCACCACATGGTAATTAATTCTACATCTGGGAAGCCAACCCTGACAATCTGAGTGCCTTTCTGTGAAAGTTATCTGAAAGTGTTAAAAATGTTGTGAAGTGAGAAACACTACCTTTAGTCCTATTATTTATGGAAAAAGAAAGCTGGGTTATCGACATGACTTCAGAACCTACATTCGATGGTGTCTACTCTCTTCTTTTTTTAACAATTTCTCCTATACCATTTATGGCATGGGTCAGAGTCTTAAGGAAGTAGGACAAATCCTCAGCACCACTAGAAAAGGGGACAAAACCTAATTATAAATAAGATGACTTTGGAAAACCTTTTTAAGGCAGGATCTCTTCAGCTATTAAATGGCTGTAAAAAATCTTGCTCTAATTATAGGTCGTTCCTAAAAAATGTATACTAAGATCACAAAGTGCCAATAGTTAAAATGCGAGGAATAAGGGAAACTTCATAATCAAAAAATCATTTCAAAAGGATTAAAACATGTTTTAATGGGGCGCCTGGCTGGCTCAGTTGCAAGATGCATGTGACTCTTGATCTCAGGGTCATGAATTTGACCCCCATGTTGGGTACAGAGAAGACTTAAATAAATAGAAATCTTAAATTAAAAAATAGAATGCTTTTAGTGAGTTTCATTAAAATGTTAAAGATTGGGAACTGGAAACAACCTCTGCTGTGTGTTCCTGCTGTTGTGGGTGACCTGTGGGTTTGGGAGGAAATGGGGATTCAGCTCAGGAGACACCCTTGCACAAGGGCCATGTTCTCTGTTGGGCCTTTTACCCTAGGGAGAGGTGTAGGCCTAGTAGGGCACTCACTTGGCCTCATAACCAAACCCCAGAACTGAACAAGCCACCCATTGCCATGGTAGCTTGGGCCATAAGAACAGGAAGGAAAGCATGAAGGGAGCTACAGGAAACAAGTTTGACTGATTGGTCACATACTGCTTGATCTTGGACTGTGATGACCTAACTGAGAGTTTGTAATGTCTGGGTGTGTGAACTTTATGCTTTATTTGGTTCCAAATCATATACTTCTTGCCTTGGCTGGCACTTTGGCTTGCTTTACACCTGACTGCAGTTGGCCCTTCCAAGGTCAGCAGTGGTCCACACTAGGCCAGCAGTGACAGAGCACATGTGGCAGTGTTCTCAAATATTGGGCACCTTTTGATTACAGCTCTCTTAGGGGGAGAATTATTGTTATTTCCTTCTTGTCTGTGCTCCTTTAACCCGGCCAGGGGACTATGAAAAAGTAAAAGGCTCTAGAAGTACATTTCAGAAGAATTAAATAAACATCAGTGAGATTATCACCTCTGTTATAGAAGGGTTAGATGACTGGGGAAGGTGACAGGCAAAGACCGGAAGAAATCTCTGAGAGGAAGTGGGATCACCTTTCCTACCCTGAAGACTCCTGCTGTTGGACAGATTCCATTCTGGTAATGCCACTGTTGGTGGCCAGCCGTGATTGGGCAGAGAGTGTGTGGGTTCCTGGGCCTCGGTGTGGCCAATGTCTTCTCTTCCTCCTCTAATTCTATTACCATCGATGTCTCCCCAATACACAAGTATTTAGCTTTTAATTTTGTTGGTTGCCCTTTGAACAGAGCAAATTCTCAACAGGCATTTCTCAGATGCATGAATATAAGAATACCAGTTACTAGTCATTTGTTCATTTGACTGGTAATCTATTACATACTGGTACTCACAGTCCCTACCCTCCTGAGATTCACAGCCAGTATGGTTGGGGAAGATGTTTTCACAAGTAATTATAGTTGGTGTGTTGTGTGACAAAGTGCTCCAGGAACATAGAGGGTGATGTTGCAAATCACTTTGCTGGGAAGGAAACCTAAGCAACCGGTATAGGGAACCAAGACATGCTAACATTCCCCCTGGGCTTTTGGGCACGTATGATGAGTCTGCAAGGGATGCTCAGGGGACCAGGGTGTCTTTGGATTCACATACTCATGGACACAGGCAGAGTTATGTGCTGGGGACAGAGGAGGCTAGGGTAACAAGTGCTTCCCCTGCAGGAAGACTCAGATGCCTCCCTGTGGAACCAGGTAGCCTGTAGGATCGTAAGACACCCTCAGGGCAGGCTACACATTTCCCTGGATACTGCTCGGACTCTAGGCACTTGGATGAGGTGGGCCTGTTTTGTGGTCTCTTACTCTGGCCTTTCTGGCTGTAATTAAACTAGGCCTGGGGAGGAGGGCATTGGGGACGAGGTGTTCTGTCTGAGAGATGATGATGGAAAGGCTGCTGGACCTCTGCCTAGCACAGCACTGTCATATCAGGTCGGTCTCAGTGCCTCTGGAGGCAACTAAAGGTTGGTGATTTTTGTTTTGCTTTCCCACATGACATATCTGAAGTTGACCTTTTTTTTTTTTTTTTTTTAAGATTTTATTTATTTATTTGATAGAGAGAGAGCACAAGTAGGGGCTCAGTCCTGAGCTGAAGGCAGACGCTCAGCTGCTGAGCTACCCAGGCACCCCTGGAGTTGAGTTATTGATGAGGTCAAAGCTGAAGGATGTTGGGGCTCAGAGTCTGCTTCTCTGCTACTCACAGGGTTAGGCTCCAAACCCATGAGCCCTTACTCCTTAGGCAAGAACTTCTCTTGTGGGGTGCCTGGGTGGCTCAGTGGGTTAAAGCCTCTGCCTTCAGTTCAGGTAATGATCCCAGGGTCCTGGGATAGAGCCCCTCATCGGGCTCTCTGCTTGGCAGGGAGCCTGCCTCCCCCTCTCTCTCTGCCTGCCTCTCTGCCTACTTGTGATCTCTGTCTGTCAAATAAATTTAAAAAAATTGTTTTAAATCTTAAAAAAAAAAAAAAAAAAAGAACTTCTCTTGTTTGTGCTCTCAGCTACCAGTTCAGCCCAGCAGTGCCTGATGCAAAGCAAGTGTCTGGTAACTTGTGGGACTAGCTGGAGCGAGGCTTTATTTTTAGCGCCATCCCAGCTTTGCCACACCTCTGTGTGTGGAAGCATGCCCTTCCAGCCTATTTGTTGATTGTCAATATAATAAAAACCTACCATCTTCAGGGTTCACTGCCCATTCTATATAGATCCATGCTGCATTCTCTTACGGAAATCTTTAGGCAGCATTTTTACTTAGTATTATCCAAAAGTTTAAACTTTTGGATAGAGAGAGATTTATTGAACTGGGGTGCCTAGGTGGCTCAGTCAGTTGAGTGTCCGACTCTTGATTTCCACTTGGATCATGATCTCAGGGTCCTGGGATCAAATCCTGTGTCAGGCTCTGTAATGGGCATGGAGCCTGCTTGGGATTCTCTCTCCCTCTCCCTCTCCCTCTTCCTCCCACCCTTCCTTTCTGCACATGCTCTCTCTGCCTTTCTAAAAAAAAAAAAAAAAAAAAAAAAGATATAAAGCAATTTATTGAACTGATAGGGTCAGGAATACTTCTGAGAAAATCAACTTGTTTTATTTATACATTCATTTATTTTTAAAAATTTTAAAAAAGATTTTATGTATTTATTTGAGAGAGAGAGAGAGAGCATGAGCAGGGGGAGGGGCAGAGGGAGAAGAAAAGAGAGAGAAGCAGACTCCTAGTGAGTGTGGAGCCTGACACGGGGCTTGATCTGAGGACCCTGGGATTATAACCTGGGCTGAAGGCAGCTGCTTAATGGCTGAGCCACCAAGTGCCTGAAGGCGCCCCTATTTTTAATTAAAAAAAAAAAAAAAAAGGTTTAAATGTTGTTTGCGGAACTACATTGAGACAGAATGAGGAACTCATCTGATAAAGAGCTAACTGTGAGAAGTGTCGGTATTTTATCAGATTTTTTTTCAGTTTTATTGAGGGTTAGTTGACCAATAAAACTGTAAAATATTTAAAGTGTACATAATGGTAATTTGATGGACTTCTACATAATTTTATGAGATTTAATGCTTTAAAAACAAAAAGAGAACCCAGAATTTCTGGAAGAACTCCAAAAACGAAAGCTTCCGTACCTGAGTAGCAGCAGGGCCCATTTCCTTTTCGGAAGGCCTGCAGCCTGAAAGCTGTTGCTGCTCCCAGAATCAAGCAATGCCCAGCAGCCGCTTTAACAGAACACGGGGACCTCAGGCGGGCTCACCGGGATTCCTCCGCTTTTACTTGCCACTTGAACTGCTGATTCACGATGGGGTGGGGCAGGTGCAGGTCAGAGCCAGCAGCGTTTTCATGGCTGAATGATAAGGAATGTGTATGTGTAGGAGTGTGTGTTTCTATGTGTTGTGGGGGAAATGTCCAGTTTCTTGGGGAGGAAGGGGTAGTGTTAACTGGCTTTACTCTGATTCTTCCTGAAGGAGGGAGTTGGAAATGACTTTAAGTTAAGGGAGGCAGGCCGCTTGAAGTCTTAGGAAGATACGCCAGCTAGGGGCAGCCACATTGGGAACTCCTATGTTCCCTTCTTTTGCAACCCCAGGCGTAAACTGACAGGAAAAAAAAGTGGGCAAGAGTGAGTCACCAGGCAGCTTGGGAGGGAAGAGGTTGATTGAAATCAGTTCGGAAAGCCCTGGGTTCCCATTTAGAGCCTAACCAGACAATGTGGCCTGGGCCGTGCTGACCCTTTACAGGAAAGGGGAGAGTTGGAGCAGAAAGTCTATCCTCACATTCAGCGGGTAGGTAGCTGAGTAGGATCCTAAGTCCCCAGAATTTCCAAAGCAGCATCTCTGGGTGAGGGCCATGGAACATAAGTTTTAACAAGTACCCTGGTGATTCCTGGAGGCTCTACGCTTAGCCCCCCAGAAGAAGACCTGACACATCTCGGACACTTGGTTATGTGGCTTCAGCTCCAGCTGCCCCCACCCCCCGAAACTTGTACTTGCTGAGGAATTAGGGACACTCAGTCCACAAGCACTTGCCCCAGCAACGGTTATGAAATATCCCTTCTCACGGCCCCTTGACTCCATCCTCGTTCCCCCAGCTGTTCCTGTTAGCTGACCCAGGATTGTGAATCCATAGGCCTCCAGCCTAGGCACCCACTGGTTTATTTCTTGTCACTCTCCCCAGGTGATCCTATACTCTCCAGTGGCTACTTACTGTCCCCTGTCTAGATCTTTGTCTCCCACCCACGCTCCTTTTTGGAGCCTCTTGTAACTACCTGCTCCAGATACCCCATCTAGACGTCTCATGCAAGATGTCTGAATCTCAACACTCTTCTCCGCAAACCTGCTTGTCCTTGTGTTGTCCAACTCAGTCGGCGATGTCCCCTTCCCACCTCCGACCCTTGCATTCTGCACTCCTGGCCTGTCCACCCTCCTCCATCAGTTCATTCCGCCGCTGAGAGCTTCTCGACTTCGCTTCAGCTTCAGTGCCATTTCCTCCAGGAGGGAAGCACGATCCTTCCTACTGGGCCAGGCTCTCTTATTCTCCAAGTACCCTGTACTACCTTAGAACTGCACATGCTTTTAGTAATTATATACTCATTCTGCCTTCCCGAGGACTGCATTCCTGGCAGCCAGCGGGATGCATGACACAGGACCAAATGATGAACCCACATTCTGGACTGGGAGACACTGCTAACTTGTTTTCGCATCCTTGTCTGCCCCGGCAGGAGCTGCATCCAAGCCGCCCAGAGACCCCCTGGGCTGTGATAGGAAGTGGCTGCAGGTCTGTCTCAGAAGATAGGCAGCGGACACAAGACGGGGAGAGAGAAGTTAGATTCAAACCGCACCTGAGAAGCAGCAGCTTGCTTCCAAGATAAGCCCCTACCGTGGGCCTGGCGGTAATTGCAACCGTTAAGTGCCAAGCAGGGCGTGGTCAGAAGGCCCAGTTGTATACTCTTCTCACTCTGAGTACATGAGAGGCAACAAGCCGTTAAGGGCAGCATGGGAGCAGACAGAAATAAGCCTGGGTGGCAACATGCAAAGATCTAACAAAGTGATGGGAAAAAATTTGCAAAATTGCATGGGCTTACGACCCTGTAAAGTAGGTGGGCCTGGCACTTAGAGAAGCCACAGACTCAGAACCCATGGTGTTCTCTTTTCCGAATGTCATTTCCTGCCTAGCCCAATACTTAGAAAGGAGGCCTGCCGCTGGGATTAGGCAATTGGCTCTTGACTTGTCTTCCTCTTTTTGGAATCTGAACTTCCCTTTTAACAGGACCTTGGGATGGCTCTACAAAATATCCTGGCAGAGGGAAAAACACTGGGACGGGAGTTAGGCTTTCCACACAGGAAAGAGTGGATTCCAGACACTGCAGACAAAACAGCAGGAAGTTCAGGCTTGACTAAAACAAAGGCCAAGGGGTAGGGGCTTAAGCTCACGGCCGTGTGACGATGAGGTTACTAGGGAAGATGTCCCTAACTGACACAGGACACACACACAGTTCTGCTGACACCCAACACTTTATTACTGAGGAGCCTTGTTAGGGAGGGAGTGCTGGGATGGACAAGAAGCGCCCAGCTCGAGGGATTTTCCTGGAAATCAGGTGTTCCTCCATGCAGATTTCGAGGCAACACCGTCATGGACGAAATCCCCAGAGGGCAGCGCTGTGACTGCCAAGCAGCAGGGACAGGAGGGTTGCCTAGACGCGGCCTGGCCCCTGGGACAGCAGGGCTTCGATGTCAGGCTCGATATCGATGGTTGGAAAGCGGCGGCTGTACCGGCGTACAGGTACACCATCTGGGCCCACCAAGAACTTCTCGAAGTTCCAGGCGATGTCGTTGCGGCACACGGGAGACCAGATGATGAACTTGGGGTCGGTCATGAGCGCAGTGGCATCGTCACTGGGGGCAGGCAGAGCCTCCCGCAGGAAGGCGAAGAGAGGGTGCGCCTGCGCACCGTTCACCTCGCACTTCTCAAAAAGCGTGAAGTTGGGCTCGAACCCGCCGCCGGGTCGGACGTACTTGAGGGAATTCAGGATCTCTTCGTTCTTAGCGTTCTCCTGCGGGAGGGAAAAGAAGCTGGAACCCGGGGCCTCAAGGGGAGGGGAAACGTTCGGACCGCAAACAAGAAGTTTCTCGATGAGTCATCAGGCTCTTGCCCTTCCCGTACAACTCCGAGACAGACTTGAACCCCAGCCGGGAGGGGCGCAGGCGGCCCGCGCACCTGCGCCTGTCTAGCCTGGCGGGCGCCCAGTCTGAGCTCCCAGCCCCAGGTGCACGCCCGCCGGCCCCGCCACTCCGCCCCCGCTCTGCCCCCAGAGCGCACCTGATGCCCGAACTGGTTGCACGGGAAGCCGAGCACAACCAGGCCCCGGGGCCCGAGGCGCCGCTGCAGCTCGTTCATCTCGGTGTAGTCCCGGACCGTTGTGCCTCAGAGCGATGCCACATTCTCGATGAGCAGCACCTTACCCCGCAGGGAACCCAGGCTCAGGGGCTCCCCGCCGCCCAGCGGGCGCGCGGAGAAAGCATACACGGAGCGCGAGGCCGCCGTTGCAGCGGCGAGCGGAGCAGCACACATGGCTGGCTTCCCAACTACAGTGCGGAGCTGCGGCGGGGAACTGCTAGGACTATGGGGTCACGTGGCGCAGAGACATTCCCGGCCGCTCTCCCGCCCCCCCTCGGCCCCGCCTCATCCGGCCTCCGCCCTCCCTGCAGCCGGGTGGGAGGGTGCGGCCTGGCCGGATGCGGGCACCGCCCAGGCCGTGCGGAGACGCACCGTCTAGCCACCGCCGCCGCGCTGGTGGCTTTCCCGAGTTACCCCGCCCAGGGCTTGGGCCCAAGAGGGCTCCGATTCCTTCTCAAAGGTTTTTAGTTAAGGGATGGGGCAGGGTCCAAGGAGACTGGGCAGCAACAGCAGCGCGTGCCGCTCGTGGCCACACAGCCCTCCCAGGCTAAGCCATATTACTCCTCTTGCAGTCTGTGCCCTATTGTCGCCAAGTGCCCAGAGCAAGTTGTGACTCGCGGTGGTGGGGTGGTGGAGCAGTTGGCAGTGGCTGCCAAGGTAAGTTCTCTCTGTGACGAGGCCCTGTGGCTCCAGGAAGGTTAAGTTGGAGGAACTGTTCATTGCCAAGGGCAGCCAGGGCTCAGGCTCCAAAATCCAGCTCTAACTCCTTTCCCAGCATTCTGGGGCTGCCTGGCGTGTCTTCTCATCCAGGCCTCTGATCTCCTTTCTCCTTTTGTATCTCCAGTGTGGCACTGTCCTTAACACTGGTTTTCCCAAGGAGCCACTGAGGCCCAGCCACCTCCCTGGCTTCTGGAGTGGCCCCAGCCAATTTCAGGCCATCCTCCATACCTAATCAACCTAACCTGAGGCTCAGGCCTGTAAGTTAAAGACACAGAAAATGGACAGGAAGAGAACAAATGTCACATTCCCGAGATTCCTCCAGAGGAATGACTGCTTGGAGCACCCCTCATGTGTCCTCTGAACACTGCAATCCCACATTAGGCCACAAAACCATCATTTCCACCTTCTTAGGAGGAGCCAGGTTAGTGCCAAACTGGGGGTGGGGGGGGGTTCAGAATGGGGAACAAGCTGGTATTTCACACTCTGAAGGATACTTCCAAGGAGAGCTAGGCTGGATATATCCTCCCACTCCCAGCCCTGGAGAGAGCAACACAAACACCAGGATACAGGAAGTTTAGAAAACTGCCTTTATTCTATTAGTAGTTGGAAAAATTAACTGGTACAGAAAAAAAGTTTAGTCAGCTGGAGAGGAGAAAGTGAGTGCCACCCAACAGAACGGGCGGCTCCTCTGGGAGGGAACCTGGATACAGTGAGGAAAAGGAGCACTGTGAACTAGAGCCAGACCCTGCAGTCCAGGTGAGACAGGTCATGCCACCTTCTGAAGTATCTAAGTGCCTCAGGCATGAAACCAAATTCCTATTTATTTAGCCCAGCTCTGGGGAAGGGGGTACTGGGATATGTGGGGCCGAAAACAGGTGATATGGGCCATCTTTTATCAGAGAAACTGACAAAACGGGAATTTTAAAAATGAATTTTCCATCTGACTTTATTTTCAAATACACTTTCTTTTTTAAAAAACCAATACACTTTCTGCAGGGATGACAAATATCAGTATTAGGAAATCCAATTATACAAAAAATACTACATCTAGTCTGGGGTAGATATATTTATTTTTTGGTAACATACATTAAGTGGCACTAATTACACAGTAACTATAAGGTAACTAACATGAAACCACAGAACTGTAACTCTGCCACAGCTGCATAGACTTGGGCCTTTCTGGATGAGCATTTTCAAAAAACTGGATGCCCATCACAGAGCTATGCCAATAAAATCTGTTAAGGAGTAAAGCTCTGAAGTAGGGACTCACTAGAGTACCTTGCAGCTGACAGATGACAGGCAGGACATGTTAGTTATAAAGTAGTTACAGCCTAATTCACAAAAGTTACCAACTGTTTCTCTTTCTAGAAAGAAGCAAGAAGTTAAGAAATTCCTTGAATTAGCGCCTGGTGGGTCAGGTGGGAGTGCAGAGGAGGGCTGTTAGAGCGGTGTCAGAAGGACCCCGGTGGTCAGGTGGGATGGACATCATTAATAATCACGGTTGGCTTCTAAATACTGGTAGCAAGATGACTTCTGATTTGTAATCTTAGGTAAATTATAGATAAATGAAAAAGGCCAGTAATCATACACTAAGATTAATAAACAGCACTTCAAAATTAACCGCATGAGGGCTGTGCTTGCAGCAGGGTTTCACAAGACAAGGCACCCAGATTTTTTCTTCCCACGTCTGGCTTGCAGAGCAGCTCTCGTGGCCATTTCAAAAACCTCCCTCACTCCATCTTTGGTCTTTGCTGAACACTCCATGTACCCAAAAGCGCCAATCCTGTTTGCCATATCTCTGCCTTCTTCAGGTTTCACCGGCTCCTAGCGGAGAGAAAAGAGCACTTTCAGTTAAGTGTCTCATATATGAAGTAAGTACAAAGTACTCAAATTCAGCTTAAAAGACTTCTTTTAAAAGCTGCCAGGGTTGGGAGGGGGGGTGGGGTTATGGATATTGGGGAGGGTATGTGCTATGGTGAGTGCTGTGAAGTGTGTAAACCTGGCGATTCGCAGACCTGTACCCCTGGGGATAAAAATATGTGTTTTTATATATATTAAAAAAAAAAAAAAAAAAAAAAAAAAAAAGCTGCCAAAACCAGATTTGAGTTCTGTCTTATGAAATTCATATGCAGTTATCCTTCCTACCCCAGTATAAAATCCCTATCAAACAAGCTCTTCTCTGGGACTTGAGAGAGAAAGAAGGAAGAGGCCAGAGAAGCCCCGTGGGTTAGGGAAGCAATCAAGGGCAAAATGATTCAAGCTTTCAGTCCATGGTAAGCACTTGGGTTTTCCTGTAGTTAGCTTCACAGAGGATTAAATGCCTCTAGAAGGAAACAGATCCTGACCTTAACATTCAGAGAGACAGCTCAGTGGAAGAACCTGGGCCGAAGACCTCAAGGCTCTTGTTCTGCACTGGGGAAGACCTGCCATTGGGCCAGCTGGCTTCTCAGAAGCAAAGATGCAAACTCCATCACCACTTTCATAAAGACATCAGGGCTCTCTGGACTCCCTGTCCTCAGGATTTCCTGATCCTTTAGCTGCCACCAATTTAATTTTTGGCCTCACATATACCAACATAATAACAGGAGAGGGAAATCAAGAGCCTGATAAAAAGTTCCTACATTTGGAGCACTGAGTACTGCTGATGTTCCCTTCTCAGGCAGGCAATCCCGGGAAGCACAGCACTACCTCACAGGAGAGGATCCCATCTCCTTTTATAAAGAGGTCTTAAGGACCCTCTGAGTAGGCCCAGTGAATGAGGGACAGATGGAGAAAGAGAGCCTTCTGGGACTCTTTGAAATAGCCTGGTTTGTTAGAGTTTCTGTTGGGCTCCCTCACTATCCAACCTTGGGCCCTGGGTTTAAGAATGCTACAGGAGGGGCGCCTGGGTGGCTCAATCATTTAAGTGTCTGCCTTTGGCTTGGGTCATGATCTCAGGGTCCTGGGATCAAGCCCTGCACTGGGCTCCCTGCTCAGTGGAAAGCCTGCTTTTCCCTCTCCTACTCCCCCTGCTTGTGTTCCTGCTCTCGCTGTCTCTCTTTGTCAAATAAATAAAATCTTAAAAAGAATGGTACAGGGGTGCCTGGGTGGCTCAGTGGGTTAAGCCGCTGCCTTCAGCTCAGGTCATGATCCCAGGTCCTGGGTTCGAGCCCCACATCAGGCTTTCTGCTCAGCGGGGAGCCTGCTTCCTCCTCTCTCTCTGCCTGCCTCTCTGCCTACTTGTGATTTCTGTCAAATAAATAAATAAAATCTTTAAAAAAAAAAAAAAAAGAATGGTACAGGAAAACAGAGGCCTGCCCCAGATCATACCTGCTTCATCTTGGCTAGCTCCCGCCTTGTGTGCTCATCATTCCGAAGATCCTTCTTGTTCCCAACCAGGATGATGGGCACGTTGGGACAGAAGTGCTTGACTTCCGGGGTCCATTTTTCTGGGATATTTTCTGAAAGAAGCAAAATCTTGAGATGCACAATTCTATTTTGATGAATGTCCAAGAGCCCCAGTTAAACTGCAAGGAAACTACTTAAAAGTATGCTCCACATTTAATGGGAGTCTCACTAGTTTCAAAACCAAAAAAGAGGCAAAATCTAACCCCCTTCCATTAAGCACAGAATCACCAGCTTTTTCCTCAGTCCCCACTAAGGAGCTCAGTGCCTATGGAAGTGGGGCCCAGTTAAAGCCTCTGGAGGAGCAAAGAATCCAGAACACAGGGTGGCTCCACCATGACGCAACTTGACCCAAGGAGGAAAGATATCCATGGACCACTTCTGTCACTGCTAGCTAGTAACTGTGACCACATCTTACAGAAAGGGTCTCCATTCTCATGCTACAGCTGGCTCAGGGTCCCCATGTTCTCTCTATACCTTCAGCACCCCATCATGTAGGTTATTGGTATTTCAAATGGCTCAAGAATGACTTCTGAAAATGAGTGATAACCAGCTTCTTGCCAATACTGCACTAATTTACAAAGGTTGGACATACATTATGGTGTGTAAGTGGCCCACGTTCAACTGCCCACAACCATGGTCTTGGGCACCTCAGTGTCAGGTGTGATTTTATAAAATGGGGAAACAGTATTACGTACCTTACACAGGGTTATTCTGAGTCAATGCATACAAAGTACTTAATAATGACAGTCATTTAAATGATCTGCTTGTAATCTGAGGCTATATTTTGGAAGTAAACTGTTCAGGGGTGCCCTGGGTGGCTCAGTCAGTTAAGCATCTGCCTTCAACGTGGGTCATGATCCCAGGGTCCTGGGATGGAGCCCCATGTTGGGCTCTCTGCTCAGTGGGGAGTTTGCTTCTCTCTCTCCCTGCAGCTCTGTTTGTGCATGCTCTCTCCCTCATAAATACATAAAATCTTAAAAAAAAAAACAAAAACTGTTCATTCTTTGACTTCAGTACAAATTACTAAAAGATAAGAGTTACTTATAGACTATGGAAAGATGCTCTGTCTTCTGGCTGAAAGACCACATCAGATAAAGAAGCTATGTAAGTGAGGTCAAGAAACATTAATGCTCTACTCTTCAGCACATAAAATGGACACTTGACTGTCCATCTTCTTTTGCTATAGCAACAAGAGTCAACTGTATCACTAATGTAACAACTTAAAACTCAAAAGTTTTATTCTGAAACCAAGAGCTTCCCAAAGAAGTACAGTGTTTCCAGTCCTCAGAACAATACAGAGTAATACAGTGAAAAGATCCAACCCATCTAATAACAGTCAAACAGCCTCAGCCCAAACCTTGCTCTCACCTTTGCACATGTGGTCACTTTCAGTTCAGGTGTGACAGTGGTCATTTCAAAAGGTAAATGAGACACCCCTCCCTTACTCAAACCTTCCAAGAGCTCCCATCTTACTCATGATGAAGGGAAAAGTCCACACCATTAATTATATCGCTTTACAACTCTCACTCCCATCTCTTCTAATGCTACAACTGGATTCCAGCCTTCCTCTTCCCACCTTGGTGACTTTGCATCTCCTGTTCCCCCTACCTGGAAGATTCTTTTGTTAGATATCTGTATTGGCTTCCTTCAGATCCCTTAGGTCTCTCCCAGAAGTCACCTTTTCAGTAGGGTTGCTGACCATCCTATGGTCATCCTCTAAAACAGAATACTATCATGGCCCATTCCATACCCACCTCCTAAGAATGTTATTTTTAAAATTTCTTGCTATCAGATTTACTGTTTTTTTTTTTTTTTTTTTTTTTTTAAACTGTTGTTGTTTTTTTTTTTTTTGGCTCTTCTGTCTCCTTTAATCTAGAAGTTTCTTCCATAAATAGATGCTCAGTAGTATTTCCTGAATATATGAAATTATTACTTCAATAGTCTCCCTACTCCCTGGAACTCAGGACACATAAAATGAATTGCCTCTGTCTTGCCTTCTCTTTTCATGAATAACATTAAAACTTAATTTTGGCGGGGGCGGGGGGGCAGCTGGGTGGCTTGGATGACTAAGAGTCTGTCTTCTCCTTGGGTCATGATCCCAGGGTCCTGGGATCAAGCCCCGCATTGGGCTCCCTGCCTGCTTGGTGGGGAGCCTGCTCCTCCCTCTCCTTCTACTGCTCCCCTGCTGTGCTCTCTTGCTCTGTCAAATAAATAAAATCTTAAAAAAACAAAACAAGTTAACCGCCCCCCTTTTAAAGTAGGCTCCATGCCCAACATGAGGCTTAAACTCACAGCCCTGAGCAAGAGTCTCATGCTTTACTGAGCCAGCCAGGCACCCCTAAAACTTTATTTTTTAATTCAGTGATGGCAATCACCTACAGTATCTCCCACCCCAAAATAATCTGATCACACTGAGGAATATCACGTTGCATGGATTTCCAGTGGGGTCGCAGGAGGGCCTTTGGGAATTCCAGAAAACTAGAGAGAAGGAATCCTTATCATCTAGATCAGAGGTCAGCAAATAAAATCTTGTCTGGAGTCTACTTTTAAAAAATACTTATAGGGACGCCTGGGTGGCTCGTTGGTTAAGCAGCTGCCTTCGGCTCAGGTCATGATCCCAGCGTCCTGGGATCGAGTCCCACATCGGGCTCCTTGCTTGGCAGCGAGCCTGCTTCTCCCTCTGCCTCTGCCTGCCACTCTGTCTGCCTGTGCTCACTCTCGCTTCTCTCTCTATGACAAATAAATAAATAAAATCTTAAAAAAAATAAAAATAAAAATAAAAAATACTTATAAAAAAATAAGGGGTGCCTGGGTGGCTCAGTCAGTTAAGCATCTGCCTTCAGCTCAGGTCATGAACCCAGGGTGCTGGGACTGAGTCCCACATTGGGCTCCCTGCTTCTCCCTCTCCCTCTGCCACTCCAAGTCCCCTGCTTGTGTGCGCATGTGTGTGCGCTCTCTCTCTCAAATAAATAAACAGAATCTTCAGGGTGCCCAAGTGGCTCAGGCAGCTAAGCATCCGACTGTTGGTTTTGGGTGAGGTCATGATATCCCAGTGGTGGGACTGAGCCCTGTGTCTGGCTTGGTGCTGAGTACAGAGACTGCTTCAGATTCTTGTTCCCTCCTCCTCTGCTCCCCCTACCCCTGCTTGCTAACACTCTTTCTCTAAAATAAATAAAGTATTTTTCCTTAAAAAGTTTTTATTTATTTGACACAGAGAGAGAGAGAGATCAGAAGCAGTTAGAGAGGAAGGCAGAGGGAGAGGGGGAAGCAGGCTGCCCGCCAAGCAGAGAGCCTGATGCAGGGCTTGATCCCAGGACCCTGAGACCATGACCTGAACCAAAGGCAGAGGCTTTACCCACTAAGCCACCCAGGTGCCCGTAAAATAAGTAATATCTTTAAAAAAAAAAAAAAAAAAAAGTTTTACTGGAACATAGCCAAGCTCATTCATTATTATATATATATTCTGTGGCTGCTTTTTTTTTTTTTTTTTTTTTTAAAGATTTTATTTATTTATTTGACAGAGAGAGATCACAAGTAGATGGAGAGGCAGGCAGAGAGAGAGAGAGGGAAGCAGGATCTCTGCCGAGCAGAGAACCCGATGCGGGACTCGATCCCAGGACGCTGAGATCATGACCTGAGCCGAAGGCAGCAGCTTAACCCACTGAGCCACCCAGGCGCCCCATGTGGCTGCTTTTGTGATACAACAGCAGAACTGACTAGTTGTGGCAAAGTTCAGTACAACATATGGCCAGCAAAGCCTAAAATATTTACTATTTGGTCTTTTACAAGTTTGCTACCCCAGGTCTCAACCAGAATATAGACTCTAGACCAACTACCAGTCCAGACAGCAGAGGCTCAAAAAGTAAAATTATCACAGGGTTGGCTGGCAACAGAGCTGAAACTTTCACACCAACATTCTGATTCCTGATCAAACTTATTATCCTATACCTACAGGTGGGGCCATAGTCTAATAACATCCAATCAAGTTAAACAAAGTTTAAGGGCACCTGGGTGGCTCAGTGGGTTGAGCCTCTGCCTTCAGCTCGGGTCATGATCTCAGGGTCCTGGGATCGAGCCCCAAAACTGGGCTCTCTGCTCTGCAGGAGGCCTGGCTTCTCCCTCCCCCTCTGCCTGCCTCTCTGCCTACTTGTAATCAATCAATCTTTCTCTCTGTCAGATAAATAAATAAAAAATCTTAGGGGGTGGGGGGGAGAAGCCAGGTTCGTTTGAGAAACCAATACTGAAACAACTGTTGAAAATGACCAAAGTGAACCAAGGGCAGAGAGTAACTGCTCTGTCTTGGGAGTCCCTGCACAGAGGGCTCAGTCTCAGCTTAATGCCTTGGGAGGGATAACCTTAGTCAAGCGGTTCAAAATCTTGGGGCACCCAAGTACTGTCATTAAAATGGGTACAACCATGACCAAGAAAAAAAAGGTCCTATAACCCTAACTGGCCAGTGCAAGCCCACACCACCAGCAGGCTCTCCAAGGTTGTTTGTGTTGATGATGACAATGTTCTTCGCCCAACTGCTACCTTGTAAAGACAGAGCACTACATCACTGAGAGAGACACTTTATCCTCTAAGGTACAAACTGAAAGTAAGTTCTGTTTCAGGCCTTGGTACCTTGCTTCACAGAGTGTAAGGTCAGTGTTATTCAGTCTTTTTCTGAAGGAAGGTGGCTTCTCAGATATGTGACCAACTGAGACAGTGAAATGGTCATGTTTAAGTCTCTCTTTACTAGTTAAGATACTTTAGAAAAGCACTAAAATGGGGCTTTAAAAATACGACCAGGAGGGGTGCCGGGTGGCTCAGCTGGCTAAGTATCCAACTGTTGATCTCAGGGGAGTCTGCTTCTTTCCCTCTCCCTCTTACCCTCCCTGCAATAATAAACCTTTATTTATTTTTTTCTTTTAAGATTATTTATTTACTTATTTGACAGACATAGACCACAAGTAGAGAGGCAGGCAGAGAGAGAGGGGAAACAGGCTCCCTGCTGAGCAGAGAGCCCGATGCGGGGCTTGATCCTAGGACCTGAGATCATGACCTGAGCCGAAGGCAGAGGCTCAACCCACTGAGCCACCCAGGCACCCCATAAATAAACCTTTAAACAAACACACACACTACGAGGAAATAGCAAATCAGTCTAGATATGGCAAAGTAACACACTCAATATGAGGTACTGAAAAAAAGGTGTGAGCACCCAAAAAAGCCTTCCCCAAAACAGTTGAAAAGATGGTTGTATTTAGAACCTGCCTACTAAAAGACCTTGGCTGAAAAGTGATCCAGGGCCCAGGCTTTATAGTCCCAAGGCTCTCTAGGACTCTGGTCACTGATGATTCCTTTTATTAAGTTCATGTTTGCTTTTCAACCATTTCATGCACAGAGAGGACCTGAGAAAGCAGGTGTCAGCCAGACACACAGTGACAAACATCAGGCTGCAGAGTTACTCACCTAAACTATCAGGGCTGTCAATGGAGAAACACATCAGTATAACATCAGTGTCCGGATAGGAGAGAGGCCTCAAGCGGTCATAATCTTCCTGCCCAGCTGTATCCCACAAAGCCAACTCTACCTGTGATAGGAAAAATAAACACAAGAATGCAAGGTTAAAGCTCCCAACTTTCCAAAAGAAGTGGTAGTCACCAAAGAACATTCAAATGTCAAAATGTCCAAAATAGTAAAAGAAGCCTGAGGTGGAGTGTATTCAAATTGTTTTAGGTTGAAATTTCTCAGAAGACTGGAGTACATGAAGTACATAATCAAGTACATAATGAGTACATAATTTAAAATATCAAGTCAGGGGCGCCTGGGTGACTCAGTTAAGCAGCCGCCGTCGGCTTGGGCTGTGATCCCAGGTGCTGGGATCCAGCCCCACATCAGGCTGCTTGTTCAGCGGGGAGCTAGCTTCTCCCCTGCCTGTGCTTGCTCTTTCCCTGTCTCTCTCTGTCAAATAATACATACATACATAAATAAATCTTTAAAAATAAATAAATAAAATATCAAGTAAAAAATACAATTCGTAAGAAGCACAGTCTTTAATTATAAACAACATTCTAATAGAAAAGCAGATGAACAAGGAAAGTCGAAGTGTAAACAACATTCTACCAGGTGTACAAAACATAACAGGGAAACACCAGACCTGAGTAACTTTTCCCAATACATTCTAATTCAACTGTTTCCTTATTTGGTCTTATCATTCTGCTGCAATGTTTAAACACGGAGACACTGTATTTGAGGGGCGTCTGGGTGGCTCAGTCAGTTTAGCATCTGTCTTCCGCACAGGTTGTGATCCCAGAGTCCTGGGATCGAGCCCCGCATTGGGTACCCTGCTCAGCAGGAAGCCTGCTTCTTTTCCCTCTCCCACTCCCCCTGCTTGTGTTCCCTTTCTCGCTGTCTCTGTCAAGTAAATAAATAAAATCTCAAAAAAATTTTTTGTTTATTTATTTGACAGAGACAGACACAGCAAGAGAAGAAACATAAGCAGGGAGAGTGGGAGAGGGAGAAGCAGGCTTCCCACCAAGCAGTGAGGCCAATGTGGGGCTTGAGCCCTCATGACCTGAGCCGAAGGCAGATGCTTAACGACTGAGCCACCCAGGTGCCCCAAGGTATATGAATTTCTAATACACTGATACCCAAGCCTCACAACAAAATGGACCTCAGAATGGTACAGCTCATTCACTCTACCAAATCACACTACTTGGCCCCTCCATGCTTCATGTGTGCTTAGTCAGACACATCCAATCCTGACCATCTCCTGATAAATGCTTCAGGGTGTTGGCCCTGTCTCTTGGAAAGGACTTTTCCATCTTTAGTAGGTCTGTTCCTGGGACCACAATCATCTCAAATCTTGGATGGTTTCCTAGGCTATCACAGTACACTCTTAAATGAACATTCCTAGGCAGCACACTCTCAACTTGGAGGCTACTGAATTGCTATCAAGCACTTTTATTTCAGGGACCCTAGAATTCTGAATAGTTGGCTTAATGTGCTTTCCATACATGGTACCACAAACTGAAGCTAGGTAGCACTGGGACAGAAAAGGGTAACAGGTAAAGCAGGAAAATGAGAAGGAAGAAAGGACATGGAATTATGAGGGCCAATACATTAGGTGCTAGCAGCATGAGACATGTGACTAAATACCCGAGAGGACTGAATATATTGGAGAAGAGGCCTTGTTCTAGTTTTCTTTTCAGCTGACCTACCTGCAGTGGGAATTTCATGCTTCTTCAAAAGTTGTACAGGAGCTGGGTAAGACATTATTTTGATAACAAAAGGGAACAGAAAATTGAAAAATATATTCTAAAATCTAGAGGCGCCTGGGTGGCTCAGTGGTTAAACGGCTGCCTTTGGCTCAGGTCATGATCCCAGGGTCCTAGGATTGAGCCCCACATCGGGCTCCCTGCTCAGTGGACAGCCTGCTTCTCCCTCTCGTCTGCCTGCTGCTCTGCCTACTTGTGGTGCTCTCTCTGACAAATAAATAAAATCTTAAAAAAAATATATATATAGATATATCTATATCTATATATATATATAGTAAACTCTAATTCCAGCAGAGTTTTGCTCCAGTCTTGCCAGTGGACTTTTTAGGACAGACATGAAGAAATATTGTCTTTGTTGCCAGTGACAGGTCAACTGAAGCAATGGTGGCAGCCTATTTAAGTTAGAGTAAAAAACCGTTAAAAAATATTAAATATGAGGATGTTATTTAAATGTCACACTGGTGGGACGCCTGGGTGGCTCAGTTGGTTAAGCAGCTGCCTTCGGCTCAGGTCATGATCCCAGCGTCCTGGGATCGAGTCCCACATCGGGCTCCTTGCTCGTCAGGGAGCCTGCTTCTCCCTCTGCCTCTGCCTGCCATTCTGTCTGCCTGTGCTCGCTCTCTCTCGACAAATAAATAAATAAAAAATCTTTAAAAAAGAAAAAAAAAAAGAGTAAATGTCACACTGGTGACTGGTGTAGATCAGAATACCCCTTTAGGACCCGTGAAATGACCTCTTGACCTAGTAATCTTACTTCAGCGCTGAGTGAAAATATCATGACAGAACTGGGTGGGGGGAAATGTTCATCCATACGAAAAGATTCATTTTAGCATTAACTATCTGGCAACAAACTAAATTTCAAACATAAAGCTATAAAAAGGCTTCCCCATGTAAAATAAAACAGGGATGTGAGTAAAGTCTAGGTGACAGCAGTTAAAAATGAACAAATCTGGGCTATGATGGCAGAAACAGAATCGATTTTGCATTCACACGTCTGTTGTTATTATACTGTGTACTAAAGAGACAAAATGGCCTAATTCTCTACAGGCTCTAAGAACATCTTTGCCGAAGATACAAAATGAAACCAGCTGTTAGGTGTACTCACCTGCTTTCCATCAACTTCGATATCTGCCACATAGTTCTCAAACACTGTGGGTACATACACCTCTGGGAACTGGTCCTTGCTAAAGACGATGAGCAAACAAGTCTTGCCACAGGCTCCATCACCAACAATCACCAGTTTCTTCCGGATGGCAGCCATGCTGAAACATGAGACAAAGGTGTTATCTAGAAGCAAAAGAAGCTATTAATAGCCTCAGGCTATGACACACAATTTTCTGACCATGAGGCACAAGCCACATCCAAATACAAAATGCTAGCACAACTTCCCACTTGACATCAAAACTCCACAACTAATGGTTATACTTTAACTTTTCTCTTTTTAAGATTTATTTATTTACTTGAGAGAGGGACAGAGGGACAGAGAGTGGAGTGAGGGGGAGGGAGGGAGAATCTTTAAGCAGACTCCATGCTGGGTGTGAAGCCTCATGCAGGGCTGTATCCCAGGACCATTAGATCATAACCTGACCCGAAACCAAGAACTGATGCTTAACTGACCACCATCCAGGAGCCCCAAACTAATGGTTATAGTTAACGGTAAAAAGACTGCAAGTTTTTCCTCAAGATTAGGAACAAGACAAGAATGGCTATTCCTGCTACTTCTATCCAACATGATAATGTCAATTCTAGCCAGAGTAATTAAGCAATAAAATGAATTAACACATTCAGATTGAAGAGGAAGGAGGAGAACTATCTTAATTTGCAGATGACACACATATATATGGAAAATCCTAAGGAATCCACTAAAAATCATTAGAACAAATTCAGTAAGGTTGCAAGATACAAGATGAACATACAAAAATCAATTGTACTTCTATAACCTAGCAATGAACAAAGTGAAAATGAAATTAAGAGTACAATTTCATTTACAACAGCTTCAAAAAGATAGGGACAGGGCGCCTGGGTGGCTCAGTCATTAAGCATCTGCCCTTGGCTCAGGTCATGACCCCAGGGTCCTGGGATCCAAGCCCCGCATCCGGCACCCCCGCTGGGCAGGAAGCCTACTTCTCCCTCTCCCATTCCCTCTACTTGTGTTTCCTCTGTCGCTGTGTCTCTATCAAATAAATAAAATCTTAAAAAAAAAAAAAAAAAGAACAGGGATACGTTTAACAAAAGTACAAAACACATACTCTGAAAACTCCAAAACATTGTTGAAAGAAAGATGTAAATGAATGAAAAGATATTCATGTTTCTGGATTGGAAGATAATACCTGTTAAATGGCAACATCCTCCAAATTGTTCTACAGATTCAAGACAATCCCTATCAAGATACCAGCTGGCTTCTTGAATTGAGAATCCAGAAATAAGCCCACATTTAGGGTCAAATGATTTTCAACAAGGATGCCAAGACAATCTGATGGAGGAAAAAGTCTTTTCAACAAACGGTTCTGAGACAACTGAATAGATCCACACAAAAGAATAAAGTTAGAGGGGTGCCTGGGTGGCTCAGTGGGTTAAGCCTCTGCCTTTGGCTCAGGTCATGATCTCAGGGTCCTGGGATCGAGCCCCATGTTGGGCTCCCTGCTCAGCAGGGAGTCTGCTTCCCCGCCTCTCTCTGCCTGCCTGTCTACTTGTGATCTCTGTCAAATAAATGAAGAAAAAAAAAAAAAAAAATTGTAAAAAAAAAAAAAAAAAAAAAAAAAAAAAAAAAAAAAAAAAGAATGAAGTTAGAAAGCTACCCCTCAAATCATACACAAAAATTAACTCAAGATGGATTGTAGGCCCAGGGGCACTGGGTGGCTCAGTCAGTTAAATGTATACCTTTGGCGGGTAATCCCAGGGTCCTGAGATCAAGACCTGCAAAAGGCTCCCTGCTCGGTGGAGAACCTACTTCTCCCTCTTCCTCTGCCCCGCTCCTGCTCTCTTGCTTGCTCTATCTCGAATAAATAAAATCTTTTAAAAAGATGGATTATAGGCCCAAATGTAAGAGCTAAAATCATAAAACATTTAACTCCCTATCCCCCCTTTCTCCCCACTTAGCCCTGACAACCACCATTCTACTTTCTGTCTTGATGAATTTTACCACTAGTTACTTCATATGGAAGGATGTGGAATCAAGCAGCATTTGCCCTTTTGGGACTGGCTTATTTCACACAGCATAATGTTTTCAAGGTTCATACATGTTGTAGCATGTATCAGAATTTCCTTTTTAAAACTGAGTAACATTCCATTGTATGTATATATACTACATTGTTTATCCATCGATCCAATGATAGACACAGGGTAGCCTCCACCTCTTAGCTACTGTGATCAAGATATTTAAGAATATATTGGGGACACCTCAGTGGCATGGTTGGTTAGGTGTTCAACTCTTGGTTTTAGCTCAGGTTGTAGTCTCAGGGTACTGGGGTCCTGAGATCAAGCGCTAATTAAGGCTCCATGCCCAATATGGCATCTGCTTGAGCCTCTCTCCCCTTCTCCCTCTGGCCCATGCCTCCATACACGCTCGCCTGCTCTCTAATAAATAAATTAAAAAAAAAAAAAAAAAAAGATATATTTATCCCTAGCAACCAAAGAAAAAATAGGTAACTGGGACTTTCATCAAAATTTTTATAACTTTTTTTAAAAAAGATTTTATGAGCACAAGAGGGGAGATGTCAGAGGGAGAGGCAGACTCTCCACTGAGCAGGGAGCCCAATGCGGGACTCAATTGTGGGACTCCAGGATCATGACCTGAGCCGAAGGCAGTTGCTTAACCGACTGAGCCACCCAGGCACCCAAAATTTTTCATACTTTTGTCAAGCGGTACCATCCAGAAAATGAGAAGACATGGGGAACCTGGCTGGCTCAGCATATGAGTTTTGATCTCAGAGTCCTGAGTTAAAGCCTCACACTGGGTGTGGAGCCTATATTAAAAAAAGAAAAGAAAAAAGAAAGTAACAAGACAACCCACCGAATAGGAGCAAATGTTTGCAGATAATATACCTAATAAGGGATCTGTATCTAGAATAATTAAAAACCCTTAAAAAAGCAGCTTAAGTGGACGGTCTGTCTCGGGGTCTCTCATAAGACTGCAAAAAAGATGTTGCTTTGGGGGGGGGTGCGTGGGTGGCTCAGTCAGTTAAGCATCTGACTCTTGGTTTCGGCTCAGGTCCTGATCTCAAGGTGGTGAGATCAAACCCCATGTCAGGCTCCATATTCAGTGTAGAATCTGCCTGAGCTTCTTTCCCCCTTCTTCCTCCTCACCCGCTGTTCCTTCCTCTGTGCTCATGCATTCTCTAAAAAAATTAAATCTTAAAAAGGGGGGGGGGGCAAAGGATCTGAATAGATATGACCCAGCAATTCCATTCCCAGACATACATCTGAGAAAAATGAAAACCCATGTTCACACAAATACTTACACAAATATTCACAGCAGCATTAAAATATTCATCATAGTTGGGGAACCTGGGTGGCTCAGTCAGTTAAGCATCCAACTCTTGCCTTCAGCTCCGGTCATGAGATCAAGCCCCTATGCTGGGCTCAACACTCAGAGGAGTCAGCTTGAAGATTCTCCCCCTCCCTCTGCCCCTTCCCCTGCTCGTGCACTCTCTACATAAGTAAAATCTTCTTTTCCCTTTTTAAGATTTTATTTGACAGAATAAGCAGGGAGAACGGCAGGCAGAGGGAGAAGCAGGCCCCATCTCCAACCAAGCAGGGAGCCAGATATGGGGCTTGATCCCAGGACCCCAGGATCATGATCTGAGCTGAACACAGATGCTTAACCAACTGAGCCACCCAGGCACCCTAATAAAACCTTGTGTTTTTTTTTTTTTTTCCTAAAAAGCAGAAACAAACCAAACATCCAACTAATGAATGGATAAAAAGTGGTATATATATCCATACAATAGAATAATGTTCAGCAGTAAAGAGATAGTGCTGATACATACTACAGTTTGAATGAAACTGGAAAACATTACGTATGTGACAGAAGCTAGCCACAAAGAACCACATAACTGAGTGTCTCCATTTGAATAAAATTTCCAAGGTAACCTGGCTGACTCAGTTGGTAGAGCATGGGATTCGTATCTCAGGGTCATGAATTCAAGCCCCACATTAAACTTTTATTTTATTTTTCTTTTAAGATTTTATTTATTTATTTGACAGAGACACAGTGAGAGAGGGAACACAAGCAGGGGGAGCCGATAAGCAGGGAGTCCAATGTGGCGGTCGATCCCAGAACCCTGGGATCATGATCTGAGCTGAAGGCAGATGCTTAAAGACTGAGCCATCCAGGCACCCCTAAAATTAAAAAACAAAAAAACAAACAATATGTGCATGTAAGTATGTATGTGTATATATAGAAAATGTTCAGAGTAGGAAAATACAGAGAAAGTAGGTTGGTGGTTGCCTAAGGGAGCTGAAGGAGGGAGAAAAGAAAATGATTTAGTGGGGTTTCTTTTGGGGATGATGAAACTGTCATGAGATGGATGCAGAGCCACGCCTCTATGAATATACTATACAGTATGACTATATGGCATTGAATTATATACTCAAATGGGTAAACTGTAAGGTATGTGGAGTGTATTTAAATAAAGCTGTTACCAAAACAAAACAAACCAGGACCTTGTCCCCCAGAATCCTTCCATTTGTTAGAGACTAACTTAATGGTCAACTACTCCAATTCCCAATTTTCACCATTCCCTCTTAGAATAACACTCCAATTTTTAGTTGTGTACTTTGTTGCCTAGTTAAAAGATTACATTTCTGGGGTGCCTGGGTGGCTCTGTCAGTTAAGCTGCTGCCTTTGGCTCAGGTCATGGTCCCAGAGTCCTGGGATTGAGCCCTGCATTGGGCTCCCTGCTCAGTGGAGAGCCTGCTTTTCCCTCTCCCTCTGGCTGCCGTTCTGCCTACTTGTGCTCTCTGTGTCAAATAAATAAATAAAATCTTTTAAAAAAAAATTACATTTCTTAGCCTCCCTTTCTTTAGGTATGGCTACGCACAAAGTTCTAGCCCATGAGGTATAATCAGCAATGCCTGTGGGACTTCCAGGAAGTCTTCCTTAGAGTGAAGTCAAGTCTTCCTTAAAGTCCCATGCCCTTCCCCATTCCCTTCCTCCTTCCTGGTGCTTAAACCTGGAGCCAAGGCTGCTTTCTGAACAGCCATCCTGGAATGTGAGGATGTGGATATGTGTATGAAGTATGTAAGTGCCACACTCTGGAGCTGAAGGAAAAAAAATGTAGAAAGAGCCTGGATCTTAGCTGCTCTTGGGAGCCGCCATCTCAGCCCCACACTGCCTACACGTCTACATTCCTTTATGTGAAAAATAAGTGTCTCGTTTAAGATGATATTTTTGAGGTCTTTGTTACCTGTAGTCAAACTAATCCTCAACAACACCTACTCACAAAACCAGACTATCTAAAGGGAAAGCTTCCCAAACTGGATCACGTGTGGTAATTCACTGGGGTACATGAAAGAAACACAAGAAACACATTTTTAAAGTCCAGAAAACCTAAGGAATTTAGATTTAAAAGTTTAACTGCATAAACTCCTAAGCAGAAGATCCCATAATGGGAAGGGCTCACAGTGTTGCCATCATGCATTTGTGAGTTCTCAAGATGCTTAACGTATGGCAGTCTGTGCCTAGCTAAGTATATACACAGGCTTTATGAACTTTTAACCAAACCCAAAAGTGATCTTGTGATTTTTAAAGGTCTTTTATTTTTTGCACAAAAGCATTAGATCAAGGATAATGCTAGTAATGAAGGTACAGTAATAAGTATAAACTGGAAATGTATTTGATATCATTCTTTAAATAGAAGGAGGATGCAGGGGTGCGTGCCTGACTCAGTCAGTGGTAAACATGTGATTCTTATCTCAGGGTACTAAGTCCAAGCCCCATGTTGGGCTTGGAGCCTACTTTAAACAAACAAACAAACAAACAGGAGTATGGAATCAAAACAGTACTGTATTGAGATCAGCCTTTAAACTATAGCCCAATACTCTGGCCACCCCTTCAGCTCCGTTTTCCTTTTTTGCTTTGGATTCCTAATGGATATGGGATCTGTCTCAAGGTCCTGTATTTGTTTCACTTGTGTTTTGTCTTGAACCGGACTGCATATCACCTAAGAGCATAAGTTTCTTTGCAGCCTTATGCAGTTAGGTACTTTAGTGGGCATTAATGTAGTAGATATTAAATAAATACAAGAAAACCCAAAACCAAAAAACTTTTTTTTTTTAAAAGATTTTATTTATTTATTTGACAGACAGAGATCACAGGCAGGCAGAGAGGCAGGCAGAGAGAGGAGGGGAAGCAGGCTCCCTGCCGAGCAGAGAGCCCGATGCGGGGCTTGATCCCAGGACCCTGAGATCATGACCTGAGCCGAAGGCAGAGGCTTTAACCCGCTGAGCCACCCAGGCGCCCCCAAAAAACATTTTTTAAGTGAGAAGGAGATAGGTTACCTCATTCAGAATCCAAGGCACAGATACTAATGGATTTACCTCTTAAAAAATCACTCCTCTAGGTTCAGTCTGACTGCTAACATCTTGATAGGATTTATAAATCATTTACTGTTTTTCTCACACTCTGAAATTCACTTCAAGATTTTATATATTCACATCTCTTCGGGCCTAACTTATATGGGTTTGTGCTCAAAAAATCAAACAACCAGGGCCTCACCAGATGCAAACAAAATTCATCAGGAAAACCCTGGTTCAAAAAAAGGGCTGCCAGCTTTGAATACCTCATTCCTAGAAGGTACTCAATTCTCAAAAAATAATTTCTCTCAATCTAATGTGGTTAAAGATGCACAAAATGAAAATGCCAGGGAGCAATCAAAAAGGCTTTGGAAAATTTTCCTTGGGGAGCATTTGGCCCAGGAAAAGTGTAAAACCAATCAGCCTGTACTGGTGAGAAAGACAGAAATTACAAGTGATTATGGGACAAAATGAAAATGAAAGCCTAGAATTACAAGTTGATTTCTGGGAGTCTGGCCATACGAACCAGAGTTGCTGACAAGAAGTGAAAAGTACAAACATCAAGTCATTTCCTAAAATGACCCAGGAAAATGTTATCTCGTCTTTTCCTTTAACTTTGCTATAAATCCAGCATCTTTTTCAAGTACATGACTTTCCAAAGCTTGAGAAAGGAAACCACAATGAGTTCTCTGCAGTCTCTCTGCCAGATGTGTCATTTTCTAGGCTGAATAGTTTCAATTCTTAAGAGCTTTGAGGAGGTTTATTTGTCCAATAAAAGTCAGTTATGACATATTTAAGTCACCTGTAACAGTATGTAAATGGCTGTAAATTTCCTTCCTCAGTTCAGAACCTTTATATAAGGTACTGTGCCATCCTCACAAAAGTTGAAAGGAAGAAGAAAGGTTGAAAGGAGATCTCCCATGGTGCTAAGAGGGCACAGAAAATACCTACTCCAATTAATGTTATCTGCTATCACAAGATCAGTCTTTCCCCACAATCTCAAAAAATGGTGTATCCTGGCTATGGAACAAACTTTGGCAAATTACATGAAGCAGTTACTGCTAACGAAGACAACCAATATTGTAATATATGTCCCACCCACATGCAAATAGAAATGGATGCCCAAGAAAAGCAATACAGGGGCCGCATGTAGTGTCCCATGTCATCCTGTGCTTCATACTCAACAGACACAAGAGCAGACTGCTCACTGCAGCACTGAGGAGCCCGCATCATAAGCCTCCAGAAGAGCACTCCTCTTCAGGGGCTGCAGCCTCTCAGCAAGCATCTCTTATGAGGTCTGGCATCAGAAAAGGCACTCAGTGAATAGCAGCTCCTCCTACTGCGGTCTCTCCCTCCAGCTAGGCCTAACCTTCTGTCCTCTAGCACCTTTCAATTCATACAGTATTGCCACATGTGGTATCCCACACCTCCTTCATCGCTCCCCCTCTAACGGCTTCCTTCTCTCAGTCTACAACAAAGTGCAAAGTGTCCCTACTTTAAAATAATAAATCTTCCCACGTTCACATTTTCTTCTGGTTACTGTTCTCTCTCTGGCCTGTTTCAAAGAAAAGGTACACATTTCTGCTGCTTCATACCTTCTGGCTTGCTTAAACTCCCTCCAACCCGCCTTCTGTCCAAACTACCAAAACTTTCTCAGAAATCATCAGTGGCCTCCCTTCACAAAATACAGTCCATATTCTCCTTGATATTTTTTGTTGTAAGTTATCTCCCTCACAAAATATGCTGATGTGTTATCTGTCTCATCAGCTACAGCCTCCACACCTAATCACTCCCAGTAAGGCTGGGTTTCCCCCTCATTCTCCCAATACTCAACCTATCTCTGGGCATCTACATTCTTCAAAAAACACTTCTATGAATGTCATTTCCAAATCTCTCTCTGACCCAGTCCCTGTTCTAAAACTTCTGATGCACCTCAATTCTATGCTCTACCTGCATCCCAAATTCAACCTCTTTCAGACATCATCCCAACCTCTGTCCAATCTTCTCTTCCCAGCTACCTCAATCCTCGTGAAGAAAACAAAATTACACTCCTAAAAACTCACTGCAGAAGCTCTGTGGTTTGGGGTACCTGGGTGGCTCAGATGGTTAAGCATCCAACTCTTGAACTGACTCAGGTCATGATCTCGGGGTTGTGAGATGGAGCCACAAGTCTGGCTCTGCACTGGGCGTGGAGCCTGCTTAAGATTCTCTCTCCCTCTGCCCCTCCCCCTCTAATAAAGAAGGAAAGAAAAGAGAAAAGAAAAGAAACCCTGTGGTTACACAATTCTCTTTTCTGGGGAATTCCGCCCCTTCATGGCTCTCCCTTCCACTACTACCACTACCCACACCTTTGGCTTCCCATAATCACTGTTCCAGTTTAAGTCCTCAGTCCTCAGTAAAGCCTACCTGGAAAAAAGCAAAAATCCAACTGCTCTCACCTCCCTTCTGCCCTGCTTGCTGTAGCCAACTTCTCTATTCCTGTACCTGCCTGGGCTTTACCCCGTAAGGCCTTTGCTCAAAGGCCTTCAGAACGTCCTCAATGCTGGGGTGCCTGGGTGGCTTAGTCTTTAAGCATCGCCTTTGGCTCAGGTCATGATCCCAGAATGCTGGGATGGAGCCTGGCATCAAGCTCCCTGTTCAGCAGGAAGCCTGCTTGTCCGTCTCCACTACCCCTGCTTGTGTTCCCTCTCTCATTGTCTGTCAAATAAATAAATAAAATCTTAAAAAAAAAAAAAAAAAAAAAGGTCCTCAACGCCACATCAGGTCAAGACGTCTCGGCCTTACCCCTAGGGTCCTCTAAAATTCTAATTTTCTCGGGGCACCTGAGTGGCTCAGTGGGTTAAGGCCTCTGCCTTCAGCTCGGGTCATGGTCTCAGGGTCCTGGGATCGGGCCCCGCATCGGGCTCTCTGCTCAGCGGGGAGCCTGCTTCCTCCTCTCTCTCTGCCTGCCTCTCTGCCTACTTGTGATCTCTGTCTGTCAAATAAATAAATAAAATCTTAAAAAAAAAAAAAAAAAAAGAGGTGGAGGCTGTTTCCTCAGTCTTTGAATCCTGGCTGGCCATGAGACTCATTTAAAAAAAAAAAAAGAAAAAGAAAAAAAAATAAAATTCTAATTTTCTCTTCCCATCTTCTCTCCATTCCTTATCACACATCTAATTCCACTAACTGGACTTGTAAAACTCTCCCACCTCAGCTCAAAGCAATGCCTTATTTGAACATTTTTCTCCCTTCCTCCAGAAAGTAACACTTCATTTGTCCATCCCAAGTTTTTCCCTTTGTTCCAAAGCCTATTCCTTTCTTTCTTTTTTAAAGATTTTTTAAAAAAGTTTTATTTGACAGGCATAGATCACAAGTGGGCAGAGAGGCAGACAGAGAGAGAGAGGTGGAACCAGGCTTCCCGCTGAGCAGCGAGCCAGACGTGGGACTCGATCCCAGGACCCTGAGATCACGACCTGAGCCAAAGGCAGAGGTTTTAACCCACTGAGCCACCTAGGCGTCCCCAAAGACTTGAAACTTATCAAAGATGGACTCTTACTTGGAATTCAAAAGGACAGGACTGGCCCTGCTGCTGAGGTGCACAGTGCTGTGGGAATGAATGGCAAGATGATGCTCTTGTGTTTTCCTTTCACAAGAGGAAATAAGTGCTGTCTGGACATAAACATTCTCCCCTGAACAACAGTGAGGACAGAGGGTAAGAACATCTTTTTTGTGATGTGCAAATCCTGGTTGACATGGTCACAAGTACTCAGGATTTGGGGTGCCCGGGTGGCTCAACTGGTTAAATGGCTGCCGTCAGCTCAGGTCATGTCTCAGGGTCTTGGGATCAAGCCCCATACCGGGCTCCCTGCTCAGTGGGGAGTCCACTTCTCATTCACCCTCTGCTTTCACCCTCATTCACTCTCTCGCTTGTGCTCTCTCTCAAATAAATGAACAAAATATTTAAAAAAAAAAAAAAAAGTACTTGGGAGTAATGCCTTGTTCGTTTTTCAGGGTGACTCCTCTGGTGCCACTGCTGATTTAGCACTTTCCAAAGCATATACCTCACTGGCCCCATCAGAGGGACGAGCACAGCAACCACAAGATACACTTCACTGCCATGTCTGATAGTGATGCCTACCACTAATCCTAGGCTGGCTGCGGCTCTCGACTCCATTTCTGCCCATTACCTGACATACAACTTCTTTAAAAAAAAAAAACAAAAAAAAAAAACAAAATCACACTATACTAACCATTCTCCTGATGTTCTCTTTAATACAAATGGTGTCAGAAGTTACAAAAACTGCTACAACAGATCCTAACAAACTGTGTGGACCTTCATGAGTGACCATGATACCTACACCCTAGTGTATCTCATGCCCTTTCCATACGTTTGACAGGAACTTACTTGACCCTGAACTTTTTAGCCAGAGACAGGTATAATTATCATTCATTCCTATTTTACCAACAGGGAAGGAAGCTTAGTGACTAGAATTTACTGAGTGTAAGGCCAATATATTAAAACACATTTAGGGGTGCCTGGGTGATTCAGTGGGTTAAGCCTCTGCCTTCAGCTCAGGTCATGGTCTCAGGGTCCTGGGTCTGAGCCCCACATGGGCTCTATGCTCAGCAGGGAGCCTGTTCCCCGCCCCCACCCGCCCGCCTCTCTGCCTACTTGTGATCTCTATCAAATAAATATAAAAATATTAAAAAAAAAAACATTAATTTTTCAAACTGAAAAACCATTCTGGCATAAGGCACACAGTTTCCCATCTGTTTTTAGAGATGTTGCTGAAATCTAACTTGTGCAGTTGGGACAGACAACAAAGGATTTACTCACTGCCAAAGAGGCGTGCAAGTCAATCATCCTTAAACTCTATTAGCCTATATTTCTGCCAGTCAACAGATAAACTAGGCCAGGACTACTCAGCAAACATGTTGTGGAAGAATACCTAACTGGTCACAAGGGGTTAGGTTTGGAGACATGTGAAAAGATGCTATTCTACTAAAGTGTGGTATACAACAAGTTTCTTAAAAATAGCTTTATTGAAATATAATTCACATACCTTACAATTTACAAATTTAAAGTATACAATTCTGGGGGTCTCATGTATAGCACAGTGATTACAGTTAATACTGTATTACATACTTAAAAGTTGCTAAGGAGTAAATCTGAAATGATCTCACCACAAAAAAGACATGGTAATTATGTGACATGATGCAGGTGTTAGCTAATGTATCAAATCAACACTTCTATACCATTAACTTACAAAATGTCTTATGTCAACTTTATCTCAGTAGAGAAAACAGTATACATTTCAATGGGTTTTAGTATATTACATTATTTTTAGAAGTTGTGATAATATGTAACAAAACTTGCCATTTTTTTTCATGTATTCAACTGTGATACTGTGACATATATATTTGGTCTTAGTCCCTGTTCCTGACACAAGGCTCCTAAAACCGATGTAATTTCCTAAATTACATGAACAATGGAAGAACTTTTTATGTTTGATCTTCTGTTCTCAAACAGCTCCAGTTCCTGAAATAGATCTGGCACGATTGATCAAAGTGAAAGGAGTATCTTGTTATTCATAACTAACCCTCTTTCAACCACACCTGAGTTTATGTAAACAAGGGGACTTTGGAAAATCCCTTAAAGATGGGGGGGCTGGTTGCCAGGGGAACCAACCAGGTGTTTGCAACTTTCAGCCCCTTCCTGCCAACCTAGGGTAGGGAAGAGGGAAGGAGGTTGAACTAATCACCAAAGGCCAATGATTTAATCAATCATGCCTACTTAAAGCCTCCAAAAAACTAAAAGGGCAGGCTTCAAAGACCTTCCATGCTGGTGGACATGTACAGGTACTGAAAAAATGGAACATCTGGGGTGGGCAGGCAAGCTAGTTCCATATCCCTTTCCACATATCCTATGTATCTGGCTGTTCTGGGTTACATCTTTTTATAATAAACTGGTAATCTAGTGAGTAAAATATTTTCCTGAGTTCTGTGAGCTGCTCTTAAAAATTAACTGAACTCCAGAAGGAGATTGTGGGATCCAGGGATTCAGTCAGTCAGAAGCACAGGTAATAAATAACCTGGACTTGCTATTGAGGTCTGAAGTCAGAGGCTGTGGAGCAGACTTGTGGGACTAAGTGCTTAACCTGTAGGATTTGATGCTAACTTCAGGTAGACAGCGTCAGAACTGAATCGAATCACAGTCAGTGTTGCGGAACTGCCTGGTTTGGGAACAGCCACACACCCCCCCCCCCCCCCGCCACACTACTTCACACACCAAAAGTGTGAGAAGCAGAAGGTAGTGTAGAGGAGTATTGAGAGTAAAGGATACAAACAGGAGACGTTTCTTCCTTTACAACAATTCAGTGGGAATAATTACATTCACAATGTTGTACAAGCACTGCCACTATTTTCAAAGCTTTCTCACTACCCCAAAGAGAAACTTGTAACCATTAAGCAGTAACTCCTCATTCTTCTCTTCCCTTAGCCCTTGATAAAAACCCCTCTAATCTTTATAAATTTGCCTATTCTAGTTATCTCATATAAATGAAATCATACAATATTTGTCATTTTGTGCCTAACTTCACACACCGTAACATTTAATGTTCATCTATGATGGGGTGCCTGGATGGCTCAGTCAGTTAAGGACCTGCCTTCAGCTCAGGTTATGATCCCAGAGTTCTGGGATTGAGCCCCTTTCGGGCTCCCTGCTCATGTTCTCTCTCTCTCTCACTCACTTTCTTCAGTAAATACATAAAATCTTAAAAAAAAAAAAAAAAAAAAAGTTCATCTATGTTGTAGCATGTATCAAATTTCATTCCTTTTTATGGCCGTACTATATTCCATGGTGTGGATATACCACATTTGGTTTGTCCATTTACCTGCTGGTGGATGCTTGGCGTTACTTTCCCCTTGTGGCCACTGTACTAATGCTGCAATGAACACTGGCATCCTAGGAGTACTGCCCAAGTCTGCTTTCAACGCCTTTAAGTACACAGCTACACACACACACACACACACACACACACACACACACCCCTAGTACTGTTATATAATTAGGCAATTATATGTTTTGTTTCTTAAAGAACTGCCAAAATGTTTCCTACAGCAGCTGTACCATTTTACGTCCCCATTAGCAATGTACAAAGGTTCCAATTACTTCACATCCTTGCCAAGACTATTTTAACCATTGCCATTTGGGTGTGAAGTGGCATCTCCTATGGTTTTGATTTTCACTTTCCTAATGATTAATAACGCTGAGCATCTTTTCATGTGTTTATTGGCCATTTGTATATTTCTTTGGGAAAAATGTCTGTTCAAATCCACTGCCCATTTTTGAACTGGGTTGCTTCTACTTTCCTGATGGTGTCCTTTGAAGCACACTTGATGAAGTCCCAATTTTATCTAATATTCTCCTTGGATGCTGTCAATTCGTGTCATATCTAAGAAACCACTGCCAAGCGGCACCTGGGTGGCTCAGTCGGTTAAGACTCTGCCTTCGGCTTAGGTTGTGATCCCAGGGTCCTGGGATCAAGCACCACACATCAGGCTCTCTGTTCGGGGGTGGCTTGCTTCCCCCTCTCTCTCTGCCTGCCTCTCTGCCTACCTGTGATCTCTGTCAAAAAAACAAAACAAAACAAAAAACCCACTGCCAAATCCAAGGTCATGGGAAATCTTACATTTAGGCTTTTATCTATTTTAGGTTAATCTTTATACATGATATGAAGTAGGAGTCCAAATTCATTACCTTGTCATGTGGAAATCTAGTCATCCCAGCTTTAAGAACACTGTTCTTTCCTCCACTGAATGGTGTTGGTAACCATAATGAGTTATCAGTTGACCCTAAATGTGAGGACTTATTTTTTGATTCTCAATTTTATTCCATTGATCTGTATGTCTGTCTTTATGCCAGTACCACACACTATCTTGATTACTGTTGTACTTCTGAAATCAGGAAGTGAGTCCTCCAACTGTGCTCTGTTTCAAGATTGTTTTGGCTATTCCAGGTCCCCTGGATTACCAAATTTTAGGAGCAGCCTGTCGATTTCTGCAAAGAAGGCAACTGAGATTTTTAGTAAGGACTGCACTGCATCTATAGATCAATTTGAGGATTACTAACACCTTTACAGTATTAATTTTCTGATCCATGAAGACAAGATGCCTTTCTATTTATTTAGGTCATTTGTTTTTTTCATCCTTCTCTTCCACAACTTCGTTTTTTCCCTACTTATACCTACACCCATAGGCATTTAGCTGAAGGTGGAGAAATCTGTCTTTTACCACTTTGTGGGAAATGCCAGAAATAGTAAACACTTTAATAATGCTGTTAACAGGGTGCCTGGTGGCTCAGTTGTTAAGCGGCTGCCTTCGGCTCAGATCATGATCACAGGGTCCTGGGATCAAGGCCCACATCAGGCTCCCTGCTAGGTGGGAAACCTGCTTCTCCCTCTCTCACTCCCCCTGCTTGTGTTCCCCCTCTCTCTCTCTAATAAATAAATAAAATCTTTAAAAAAATGCTGTTAACAAACTTTTTATTAACATGTTTAATCCTCATAACTGCCCAATGAGATAGAGCCTAGTGTTCTCATTTCCAGATATGGAAACTGAAGTACCGAAAGGTCACACAGCTAGCTAGTAAGGGGCAGAACTGGGCACTGAACTAATAAGCAATCTGTTCCAGAGCCCCTATTCCTTTTTTTTTTTTTTTTTAAGATTTTATTTATTTATTTGACAGAGAGAAATCACAAGTAAGCAGAGAGGCAGGCAGAGAGAGAGGAGGAAGCAGGCTCCCTGCTGAGCAGAAAGCCCGATGTGGGGCTCGAACCCAGGACCTGGGATCATGACCTGAGCCGAAGGCAGCGGCTTAACCCACTGAGCCACCCAGGCGCCCCCAGAGCCCCTATTCCTAAACACTCCACTTTCTTACCCTCCTTCCTCTCCCCCAATTGTCAAGAAGCAATCATAGAGCTTATAGTGTTCTTTTTGCCTTTGTTACCCAAGTAAACCTTGGTGACAATGTGAAAGAGTCAATTAATATGTAACTGAAGGTGACTGATTACTCTCAATTATTTCTTCTTGAGGTTTTGATGTCTTTGATTAAAAGCCTTGTGGTTTGGGGGGAAACTTGGCTGACTCAGTTGGTAAAGCATGAGACTCTTGATGTCAGGGTCTTGAGTTCAAGCCCCACATTGCGGACAGAGATTAGAGATTTTTTTTTAACAGTCCTTTTTTAAAAAAGATTTTATTTATTGATTTGAGAGAGTGAGAGGGAGGCACAGAGGGAGAGGGAGATCACAGAGAGGGGGCTCCATCCCAGGATCCTCAGATCATGACCTGAGCCGAAGGCAGACGATTAACTGACTGAGCCAACCAAGTGCCCAAAGATTACTTAAAGAAAAGAAAAGAAAAGAAAGGAAAAGAAAAGAAAAAGTCTTCGGATTTTAAAACTATGTTACATTTATTTGGCATTTCCCAGGCAGTTTTCTAGCCTTTTGTGATTTTTCTTTTTTTGCAAATTCTTTTTAGAATGTCATTTACATAAAAAGAGGAAGACAGAGTTGCCAAATATCAAAAGTATATTTGAGCTGCTATGAAGTTAGCAACTTTTGGCTCTGGTGTCTCAAGTTTATTTACTCTCACTGGGGAACAGATGATGTCAAGGAAGGGTTGTGGCTTTCTGCACTGCAGGAAACTCTCCTACAGTTAAGACTGGTAAGTGGTGGCCAACCCGTTTACACCTCTTTTTTTTTTTTTTTAAGATTTTATTTATTTATTTGACAGAGATCACAAGTAGGCAGAGGCAGGCAGAGAGAGGAGGGGAAGCAGGCTCCCTGCTGAGCAGAGAGCCCGATGTGGGGCCTGATCCCAGGCCCCTGGCTGGGATCATGACCTGAGCTGAAGGCAGAGGCCCCAACCCACTGAGCCACCCAGGCGCACCCTACACCTCTTTTTACAAGTCTAATGATTTCCTGTAGTCTAACTACAGCCTATTTGCACTCCTACTTGCCTTGCTCATTAGTTGCAGTGTGGGAGTGGTCTGTCCATCAGACATTTTCGGCAGTTAAGAGGGGTTGCTTCCTGCACTCGAACAGGTAAACCACAAACATGCATTAACATTCAGTCCTCTCCACTTCACACAGCAGTCTTTGGTGATTTTCTCATGTTTCTGTGACCATTATGTAGACTCGTATTTGTCTAAATAGCTTCTTGAGGGTTTTCTGAATTGTCCATTTAGCCTAGAGTTTAGTACACAGCATTCTAGTCTTCCTAGCTTAACTGGACTGGAAATTAAAAACTGCTGACTGGACAAAAAGCAAATACTGTATGGCACTACTGACTGACCTAATGCCCTATATTTTTAATCCTTCAATCATTAGTTTTCAATTAACAAAATAATCTTATTGAGGCAAATATCTAGCCACAACAATTCAACTAGCTATTTCCTTAAGAATCCTGAGTCTCCAGTCAGTAGTTCTCAAAGTGGTCCTCAGATTAGTGCTATCAACGTCACCTGACAACTTGATAGAAATGCAAATTATCAGCTCCCACAACAAACCTACAGACCAGAAGTCCTGAAAGTGGGTCCATTAAATTTGGGTTTAAACAAGCCCACCAGGCGCCTGGGTTGCTCAGCCCATTAAGTGTCTGTCTGCCTTCATTCAGCTCAGGTCCTGAAAACAAGTCCCATATTGGGCTCCCTACTCAGTGGGGAGTCTGCTTCTCTGCCTCCCTCTGCCCCTCCCCACTGCTCATATTCAAAATAAAATAAAATAAAATAAGCTTTCCATGTGATTCTGACTCATGCTCAACTTTGAGAACCTCTGATTTAGTGTATGTGTATCTTTACTGTACAGGTAAAATGAAGCACCCACCACCAGGTACAGGTACCCAAAGCTAATTTTAAGTGATCTTACAATTTCTCTGAAATCTTTTTATCTGCTTCTTAGTGATCATCTGAGATACTCTGCCACTCTTTTGGCTTCTATTATGAAATTTCAATCTACATCTTAGTATGTTTCATAGGCATCTTATTTCCCCAATCATTGAACTTCTTAGTCCAAAGTAATCCTTTTTCACAAAAGCAGCTTTCTAAAATGGCCAACAAACAGGAAGAGGTGTTCAAAAATATTAGTCATCATAACAAATTAAAGCCACAATAAAGGGGATCTGGGTGGTCCAGTCACTTAAGCATCTGACTCTTGATTTCCACTCAGGTCATGGTCTCAAGGCTCATGAGATCAAACCCCATGTCAGGTTCCATGATCAGCATGGAGTCTGCCTTTCCCTCTCCTTCCCCTTTGCTGTCCCCCATGCGCACACGCTCTCTAAAATGAAATCTTTAAAAAAAAAAAAATTTAAAGACACAATGAGATATCGCCACACACCCATCAGCATGGCTAAAATGTAAAGTATTGTTGGGGGAACCCGGGTGGCTCAGTTGGCTAAGTGTCCAACTCTTGATTCCAGCCCAGGTCATGATCTCAGGGTCATGAGATGGAGCCCCAAGTTGGCATGGAGCCCACTTAAGATTCTTCCTCCCCTCTGTCCCTTCTCCCTCTTAAAAAAAAAAAAAAGGTGCTGCTAGATGCGAATTAACTGGAACTTATATTTACTACTGGTGGGAGTGTACAACTACTTTGCAAAACTGTTTAGTAGTGTGTACTAAAGCTCAACATTCAATCTTCGGTATAAACCCACAGAAATGTTCAGTAAATAAATATACCAAATGCACGTGCAATATTTTCTAATAGAAATCATCATCGGTCAACAGCTGAGTGGACACACAGTGTTGTACCAAATAGCAGAATATTACACAGCAATGAAAAGTAAACCAGCGGCTACCTGAAGCAACTTGGGTGAATCTCTGTAAGACTGTTAAAATAAACCAAGCCCAAATAAAATCCACCAAAGAAACTCAAATCTAGGCAAAACTAATCAATAGTGAAAGAAATCAGACAAGCCCAGCAGTGCCTTAAGATAGGAATAAGGCACAGGGAAGCTTTGGGGATGTTTGTTGTGTTGTTGTTGTTGTTTTTAATTTTATTTATTTGAGAGAGAGAGATCACAAGCAGGCGGAGGGAGGGGGGGGAAGCAGGCTCTCCGCCAAGCAGACAGCCTGACTTGGAGCTCAATCCCAGAACCCTGAGATCATGACCTAGGCCAAAGGCAGAGGCTTAACCCACTGAGCCACCCAGGCGCCCCATGTATCATTGTTTTCTTTACTGCTTCCCTCTGATATCTTAAGACTTTTTGAGAGTTTATAGTCTTTATTTTCTTTTTTATATACCTCCCATGCCTTTTCTTTTTCTCCAAGCACAGACTATTTAAGTTATTTAGAGTGATCAAGGAAGAGGCAAGGAAGGTTTCTCGCTCATGTAGTAATCATCTAAGGGTGTTTACTTTGATTTTATAAGTTCTTATATAAAATACAAATGCAGCTGAAAAGAGTCCAGCCTGTCACACTTTATGTATTACCACAATCCAGTAGTCTTCCTTACACCTACCTGAGAGAATCACAAGAAACTGGAATTTGTATTACAAAAATTAATTTGGGGGGGGGGGGGGGGGCGCGCCTGGGTGGCTCAGTGGGTTGGGCCTCTGCCTTCAGCTCAGGTCATGATCTCAGGGTCCTGGGATTGAGCCTCGCATCGGGCTCTCTGCTCAGCAGAGAGCCTGCTTCCTCCTCTCTCCCTCTCTGCCTGCCTCTCTGCCTACTTGTGATCTCTGTCTGTCAAATAAATAAAATCTTAAAAAAAAATTTTTTTCAGGATTCAGAGTAAGGTAGTTTATACTGAGGGTTCAGCATCACTCCATTTGTGCTATTATAAGGAAACATCACCACACAGATGATTTGGTACAGCAAAAGAGCTCTGAAGGCCAGAGACCTGTATACTGTATACATTAAAAAAAAAAAATCTAAATTACATAAAAAATAAAAACACTATTTTAATATATTTTTTAAAGATAAAGCCCCAGGTACCTGGGCTTCTTTAAAAAAATAATAAAAATAAATAAATAAAATAAAATAAAAAGGTGGCACCTGGATGGCTCAGTTGGTTAAGCAGCTGCCTTTGGCTAAGTTCATGATCCCAGGGTCCTGGGATGGAGCCCTACATCCGACTTCCTGCTCAGCAGAGAGCGTGCTTCCCCCTCTCCCTCTGCCTGCCTCTGCCTACTTGTGCACTCTGTCAAATAAATAAATAAAATCTTAAAAAAAAAAAAGAAAAAGAAACATGGTTACTAATATGAAAGAACAGACAATCAAAGGGGAAAACGGAATCAAAGCAAAAATTTACATCTTCAAAGAGCCCAGAGTGACAAGTGCAGATACCAAGTTGCTGCAAATACTGCTGCGATTTGGGGTTTAAAAAGCATACTTTAATTACAATTTAACTGGAACAAAGATGAACAGAAAGCTGCTCAAAGTTAGGAACCTGCAGGCTACATGAGCCATTTCAATGACAGAAAATGCAAAGTACCTGCTCCTGTATGTTTATACACCTATCATTAATAACTATGTAACTGCTGGGGTGCCTGGCTGGCTTAAGTCAGTACAGCATGTGATTCTTCATCTCAGGGTTATGGGTTTGAGCACCATGCTGGGTGTAGATATTACTTAAAAATAAAATCTGAGGGGCGCCTGGGTGGCTCAGTCATTAAGCGTCTGCCTTTGACTCAGGTCATGATCCCAGGATCCTGGGATTGAGCCCCACACTGGGCTCCCTGCTCAGTGGGGAGCCTGCTTCTCCCTCTCCCACTCCCTCTGCTTGTGTTCCCTCTCTTGCTGTGTCTCTCTCTGTCAAATAAATAAAATCCTTAAAAATAAGTAAGTAAATAAATAAATAAAATCTGAAAACAAAACAAAAAAAACCCCTAATAACTGCCAACAAAGTTGACTTTACCAAGCAATGAAGCTAGTGTAACAAACAAGAACTTCACCTAGAGTTAGGTAAGAAAGATGGTCAGGGGAGGGCGGTGCCTGGGTGGCTCAGTCGGTTAAGCATCTGCCTTCAGGTCAGGTCATGATCCCAGGGTCCTGAGATCCAACCCCATCTCGGGCTCCCTGCTCAGCAGGGAGCTTGCTTCTCCCTTTCCCTCTGTCTGCTGCTCCCCCTGCTTGTGCTTTGTCTGTCAAGTAAATAAATAAAAGTCTTAAATAAAACAAAAGACGTTTTAAAAAAAAGGCAGTCAGATAGAAAAATAAGGTTAAGGATCAAAGATCAGAAATTTAATTTAAACCTGAATCACAAAGACACCTTCTGCATTTTAAGGACTGCACTACAGAATCAACGTTTTCTTTCTTTCTTTGACAGAGATCACAAGTAGGCAGAGAGGCAGGCAGAGAGGGAGAGGGAAGCAGGCTCCCTGCCGAGCAGAGAGCCCAACCCAGGGCTTGATCCCAACCCAAGCCAAAGGCAGAAGCTTTAACCCACTGAGCCATCCAGGCGCCCCAGAATCAATATTTTCCAACAAAGTTCTCTGAAGTTTAAAGTCACCTCCAAGTCTCCAGGTAAAAGGTACAATTCACTGTATTCTGTTATCATCACAATACAATTTTATAAAATTAAGGTATATTTGGTCCTACATACATCTTCTTTCTGCCTAGGAAACCTCCCCACCTCTTGTCTATCTAGTAAATGTTTACCTTTCAAAATGACAAGTCATTTCTTTCCTGATAACTTCCATTTCCTTTTCCCAACCCACACAACTTACTTCATAAATATTTTCACACTTATTTATCATTCATACTTAATCCAGACTCTCTACTAGATTAAAAGCTGATTTAGGACAAGGGTAGTATTATTCATCTTTACACTACCAATGCCAGACACCATTAGGCTATCTACATGTGTTTGCTGAATGGAAAAAACAAAACAAAACCAGAAACAAAAAACCACTGTGTAATCTACCAGTGGCTGCTATATACAGAAATAAAATTTTAACTTTGATCCACCTTTCAAAGGAAGTGTTGAGAAGCTCTCCTCAACACTGTGAAGAAAGACTTCCCTCATATCTGAATCATACATAAGTGCAGAGGAAGCCAAAGACTTCTATGATAGTTACAAACTGGAACATAAAAAAAGTGAGAAAAAAAAAAAAAACATATATGGGAGGAGAGTCATTGTCTGAAGCACTTGAACACAAGAGACAGAATGTTTGGGCTGCATTCACTCCCAAAGATGGTACTGTCACAGTTTCACTGCCCAACATAGTAGCCATTAGTCACATGTGACTATTTCTTAATTAATATTTAAATTAGTTGAAATTTTGAAATTTACTTCCTTGGGCCCAATGGCCATATTTCAAATGGTCCACAGACACACAGAACTTTAGTTCTGGACAGGGCAGATACTGAACAGCTCCACTGTCACAGTCTCCCGGTACAGCACTCTTCTAAACAATTCTCCCAAGGCTGTTTGGCAGACGTGGAATTCTTATTTAACAAAAAAAAAAAAAAAAAAAAAAAAAAAAAAAAAAAAAAAAAAAATTTTTTGGCATGCTACAAGGATCTGCCAAAGGAAACATACTCATAATTTTCATTCTATAGATTTTTGAGAACACATTTTATCAGCTCATTTAAAGATAAATTCTGGCGGGCACTTCCACCCATCCCTCATGTATCTTCCAAGTCTCTCTTCCACCCACTACTTCAGTCCAATGGCAGTCACCTCCTTACCAGGTCCAGTGGCCTTGTCTCAATTCCCTTACACTTGGATCAGCCTAACACAAACCATGGGTATTCTATGGGCCACTCTCTGTTCTAGGTGCTAAAGAGCAGCCTTATCTGGAAGACAGTCTTAGAGAAAAAAATACAATGTAATTAAGTGCTACAACAGAAATTTGTCCTCTCTGGTATGAATAAAGAAAAAAGTAAGCAATTCTGCAGAGGGCTTCAGAGAAGGTAACATCTGACCTAGACCTTGAGGAATGAGATCAAGTACTCTGAAAGGAGTTGAGAAGTGTAACAGCAGCTTAGGAATACTTCCTAACGTGAGGAGCAGCCCAAGCAAATAACCTCAATGACCCTTAATATAATAATTCAGAGAGGAGGGGCACCTGGATGGCTCAATCACTTTGGCTTAGGTCATGATTCCTAGGATCAGGCCTCACATCAGGCTCCCTGCTCAGCAGGAAGCCTGATTCTCCCTCTCCCACTCCTCCTGCTTGTATCCCCTCTCTTGCTGTCTCTCTGTCAAATAAATAAATACAATCTTTAAAAAAAAGAAAAAAAAAAAAAAGGATTCAGAGAGGAGACTATTAGAAAATGAAGCTAGAAATATGAGTGATGGGGGCACCTGGGTGGCTCAGTGGGTTAAGCCACTGCCTTCGGCTCAGGTCAGGATTTCAGGGTCCTGGGATAGAGCCCCGCATCGAGCCCCGAATCAGGCTCTCTGCTCAGCAGGGGGCCTGCTTCCTCTTCTCTCTCTCTGCCTGCTTGTGATCTCTCTCTGTCAAATAAATAAATAAAATCTTTAAAAAAAAAAAAAAGAAATATGAGTGATGGTTGGACTGGAGGATCTGGAATGTCATGCATAGCAACCTGTATTCTATTCTGTAAGCAAGGGAAGGCCAATGAAATAGCACAATCAGATTGTAATTTACAAAGACACCCTCGGCAGCCGCATGACAGATGGCTAGGAGGCAAACTGGATAGGGAGGAGAAGACCATGGTGAGGGTATGAGTGTGCCCTGGAGGAGAGTGAAGCCTAATGAAAGGGTGAGGTGGAAGGAGTACAATCTACAGGCTTTTCCCTAACCCCGGACATATCCCCCACTCCCCAACCAGCTGAAAGATTATAGCCCAGGTTAAGTTGTTATTACAGGTAAAAACTGCATAGTCCTCAAATGTATGGAATGAGAAGAAGTGATCTATCTATAGAGACTACTAGAAAAGTGAGAAGGGTAGGCATCAAGAAGCCAGAGATTACAGTCAGGAAGCTCTGAGGACAACCAGCACGAAGAGAAAGGATGAAGACATTTCAAGGAATGGGTTCATATTCCATGGCTAGTAAAAGGGCACAGACGTAGCAACTAAAGGCCTCCAGCAGCACGGGGAAACGTGTTCAGCTGGCCATGAGGAAAGAGTAGCAGACTATGCTGGATTGAGGAGATGAGGGTTGCAAGAAGGTGGTATAAAATGCTCTTTCAAAAAGTCATGCTACATGTTACAACTTGCTACAACATGGATGAACCTTGGAAACTTTGTGCTAAGTAAAAGAAGCCAGTCACAAAAGCCCAAATATCATGTGGCTGCATTATACGAAATGTCCAGACTAGGCAAATCTGCAAAGACAGGAAGATTAATGGTTGCTTAAGGCTGGGGGTAGTGATGGAGAGACCAAGGAATGACAGCTATAAAGTTTTTTTCTGAGGTGATGAAAACGTTCTAAAATTGATTACACAACTCTGTGAATATACTAAAAACCACTGAATTATACACGTTAAATGGGTGAGGTGTATGGTATGTAAATTATACCTCATAAAACTTATCAGCAAAGTTTTTTTTTAATTAAGAAAAAAAATGGTCTGGAACATGTGGCAGAGGCTGCCTGTTGTCTGCCTCATTATCTATCACGCTCCTTTTTGGTCACGTGGCTGCTAATGAGAAAAACTACATATCCTGACCTCTGATGCAGCTAGGTGAGGTCATTAAGGTCTGGCCAGTGGACTGTATGCCGAATTGGGGCAGAAGAGGGAAGAACTGCTACAGCAAAGTATTGAGATTAAGGGGAACACATCTAGCACACAACTGGTGGCGATGACCCTAGATATGAACTATGGACTCCTAAGGGACCGCTCCACTGTAACAGAGGAGGAAGCAGACCACAAGAGCCAAACATAGGCAAGTGAGTAGATGTAGTGGCAGACCCTTCTAACTGCTTCCATTTTCTCAATTAAATAAAAAGCAAGATCATCATTTGACAGCAAAGCTGGGGAAAGGAAACAAAGTTTGAGCTAAAGGTGGTGGTACTACCTAAAAACAGGAGAGGGGCACCTGGGTGGCTCAGCTGGTTAAGCATAGGCCTCTTGATTTCAGCTCAGATCATTTCAAGGTTGAGATCCAGCCCCATAGCTCCACACTCAGCGGAGAGTCTGGTTGAGATTCTCTCCCTCTGTTACTCACCCCCAACCCCGCCCCGGCTCTTGTCTCTCTCTGTCTCAAATAAATAAAATTCTTTTTAAAAGATTCTACTTATTTATTTGACACGGGGAGGAGGTGAGAGAGAGAGAGAACGAGCGAGCACGCGCGCTCGTGAGTGCACAAGCAGGAGGAAGAGGGAAAGCAGGCCTCCCACCAAGCAGGGAGCCCGATGTGGGGGCTCAATCCCAGGACCCTGAGATCATGACCAGACCGGAAGGCAGATGCTTAACTGCCTGAGCCATCCTGGTACCTTAAATCTTTAAAAACAAAAACAAAAACAAAAAACAACAAAACAAAACATGATTATCTGTTCAAGTACAGCATATAACACTGCCAACAACTGATTCCCAGTACTCATAATACTTTATCTCCTTTTACGCCAAGAGTTATAAACCTCCTGCAGAGGCATCCCCACCTACTCATTCTTCCTTATCCCTGAACTCCTACAGCACTTGGTCTACTAGGTGCTGCTTCCCAAACGATTTTGTAAGCCTACCATCACTTGATATTCTCTTTGCAATGGCAGAAAGAAGGCTCTGAAGCCAGGTACTAGTATTCAGAGCAGCTGTGAATCTTTGGGCAAATTACTTAACCCTTGTACCTCTACTTCCTGATCCGTACTAATGGGAAAAATAATGGTTCCTACCATCACCAATAGTGGTAATTATTGAATGAGTTAACAGAGGAAAGGGCTTAGAAAAAACAATACTTAGCATGTAACAGCTAATCTTTATTTTTTTTTTAATTTTCAAGTTTTAATTTCTTTTTTTTTTTTTTTAAGATTATTTATTTATTTATTTGACAGACAGAGATCACAAGTAGGCAGACATGCAGGCATAGAGAGGAAGGGAAGCAGGCCCCCTGCTGAGCAGAGTTCCATGCGGGGCTTGATCCCAGGACCCTGGGATCATGACCTGAGCAGAAGACAGAAGCTTTAACCCACTGAGCCACCCAGGTGCCCAACAGCTATTGTTTTAACTGTTGGCGTCTATCATCTGTAAATTCCAGTAAAAAAGACTGTATCTTTGGGGCGCCTGGGTGGCTCAGTGGGTTGAGACTCTGCCTTCACTCGGTTCATGGTCCCGGGGTCCTGGGATCAAGTCCTGCATCGGGTTCTCTGCTTGGCGGGGAGCCTGCTTCCCACTCTCTCTCTGCCTACTTGTGATCTCTGTCAAATGAACAAATAAAATCTTAAAAAACAAAACAACTGTATCTTCATTTTTATATTCCCTATAACACCTGACAAAGTCAAAACCAGCACCGAACAGAAGTGTTTGTTGACTGAATCAAGGATAAGAAACCTAGCCTTCCTCTCTGCTCAGCAGGGAACCTGCTTCCTCCTCTCTCTCTGCCTGCTTGTGATCTCTCTCTGTCAAATAAATAAATAAAAATCTTAAAAAAAAAAAAAAAAAGAAGAAAAAAATTAAAAAAAAAAAAGAAACCTAGCCTTCCTAAGTTCATGGATTAAAAACTGCACTGGTGGGCGCCTGGGTGGCTCAGTCGGTTAAAGCCTCTGCCTTCAGCTCAGGTCATGGTCCCAGGGTCCTGGGATCGAGCCCCAAGTCGGGCTCTCTGTTTGGCCAGGAGCCTGCTTCCCTTCCTCTCTCTCTGCCTGTCTCTCTGCCTACTTGTGATCTCTGTCAAATAAATAAAATCTTAAAAAAAAAAAAAAAAAAGAAGAAAGAAAACTGCACCGGTGTAGGGGCACCTGGCTGGCTCAGTCAGAAGAACATGAAATTTCTGACCTCATGGTCATGAGCCTGAGCCTTTTGCTGGGTGTAGAGATTACTAAAAATAAATAAACTTTTGAAAAAAATGCATTGGTATAAGAAAGAGTTAATTTAACTTTTTGAAAGAAAACTTTCAAAATCTCAAGTTACTAAGATTAGACATTAGCCTTCAAATTTACTTCCTCTAAGCACTTCCCCTCTTTTCAAAATTGGCCTTAAGTCTCATTGTTCAAGTAGGAAGTTACTTCTTTTCAAACAAGACTTACAAGTAATAAACTACTGCATATAAAACTCCCTAGCCCGTAAGTTCATATATGAAACAAAATAAAGGTGAGGGGGGGAAAAGACGACTAAATATCTGCCTTATTATCTTAGATATGGCAAAAAGTGCTGAAGACAGGGGCGCATCTGCCTTCAGCTGAGGTCATGATCCCAGGGTCCTGGGACTGAGTCCCACACCAGGCTCCTTGCTCAGCAGGGGGCTTGCTTCTCCCTCTGCCTGCTGTTCCCTCTGCTTGTGCTCTCTGACAAATAAAATAAATCTTGGGGAGGTTAAAAAAAAAAAAAAAAAAAAAAAGAGTCACCCGTTCTACAGACCGAGCTAGCCAGGTGCCCCATTCTTAGAATACTGTAGAGCAGCAATTCCAACTGTTGAAGAGATTCATTATGGAAGTTCAAAAATAATATATTAACAGCTAAAGCACTGCAGATTAGAGCAAATTCAAGGTTACCTGAATACAGTGGTGTTTTTTCAAAACTGAAACGTTTCCCAATCTAGCGAATAACTATTTAATGAGAGGTGTTCTTTCTTTTTAAAGATTTTACTGATTTATTTGAGAGTGAGCTGCAAGTGGGGAAAGGGGAGGGAATGGAGAAGCAGAGTTTCCGCTGAGCACAGAGTTAGACTTGGGACTCAATCCCAGGACCCTGAGATCCTGACCTGAGCTGAAGGTAGACACTAATGGACGGGGCCACCCACGCAACTCTAAGGACAAGTGTTTTTAAGGCCTTTTAGGATTCCTTTCTTGTATTCTAGGACGTGTCCCCAAGAAGCAGAGAAAAGGTCTGGAAACTATGCATTACAATCACTGTATCTTAACTTGTAAATGAATAAGCTTGACTCTTTTCTATAGTTGGAGGAAGATGTGATCATCACATGCACTCCAATCCCTACCCCAACCACACATTCTAGGAGGGGCCACCTGACACATGTTCTCAAAGTTCCAGATGATTCTTACCCACCTTCCATCCCCACCCAAAACACTACCAAAAACCTTACTTGACCAAAAAGTGTATTTGGGTTTCAAAATCTGAGTCCCATCCTATGTGTGTCTAATAAACATACAGCATCTACCAAATGCACCACTCAGTAAAATCAGAAATATTCATTACAAAAAAAAAAAAAAAAAAGGAAATATTCATTATATGGACAGGTCCCAGACAAGCCATATGAAAAGATTCTTCTAGAAATTAATTTCAGTTATAGACAGCAATAGTTAATTGGATAATAGCCAGTTAACAGTAGTGGTAAAGAAGCTATACTACCTAAGAGTTAATCCAGGCTCTATCACTTACTAGCTTTGTGTCCCATTACAACGAGTTTCCTTATGTGTCAAGTGGAGAATGAAATCTTCTAAAAAGGGTTCGTATGAAGATTAAATCAGACAAAAACAGATTACCTATTGAAAATAGGTCAGTGTTCAACAAATGTTTCTCATTATTATTTAGGTCTTATTTTGGATAAATGGCAACTCCCTCCAAATTCCAACTGTCCAGAACGTGAAAAGCAGCTTGTACTATGGCCTGACCTGAAAAGAATGTTGTTCTTCCTAAAATTTCCTAAATTTTTCTACCTAGCAAATATAGTTAACCCATGAACAACAGGAGTTTGAACTGCACTGGTCCACTCACATGCAGATTTACATTAGAGTACTAAATGTATTTCCTCTTCCTCATGATTTTTTTAGTGTCCTTTTATCCTAGCTTACTTTACTCTAAGAATACAGTATATAATACTGTATTAACATACTCAATATGTCTTAATTGACTGTTTATGTTATCACTAAGGCTTCCAATCAATAGTAGGCTACTAGTTGTTTCATTTTCAGGGAGTCAAGTTATACTTGGATCTTCAGCTGCACTCCCCATTTGTTCAAAAGTCAACTGTAATTAGTTTTCCCAAAGTACATATCACATCCATACCTTATCCCACCCTCTTCTTTCCTACTGATAAAAGTAATATTATTATTTCTCTCACTGTCTGGAATTATAAGCCCACAATGCTTCATCCAAAGCCTTGGGACAAGATGTTTCCAAACTCAGAATTTCTCAGGTTTTAGAAAGATAATATGCTGTGCAAATGCAAAATACTCCCTAACACACCCAGTGTGTTAATACTTCAGTAAATTAAATGAACATTTATAATAAGGATAAAGCCTAAACAACCTCTCATCAGTTCAGGTTTCGCCATCAAATGAGTTTGTGGTTTTCATAACTTTCCAAAAGGTGGCTATGGAAATCCTTAACCTAGCAAGCCTGGGTGGCTCAGTCACTTAAGCATCTGCCTTCGGCTCAGGTCATGATCCCAGGGTCCTGGGATGGAGCCCCATGTCAGGCTCCCTGCTCCGAGAGGAATCTGCTTCTCCCTCGCCTTCTGCCCCTCCCCCTTTGCTTGTGCACTGTGCATGCTCTCTCATATAAATAAATATAATCTTAAAAAAAATCCTTGAGGTGCCTGAGTGGCTCAGTCAGTTAAGTGTCTGCCTTTGGTTCAGGTCAGGATCCCAGGGTCCCTCTCCCTCTGACCCTCTCTTCTGCTTGTGTGCTCATTCTCTCTCTCTGGCAAATAAAATCTTAAAAAAAAAAAAAAAAAAAAAAAAAAAAAATCCTTACTCCAACGCCAAGTTGTTTTAAATATACACACACAATCAGAGTCTTCTCACCTTTTTTTTTTTTTAAGATTTTATTTATTTACTTGACAGAAAGAAATCACAAGTAGGCAGAGAGGCAGGCAGAGAGAGAGGAGGAAGCAGGCTCCCCGCTGAGCAGAAAGCCCGATGTGGGGCTCGAACCCAGGACCTGGGATCATGACCTGAGCCGAAGGCAGCGGCTTAACCCACTGAGCCACCCAGGCGCCCTGAGTCTTCTCACTTTTAAAGCACCTTTTCTAATGCCCTCAAGTCTGATTTTCCTTGACTAACAACCATGCTATTACCTCAGAGAAATGGACTGGACCCCTCCTGCTTTTTCTCTTGGGAAATTATAACAAAATAGGCTTTAAATTAGGTAAATTGGAGACTGGGTGTGGTGTTCATTTAAACCAAACTTCAGGGCTGACAGTAATTTGACTTCTAAAAGCCAAATTAGCTGAATAATTTCAGTAACTTGTTCAGGGACTACACATTTTGTAATACTTATTTTCTTAGATTCACAGTAAATCTGCCTCTGTGCTTAAGTTTTAGCTTATTTTTTGGCATTTAAGAAACCACCAAAGATGCTTCAGATGGTGCTACTAGGTTACAATGCATGTATTATATGTTTATTAGCCAAACACTCATTATAGGCAGGCACAAAACAGTTCTCCAGCCAAGAAATAGAAGTAGAAATAATTCAACTGCGTAACTATGCTTCTGCTGGATCAAGATCTGTGCAATATTTTGGAAAGATAATGAATAAATTTCTATGCAGATAAAATAATCACAGCTTTAAAATGATTAATTTAGCATACTTAAGATAATTATAATTTTACCTCATAATTCTTCAAAGGAACTAATTATGCAAAAGAAGCAGTGATGATTACAGCAAGCTTCCTACCATTTCTCAATGACCCAAGAAATAAAAGCATTTAATACAGCACAGCTTTGGACATAACTTAATCTTTACTTTTTTTCATTTTTTTTTTTACTGTACTTGTTACTTTAAACAGTGGACACAATAGATTAGAAGTTAAATTCATAAAACTTACATTTTTAATATCCATATGCCTCAATTATATAATCCAGTTTGAAATTTTATATCCTGTGGTAACCCCTTCTCTGCAAAGGATAAATTCCAAGACCCCCAGTGGATGCCTGAAACCACACATGGTACCAAACTCTACATACCATGCTTTTCCCATATATACATACCTATAATAAAATTTAATTTATAAATTATGCACAGTGAGAGACTAAATAAAAGAGAATAATTATAATATACTGTAATAAGTTATGTGACTATAATCTTTCCCCACCCCCTCATAATACCCTTTGTGTGATGATGTGAGATGATAAAGTGCCTATGTGACGAGATGAAGTGATGTGAATGATGTAGGCACTGTGATGCAGGATTAGGCTACCACTGACTTTCTGAGAGATGTCAGAAAGAGGATCAGGGACGCCTGGGTGGCTCAGTTGGTTAAGCAGCTGCCTTCGGCTCAGGTCATGATCCCAGCGTCCTGGGATCGAGTCCCACATCGGGCTCCTTGCTCGGCGGGGAGCCTGCTTCTCCCTCTGCCTCTGGCTGCCATTCTGTCTGCCTGTGCTCTCTCTCTCACTCTCTCTCTGACAAATAAATAAAAAAATCTAAAAAAAAAAAAAAAAAAAAAAAAAAAAGAAAGAGGATCAGTACTTCCAGACCACAGTTGAATACGGGTAACAGAAACTGTGGGTAAGAAAAACTAGTATGTTTTATTTCTCTAAATAAGTCGATATGAATCAGTACTGTACAGATGACTATTACAAACGCAAAAGTTGTACAGTCTTAAACTTAATCCTGTGAACTTCACATAGAAGAATTATGATCCTACAGGGCGCCAGTGGGTTAAAGCCTCTGCCTTCAGCTCAGGTCATGATCCCAGGGTCCTGGGATGGAGCCCCGCATGGCATTGCATGGCATCGGGCTTTCTGCTCAGCAGGGAGTGCTTCCCTTCCTCTCTTTCTGCCTGCCTCTCTGCCTACTTGTGATCTCTGTCAAATAAATAAAATCTTTAAAAAACAACAAAACAAACAAACAAAAAAGAATGATGATCCTTATGTACATTAAAAGCGTCCTCCCAGGGGGTGCCTGGGTGGCTCAGTGGGTTAAAGCCTCTGCCTTCAGCCCAGGTCATGATCCCAGAGTCCTGGGATCAAGCCGCACCCCGCACCCCCCATTGGGCACTCTGCTCGGCGGGGAGCCTGCTTCCTCCTCTCTTTCTACCTGCCTCTCTGCCTACTTGTGATCTCTGTCAAATAAATAAATAAAATATTTAAAAAAAAAAAAAAAAGCTTCCTCCCAATCCCAGGTTTTGTCAATGTCAGTTTCTGCAAGAGGGTGTCGTGTCAATGCAAACTATGCAAAAAACACTTTGGGTGAAACCTGGACACAAAATGTCATACTGCAGTAAGAAAATATGTAAATCCCAAGACACTGTTTTATGAAATTATAAGACCCAAAGAATACAACCACCCTTAGCCAAAACAATGTATCTTATAACTTAAGCTATTAAGCCATGATTTCTTCCTTCTCTCCTTTGCCCTGAATGCACCCCACCTACCCTTCCTCCACTTAGATAACTCATACTTTAGGCTAAGTCACTAGCTCTCAGGGGATTCTCTGAGCTCCCAACTTACATCAGGCCCCTCGGATAATCCCCCAGCACCAAATATTTCTCTCTGCCTCACCACATACCTCCAAAGTTTCTTCCTCCCAAACTATTAATATAAGAATCATATCTGTCTTGTTCACCATTGTCAGATAAGCATAGGTACAAGCACACAGTGGTTATGTGTTCAAATAAAAAATCTGAAAAAATACATTTCCAGGAGCAAAGAAGCTTTATAAAACCAATTTGCTGGGCGCCTGGGTGGCTCAGTGGGTTAAGCCGCTGCCTTCAGCTCAGGTCATGATCTCAGGGTCCTGGGATCGAGGCCCACATCGGGCTCTCTGCTCAGCGGGGAGCCTGCTTCCCTCTCTCTCTCTCTCTCTGCCTGCCTCTCCGTCTACTTGTGATCTCTCTCTGTCAAATAAATAAATAAAATCTTTAAAAAAAAAAAATTTGCTGAATACAGATTTTAAAAAAGAAAACAGTAAAAGCAAAACAAAACAAAAAACAGTTACAACATCAGCTGTATACACTAGTGGTAAGGTTATCTCCTAGGACACTTGTTTTAGTAGTTCAAGAATTTGCCCTCAGAGAATTAAAGAAAACCCTCATATAAATCAGAAATTTATCTGTAACAGGAGTGTTAAAACTCAGGTCCTCCCTATGAACTCAACTGCTCTTATTTTATAAATAACTCTGTAAGTCTAACTGGCCAGTAGCTGAATTCACAGCAGTTAGAAAAACGCATGCTTGGGTGAGAAAGAGGTGCAGCCTATGACAGGACATAGGAGACAGAAAACCCCGTAAATCAGACTCAGAAGTATAAAATGGGGAGCAAAAGAAGTGCCAATCTGGCCAGTCCTAAAGCAGGCCAACACACTCCAAGGACAGAACTCAAAAACTCTTTCCCTTAGAAGGAAAGACCTCAATTATTACACAGCAAAGCTTAAGTCCCAGATACTGCAAGAAGGGGAAAAAAAAAACAGAAATAAAATGAAATTTAAAGCTTAAGAAAGCAAGCTTCAGTTATTTAGAACACAATGATACAATTTCAGCGGTTTAAGATCTCAACTTTCCCACAAGACCCATACTGTACCTAAACACACATGAATCCCATTAAAGCTTAAAAGATGCCCTACAGTGCATTCTCTGGAAGCAAAGCTATTAGAATTATGAAAGTGAAAATAAAGGTCAAAACACAAACTCTTCTCCAGACAGTCCTAAAACTAACAATCAAATTAGAAATCTAATTTTTGTTCAAACAATAAACCTGACTTCAAATGCAGATTTTCACAGGTGCTCCCTTCTCCAATACCTTACATTCTACTGTTTTTGTCCTTTGTTAAAATACACATCTAAGGGGCACCTGGGTGGCTCAGTGGGTTAAAGCCTCTGCCTTCGATTCACGTCATGATCCCAGGGTCCTGGGATCAAGCCCCACATCGGGCTCTCTGCTCAGCGGGGAGCCTGCTTACCCCTCTCTCTCTCTGCCTCTCTGCATACTTATGATCTCTGTCAAATAAATAAATAAAATCTTGGGAAAAAAAAAAAAAACCACATCTAAAATGAACAGAATACATACCACTTCATTAAGTCAGAGAAAATCACTACATTGAAACTGTTTCACAGCGCTGAGTAGAAACCTGTCCTATCAACTTCAGGTTTACCCACACCATTAAACACTGGGAAATTAAATTGAAAACATAAAGCCATTTATTTTATCTGCAGACAACACAGGAGACTTCTGGCAAAAAGGCTCAAACCATCTGTCCATTTCATAATGCCCTTGAGCCTGGTACTGTCGCTGTTTTGTCACCTTGATCAAGCAGTTGTCAAGGGTTGATGTCAGTTCAAAGGCCTTTAGAGATGAAGAGCACCAGGCCTGAGGCACATAAAGGCAAGCAGAGGAAAACCCCCCCAAGCCTGTAATATATGGCCAAATGAGATCAACGCCAGATTTAAATTCTTCTTTGGGGCTGGAGGAAAGAAACACTCCCTTCTGGCTTCCTAAGTAACACATCTTACCATTCACCTCAAAATGTATATATTCCAGGATTAACCTTAAATGGATGGGCAGAATCAGGATTTGACTTGTGCAGCCTAATCCTCCACTCACACTGCCTACAAGACAATGCCTGTCTGGAGACCTGCCATATAGAGAAGAACAAACCAAGAGGTAGCCCAGCTGCCTAGGGGTTTCAGCAATGACAATACACACCCTGCATTCTGGCACAGACATCTCTATTCCTCTATCGCTATATGATTAGCAGATGAAAACTCTTCAGGGTGAGGCTTATCTATTTAAAACTTTTTTTCTAAAATCGAGGTGAAATATACACAATATAAAGTTCACCTTCTTAAAGTGAACAGTTCAGTGATACTTAGCACATTCACAATGTTGTACAACAACCAAGTCTATCCAGTTCCAAAACATTTGCATTACCACAAAAGAAAGCCGCATACCTATTAAGCAGTCCCTCTCTAGGTCCCCCTCTCCTAGCACCCGGCAACTACGAAATTGCTTTGTGTCTCTATAGATTTGCTATTCTAGATATTTCATATAAATGAAATCTTATAACATATGACCTTCTGTGTTTGGCTTCTTTCATTTAGCATTTTTTTTTAAGCTTTTAAAACTTATTTATTTGCCGGAGAGAGAGCACAAGCAGGGGGAGCAGCAGGCAGGGAGAGACAGAGCAGGCCCCCCGCTGACCAGGTGCGGGGCTCAATCCCAGGACCCTGGGATCATGACCTGAGCCTAAGGCAGATGCTTAACCTCCTGAGCCACCGAGGCGCCCCTAGCACAATACTTTAAAGGTTCATCCATTTTCTGGCAGGTATTAGTACTTCATCATCTGTACAGAACCACATTTATTTATCCACTCATCTGCTGGTGGACATTTGGATTGTTTCCATCTTTTGCCTATATGAACAGTGATGCTACGAACATTTATGTACAACTCATGTCTGAGTACCTGTTTTCAAATCCTCTGGATACAGATCTAGGAATGGAATTACTGGGTTGTATGTTAACTCTATATAACTATATGAGGAATTGCCAGAGACACCTGGGTGGCTCCATCCCTAAGCATCTGCCTTCAGCTCTGGTCATGATCCCAGGGTCCTGGGATTGAGCCCTGCATCAGACTCCTTGCTCAGTGGGGAGTCTGCTTCTCCCTCTGCCTGCTGCTCTCCCTGCATGTGTGCTCTCTCTCCCTCTCTCTCTGACAAAGAAAATCTTCAAACAAACAAGCTATACGAGGAACTGCCAAACTATTTTCCACAGTGTATCCTATTAAGTATCTTGCCATATAATCACCCAGACCTACTGCTAAGGAGAAAGAATAAGATCTCTAATGCTGTGATGTGAAATAGTGTGCACCTAAAAAAAGGAAAAATATGTAACATACATACAGACACAGTATCTCTAGAAGGACACACAAGAAACAGAAGGTTCTCTCTAAAGGAAGATTTGGGGAGGCTGAAATGGGAGAAAGGCTTACTTTTCATGCCCACCCCTTTTGTACTGTTTCACGTACATGCTTCATCAACTTCCTTGCTCCAAAATAATGTATTTTAATAAGTTTTCCTAGGGGCACCTGGGTGGCTCAGGTGGTTAAGCGCCTGCCTTCAGCTCAGGTCATGGTACCAGCGTCCTGGGATCAAGTCCGGCTCTTAGCTCAGCAGGGAGCCTTCTTCTTCCTCTCCCACTTGCTTGTGTGCTCTCTCTCCCACATATTCTCTCTCTTAAATAAAATCTTTTTTAAGATTTTATTTTTATTAATTTATTTGACAGAGAGAGACACAGCGAGAGAGGGAACACAAGCAGGGGGAATGGCAGAGGGAGAAGCAGGCTTCCTGCTGAGCAGGGAGCCCGATGCAGGACTGGATCCCAGGACCCTGGGACCTAAGCCGAAGGCAGACGCTTAATGACTGAGCCACCCATGCAGCCCGAATACATAAAATCTAAACGAAATAAGCTAATTAAAATATAAAAAAATTTTAAAGTAATCTTGGGGCGCCTGGGTGGCTCAGTTAAGTGTCTGCCTTTGGATCGAGCCCCACATTGGGCTTCTGGGTCAGCAGTGAGTCTGCTTCTCTCTCTGCCCCTCTACCCCTCCAAACAGCAGTAAAATTGGAAAATTTAATTAATGAAAGCTGTAACTTCTAAAGAATTATAAACTTATAAACAATAATCTTTTATTCTAAAAGATAAATGAAGTGTGCATATAGCAAGTACATGAAAGTACATGCTTCTGGCTTCATGACTGAACCCTCTTAAACCACCATTCAACACACTAGTGTACATGAGAGGTAGCATGGGTTAGAAATTGTCCAAGAAGGGACGCCTAGGTGGCTCAGTTGGTTGAGCGGCTGCCTTCGCCTGAGGTCATGATCCCAGCGTCCTGGGATCGAGTCCCACATCGGGCTCCTTACTCAGCAGGGAGCCTGCTTGTCTCTCTGCCTCTGCCTGCCACTCTGTCTCCCTGTGCTCTCTCTCCCTCTCTCTGACTAATAAATAAATAAAACCTTTAAAAAAAAAAAAAAAAGAAAAGAAATTGTCCAAGAACACTTTAAGTTATAAAAGGTAATCTCAGCAGAAAATCTTCACCCCACCATCTACTTTTCTGTCCACCTTTGCATCTCTGCCACTACTATTTACTATTTACCGTTGCTTAAGAGTGGAACTAAATGACCCCAGAATCAAATAAAGGTAGAGTCCTTACTATAACCCAAGAATGAATCAAGACAATTTGTGATTTATATTGTCTCATATTATCAAACTATTATTTATAATGTTAAGCAACATTTATAAAAATGATGCATCTTAAAAAAAATTGATGGCAAAAATCTTACGATATAAGTCCCAACATACTAACTCCTACAGTTAAACAAACAAAAAGAAAATGCAAACACCAAACACGTTGTGTTTATCCTAATTCAGTCAGGTGGCAGTAAAGAAATTCATGTAACTTTTTGCTTCCTACCAATAAAATCCTTGTCACTCTGAAAGCACATGTTCACTATATAAATACAATGATGTAGAAATATACAATTAAGAAAACTTTGAAACATAGTCTCCCCCTTTATAGGGGAGGCCATCAATCAAACCACTCTAATGGATTACACAAAGTACTTAAAGGAGAAATCAAGCCTTGTGGACAACAATAGAGTACATACCCAGGGGTCCTGGGCTAGTTGTCTTCCTATGCCCAGTAACTGTGGTGAGCTAATCTTGCCATGGATCAAGAGATTAGGAAGCCACATCTTCCAATTTATTAGCAAAGCCTATGAGCACTCCTCTACAATATACTGTGAATCCCTCCACTTCCACTGTTACCATCCTTGTCCAAGCCCCTATCCTCTGTCACTGGATTTAAAAAGCTCCCAATAGGGGTGGCTCGGGTGGCACAGTCAGTTAAGCATCTGACTCTTGGTTTCAACTCAGGTTATGATCTCAGGGTCGTGAGACACCCCTCTCCCCCCATACTGAGTTCAGTACAAAATCTGCTTGAGATTCTCTCTCCCTCTCCACACTAGAATGCACTCTCTCTCAAATAAATAGCTTCCAATAGGTCTCCCTGCTTCCATTTTTGCCACCCTACAGTCTACTCTCCATACATCAGCTAGAAATATAAAATCAGATATTATTACCATTCCCATAAAAACCCTTTAATAGCTTTCCAACACAATCTGAATAAACTCTAAATTCCCAGTTCCTACAAGATCTGGCCCCTGCCTATCGGTAAAAGTTTATTTCTTCCCACTCTTCCCACTTGCTCTTTAGGCTCCAGCCAGTCAAGTTTTCTTGCTGTTCCCTAAAAAAGGTAAGCCCAACCCTTACCTATCACCAGACTTCCCTACTAGAGCAGTAATTCCAAAAGCAGGACTATTAATATTTTTATGATTACTAACACCTGATGTGCTTTCTACTTGCCAATGATATTGAGAAAAGTAGGTAAGATTCAAAACCAATAGACTTTTTAGTTCCAAACCAACTGTTCATATTTTTAGGAATAAAGATATGTAAAACAAATAAACAAAAACCTTCTTGAGGATTGGGACCCCTTTTTTTTTTTTTAATGTGAAACAGTTTATTTTCTTAAGTAAGCTCTATGCCCAAAGTGGGGCTTAAATTCATGACCCCAAGATCAAGAGTTGCATCTACCAACTGAGCCAGCCAGGCACCCAGATAGCAAGAACCCTCTTTGTTTTCCTCAGATGTGTCCCAGAACAGCGTCTGACATATATATATAATAGCTATTCAATTCAATAACTACTTGTTCAACAAATGAATGACAAAACCACAACCTAGCTTGGCCATTCTTCTTACAATGCCAAGGAGGATTTCAAAGCCAACCAAAACTACTACCATTATATGCCTTCACTGGCCAGTAGCCTACCTCACCAAAACATACTCATCCTCTTCACAGCTGACTTCTCCATACATAGAGTTCCCTCAGACCCAAAGAGAACCAGGAAAGCTAATCAAAAAGTACTTGGCCAAGATATTTATCATGGTATCAATTAAGATACTTTGATTTTCGGGTGGCTCAGTTAGTTGAGTGTCTGTCTTTGGGTCAGGTCATGATCCTGGGGTCCTGGGATGGAGTTCTGCATTGGGCTCCTTGCTCAGCAGGGAGCCTGCTTCTTCCTCTACCTGCTGTCCCCATGCTCTCTATCTCTGACAAATAAAATCTTAAAAAAATAATAAATTAAAAAAAAAGACACTCCTATGTCCTTTGTTTGTGATTAGTTTAAATATCTACACAACCCCTGGATGGGCTTTTATACCAGCTGTTAACATTGCTCCCAACTAAGCCAATATGTCTCTGACCCCTGTTAAGAGGGAAGATTGTCCTCTAACCTTCATTCTCTAGCTAGCTAACTGCTATTATCAGATAAACCTGAAGCACAAGCTCTGGATAAACTGTATGATAACCAGACTATAGAATAAATGAAAACTTAAAAATGAAAAACAGAAGGAGTAAAATGGGAATGGCCCAGAAGTAAAAGAGTATGTGTATAACACACGAGTCCATCTCCTCAGGAAATATATCTTCATCTAAGGAAGAAATATCTTGGGAGGCCTGGGTGGCTCAGTAGGTTAAGCATCTATCTCAGCTTAGGTTATGATTCCAGGGCTCCGGGATCAAGTCCCAACATTGGGCTCCTTGCTCATTGGGGAGCCTACATCTCCCTCTGCCTGCCACTCCCCCGCCTGTGCTCTCTCTCTCTCCCTAACAAAATAATCTTTTTTTTTTTTTTTAAAGATCTTTATTTATTTGACAGATCACAAGTAGGCAGAGAGGCAGGCAGAGAGAGAGAGAGAGAGAGGAGGAAGCAGGCTCCCCGCCGAGCAGAGAGCCAGACGCAGGACTCGATCCCAGGACCCTGAGATCACGACCTGAGCCGAAGGCAGAGGCTTTAACCCAGAGCCACCCAGGCGCCCCTCCCTGACAAAATAATCTTTTAATAAATAAATAAGAAAAAAAGAAATATCTTAGGGTGCCTGGGTGCTCAGTTAGTTGAGGTTTGACTCCTGGTTTCAGCTCAGGTCTTGGGGTTGTGGGATCAAAACCCGTGTTAGGCTCTGTGCTGGGCATGAAGCCTGCTTTGGGTTTTCTCTCTCCCTATGCCCTTCCTCCCCCCCACCATCTTAAAAAAGAAAGAAAGAAATATCACTCAGAATTAAAAAGGGAAGTTAGAAGAGTACCGTATGGAGAGAGAAAAAAATAAGACCAGAGAGAAAAGGTATAGGATAAGATAAAGAATTCAAGATTGGCGAAGAGAATCATTAGCAGTAATTCAATCACATTTCCCTAGAACTTAACGTTTATATAGTAATCTGTCTTCCATGGGAAAAAGGGAGTAAAAGAAGAAGTGTCTATTTACATACCTTACAAATGTGCTGCAAGACCCACGGGCTGTGCGGCAGAAGTTCTACAAGTGCCTTGAACTTCTCAGATGAAAGGCACTATAAAAATATAAAAATATCAGTAATTATGTCTGTTCATTTGACAAGGGAAAAAAAACAAAACACAGGGTGTAAATAGGCTTGCCCAAAGTTCTGTGAAGTAACTTAGAATCCAGGAGAGAGAAAAAGTGTAGAATTTAATTTTTGATTGATATACCACCAAATAATCACATTTATACAAGTCGTAGCTTCCCTCAGTTAATAAAATGCTCACAATCAACATTATCTTGTGAATATTATAATACTGCCCTTTTAAAAGCAAAAATCAAAAGCAAATGAATCCTATGTAAATTAATTTTCCAACATATAATTTTCAAACACATAGCAAAGTTAAAAGAATCTTAAAATGAACACATCTAATCCTATCTCCTAGACTACCATGAACATTTGAATAACTTGTTTTATCTTTTTTTTTTTAAGATTTTATTTATTTATTTGACAGACAGAGATCACAAGTAGGCAGAGAGGCAGGCAGAAAGAGATGGGGAAGCAGGCTCCCTGCCGAGCAGAGAGCCTGATTCTCGGGGCTCGATCCCAGAACCCTGAGATCATGACCTGAGCTGAAGGCAGAGGCTTGAGCCACCCAGGCACCCCTGAATACTTGTTTTATCTTATTACACATTCTTCTTAATAAAGCCTTACAGAGAAATTACAGGCTGAAAGACAACTGTCAGAAAATCAATGGCTTCAAAAAATCAGGGTAAAGTCATTAGGTCAAGAAAAATAATTTTTTAATATCATTGTCAGAAATGATCAATATTAGTTTAGTGCTGGGACGCCTGGGTGGCTCAGTTAAGCATCTGCCTTAGGCTCAGGTCATGATCCCAGATCACCACATCACTCCCCTTGCTCAGCGGAGAGAGGCTGCTTCTCCCCTTGACTGCTCTGCCTAACCTCCCCCCTGCTTGTGCTCTCTCTGTCTCTGACAAATTAGTATTTTAAAAATATATATATTAGTTTACTCTCTCAAGTCAGATTGGACTCAGATCTACTCCTACTCTTGGAGAGTGATTCTAGTTATTTAATATCAAATCCTATCATTCTTCTGCTAATGAACATCTAATGAGGGGTGCCTGGGTGGCTCAGTTGGTTAAATATCTGCCTTCGGCTTGGCTCAAGTCATGATCCCAGGGTCCTGGGATCAAGCCCTGCATCAAACCGGGCTCTCTGCTCAGCCGGGAGCCTGCTTCTCCCTCTCCCTGCCACGCCCCCTGCTTCTGTACTCTCTCTCAAATAAATAAAATCTTAAAAGAAAAGAAAAGAAAAAACAATGATTTCACCTTTCAGAATAAACCCAAAAAACTTCCCGTATCCTAAAGGCCCTGCAGGATCTGGTCCCTACCCACCTCTCTAATTTCATTTTACCTTCCACTTCTCCATTTACTCCACTCCAAACATTTCAGTTGTTTATGTTCTCCTCTTTCCCTTCACTTGAATAGTGAGACACTATTATAAACATGCTTAAACATATTTCCTTTATCCACCCTCTTCATTAAAGAAAAAAAAAAAAACTCAATCTGGGATAAACTGGCTACAATATAACAGAGTTTATCTCATATTTTGACCATTATTAACTATAAAATGTTAACTAGGATCATCTGGAGGAAGCATCAATAAATTCAGACCAACACCCAGAATGAGCAGCTTCAATGCCTATCTGATTTTCTGTCACAACTACCATAATTATGAGTATATAAGGCCTTCACTTAATATTATAGCACCACAGATGAAAAATGAGTCATTTGAAATAGAAACACTTGAAATAGGAATTTCACAGTAATTACTAATTTAAACTATCTTGGAAATTTTAATTTATTAATCTCATAAATACTTAACAGTGAGCATATTCCCAAAGAGCACAGTATAGTAAAACATATTAACACATGTTTAAAATGTAGTTACATTAAAGTGTAGGTGCAGGCTAACTAAGTTCCACTGGCCAAAGATAAAGGATAAACTGAGTGGTACGTGAAGGTAAAATAACTTTTAGGTACCTTTTACAAGTACAAATGTATGTGATTAAAATCCAGTGATTACGTACCATTTATCATTATCACTAGTGCAATTAAACCCAAAGTGCTGTCCATACAAGCTCAGCATGCCCAAATTAGTTCTCTTTAGAAGTTGAAGTTATCAGTCTGTCTTCTGACAGAGTTAACATAAATCTCTCAGCTCTAGACAACTAAGAAGTCCCAAAGCAGCAACTCCTCCGTCACTTCTTGAACTATACTCTACTCCATGGACAGAAAACACCTCAAGATCTACCTGTTTTCACTCTCCTAATAAGAATCAGACTATGAGAACACTCCAACAAACTACCACCACACGCACAGGAAAACTACTTACTTGATATGTGCAGTTTCTCTCCATCCCACCTCAAATCAACAGGCAAAAGAACCCTCAGTCACATGATAACATCTTGGCCTGACCTAATTAGTTGGATTTGGAACAGGGGAGTCTGGGCCTCCCGTTGGAAGAAGTTGTTCCCTCAAGAAGACCCAAACACCCAGGGGCCTCTGGCTGGTGCAGTCAGTTACACATCAGACCCTTGGTTTCAGCTCGGATCATGATCTTGGGGTCCTGGGATCAAGCCCCAAGTTGGCCCTGAGCTCAGGGAGGAGTCTGCTAGGCTTCTCTCTCCCTCAACCCTTCCCCACACTCACACTCTCTCAAATGGATAAACAAATTTTAAAACAAAACAAAAAACCAAACACCTAAAGCTACAACTAGGCAACCAAGGACCCTACATATTCATTTATGTATTTCAATCAACTGCTGCAGGACCATCCAGTTTCAGGGAGGAGAATGTTGTGACGCTAAAGAACTGAAATTTGTTTAGAAAATGAATTTTTCAGACTCTCACAACAAATATAAAATCAGTAATACATAAAAGAAAACACTAGAAATAAGTCCTGAATTTTACCTAACTCTAAGCAAGCTGTTTGAGAGTACAAAGAGAATACCTTAAAGAGAAAATAGTTCTGACCTGCACCTGACTAGACAAACGATCTTAGGTAATTTACTAAGTCTCTGGGACTCAACTTCCTCATCTGCAAATGGGGCTGCGCCACATAAGCCCTGAAAATTCCTTTTGGGTCTAAAATTCTGGATCTATGAAAAAGTTGGTGGATTCCTATTCTCTTCTTCCCTCCAGTACCAATTTTTATGAGAACAGAAGCCATAACTCTAGGACTAGTCTGATTTAAAGCAAGTTTTCTTCTATTTTGTTATGTCCCCAAGAGCCACCACTGCTCTACAAAAGTAGATCGAACTACTCTCCAATTTATCAAAAGAGATCTTTAAATAAGTTATCCTTCACAATGAGAAATTAGTCTTGTAGTTCCAGGCCAAACAATGTCACTTGTACCCAATGCTCATACCAGTATCTCCATCAACTTAGCCATATCTAAAATGATAATCATGAAATGGTATATAAACATTACACATTCGGGTATCTGACACTAAATGAAAAACTCTTGCCACATGTAACATTTTAAAGAAAAATTTTAAAGTATTTTTTCCCTTCAGATCTGGCAGAGAGCACGATGATCTGACTGCACACCTGCAAGAAACATTTACTTCAAAGACAAACTTAAAAACACAAAGAGAAGGAAACAAGTCACCAATATTGGTAAAAATTTTAAATCAGGACCACTAAAAAACACAAGTGAAACCAACTCTGAGGCCAAAAAAAATGCCAATTTTCCACCATAAACTATTAAACACTGTTTTGACCAAATCGATTTGAGCGCAAACAGTGCTATTTAATAAAGACGGCTTGTAACTGGGTTCAATCGGTAACTACAGACAGCTGTTTAGGTGATTCCTATCAAGGTACTAACTTAATACTAAGCAAAACTGCAAATTAATACTCTATTTCGATGTAGCACAGTTTAAATCATGAAAAAAAAAAATGTTTTCAACTGGAAAATTCCCTTTTCAATACCCCAGAATCCTAACCCGTAAGATCTCAACACTACCTTACTTACATCTCTCCGGGAATACTTCATTTAAAAAGAAAATCTACCCAAAATATAACTGGACTTCACCCTGTATAAAACGGTGATTCATGTTTCATATTCAATGTAAAAAGCCAAGATGGAGTTGTAAAGAGTTTCTTTCCCATTTCAACTCCCGACAGCCACGCGCGCTTCGCCAGGGCCGGCAGCACGGCGCGGTCTCCGGGCTCGGCTCGAAGCCCCCGCCCTGGCCAGCACAGCCTTGAGAGAGGAAGAGCCGGGGACCGCCGGCGGGTGGCTAGGGCTCCACCAGGCCTGGCCGGGCGGGGGAAGGGGCGCGGGAGGCCGCGGGGCGCGCTTCCGGGGACTGCGCGGGCGGGGCCGCCGCTTTGGGGAGCGGGGCCCGGGCCGGGGTAGGGGCTGGGGTCCTGGGGCAGCCGGCTGAGAGCAGCAGGTGGGGCGCGGCCTCGGCGGGGCGGCCGGCGGGCGGGCGGCCGGAAGAGTGCCGGGCGGGCCCGGGGCTCCGCGGCGCCAGGAGGGAACCCTCTCGCTCACCTTAGGCGACGACTCGCAGTCCGGTCTCTCTGCGCCGAGGACGCCTGTCCGCGAGTCTCAAGCTCGGAGACGGGCGGGTGGCTAAGGAGACGGCAGCACACTAACGAGAGAACCGACGGAGGACGGCGGGCGGCGGGCGGGGAGCAGGGAGCGCGAGCGAGCGAGGGCGGTCGGCGGCGGGAGGGCGGGGAAGCGACGTGCGCGCTCCCGCGTGCCAGCGGGCTCGAGCCAGGCCCAGTCGCGGCCTCGCGCACGCGCGCGCACTCACAGCTCAGCTACGATTGCTCAGGAGCGCGTCCACGCCCTAAAAGCAAGGCGCTTAACCAATCACTGCAGCCACGTGGGGCATCACGGGAACTCCGGGGCTATAAAAGACCTGGTTGCTATTTTATGCTCTCCGACTCACTCATCTTTTAAGTAAGCAGGGTGGGGCTGGTGCGCGTGCGCGGTTTTAGTACTCCTCCCCAAACTGCCAACTCTTCGCGCAAGCGAAGTAGGCTCCCCTTGCCTGCTTTACGCGTGCGCACTAACGGGCCTGGCCCCGGAAGACCAGACGCCTGCGCAGTGGGGGCTACAATGACAGTCCCCGGGTGGGGCATGGGCCAGTCATGGCGGAGCCTTGGTCTGGGGAGTCCTTGCAGGCTCTGCCGACCACTGTGCTGGGCGCGCTGGGCACCCTGGGCAGAGAGTTCCTGCGGGAGTGGGAGGCGCAGGACATGCGCGTGACTCTCTTCAAGCTGCTGCTACTGTGGTTGGTGTTAAGTCTCCTGGGTATCCAGCTGGCGTGGGGGTTCTACGGGAGCACGGTGACAGGGCTGTATCACCGCCCAGGTGAGGCTCCCCACCCCCACCGGACCTTACCATTGGGCTCCCCAGAACCCCCTAGACTACCACTGGTCCCCTAAGAACCTTATCAAAACTTAACGCTGTACCCTGACCCATTGCCAACATGCCATTCCATGCCAGAAACCGCGGTACACCCATCACATTGTAACTGTTCCCTTGAACCGCCATCAGACAATACTCCTAGTCCCTTTAGGGCCTCCACGAGACTCCACCAGACAACACCACTGGCCTCTAACCTCACCTGGGCTGATACCTGCTCAGATCCCCACCCCCTGCCTGCTGCAGCTCTGGATGTGTTCCTGCCCCCAGGTCTGGGCGGCCAGAACGGATCCACACCTGATGGCTCCACGCATTTCACTTCGTGGTGAGTACATATGTGCCCATGGCAACCCCATGCTTGGCAGGCAGAGGACACACCTGTGCTGGGAACAGGGACAGGGGCAGGAAGTTCTCAGAGCAGGAGTCCACCAGTTTAGTGGCTTTTACAGCAAGCTCCAAGGCCTGCAAGTAGAGCTCAGGCTTTGAGCGACACCAGTTTGTGAACAGCCCATCAGTAGGCTGTTCGGCAACCTGTGAGACTGGTAGTGATCTCAGAGATGAAGTGGCAAGTCTGTTGGGTTCCACTCTGCTGCAGGCCCCTCAATTAGGAAGATAGGAGCCTCTGTCCTTATTGCATTATCCTTATTGCACTGACTGGCCTCATCAGGGTCAGCCTTGTCATCTGTAAAACATCAAATCACTAATCAGAGCATTCATTCAACTAATCTCTGAGCTCCTACCATATGACAGCAGCCACACTAGGTCCAAAGAACAAGGACAACCCAGGCCTTGTTTACAGGGGGAGCCAGAGATTTAAAAGAGAGGGCAGCAAAAAAAATTAATAAATAATAAAAAATAAAAGGGAAGGGCAGAAGAGCAAGGGGTGAGGCCAGTCAGAGTTTTCTTCCAAAACAGACAGCTAAGCTGAGGGCAAAGGCTGGGGAGTGGTTAAGTGTACCAGGCCAAGAATGGATAGCACAAGAGGCAGGACAAGAACAAACGTGTCATACTGGAAGACTAGACAAGGCTGAGACACTGTAGTCAGACGTGAAGAGACCATGAAACCCTATCCTAAATCTTGGGAAGCTACTGAAGGACTCAGAAGGCTATGGCCTGATCAAATCTGTCTTTATAAATGCCAATAAATGGGGTCCAATAGAGAAGGCATGAGTCTAGTTAAGAGGCCTCCCACTTCCCAGGTCCTGGGCAACTGGGGAAAAAGACAGGAACACCATGATAAGGCAAGGAACTAGGAGGAAGAACATGTCAGAGGAGAAAGGTGGGGGACCCAGTGTGGGATATGGGAACTCAGTAGAGTGGTCTAGGTTGTAGTGTGGCCTTATTGAGCCCCCCTCAGCCACTAAAGGGCTAGAAAGAGCCAATTAGGGACTGTCGGGCTGCCTGTGGAATAACCCCTCTCTTCTCTCCATCATTTTTAGGGAAACAACAGCAAATGAACCTCTCAAAACCCACAGAGAATAAGGGAAGGCAGCAAGAGGGATCTCCAGGGACATCACTGGGTCTGCTGGTTCCCACACTGGGTTCTGCTGCTACCCAGACCCAAGAGACAACGGCAGGGAGAACAGGGTTGGGGGCAGGGAGTACCCTAGTGCTTACAGGCCTGGGCCTCCACTGCCCTTGGCCTTGCCTCCAGCAGGCCCAGGCATTGGGCCAGTAAAGTTTGCCTCTACCCTGATCTGGGTGCCTTAAGGAGAAGGCATGCTCCTCCCTCCTCTCTCAGGCGTCAGCTCAGGAGAAGCGTCTGAGTTGGGGAGGCCAATAGTCCATTTTCTGCTGTGGCTTGTTCTTGTCCCTTCCCATCCCCCTGGGATTTGACCCCATAGAAATTCGTCCTGAGAGGAAACCTGAGGTTGACCAGCTCTGGAATTTGTTAAGGGAAGCCTGTTTTCCCCTAAGCTCTAGGTTTCTTGAATTTGTTTTTGCTTTGTTGGCAGGGAGCCAAGGAGTTCTGGACTAGACATGGCCTTATCCTCTGTCGTTACTTAGCTGGCCATTCCAGTGTAAGGCAGGGAGAGTTGGCGCTGCCCGGACTTGGAGGCAGCAAACATGCACCTCCCTGGCCCATCCAGAGCTTTCCAGATGAGTCAGGCTATGGAAATGGTCTCTTCCTGGATATGAACTCATTCATAGTCCTCTCAGTCCTTGTTGGCAAACTGGGTGCCTGAAAGAGGTTGAGCCTCGAGGGGTGACCTTCCACCCCCACTGCTTGAAGTGCCCATGGGGTCATACCCTGCCCCCTCCCAGGGAGATACTGAGCAGTTGAGGAGTGATCCTGCGCCACTGTGCCCCGCAGCTTCATTGCTTCCCATCTTGACCTGGAGTTAAAGGAGCTCCATTCTAAGAAGCCACAGGCTCAACTCCTCTCCATAAGCACCATCTCAGCTCCCAAGAACCCTTAACCGGAAAGAGCCACAGGCCTGCCACCTACGCAGTGGACCACGGGAGCTTCCAAAGGTGTGGGTGGCACAATGAAGTTTCTGAAAGCAGCGTATTGCTAGAACTGCCTCCTTTCCTGAAGGCCACACTCCCAACCTTGCTTCTGCTGGGCCACCAGCTACCTCAGTGTCCCGCCGCCTGCTTTCTCTATTAGAGGTCACATTTCTATCCGGCAGTCTTTGGCTAGGCCACTTTGGCAGCAGAGGTGCACTGGACGTAGGCCCACACTGAACTGGTATACGTGGACCTACTCAGGAGCTACCTCCTGGCTGGTTAGGATGACCGTTTTGCAGCCCCAGCCCTACCCATTGACACCACCTCACAGAATCAGGGCCTCACATTTCACCCCCGGTTTCACTGAGGATGTGGCTTATTAAACATGGAAGTGCACTGGCTGTGTGATTATTCAGACAGGACAAGGGTGCGCATGCACAAGGGAAACTGGAGTGGGAACAGTGGGGGCTACTGCCCCTCAGCACCCAGGATGCAACGATTTGCAGAGGTGGAGAGGTTCAGCTCCCTGGAGGAGCGGTGGTGAGTGCCTGACAGGGAGCAGCACTATCCTCACTAATTTTTCTAGACCCGCCCCTCTCAGGGGGAACCCACTCTGAACCTGCCTCAGAGGCCAGGTAAGCAGGCACTGGGCTGGCACCCCAGAAACCATGTAGCCAAAGGACAATGAAGCTAGAGACTAGCAAGCAAGAAGAGGAGGAAGCTCATTTAATGTGTTGTTTTTGTTTTATTTTTTTTTTTAGAAGTCAGCAGAGTCCAGAATGGGCCCCGGGGGCAAAGGTCAGCCAGGGTAAGTCAAGTCTAGGAGGAGGCCCTGCCTGTCCTACAACAGCCCTGGGGCTCAGGACAGGTGGTGAGCCCGGCATGGTTTGCTACTGGGCAGCAGGCTGGGCTAACTCGGGAATGTGGAAGAGTGAGTCTGTGCCTCCTCAGCTGTCCCCGAGTTTACACAGGCACAGCAGCCCTACAGGGCCAACCCTCAGTGAGTCAGGAATCATTCCTACCCAGGGTGAGGCAGCGGTTTGCATTCATGGAAAGTAAACTGAAGAAGATGGCTGGCACTACCCAATGTAATAACCCCTCTGCAGCGTGAGAAACCATGGTGAGGTAGGCTGGGCAGGCTCTATCCCCTCCCTAAATGTCAGCCTCTGCTCCACAGCCAGCACCTGGCAGAGTGGAAGGGAGAGATGCCAGAAAGCTTCTCGTAACCCTCTGGGAGGCAGACAAGAATGGGGTCGGTGGGGGCACAGGCTAACATTGCATGAGCTGGTCCCTTGCTCAGAAATGGGGTCTCGAAGTTGGAGAGGCACATGAGGGGGTAGGATTGGTGGGATGGGCCCCCCTCAACCAGACAACCAGAATCAACCTCCGTCCCAGTGTATTCAGCCTCAGTTTTGTGACTAACCCTTACAGAATGTCCTCCAGGTCCAGGCTCCTAGATGGGAGAGGCCCTGCCCCAAGCCACTTTCACTTGAGGGTATAGTAATTTGTGGTCACAAAGGGCATCTTGCTGACCACGGCCACTTGCTGCTTCCGCCGCACCTCTACCAGCAACGGGGTCCCTGGCCGGCTATACTCACTGGGCACATAACCCATGGCCACATTCTTCTTCAGGCAGGGAGAGGGGCAGCCACTGGTCACAGTACCTGTGTGAGCAGAGGCCGTATGTCAGCATCACCATGCCAGTCCAATGCCCACCCTCCTGGGAAAGGAACAAGGGCTCTCCAACTTCCCTGGTCCACCTACCAATCACAGTGCCCTCCGTATTCAGGATGGGGCTGTGCGCCCGCATTGGTGCCCCCTCGCACATTAACCCCACACGTCTCCTCTGCACCTTGCCCTTCAGCTGAGCAACAATGACCGAGGCTCCAGGGAAGTCCATGGTGGCTCGGCGGCGCTTCCCTGAAGCATGACATACCGGGATTAAGCCACAGTCCATAGACCCCTGGCCACAGGAGGTCTTCCTTACAGGGACCCCAAAGTAACATCCAGCCAGCAGTGAGACCCCTTTGCTCAGGCCCCCAAAGCCCCATTCCTCCCTGCCATGCAGTCAGCCACCCACGTCCTGTCCCCAGGTCTTAGAGGCTATGCTGCCCACCTCAGCTGGCTGAAGATCCTCAGCGTGTAATGGGCAAAGGTGTAGTGGCACCTTCAGGGAAAGGAGGCTTAGGGAGTCTGAGTCACGGGCTCCAGGGTACACAGCCTTGGGAGCAGTCATGGGCTGGCCACACCAGCCTCCAGGATTCTATCCCTGAGTGCCAGCCCAACTCACCCAATGTCCAGCTGAGGCTGCCTTCCACAGGCGTGGTGTGGTCATCGATGTCATTCCCATACAGGCAGAGGCCTGCCTCCAGGCGCAGGCTGTCCCGGGCCGCCAGTCCCGCCAGCTTCACCTCTGGGTTTTCCAGCAGAGCTGTTGCCAGGCGGACTGCCGCCACTGCCGGCACCGAGATCTGCATGAGACACCACAGAGCAGGTGGGCAAGGGCCCCACAGTCCTGTCCCCTGCAATACCCTACACCCACTTCTTGACCTACCTCCACACCATCCTCTCCTGTGTAGCCGCAGCGGGTTACACGGCAGTCGGACACACCAAACACCTCCATCACAGCACTGGTCATGAAGGGCAATTTCCTCAGGTCCTCTGCTATGCCGGCCTGCAACACCTGCGCCGCTGTGGGGCCTGGGCCCAGGGAACCAGTGACCCAGAGTCCAGGTCCCCGTTTCCCCTCAAAGCTGGACCACAGCCTTTACTCAGGGGCCAGAATAAGACCTCAGCAAGTCCTACTAAGGGCTCAAGGTGGGAGAAGATGCTCCTGCCCACAGCCCCTGAGGCCCACAGCATGTGGAGGGAAGGCCTAATTCCAAACTTAGAATTATGGCCCACAAATAGCACACCATCCATACCTAGGGCCCACTCTGGCCTGCTATTCCTTCTGGAATGGCCCCTGTGCTGAGCAGTCAAAAAAGCCAGCGAGGCAAAGGTCGGCTCCAACCCCAGCCTGGCCTGCTCACCTTGCAGGGCTAGTAAGGCATTCTCCACCACCTCCAGGCTTACGTCCCTGCCCACGTTCTGAAACTCCCTGACCTTGTCCTGAAAGGAAAGATACAAACACCGCATCAGCTTCTGGGACCGCTTACTGAGCACCTACGGCAGGCTGGGAGCTGAAAAGCTGGGCAGAGTAGGCTGGTTCCCATCTTACAAGGTTATATAACTAAGTGGTAGGAATGACCCAAGCCCGGGTCTGTCCGTGTTCACATTGGGCTCTGGCTTCCACCTTCACCGGAGGATGCTCGCCTGGGAGCCGTGGCCAGTGTTCCCTGCTCTACTCCCCCATCACTGAAACCTGGCATTCTCCATGGAGGGCCCACTCTGGCCTGCTATTCACTCACTCAAAGAGGTATGATCTAAGCCCCTTGTCCCTGCCAGATCTGTTCTGGACAGCAAGGATGCTGCTCTGTGAGCAAAGAAGACAGGGTACCTAGAAACAGAGGGGCTGTACCTGCATGAGAGCCAAGTCCTTGTCCCAGCAGCCAGCGTTGGACACCACATACAGATAGCCCTCAGAGGTGCTGGTCACAATCAAGTCATCTAAAATGCCTCCAGCCTCATTGGTAAACAGCGACAGTGTCCCCTAGTGCCAAAGTGGAACATCTTTGCCTCCAGGTCCAGGAGGCCCAGGTCAAGTATGAGTCACACTCACTCCTGGGCACACACAGCCACCACCAATTCATGAACCCTGAGGCAAAGGGCTGGGAGGGGAGGAGGGGCAAGGAGGAAGGCTAGGTAAGCCCAGGCCCTTGCCCAGCCCAGGATTTGGATCCTCATGCACCGACAAAGTTTTTTACCCCTTCCCCATCTTGGGAGACCTCCCTGATCTGGTGGGGCCTCTGCACTTCTCCCCACTCAGTACTGAGAGCCCCATTTCACACTTAATCCAGGGCATCTAAGACTCGCTGCTTCATCCCACCCAGACCTGAGACAACTCAGTCCATGCCCCAAACCCCAACACGGAGACTTCAAAGTCCATCTTGATGATACCATGAGTGCCACAGCAATATGCCAAAATACTGTGAGGCTGGCCTCACAAGCCTCCCCACTGGATGGATGGAGCCTGAGGTTGAGAGATCACATGAATCACCTGGGAATCTTGTTAAAACACAGGTTCTGATTCAGCAGGTCTGGAGCAGGGCCTGAGTGTATTCCTAAGAAGCTCTTGGTGATGGCGAGGCTGCTTATTTAGGGGCTACCTTTGCATTGCAAGGCGTTTGACAGCATGGAAGGCCACAAACCAGGGCATAAACCTGGTTTCTGGCTTCCCAGCCTGATCTGGTAAGGATGGAATAAGCCCCCTCCCTGCAGATAACTGGACGTCTGGACATACCCAGGGACCCCATCGCCCAAGACCACAAGCCCCGGGAAGCTGTGTCTGAGCCACTGCTGCACCCCAAACCCTCCCATTTGCTGGCTCAAGACTAAGAACACCCACTGAACAGAAATACAAGAGAAGAGGGGCCCACCTGGTTTGGCTTTAACTCTGCAATATCTCCAACCACTAGACTCTCCATTAGCTTCACTCGGTCACAACCAAGTATCTTGGTCTGGGAGAAAGATCAAAAGCCTCATGCCACTGGGCAAGGACTGCCCACAGTCCCATCCAACCCAGCCAAATGCCTGAGCAATCCTTTGACTCTGCGGGTGGCAGAGCCCCACCTGACTCCCCTACATCCCCCAACACAGGAGAGGGTGCAATGGAGGAGGTTAGGGAACTTGAAAAGGTCCAGAACCACCCTGAATTACCCTTTTTCCAAACCAACACCCAGGAGAGTCGATGGGAATGGGTGCCAGCCCTGGGGAACCCAGGACACAGAGGCACACCTCTGAGTGGGAGCAGGCTGAAGAGATTAAAGGAAAGACAACCAAGAGACCCGCTGAGTTAATTTCCTGGGGGCCACAGTCTAGGACACCGGAGACCTCCACCTCTTCTGCGAGGATGGTGGCCCTTGGAATCCGGCTCCCCACAAAGCTGAGGGTTGCTCCACTGTAGATGGGGAGGAAGCCCTGACTGGGCAGCCGGCGTGCTCCCCTGGCTCACCTGCAGCATGTGGGACACATCAAAGAGCGAGCAATGCCGGCGTGTGTGCAGGTGTGAGTCAACGTGACTGTCCCGGTATTGCACAGGCAGACTCCAGCCTGCAAATGCCACCATCTTCCCGCCATGAGCCAGGTGGAAGTCATAGAGTGGTGTCCTGCGGAGTATGTCCTGCGGGTGGCTGGGTTAAGGGCCACCAGTGTCCCGACCTCCACCCTCCTCCCTCCCCCACCTCCAAAACTGGCACCCTCCCCCGGCACCCTCGATCCCACCTGTGCGCAACTGAACGGACGGCCCAGGGCCGATGGGAGCGCCTGCAGCCGCAAGCCCAGACGGGCCACCATGCTCACTGCCCGCTGCATTGTTGCCCGCAACTGGTGCGGCCGGCACACAGAGGCCACCACGCTGCCAGGCACGCTGGGAGATGTAGTCCCAGCTCTGCTTGGACAGGTCTCTCTCCCACAAAGGGGATCAGAAGGGGCGGGCAGCCCCAAAGGCAGGCCGCCCCAAGGGCAGGCGGGGCTTTAGGGCAGTGCGCAGGGACTCAAAGCTGTAGGGAAAGAGCCCCAGGCGCTTCTAGTTGATCTTCCAGGGCCGATTAGGCTGTCCAAACCAGTTAAGCTGCTCAGAGACAGAGCTGGGGGCTAGGCCTCCCCTTGCGGACAACCCTGCCTCCAAAAGGTCAAAGTTCTATCAAGGGCCAAAAGGCCTGAATTGCATATTCAGGACAAGAGTGTAGGGTCACATGGGAGGAGGGGAGGGGGTGGAGAGGACACAGGAGGGTGGAGCTAGCCTGGCAGGCTGAGCACCTCAGCAATCCCGCCTCTAGTGAGGGTCTCCAGCTTTCCCACTGGGAAGACACAGGCAGCCAGCAGTCACGCATTCCACAAGTATTTATTGATCTTGCTGCACATTAGGGCCTGTGCTGGGTATCAATGAAGTGCAGTCCCTGCCACCAACCCCAGGGACCTCCCCACACTCTTACACACTATATCCCTAGGGACCTCCCCACCCACTCTCTCTTAGAGACACACACACACACACACACACACACTCTCTCTCTCTCTCAATCTCACACATGCACTCTCTCTGAGGGCTGCTACTCCCTGAGCACAGGATTGTGGTCATTACCCTCTTAGCAAAAGCTGAACAGGGCTAAGTATATCACCCTGCAGGCAACACCTGCAAGAATTCTGGTTAAGAGCAGAGAGTGGCCACCAGAAGGGGTTTGATCTTCCTCCAGAAAGCTGTTGAGCCACACAAATGTCCAACTTTCCAGGTCTAGCACAAGTAACAGTACTGCTGCATCATAGCCCCTGGGGGCAAAGACAGGAAAAAATGGAAAAGGAAGTTTTTCTCGTAAGGGCAGCCTGCCTTATTCAGCAGCAGGCATGGGGTTGTAGCAGAACTCAGCCTCTTAAAAGACACCAGGGACAGTGCTCACCCGGACCCACACCTCTCTTTTATCATAGAGAATGATTCCTGGAAGGGGGTAGCTGGGAGAATGGACAAGGATGTGCTTTGGGCACAAAGGTCACAGAACTCATTCTAAGACTTCAGCCTTGCCGGAGGCATCTGCCCAGCTTGGATAGGCAGACCCATTTGGACACACATCGAGGAGCCAGCTCAGAGACCAAGGGGTTCAGGCTGCCCAAATCTCCAGCTTTGCTCCCAAGGTGGGCAGGAGTGAAGACCAGAAATTTCTTCTTAGGGGCATAACACAAAGGGAAAGAAGACCACTAGAGGGCGCAGAAAGAAGAAATGGGCTCCTGTTTTTTCCCTCCTTTCCAAAGTAAGTGAGTGTAAAGGCTGTAGCAGCCTTCCAGCAATAGTGACAGCACGCTTAGTAGATCACCCCAACCTAGTGCACTCAGGGTGAAGCAGCAGGCAGGAGACTGGAGTGTGCATGTTGGCCGGAGGAGCAGAGGACACAAGGAGAATGTTAGTAAGTAGAACTGAAGTGTTTTTAGAGTAGTAAAAGGAGTTTCGGGTTGCAGTCGGATAAGGACAGGGTACACCCCTGCCAAGAGCTCATGCTGAAGCAACACAGTGAGCCCCCAGGAATCTTGAATCTGTGAACATGGCCCAGACCCAGTGGACATGCAGGCAACACTCGGAATGCACAGAGAAATCACTTCAGCCTCTGGTGGCCCAAACCGGGTCTGGGTGGGCACGGAAGGCCAACGTCTTGGCCAACAGCCACGGTTCAAGTGTAGGAGAGCAAGTTCAGGTCGTAACAGCCATCCACCTGCAACACAAAAGACCATGAGATCTGACCCGCTCAGAGCAACGGGAACGAAGCAGAGGGAAGCAATCACTCACATCAAAGCGGCCGATCCTTGTGGAGGTGTGACTGGCCCGGATCATCTCTGTCAACGCCCACATCTGCTGCACCTCGGAGGATACCCTGCTGGGGTCTGGGAGACCCTGCTCCAGAAGGAGGGGTCAGTGGCCATGGGTCTCTCCCCAGCAGTGCCCTTAAAGCTCCAGAGAGGCCAAGTTGGGCTATGCGGCCCACCAAGGGAGACCAGAACCATTCCCAGATGACTTGTGAAACATGAGGTTGGGGCCCAATGTGCGGGAGGTTGCCCAGCCCCACTGAGAGATGCCTCAAAGCCCATGGACCACCCAAGAGGAAGATGGCACAGAGTGAATGAAGGGCCCTGGGTCCAGACTCAGATTCTTGTAGAAAGAGGCCCACCTGAGCCCGTTGCTGGACACGAGTGCTTTGCACACATGGTTCTGACCCACGATGAGGGCTTACCTCAATGAGGGGAGCAGGCTGCTCACAAGGCACTGGGTGGGAGAGCCACTTGGGGAAGGTCATGGAGGGGCTCTGCAAAGCAAAGGCATACTCCCCTAAAGGAGACAGAATGGAAAAGCCCCAAGACCAGATTCCCTGGTCCTCAGAGAAGACAGAAGGGCACCTGAGCCTCAGATACTGAGAAAACCCTGTTCAGAGGTCCATGAAGTCCAAGGGGCCATCAGACTACCTAAGAGCTTAGAGAGTACTTAAGCTTTTCTGCAATGCAGAAGGCCCCAGGAACAGAAGTATCTCCCAGTACCTGAAG